>NC_133817.1:2816232-3416232 GCF_043250625.1 Sebastes fasciatus | reverse complement strand
TCAGTTGCTTCAACCGCCTCCCCGATGACGTCTGAACTCACGCACGATCGTGGAATACGACGTGCCGTGATTGGTCGTGGTCATACGTTTAGTCTTGCCAGTCACCCGACCAAGACACTTCAAGAGTTTATGGCGCTGTGATCGTTAGAGCTGACATGGTGACCATCGTCAAAGACAAAAATATCGTGTAGTCTGATCCCGGCATTAGTGTGGATGTAGCCTCAGGGCATTATGGGTTCTATATCTTTGATCATGGCTGAAATCATCTTTGAGCAACTGTCCCCATCTTTAACCGCAGGGCTCTGTTGAGCTTTATTTTAACATGAGCAAAAAAAGCTGAAATATTCCCATCAAACATCGTCTTGAAATTCTATTTGAACATGAACAAAAAACAGCACTGGAAGAAAAATTGCTAAATCTCTTTCGCTGCCAACCTGGAGACTGAAAAACGATCCCCCTCGGTTGACGGGCTGATAAGAGCAGAGACTGTGAGGCGAGGTCACCTTCAGATAGACTAAGCTCTGCTGAATCATTCATCACAGAATATGCTAGACGGGAGAGTGAGACCTCGACGTCAGGAACCACGGGACACGACTGGGAAAACAGATGAGCGTTCTGGCGCTGCCGGCGCTCTCGACCAAAACCAAACAAACAGCTCGGAGTCAAGCTGGAATGTCAGATGACAGATCAAACTGGGGCGAGCTGACATGGATTTCCATTCTTTTTGTTGAGACAATCAATTGTGGCTCAGTATTAATTACACTAGAGCGACACAAGATGCAGAATAACCCAAATAAAATACATAAAATGTGCATTTAAAAACCTGGATGTCTGATAAGAGAGAACAGGATGTGTGAAGACAGACGGTCTGTTCTTATTGTGTTTGATTTGAAGGCTCAGGTACATATGGAGCCATGGTTCATTAGTTCCCCCACTTTCAACACTCTTTGTACCCGAAACTTATCAATTAAACACGTCCACAAGTCAATCATTTATCTGATTTTTCCATTGATTTAGTTCAGAGGTTTTTAAACTGAGGCACAGGGAGAGTTGATGGAGAGACGCGGAGTGAGAGACGTGAGGCAAAGACAATTAAGACACTTTAAACTCTGAGTCCCTAGGGGTGGTTAAAAAAACATTTAAGCTATGTATCGCGATATATTTTTACGATTTTTAGATACATTTTTTGATGCCAGAATCAATATATTTGCTTCATTTGAGTTTATGTGGAGGTAGAAGGAAGTTAACGCTTTATTGTTGTAGTGACGTGACGTCATATCGGTTCCGTATCCGTCAACCAAAACAAACCTCAGCGAGCCGAAACAAGAAAGTAGAAAACGTTGGAGGGTCTGCGTGGATACGACCTGCACCCTCACATGATAAATCCAGCGTGGTAAACACCACACATCCAGTAAAGTATGGAAACACTTTGGGTTTCACACATTGACAGGAAAAGCAGAGCTAGACATCACGGCTAAAGCTGCATGCTAACTCTGTCACGGACAGGAAACGTTATCGTATCGCGGTAACGTTGCGGTCGAGCTGGCTGTCGCTCTCATCTCCGTGGTCAAATGGGCCGACGCTACGACTGTAGAGCACCCATATACTGACATTGATGTTAAATGCATTCAAACGGCCCCGATGGAGCTGACCATGGATGGATAAAGAGAACGGAGCTGACGGGAGAGCTAGAGACCACCTTGGAGAAGTTAGAGGAAGTATACACGTGGGACTATGTCTGGTTTTCAAAATAAAGTGTTAACAAAGGGAACTGTATACAAAATACATCTATGGAAATAAGATTGATTGGATTATATTCACCAGAAGTATAAAACATTACATGTCCCTTATAAATCAAAACAAAAATACCACTAATTTGTGAGGGAAATGTCTTTATTCTTTGATTTTTGGGTTGCTGGTTAATAAATATTTGCTGACAATGACTGATATATTTGACTTCAGGACATCTCTGACTACATACATGCTGAAAATCAAACATTTTTACTGTATTAATTTAGATATTTTCCAAAGTAAAAGTCCCTAGAAGTGTATGATTCAACGTTTTCCCATGGTCTAGTGTTAAAAAAACGCAATAAATCGTAATATCGAATGGCAATGCTTGCAGAATCACAATACTTAGAAGAGAGAGAAGAATCGGCACCTAAGTATCGTGATAGTATTGAATCGGGAGTGTGTATATAATTCAGTCAGGGACCAACCATGTGTAAAGCAGGTTTTTACATTTATATGCATGTTTGGAAGTGTTAATTCTATGTATGTGTTTGTGTATGCATACATAGGTATGTGCCACAAGGAGATGTTAAAGGTCTGTGTGTGTATATCCGTGACATGTATTCATATAGATTCAGTGTGAGTGTGTGTGAGTGTGAAGAGTGTGTGTCTCGGAGGACTGACGGGGAGAGCACGGACTGAATTTAAATGCAGGTCATTGTGCAGCTTTTAGATTCAGGTTCTGTCTCTCTCTCTCTGCCGCTCTGCGCTCGGGATGCAAATCCCTCCAACACGCCACGCATACCGATAAAATCTAATAACCTCCTCCCTCCCGCTGCGACCGAAGCCCGACGGCTCCGAGGGGACCGGCGCTGCGACTTGGGCGGACTTGGCAGGTGATCCCGCGGAGCGCCAGTTCCCACACTTTGATGTGTTTCAGAGGGTGTGGACTCAAATTATTTTGTTCCCACTTCGCACGGGGGACAAAACTGACAAGGGCACCGGGATAATTGGATTGATGTTGGAATGCGTGTGGCCATCAGCTTCTTATTTAATTCCTCTGACTCACTCATTAGACTTGGAAGCAGGTCTTTAATTATTTTCAGCGCCGTCTAATTAAGGATGGAAGTATGGTGTGAATGAAAATAAATGAAAGGTGGGCATCAGCTTGCGCTTGTTGATGGCACCATACTTTTTCATTTCAAAAGAAAAACTGGGATGTAACTTTTTTTAATTGCACAAGTAAAAAGAAATATGGTAATAGTTTAGCTCGGGTACATACAGTATACTGTAATGCAGGTTGAGGCTGACTTCTTTTTCCTCGCGTCCACTCATTTTAAAGTTGCTGTGATGCGTATTCACCTTAGTTATTACACGGCTGTGTTGAATACTTGATTCTGATTGGTCAATCACGGCGTTCTGCGGTCTGTAATTTCTCTTTAACAGACCGTTGCTATGTATAACGAAGAAAGAATCCCCGACAGGGAGATGCCGCACCCCGACGCGAAGGGGATTCTTTCACAACAATGACCCGCTAGCTGTACATTATCCCGCTTATTACACAGCTACTTACTGAAGAAATCAATATTTTGACACAAAAACGATCCGTCAGAGTCCGACATCAGAGCTGCGCCCATAAAAACAGTCTGTTCAAAATGTACCTTAAAGGGAGATTTGTCAAGTATTTAATATTCTTATCAACATGGGAGTGGGCAAATATGCTGCTTTATGTAAATGTATGTATATATTAATTATTGGAAATCAATTAACAACACAAAACAATGACAGATATTGATCCAGAAACCCTCACAGGTACTGCATTTAGCATAAAACAATATGCTCAAATCATAACATGGCAAACTGCAGCCCAACAGGCAACAACAGCTGTCAGTATGTCAGTGTGCTGACTTGACTATGACTTGCCCCAAACTGCATGTGATTATCATAAAGTGGGCATGTCTGTAAAGAGGAGACTCGTGGGTACCCATAGAACCTATTTACATTCACTGATCTGGAGGTCAGAGGTCAAGGGACCCCTTTGAAAATGGCCATGCCAGTTTTTGTCTCGATAAAATTTGGCATAAGGTTGGAGCGTTATTTAACCTCCTCTGTGACAAACTAGTATGACGGTTGGTACCAGTGTATTCTTTAGGTTTTCTAGTTTCATATGATACCAGTATCTTCACTCTAGCTTTAAAACTGAGCCCGCTACAACCTAAAAATCGCAAGTTGCGTTAATGCATTAAAGAAATTAGTGGTGTTAAAACAAATCTGCGTCAACGCGTTATCACGTTAACTTGGACCGCCCTATTTATTTTGTATGAGTGTCGCCAGGTAGCTGTGTAGGTAGACAACATCCATGTTGTTAATCCTGCCTGCTAAACTCTGCTACAGGTATTGTTCCCCCTGTTATTATCCTATCGGTTACGTCTTCACCACAGCTAAAGAAACAGCAGTTAAAGAGCATCAGGCTTCAGTTTAGCGTCGTCGTCCTTTCTGCATTCTTGCCCATGTTTCACAGTAACATTGTGAGCTCAGGTTGGAGGAAGCTCCGCTGCTCCTTTTCTTCCAAACACAAAGACACCCAGCTGCAGACCCCCCCCCCACTCCCACAGTGCATAAATCCACCACCGGCTGACACTCTCAAATCCCTTTTGATGTGATATTCACATCTGCTAAGAGTAATCCCTCTGAACAGTATCTTTAGAATCTCTTCTCCACATCCAATGCCTTAATCCAATCCGCTGTTTAGAACAAAACCCTCCTTCGCATTGGGCCCCCAATTAGGCAGTTTAGCTGGCTCGTGGCGAACAAATTACCGTCCGCGGTCTGAATGGATTTTAATTTGTCATTACTGTGCCACGGTGGAGGGGTTTTTCACCGGCGCAGAAGCCTCGCAGATTGAGGTTTTGCTGCATTGAACTGATAAATAATGGAGGTTGTTTACCAATCAGTTTGTTTACTTCAACCCTCCCATTCGCCTCCGCCAATTTATTGTTGTGTGTGTTTTGACCCAGCAGTCACCTTAGCTGCCTCATTTTACATTTTCTACAAATGACTCCGAGAGTGTAATCTAGCTGAGGTCAGTCCAACAACACGAGGGGCGAACGCCGACGAGTCCTCCCCACAGGTGTGTGTACGTACGCAGGCCATTATTTCTGACGGACGGCATCCCAGTTTTTTCCTCTGGGGTCAGTGAACTGCTGGCTCTGTTTGGTCAGACCTGTAATCATTTCAGCTGGTGGCAGTTCAATCAGGAGAGACTGCATTTAGAGTGGACACATACATTTATTACATGGTGCACAATAAAGGGAGAATTGTGGAGAGTCTTTGGCGATCAGAACACGTCGTGACGTCGTTATATTCAGGGGGGTAGTGATGGCGGGTTAGTACAGGAACATTCCCCCTGATGGAGTCTAGACTCTGGTGGTGGTGAATGGGTCACAGCGTGAAAAGAGTCTTCCTGACTGAACTTCCGCTAAGCTTCAGTTGTGCTTCTCTAACTGTGTTAAACAGGCTGCCCTCGTTTGAAGTGCAGCTCACCATCAGCCCGTCTGCCAGTGCTGTTGATCAAGCTGCAAATAAGACTCTCATTGTCCTCTCAGTCGGTGGATCTGAACTGTTTCATCATGCCGGAGACAACCGGTCAGCGTGAGAGGTCTAACGCTTTTATCGTGCTCGGCAGGGTGAGTTTTTGTTAACAAATAATTGGACTCAGTTTTGGCCAAATGGTTGCTCACCACACAGAAATAATCTCTGTTGTTAAAGGGACTGTTTGTAACTTCTTAGACCTATAAATCATTGCGGGTCGGTGTCCCATGCGCGTTCGCGTGTGTCTACGCTGTTCAGACTCAAACTCCAACACAAACTACACGGAAGCACCAAAACCTCTTGGTTGTATCTAGTGAAGCCCGTCTGTTAAACAGTGTTGGCCGCGGTCGGAGCTTTGGTCTCCAGGGCCGGAGTCTCTGCTGTACTCGGCTCCTCTGCCTGCCTTCACTCACACACCGCGCTCGTTCTCGCTCTTTCGCTCCACCTCTCACGTGCATGCTGCTCACTCCACACTGCAGAAGAGTTAGTTTAGCTCTGAGAATATCTAGTGAAGGATCAGTGGACGTTTGTGCAGAAATAACTGCTGCAGCTCCTCCAGACCAACAGAGGTTTCCCGTGTCTTGTGAAGTGACGGGGCTCCGCAGAGAGAAACGTTATCGTCTCCGACCAGAACTCCGGTGTCTCCCCTGTTCCCTCCGGCCGCGGTCGGGAGGCTGAGGCAGGAAATGCCAACACTAGGATCAGCATTGATTCATGGAGAGACCTTCGTCTGGTCAGCTAACATTACTGCCAAGCAGCTGAAATATAGAGTGATATTGTGCTTTTAGCTGACGTGTGTCGCCTCACTGTTTTGACCGATGCTCGTTCATGTCTATGTAGAGCGAGCACGAGCGCCAGCAACAGGACGCTGACTTTAGTTGACTTAACGGCCACAGGTTTCGCTGTTAACAAGACATTTCTGATTCTTACAAACAGTCCCTTTAAGCTAATAAAAAGCTAAATCGTCATCAGACGATAGCCGAGGGATCCAAGATTGCATTTTGTCATCCAAATTGACAAAATTAAGCTGATATTCCCTCTGAAGGACGACAGTAAGATCATATCTGTGCTTTAGAGAAATCCTCGTCTCCACTCTACAGTGAGAGGTGAGATAAACGCACATTGAAATTTGCCTGGAAAGCACTTCATCAGCTCATCAGTTCACCCTCCAGCAGACACAGAGGTCACTGTCACCCGCCGGTGTTACAGCGACTCTTCCCCTGTCCTTTAGTGAGGTTTTCCGAGCCAGCAGAGGATTTTTTCTGCTGATACCTCCTCCATAGCTGTGAGCTTTGACGTCACGCTGATCGTGTGCGACCCCTGGGACGAACGCTTTTGGAAACACTCCCCTCAATGCGCTCTTGTTGTGAAATAGCCTGAAGGTAGCCACGATACAGTAGCTTTATCAGGGCCGCGACACAAACACAAGCCTGCTTTCAAGTCCAAATTTGATTTAGTAGAGCTGTTAACACTGCTGCGAAATGGCACGCTGCCAAAGTGGGGAATAAATTGGATATAATTAAAGAAATATGAGCATCAATCAAATAGTGACTGGAGAACCAACAGCTTGCTCGTCGTCTTTGTCTTTGCTTCTTTTTTTTTTTTCCTCCTTAAAATCCAGGCTGAGAACAAGATGTTTGTGTTCTTCAGATATGCAGTGATAATTATCTTTGATACGATTATGGATTATTTATTAGATTGCTCTGCCCCCGCTGACTTGGCACAGTTTAACAACCAATGAGGATTTGGCGTTTGGACAGAAGAGTGGATACAGAACGCTAAAAATAGACATTGTTAATAAAAATGCACCGAAGAAGAAGTGCTGTTTGATGGCTGCGTTTGGCTATTTGATGTGATAAAAGAGCCTCTTCTCCATGGAAACCATGACGATGAATCCAGAGGGAGTTTCATCCCTGTTGAAAATCTGATGAACTAAAAGTTTCATTTTATTATGTCATATTTTGAGGGGAAGTTGGCTTTTTGCAAGTTTCTATTCAGTTCATTTCTCCCATAATCTTACATTAGAGTTAAATTTAGGGCTGTCAGTTGATTCAGATATTTAATCGGGATTAATCGCATGATTGTCCATAGTTAATCACGTTTAAAACATTTTTGTATCTGTTCAAAATGTACCTTAAAGGGAGATTTGTCAAGTATTTAACACTCTTATCAACATGGGAGTGGACAAATATGCTGCTTTATGCAAATGTATGTATATATTTATTATTGGAAATCAATTAACAACACAAAACAATGACAGATATTGTCCAGAAACCCTCACAGGTACTGCATTTAGCATAAAACAATATGCTCAAATCATAACATGGCAAACTGCAGCCCAACAGGCAACAACAGCTGTCAGTGTGTCAGTGTGCTGACTTGACTATGACTTGCCCCAAACTGCATGTGATTATCATAAAGTGTGCATGTCTGTAAAGGGGAGACTCGTGGGTACCCATAGAACCCATTTACATTCACACATCTGGAGGTCAGAGGTCAAGGGAATCACTTTGAGGATTTTGTTTGACGATCTTTTATTGTTTTTTACGGTGATGACATCATAAAATATGACGACAGACAGTCAAAGCTTCATTCTAAATCCTCATTAGAAGCTGTGAATGTATAAAAATGACATTCGGTACAGTCTTAGTATATCACTACTTGCTTCCACACATGCCAGTACGTAGTATTCATCCAAGTATGTTACTTAGGTCCTCTTCCATGTGGTGTCTATATAGCGGTATCTACAGTAACGCCGTCCAGGCCCTCTCATGAGCAGTTAATACATTTAAAATACTACAAAAGTAGAAAAAAAAATCTGCATTGCAAATGAGTGTGTAACCGTGGGCAGGGGAGAGATGGATGACTCTCCCTCCACAGAGAGCCTCAGACTCTGCCAGAGTTTTCTTGGATCAAAAGAGGTTATAATTAAGCCACATCCTCAGAGACGTCTTGGAGGGATCAACCAACAAGCTGTCAGCGCTGTCACTCTTTTGGAAGAGAACACAGTACCACAATTGAGCAGAGCTGAATGGGTACAGTAGGGACACTTTTTATAAGCAGCAACAAATTAAAAAGAGATGCACAAAGGCTTTGAGGGGAGGGAACGCGGCGCTCTGACTAAAATTAGCAGCCTCGGTTTTCATGGAGCTCCTACATATTGAAACAGAAAGTGACCCATCCTGGGTTTTTCCGGCGGAGGTGGTACCATCCGGACATCGGATAATAAACTAAGGAGTATTATTAAGTAGTATATCATTATTAAGTATATAAAGTAGAGCTGTCGAAGTTAAAGGGATAACGCAAAAAAGGTTGTAGGTAGAGGTTATGATTAGTTAGTGATTTGTTTTAATGCCACTAATTTCTTTAACGCAACTTGCAACTTTTAGGTTTTAGCAGGCTCAATTTTTAAGCTAAAGAGTGAAGATACTGGTATCATATGAAACTAGAAAACCTAATGAATCCATCGGTACCAACCGTGTTATAATAGCTTGTTGCGAAGGAGGGTAAATAACGGTCCAAACTTACGCTAAATCTTGGCGAGGGAAAAACTGTCATGTCCATTTCCAAAGGGGTCCCTTGACCTCTGACCTCCAGATATGTGAATGCAAATGGGTTCTATGGGTACCCACGAGTCTCCCCTTTACAGACATGCCCACTTTATGATAATCACATGCAGTTTGGGGTCAAGTCATAGTCAAGTCAGCACACTGACACACTGACAGCTGTTGTTGCCTGTTGGGCTGCAGTTTGCCATGTTATGATCTGAGCATATTGTTTTATGCTAAATGCAGTACCTGTGAGGGTTTCTGGACAATATCTGTCATTGTTTTGTGTTGTTAATTGGTGAACAGCCCTAAACAATATATATATTTTTAATTTAGATTGCAGTTAAACAGTAGGCCTTCAGCGTTCCTGTTGGCAGTCTTACCTCCTCACGGAACAATGTGAGGTATAGAAACAGAACACACAAGCTTGATCCACCGTTATTGTTCCCCACTCCAACGGGAGCACAGAGGCTGTTAGGTTTATTTTTGTGGGTTTAAAAAAAAAAAACTGATGGAGGTTATTCCAACAGAAGTCTGAAGCAGTTGAGTAATGTGCGGTACCAGTGGAGGAGAGGGAGGGGGGGGCGGCGGTCTGCTGCAGAGAATTCACTTTCCTCCATCTCTGTCACGGGTTTTGCTGTCAGAGTTTGGGGCCCTTTACCTTTCGCCCGCGCCCGACGTCTTTCAGAGACATGTTCGCGGCACCGATGCGTGAAATTGTAAAATCGCTAATGACATTTTCCTTGCATAATGGCGTCCCTTGAAATGATGCTTACAGCTGCCGGTGCTTTGATTGAGGAGTACAGTGTGTGTGTGTGTGTGTGTGTGTGTGTGTGTGTGTGTGTGTGTGTGTGTGTGTGTGTGTGTTGGAGGGACATGCCTGAGGACGCACGTCCTCCATTTTTCAATTTCTGAAACCCAGACTGCCAAATGTGCTTAATGCGGGTTATAAATTTAATTGGATGGATAACTGTGCCCTTTTTTAATGCCACCTTTTTGCCATGTCCTTGACTTTTCCTTTCACTCATTCACATTCCATCTATCTGACTATCTGTCTGTCTGTCTGAGCTATCGCTGCTTGTATCGTCAGTTTTTTCACATCGTACTTATTGATAGACTTTATAGAGGTTTTTCTGCTGCACCAGGTTATGTTCATTTTCTCACAGGCGATGTGAGGTGACTGAAAGTCGGAGCACGTCAAGGATGGATGCAGGCACTGAGAGCTTCTACTTACGAACTCGCAGTGTTGTTGTTCAGCTCAGTGCACTAAGTTTTTATTCAAACTTTTTATATTTTACTCAACAACAGAATCGAAAAAGCAAACATCCAACAGCTCAGCGGCTACTTGAAGTCTCCCTTTTCTCACCATGCAGAAGGATCCTCCAGAAAACCTTGGAGAAGTTAATTTAAATTAAAACATTTGAATTCAACATTAACACCAAAACGTCTTGTTTTTCATGAACATAATACAATATTGTCTTGACTTGGTTGCCATTCTGCTTAATGCTTAAAGGCCTGTTGCTTCTGTGATAGTTACGGCAATGGAAATAATGCAGTTTACTCTACAAATGCCATCTTGCCATTGACCGCTCCTTTTTTGTTCACCATTTGCTGGACTGGACCAGTGGGTTGGATGCAACGTTGAAAATAACTCAGCTGTTAGGACATAATGATTTAAATGAGGGCTATTTAAGTGTTCGCACTTGGAAGTTGATTTACCTAAAAAAGAATTATCCTCTGATTTACTTACGTCTCTTTATACATCCATGGCCACAGACTCATTGGCGTTTTCGGTCCAATTCGGGGAAAGTGCTACCGCAGCGCCACCTAGCGACTGCTGTCAAAAAAGCACCAGTTTTGTGTCTTTGCTTAAAACTAAAATGTTAAACAGTGAGCTTTAGAGGCGTTGGTTTGGAGGTTTTGTAACTTTTGACAGAATCAGGCTAGCTGTTTCCCGCAATGGGGTGCTCAATGCGCAAAGACGCAACAGCGGTGGAGTTTATTACTCCGACACAACCTAGATGCGCTTGGAAGGTCGGATGACATCATTCTGCATAATAAGTAGCCATGTGCTTCTGTTTACAGCTGTGTGCGTCTGCTCAGCCGGTCAAATTCACGGCCGTGGCGGAACACGTTGTGGAAAGCAAAAAAAGAAAAAATCAAACATGCTAGACTTTCTGTCTTGACGGCGTTGGTTGCCGTGTACTATGACACACTACACGAGATAAAACCATCGATTGTCGCACATGACACTCATTTATGGTTCCCGATCCGAGTCGACACACTGCGACGGCCGCGACGGGCTATAATCAGGCTGATATCGTGTAGTCTGAACGGGTTTACGTTTTTACAAGTATAAACCTTTTTTAATTGTTTTTTCTTTGCCAACAGGTTGTAACCTAAAATATGAGACCTTCCGCGACTTTCTCAGTTTCCTCTCTCAGCCTGTAGACTGCTTTTAATGTGAAGAATGCGGGCTGTTTTTTTCTGGGATAATCCAACAGATATGATGTCATGCATGCTCACGAATGCCTTTACTCTCTTCAGCTCAGTTTACAGAGCTAACGGTGTGCAACCGGAGCTAGCGTTCGGTTAGAAATAGAGTCCGCTAACGGCAAGAAACTACCAGCCCCCCCACCACGACTCAGACTCCAACACAAACAACAACGGAAGCACAAAAAACTTTCGAATTGTGGATAAATTATGGATGAATTTGGCAACCATGGTGTTCCCAAATTAGTTTTTAATTCACTGTAGTTCTGATTCATGCTTCTTCTTTTTCATAACAACGGTTGTATGGAGTCTCATGGGTGTTGTAACAAAACGACGGGGAAAACATAATTTTTCACAAACACAGTTGAAATACTTCAAACTGTAGACCATAACATAAAGATCTTGTATTTCTACATCATCCGGGAGAGTCCCATGTTTCTACATCGAGGAACTTTGACTCCGCAACTCGATTGAAAAATTGACCTAGCTAGAAGACAAATGACGTGTAGAAACCGAGAAGACATCGGCACATAATCACACACTGTACGGCACGGACGCATCGCAGCTCACACACTGTGTTCTTTGTAGGCTAAACTGTGTTTTGCGTAGTGTAATGGAACAAAGGCACTAAAGAGCAGCGCAGTCAACACCATAAAAAGACATAAAAGTTTCATTCACTGACATGATTGAGAGCTGCTATTTCAGTCCCGGCATTGGACCGCGTGTGTGTTTGTGTGTGTGTGTATTGTGTACTTATGTGTAGGCGTGTGTGTCTACTTTATTATTATTATCTATTTAGGTTTGTCTCTTGTGTGTGTCAATTCAACCAGAAGGTGGTTGAGGTTGATGCTGGTATGTTTATCACCAGCTCTGATATTCCAGAGTTATTTTGAATAAATCTTAATATATCAGGCTGTAGAGTGTGTGTGTGTGTGTGTTTGTGTGTGTGTGTTTGTGTGTCTCCCGCATGGAGAATAGCTCTGTTGTTTTGCAGTGTTTTCGGGGTCAGTCTTGGCCTCGCCTCGGGCCATGTCAGCCAACGCTATCAGACTCAAAGAGGAGCCTCTCTTCACACGAATAATAATTAGGATACCCAGCGCCAGTTCACAAAGAAACGGACCATCTGGGTTCGATCCTTCCAGCCTCACACAGTCCCCGCTGTCCAGCGTGTGCGCGTGCGTCCGTCTGATGTGCCGCAGACTTCGACCACGTGGGCAGAACGGCGCTTTTTATAGACGGCGGAGCTCGTCTCCTGCCACGGCGCGTTATAATCTGTGAAGAGCTGCCGATGCGCTGAAGGGGCTTGTTTGTCCTCTCAATGGAAAAAAAGGTCACGGTGCACACACCAAACGTTATTTCAGTTCCACTTTTACAAGTTAGTTTCACTGTCTATCACATTGAAGGATTTCATTTTACATTTAGAGATATTGACCATGTCTATTTTCCTCACTTTTTCTTTTATTATTATTTTTTAACTATAGTTCAAGCTTCACACTTTGTCCCTGAAGGCTGGAACATGTTTTTCTGGGCTTAACAATCGATTGCTGTCAAACTTGCGCTTCGCCGTGAATGCTTTTAATGTGAAGCAGAGGCAATCGGATGTTTCGTTTGCAATAGCAGTAATTTAATAAAACTCTGACACTGTGTAAAGAGGGTGAAGCTGTGAGGCTGTCAACGATGAGATAAAAATGTGCTGGATTACATGCATTTATTACACGGCTGTGTTGAATACTCGATTCTGATTGGTCAAGCATGGCGTTCTGAGGTCTGTAATTTCTGTATAACAGACCGTTGCTATGGGTGCAGTTCAGATGTCAGACTCTGGCAGACTGTTTTTATGTCAAAATATTTTTGGGATGCACCGATACCACTTTTTTCAGACCGAGTACAAGTACTTACATTTGGGTACTCGCCGATACCGAGTACCGATACGAGTACTTCTCTGAGCCAAAAGACCCTCGTTAACAGCCAGCTGGAGGGTGTGAGCGACACATGGCAGGCTGGGGAGTCCCGCATACGAGACGGTGCGCTGCGACCGGCTCTAGGTCGGCTTGGAAAGGCTCAGAGTGAAGGTGCTTCCCGGGGCCGTGGCCAAAGTGTCACTGGGGCGGACTGTCCTCAGTGCGCCCCAACCGTGTTGTGCCCCCAGGGCGGGGCTCGGCCCACGTAAAAGGCACCAGGGGTCTGTGGCGATGTCTGCAACCCACCCGACCCGTCTTGTAACACGGACCAAGGAGTCTAACGCACGCGCGTGTCAGCGGGTGCAAGCAAAACCCCGGGGAGCAATGAAAGTGAGGGCCGGCGCGCACCAGCTGAGGTGGGATCCCGGCCCCGCGGGGTCGGGCACTCCACCGGCCCGTCTCACCCGCACCGTCGGGGAGGTGGAGCGTCAGGACCCGAAAGATGTTGACGAGAGGTTAACGTCACGCTTTGGTGCCATTTTGCGAGTACGAGTACATGAGCACAGTATCGGACCCGATACTAGTTTCGGTATCGGCGCATCCCTAAAAGTATTGATTTCTTCAGTAAGTAGCCGTGTAATAAGTTCTTCACAACCTTTACAAAAGGGCCGAGAGATACCTGTGAAACATTTTGTCCATTTGTGACAGATCAGTGCGGCTGCAAACTAATGATGCTGCTAATCTGTCTGATGGAGTGTTATTATCAAAAGATATTCATCCCCCCCAAATATAATGTAGTATAAAGGTGATCCAAATCACAAATGTAAGACTTTCTCTCTTCATGCCACACGATGAATACCAGATCTGTAAACCAGAGAATGCACAGACAACAGTAAAAACAGAACGAGAGGAAGAGAGGTGTTTAAGTTTCTTATTAGAAAGTGTCAGATCTCCACTAAAATAAATTCTCTTTGGCTTCTCTCACCTTGTCAAGCTGCCTACTGGCGCGAGGACCAATAAATTAACAGAGTCTAAGCCTGTCTTCTGTATTCCTGCCATGTGTCTTCTCATTTAGCTCCGAGAGTCGAGAATACTCCCTGCTGAAAATCTCCACCGACCCCTCTCCAAGAGGTCTCCACTGACGCTGAGAAGGAAATATTAAATCTCAGCTTCATTCATAGTCATACTCTCATTTTATACATTCACAAGCTTCATCACATATGCACGCAAAACAGAATGCAAAAACACTTATTTACATTATATACATACTTTTACATACCATATACTGTACATTATATACATATACTCTCTGACCTCCTCTGTACAACTTAACATACTTGATGCCCTGATATCTTAGGGAAGAGATGGGAAGTGAATATTTATAAAAATTATAAGCAAATAATAATAATTAGCAATAGCAAAAGAGGAGTGAGGAGTCAATGACGGTATAAATCAGTCAATAAAATAGTCATGGATAAGCACAGGAATGCTTATTTGCAGAATTGATGGGTCCAGGAGTATGCAAGATTAGCCGTGGACAGACAGACGGAAGCACACACACACGACCGAACGCATGATCTCCCCTCTGGCGGAGATAATAAATAATCTAATAATACCGGAACCCTATATTTATATTGTTATTAGTGTTAAGGTGTTGCTCGGCTTTTCTAATATAATTTCCTGTGATATATTTAGCTGGTATTTGGCTTTATTATTATTTCTTTTGCCGAATCATGTGAGGGAGTAGAGAAGGAAAAAATCATCCTCTCTGTGCAAAGATCTTCAGAGTAATCTTAGACCGAGAGAAGGAAAATGACATGCTGAGACATGAGGATGATGATCCAGAGAATCAAACAGATTAACTTTGTATTGAAGAGTAGATGGAAGCTTTATAAAACCCCAAATTTGCCCTGGTTACGACCCAGTGTGTTGAAGTTTTTGGTATTTTTTGCACCACTTGTTATTGCCTTTCCAGCACCAAGCAGAGCCTTTAAGCCAGCTGAGAGGTAGACGCTTTAATACCGTGACAAAGCAGGAAACAAAGTGGTGTTTAAATAAAGGTTATGAGCAGTAAATGGCACACAGGTTACAAAAGTGGGTTGAAAAAAGGAAGATGTTGAAACGCTCTGGAGCAAAACAGTTGAACTCAGACTGCACCAGTGGATTCGTAGAGGAGAGTGTCTGCAGCTCCCAGCTAAAAAAGAGCATACATTATCAGATAACCTTCAGCGGATAAATAAATATTAGAAAAACTAATTCTCTGTGAACATCTGCTGCCAGAAGCCCCAGTCTGTTAACTTGGCAAATGGAGATGAAAACATTTGAAAGTGTCTTTTCTGGAGCAGCGGCAGTGGTGGCGGCGAGCTCTCCGAAACCCCTCGTCTCTGATTGATGGAGGCTGCTGGTGCCCAGGCCAGTCAGCCAGTGGATAAAACTGGATCAATGTGACACTGATGGTGTTTTATGATGCCAATAAGATGCTCCCTCCGTCTCTCCCTCTCCCCCGCCATAAACGCAGACACTCAGAGACTCGGTAATGGACTGGGCTGGCACTTGTAAAGCCAGAACACGCTCGCTCTCAAGAAATGGGATTCGAGTGTCTCTTTCTGGTTAGAGACGAGTGGACTCAACTATTCTGCTGCTTTTTGTGATTCTACATTGTGAGAGTGGATTCCACATGCTGACCTAAAAATATGGCTCTTTTTTCCCCCCTTCCATGCCACATCTCTCAGATACATTATAAATAATGGATCGCATTTACATCTTGCTTGACTTCCATCTCCCCGAGGGCTTCTAGTGTGTGCACCATTGTGTGTGTGCGTGTGAAGTGCTTTTTCGTGAGGCGCAGTTAAAAACGCTATGCAGATTAACATTGTACTTCCATTCTGTGACGCTTCGAGTACATTAGCAGCCTCTTGTGATGCGGACCGTTGAACTGCTGAGCCTTTAACTGTTCGGTCTACATTTTTGGTTGAAGGATGAGTGGTCTTATTTGCATGAAGTCAGCCATCCACAGTGGAACAACAGCCTCTCCTTTTGAGATTTAAGTAAGCTGTACAAAGACAGCATGGACGATACCTAATACAGTGTTCCTTTGAGTGGTTTTAGTAAAAAACTAGAATGGCACTCAGAGAGCGCAGACCTCCGCCAACGCGTGTCTTTAAAAACAGATCCCAGCTCACAGCTGGCGGTACCGTGAGGCGGTCGGCTTATTATTAACACGGTGTGTTTCTGTGTGTGTTCAAGTACCTCGGGGTCTTATTCGCGAGTGAGGGGACTATGGAACGTGAGATTTGGTGGAGAATCGGTGCAGCGGGGGGGCGGTATTGCATTCACTTTACCGCACCGTTGTGACGAAAAGAGAGCTGAGCCGAAAGGCAAAGCTCTCGATCTTCCGGTCAATCTTCGTTCCTACTCTCACCTTACGGTCATGAGGGCTGGGTCATGACCCAAAGAACGAGATCGCAGGTACAAGCGGCCGAAATGGGTTTTCTCAGGAGGGTGGCTGGCGTCTCCCTTAGAGATAGGGTGAGAAACTCAGTCATCCGGGAGGGACTCTGAGTAGAGCTGCTACTCCTTTACGTTGAAAGGAGCCAGTTGAGGTGGTTCGGGCATCTAGTACGGATGCCCACTAGGCGCCTCCCTTGGGAGGTGTTCCAGGCACGACCAGCTGGGAGGAGACCACGGGGAAGACCCAGGACTAGGTGGAGAGATTATATCTCCACACTGGCCTGGGAACGCCTCGGGATCCCCCAGTCAGAGCTGGTTAATGTGGCCCGAGAAAGGGAAGTTTGGGCTATCCTATCGATGGATGCCTCTCTCATTCAGCAGCCTTGTTATGTGTGTATAACGTTACACTACGCTGTCTACACAGGAGGCGTTCCAGCCATGTTTTTCAGCCGTCCGTCTCAAACGCATCTGATGGAACAGATACTTGTGTATTTTAAAATCAATTCTTTTAATGCCAGAATCAATATATTTGCTTCATTTGAGTCTACGTTGAGGTAGAAGGAAGTAACCGCTTTTATTGTTGTAGTCTGAGTAACGTGACGTCATATCCATCCTGTATCAGTCCAAACCAAAACAAACCGCAGTGAGCCGAGACGAGAAAGCAGAAAACGCGCGGAGGGTCCGCGGAGACGAATTAACGCTCCAAATTTTTGTGAGGAAAAACTGTCATGGCCATTTCCAAAGGGGTCCCTTGACCTCTGACCTCCAGATGTGTGAATGTAAATGGGTTCTATGGGTACCCACGAGTCTCACCTTTACAGACATGCCCACTTTATGATAATCACATGCAGTTTGGGGCAAGTCATAGTCAAGTCAGCACACTGACACACTGACAGCTGTTGTTGCCTGTTGGGCTGCAGTTTGCCATGTTATGATTTGAGCATATTGTTTTATGCTAAATGCAGTACCTGTGAGGGTTTCTGGACAATATCTGTCATTGTTTTGTGTTTTATGTATCCAATAATAAATATAAATTGCATAAAGCAGCATATTTGCCCACTCCCATGTTAACAAGAGGATTAAATACTTGACAAATCTCCCTTTAAGGTACATTTAGGACAGATAAAAGATGTGAGATAAATTTGCGATTAATTGTGATTAAATATTTGAATCGATCGACAGCCCTAAGTATTATTATTCAAACTTCATTTTCCTGACGATCCTCTCCTCTATATTATATTTATATTATTAATATTTATACTGGGAGCCTTCTGGAAGCTCAAGTCAATCATTCAAATCCATTTCAGCTGTGTTTGCTGTCTGAAGCAACATTTTCTCTTTCTGTTCAACCACCAATACACCAGGGCCCCCCCCACCCCCAAAAAGGAAACTCAACGCTGCAAAACGGCAACAGTAGTGAGCAGCAGTGTTTTGGTGAAAATGGCCTTGTTTCTTCTCCTTGTAAGAGAAAGCTCTTGTTATCCTGAGAGCAGCCGCGGCAGCAGCAGCAGGACTATTCCCCCATTACCAGCCGACTGTGTTTGGAAATCAAATATTCTCTTTGCATGAAAGAGAAAACTTCAAATGTTTAGAACTTTAGACAGTGCTGTGGTACATTATATCTTCCCTGACTGCTTTTTATGCAGGCGGTTTGATTAAAGATGAAGAAAAATATATATAAAAATCAGCCAAGAGCAGACACACATGCACACACAGTGCATCTTGATCATTGAATCCTCCATCCACACTCCATCCCTCCGAGGCTACGGGCCAGTCTATGAATTGGCAGAGCGTGCCCGGTGCATGTCAGGAGGTATCGTTGATGTCAAAAGACCTTCAATCACGGAGCTTATGTTTGCTGCAGAGGAAACCGTGCTGATGCCTCCGGGGAAATAACACGCTATCTACAAATCCCACGTAATGTCAATAGTTCCACAACCAGCACATTCGTTCATTCATTCATGTGCCAGCTCCGGAGCTCTCCACCACGCTGGGAAGCAAAGCACCTGTCAAAACATCCTGACAAGGTAATGGGAATATTCAATATGTGTTAACTTAGCACAGCAATAATTAGATCCTAAACTGATGGAGGCAATAAGCAGGCTGTCAGCTGATGGAACGGGTCCTTTTGGCAGCCATATTGGATGTCCAGAGCTGGTTGTGTTTCAGTTTCTTGTTTTGTACAAAGTGAACATTTCAACAGCTACACTGGCAGATAACGATGCTACCGTAACCACAGTTAAAGCTTGTCCAGGCCGCGTGCGTGGCGGCTGCGTTAACTGTTGTTTTTTATTTCGGCGTCTGTGTTAACAGGTTAGAGCAGCCACACTGCCCGCGGCTCGGCTGCGTCTTTTCTAGAGACTCGAGGTCTCGCCTATTTTTGCCGCGTGCCGCGCGGTTTACAGCAGCAACAGACTGTGAAAGTGATCTATTGACATCATACCAGCAACATTACTACTACTTTCGATGTCTATATCGGTAAAATATGTCACGGATATGGAAAAAAACAAGGCTTTTATTCTGAAATATGTGCCGGACAGTGTTGTGGAACATGCAGTGACTTGCACGGCTCCATGAATGAATATAGTACGGGGGTTTAATTATGGATTATTACTATTATTTACAAATTACCACATGTTTCTTAACCTTTCTCTGTCTAAATTAAATATAAATGATATTTATAATGAAATGAAATGGCCATTATGAAAGGCAAACTCTATGTAGAAAGAAAGGGCTGACAGCAGCAGCTGCAGAAACGCAGCTGGTGTGAACACCCGACGCGTGAATCACGCAGCCGTTCAGCGAGGCAGCCGCCATGCGCTCCTGACGTTCCCTGTGTGGACAAAGCTTTAGTCGCACTGTGTCCTTGATACTATCTCTAAGCAGATGTCGAAGACAGATGTTGCTGTCACTCATCAATCTATACTCTGATTCACTGCTATTTTAGTCATATTCTAGCTGATTGTCCTAGTCTGCTTAAAGCTGCCCTTTTTTCTGTGAATTTACATCTTTATTGCTTGATGAATGGTAGTTAAAGGTACATTTTCCCCCACGCCCTTTAGTCGTTTTTAGCCCTAAACATTTTACATATCTGAACATACTTCTGAGATTTCTGCCCCAATATAATAGAGGTGAATGAAGCAAAATGACTTACAAGTTACCGTGTCATTCATACATCATTTGGAGCACAGAACTATTATTCCAACCGGTCTGCAGACTATTTCTTCGGTGGAAAACATGCTTTCTTGGTGTTTGGTATCTCGGGTCTGACCTTGTCACAACACGGCTCGGCAGGGAGCGAGCAGTGACTGCCAGAACTAGCTTGCATGCTTTGCTTAATTATGTGTGATTGTGGAGAAGCCTGTATACTACATAAAAAGACAGAAACAGGAGACAGGAGCACTCTGCAGACTTGTTGTAGTCCTGGCTCCAGCAGACGTGCATCAAGAGGTAAAAATGTGGTAATCCTTGACACCCAAATTGCAGTTTCCTGCTAGATCTCGGTGACACACCCCTGACTGTGCAGCTTCTCCTGTTATACACAAAATATATACACCAAGGAACCAAGATAACAAATAAGCAATTAGAAAGCTTTACTCATCCCTTACTAATCACTCATTGAAATTTCACAGAGGAACATTTTGTCAAATCCTGAACTGTTCTTCTTTTAATTAGGTATACTATACTGAGTTTAAAATTAGCCTATCTCATTCCTGGTAAACAAGATTTCTGGAGCTAATTAAGTGCTTCAAGGATTGTACTGCTCAGCACGCAATTTAAATGACTTTGTCTTTACTCAGTATAGAAAGAAATAACAACTAGAGACCATCTTGTGATGGAATCACAGCAGTCGCGACGCCAAATTGGATCAGGGGCATAAAGAAGTGGGAACGTCAGGAGTGCGTTGCGTGATTGATACGTCGGGTGTTCACACCAGCTGCGTTTCAGCTGCTGCTGTCAGCCCTTTCTTTCTACATAGAGTTTGCCTTTTCGTAATGGCCATTTCATTTCATTACAAATATAATTTATATTTATTTGAGACAGAGAAAGGTTAAGAAACGTGTGGTAATTAGTAAATAATAGTAATAATCCAAAATTAAAAACCCGTACTTCATTCATTCTTGGAGCCGTGCAAGTCACTGCATGTTCTACAACACTGTCCGGCACATATTTCAGAATAAAAGCCTTGTGTTAACAAATGAAGGAATTCTGTCCACAGAAAAAACGCTCGAGGGCTTTTATTATAAAAATGAAAGCAGGAAGTGTTGATTTAAAAATAAATCTTTACTTTTTTTTCCATGTCCGTGAAATATTCTACAGATGCAGACATTGAAACTGTAGTAATGTAGCTGTTATGATGTTAATATACAGTCAATAGATCACTTTCACTGTTTGTTGCTGCTGTGAACAGTGCCGCAGTGTGGCTGCTCTAACCTGTTAACACGGACGCCGAAATAAAAAACAACAGGTAACTCAGCCGCCACGCGCTACTGGCGTTCCCAGTGTGGCCGAGGGCTTGCTTCCGGCACCCTTGCTCGGACCACACCCATCTTCGAACTCAACCTTCATTTTGATCTCAACTACACACCTGTAAAGTTGTGTGACTGCATCTTGCACGGTTGTGACGCTATCACTGTGACAAAATCTGTCCACAGACAGACAGAAATATGAAACAACTGGCAAAGTAGTGAAAACCTCCTCTGTGGTAGTCCCCGCTACAGTCGGTGTCTCCACAACTACATTGTGCCGTGATGACTCACACACAGACTCACAAGGTGAAAACAATACCAGCCACACGCTGACACGGCTGGTAAAAAACTGAAGCTTTTAGGAAAACATGTAGTCAAGACTAGCAAGCAGAATAACAAAAGATAAAATGAGAAGATGAAAAGGTTTAGGCGAGGAAGAGTAAAACAATTCAAACCAGCACCAGGAGAGCTCTAAGCTGCAGATGAGGCCTCGTCAACGGGTGGTTTGAAATTATGAAATAGTCAGAGAGCTCTGGTTTTACATGCAGGCACTCTGAAAGACAACAACAGAGACGTATTGAACAGCAGCGGATGGAAGATTGGATTTCCAAACAGATAGAGGCTGCCAGGTGGCAGAAA
Source organism: Sebastes fasciatus (assembly GCF_043250625.1). Classification (NCBI taxonomy): domain Eukaryota; kingdom Metazoa; phylum Chordata; class Actinopteri; order Perciformes; family Sebastidae; genus Sebastes; species Sebastes fasciatus. The sequence continues at coordinate 3,394,410 of NC_133817.1, read as the reverse complement.
GAGTTCTTTCATTTAGTTACTGCAACAAAGCTTCTACAGTATGTTACGACCCCACACTGGTGTGAAAGAGGTGAAAAGAGATTTACTCTAAACAGTTGTTGGTGAGCTTATTATAGTACCTGTGCATGGTGCAACACAAGGAGCTCAACCTGTTGCAAACATTGAATGCCTTCAACAGGTTGAGCCCCAGTGGACATCCCCACTGTTCAGTCAGCTGTTCCTCACTGAGTATAAAGTCAGCGGGTTTGTTTACTCCAAATCTGTCTAATGTTTCACACCCTTCTGTCCGTCACCGAGCTCCCTGAATAAAGAAGCAGTCAAACTGTAGATCGCAAAATTAGCTGTCTGGCTCAGCGTGGAGGACAAAAGCACACCCATGATGGATTTGTTTGAAAGGACAACATATGAGAGCTACTGCTCTCGTGCATATGTTGAGCCTAATCTAAATCCCTTAATCTAAACGCCAGCAGCACGGTTTTACAGATGGCAGTGTCACGCTGTCCACTTCGGTCCAAACTGAAACACTGTATCTTGGCACATGTTGGATGAATATGCCGTGAAAATTGGCACAAACATTCATGTTCCGCTCAGGATGAATTATAATAACTTTGGTGATCTCCTGACTATTCAGAAAATGAAGCTGACAAATAAACAAAACTATGTTTAGTACTAACAGTATAGTATATAAGCAAAGACACGAAACTCAAACTCAAACTGAACTGGTGCATATGGTAAACACTATACCTGGTCGTGTCTAGAAGGGAACCCACGAGTTGAGGTAACTCTTGCGAGATGGTTAAGGCGAGGCATTGATCTTGAACAGTTAAGTTTAGGACAGGTCGTTGGGCGGCGAGTTCGTGAGAGTTTTTTTGCAAGTTTTTGCAGATTCCAGATCAGATTTCACAATTCGTTTGTTGTTACCTTCTAGACACAACCGCTGTACCTGCTAAACTTCGGCATGTTAGAATACTGAAGTTTGCATTTAGATCGAAGCGTTGCTGTACCTGAGTAGAGCCTGGCTGTAGATCATGGCTGTCAAAGTTAACGCGATAATAACGCGTTTTAAAGCCACTAATTTTTTTGACGCATTAACGCAACTTTTGATTTTTAGATTGTAGCGCGCTCACTTTTAAAGCTAGAGTATCATATGAAACTAGAAAAAACCTAAGGAATCTATCGGTACCAACCATGTCATACTAGCTTGTCGCAAAGGAGGTTTAATAACGCTCCAAACTTACACTAAATTTTGGCGACAATAAACTGTCATGGTCACTTTCAAAGGGGTCCCTTGACCTCTGACCTCCAGATATGTTAATGTAAATGGGTTCTCTGGGTACCCATGAGTCTCCCCTTTACAGACATGCCCACTTTATGATAATCACATGCAGTTTGGGGCAAGTCATAGTCAAGTCAGCACACTGACACACTGACAGCTGTTGTTGCCTGTTGGGCTGCAGTTTGACATGTTATGATCTGAGCATATTGTTTTATGCTAAATGCAGTACCTGTGAGGGTTTCTGGACAATATCTCTCATTGTTCTGTGTTGTCAATTGATTTCTAATGATGCATATATACATACATTTGCATAAAGCAGCATATTTGTCCACTCCCATGTTGATAAGAGGATTAAATACTTGACAAATCTCCCTTTACGGTACATTTTGAACAGATACAAAATGTACGATTAATCACTTTTAAATATTTTAATCAATTGACTGTACACTCTCAGTTTTGTTGCTTGTGTAAAAGTGTATGTCTTTGGTCATTTAGATGTGGCATATACATACAAATGTGACTTTGTTTATTATGTCCCCACTGCACCAATTTGCCCTTAGCATTAAATTTTATTTGAGCATGAAGCCACTTCTCCTGCTTCACTTTACAACTCTTTGAAGCAGAGTTTCAGGGGGTTTCTGGGTCAGACATGGCTGAAGCTCTGGACACTCTGCAGTTTGTAGTGCAACTCTTTACTTCCTGTTTGTAAACTGCCAGCTATCGATGTTTGATACGGCCTGCTCCTCTCCGCGGAGTACAAACCCAAAGACCAAACAGACTGAGTAAAGTGGCTACACGTCTCATCAAGGAAGTGAAATTAGACTTTGAAAAGAATCAGATATCCAATGCTGTTTGTTTATTTGCTTTAACTAATGATACCGGGTGCCAGGGGGCCTCTGCAGACGGCTCCCAGAGAGCATTCGGCTGCACTTCACAGCGCACTTCAGAGACTGCCTCACGTTATCAAAGAAACCCCGACCACGGCAGATTATTCCCTATTATTTCCTCAAAGAGAATACAAAGTCGGTTCCTTGCGTCTTGCGAGGCGTAAAGTCATCTGAAGCTCTCAGTGCTTGGCCTGATTCATGTGCGACAGGATCCTCCTCTGTCCCCTCTCCTCTAATTGTGTCCTTGGGCCCGCGAGTCTGCCCCGCTGGGTAATGAGGAGTAATACGTGGGTTTGATGTTTTTATTATTTCATGATATGAGGCAGCTTTATCATCTGTGGATATTGCTGTAATTAAAAGGTAACGTTAGGGATTTTCTCAGTGTGTTACCCTCCTCCTCAATCAAGCTCCCCCTCCGCCCCCCGTCCCATATCAAGCTTACTGTGCTCACTTCAACATGAACGTTTGAGCTGTTGTCATGAACAGTGGAACACATTGTTTTTACTTTAACCTCTATAATCGTTCCCTATTGGAATATTTCTTTCCAATTTGATAGTGTATATATGTCAAAAAGGCCCAGTCACACCAGCATTTGAAACCATGAAACTGTTGCGACGTCCACTTTAATTTGACCCTCCTTTGTCAGAGACAGTTAAAGCAGCTTCACACCAAGCACGGATTTTCGTCCCAAAAAAATCGCACGGAAATTTATAAAAACTGATTTTGTGGGACTTTTTTTTTGGACTTTTTTTTCGTAAACCCTGACTTTATTTTCATAATATTACGACTTTTTCTCTTATACTTATGACTTTATTCTCATAATACTACAACTTTTTTCTCGTACACCTATGACTTTATTCTCGAAATCTCAAGAAAAGATTTATTTACTTTTCACTCAGTGTGGCCCTAATACTCCGTCGTACCGTCGTACCATCGTACCGTCGTACCATAAACCTACAACAATGATAAATAAAAATTAAAATGTAAACAAAAAACAGTTATTCATTTCCATTTTTACTCGCAAGACTTTCCCCAGTTTGCAGGCTCCTTTCTCGTCACTACCAAATCTGGGTGGGGAAAGTGAAAAAGCAGCGCTTGCTCCTCCCTCATTACCACCACTGAGGTGCCCTTGAGCAAGGCCCGTAACCCAAACCGCTCCAGTGGAGCTGCTCAGTGGCCAGCAGATCAGACTGTGGTTGTACTGGGCAGCTTCCAGGTGTGAATGCGTGTAACTGTGTGAATGTGAACCAAAGAGAAGCTCTGTGAAACTTTCCTGAATAAATAACGGGTAAAAAGAAAGACATATAAAGATGAGGTTATGCTTTATGTTTCTAAATGTTCAGGTCTGATTTCATTTGTGGTCAAAGTGAATTGTGTGACTTCACTGACTGAAAGATATAATCAGTTTACGGAGACGAGATCTTTGCCCCCTCACTCCTCTCAGCGGACTCTGTTGGATATAATCAATTTAGAAAAAGCATTTCTATCCCCTAAATATTGATTTCAGCGCGCCACTTTGGGACTACATTCATGCAATCTACTAATCCGTAGTAATTCAATCCGGCTGTGTAACAGATCCTCTTCACGTGGGATCATTGTGTTTTTATCTGACTGTTCTTTCGACGTGTAGATAAACACAGTCATGATGCTGACGGTAAATTACTCATGCATCAGACATTTGCACGGTGAAATGAATTGTGGGCTTTAATAGTCACTGGGCCTCTTCACAGTCAACTCTGTATCCATGTTTGTCATTCAAACAGTCTCATATAGAAGCATCTGTTGAGGACTTTTAAAGGCTCCATACAAAACCAGAAAACTTAAAGAATAAATACCAAGAACCATATCCTGCTAGCTTGTCAAGAAGGAGGCTAAATAACGCTCCAAATTTGGGCTAAATTTACAGAAAATGGTGTGTTTGAATATTTCTGCATGCTGGGGGTCCCTAAACAGTCTTGGAATTACATAAATAGGGTATTACTGTAAAGCTGAGACTCTTGTGAATCCAATGAGCCCAACTGTATTCATGTGTGATGATGTAAGTCCCCATAGGAGACATTTCATTGTAGTGAGACCATTTTTAAAAATTTGACCTCACTGTATAAAATGACCTGTGGTGACCTCTAGGGTAATCACAGCCTCATGAAACTTTACAGCCACAAACTAGAGACCTAGAGCATTCAGAGGATGGATGGCTTTCCTAGCTAGATTGACAATAAGGAGGTTTCTGAGCAGTTTACACAACAGGAAGCGCTCGCCGTCCAATCGCTGAAAAAGGCAATTCTTGCAGAAATCTCCAAATATCAAAAGTTTTTTAAACCAAATCACAGCATGTCTTTTTCTCTGGTGTTCCTCAAGGTCTTGGTGTCTCAATGTGGTATTTGGGAGGGATTATTGATCATTTTTATCAATTCTCGAGTGATAAAAAATGGTTAAATTTAGCACCAAATCTGTGTAACAAATGGTATCAACCCAGAAATTGCTGCAACAACTTGTGAGACTACAGTAATTTAATAATCAAATAATTTATGTTTATTTCTGATTTAATGACTAGAACAAGTTGACACACAGTGCTGAGCTGCATCTCAAATTAATCTTCAGGTTCTCAGCTTTCAGATGATGTTGATGATCTGCTGTTGACCTGCTATCTCCCCCTAAAGACCCCCTGGACCCCCCTAAAAAGACAAAAAATGGGTCTCAGAGGGTTAAATTAGTGCATATATATATGGAACTGAAGTGATTTTTTAAAACATTAGGATTAATCTGTAATATGCCGGCTGTTAAAACACTAATATCCCAAAATTTTTTCAAGTTTCTATGAAATGAAATTCTGGTGAGCAGATTGAACTACAGACTAGAATGTTAAATATTGGTGGGCGTTGCTCCCGTGCCCTGTAGTGTCTCTCTAACATTCATCTAATCTGCCTTTAAAATATTAAGCACGTTTCCTTTTACATGCGTGCCCTACTCGGCTTCGCTTCACAGTGACCCTCTCGATGAAATCTGGGCTGCATTCAGAAACCTTATGGCCGCGGTTCATGTGGTTGCCATGGAAATCGCAACACTCAAAGGTTGCAGAGGAGCCTTTGTTTTATTAAACGGCTGCAGGGAATGACAAAACGCACGTGGGCGTCTGGCATGAAGGATGTTCGATCAGGTTTTGATTTATTCACTGCGCCTCCTGTTGAGGCGATTTCTTTTTTTTTTGTTTAATGGAGACAAATTGCTCAGAACAAGGTTGTTGTGTATTCCTTCCCGAGAGTCTGTCCCTTTCACGGACGCGGCCGGGGCTTTCATCACCTCCGAATGCTGCAACATTAGATAAATTCCTGAAAAAAAAAGCAGATGGCTGCAAAAGACTTCCTGCCTGCAGTGTTCAGTCCAATACACAGCCTTTAGTTAAAAAACCTGGAACCCCGTGTATCAGTAAAACCCCGACCGTTTAGTCAGTGCCTGTCAATAACTCTTTTGTCCCGCCGAATAAAAAAAGAGAGTAATTGCTTTTGTTCGGCAGCTCTGCGTTTGTTTTCTCGTTATCTTCGCCGTGGCAGAGAAAGACTATGTGAAGACTGTTCTGTTCTGAGAAAAAGAGCAGCTTGTTATGAAGTCTTTGTTAATAGTCAATTGATGTTGAACAGTGTCTCCTCCGCTTCAGCCTGTGATGAGGTACAGCAGATTCATTAGCAACCAGCTGTAGAGAGGAACACTGGTGGAGGCCGTGAGATGAAGTCGAGGTAACAGCAGTTTAGCTTTCCTCTGTAACAGAAATGTTGCTTTTAGGGCTGTCAAAGTTCACACGATAATCATATAAATTCGTTTTAACGCCACTAATTTCTTTAATGCATTAACTACAGAGGTTGTAGCGGGCTCAGTTTTAAAGCTAGAGTGAAGATACTGGTATCATATGAAACTAGAAAACATAAAGAATCCATCGGTACCAACCATGTTATTCTAGCTTGTTACAAAGAAGGTTAAATAACGCTCCAAACGTCCACTGTACATTCACTAGATATTCTCAGAGCTACTAACTCTTCTGCAGTGTGGAGTGAGCAGCATGCACGTGAGAGTTGAGCGACAGAGCGAGAACGAGCGCGGTGTGTGAGTGAAGGCAGGCAGGCAGAGGAGCAGAGGAGCAAAGACTACGGCCCTGGAGACCAAAGCTACGGTCTCCCCCGCGTTCTCCGACCGCGGCCAACTCTGTTTAACAGACGGGCTTCACTAGATAGAACTTCGCGGTTTTGGTGCTTCCGTGTAGTTTGTGTTGGAGTCTGAGTCTGAACAGCATAGACACACGGGAGCACGCATGGGACACAGACCCGCAATGATTTATACGTGTAAGAAGTTACAAACAGTCCCTTTAAGTTACAACACTTCCGGAGTTATTTCAACCCAAACCACAATTTTTCCTAAACCTAACTAAGTAGTTTTATTTTGAAAAGACTGGAGTGGAAATTGAGACGTGCGCCACGTGATGCTGGACATTCGTAATGAAACGCACCAAAGATACGTTGTTAAAAGTCGTGCTGAGCGTCACGAAAAAAAGGGAAATTCGCGTCTTTGTACGAGAATCAAATACATACAATTTTGTGACTATCTACGAACTGCAATGAGACCGTGTTGACAAGATTTTGTCATCTGAAGCGCTCTGTAATCAGTTGGTAGTCAGAGCAATATCGAACAATCATGTTGGAGCAGGCTTTGGTTGGATGCAGGGAAACGGTCCGTGTGGAGAGCGGAAAAGAGGCGGAACGCATTGGCCGAAATGCAATCTGGGAACCCACCGGATATCGTCTGATAGCTTTTTATTAGCTGAAAAATCAACTTTTAACTGAGCGTACGCTGGCTGCTAGTGAAACAATCCGGTCGTAGACGTCGTCTTTCATAAATACACGGTTGATGCTCTCTGTGTAGAGTGAATTATGTAATTTCAGCCCAGACAGAGAGACAAACTGCTTAGTACAGAAGGCAGGAGGGAGCTATTTACTGACCTCTCCTTACAACATCTGTAACACTGAAGTACCCATAATGACAGTAAAGAACATCCTCCAGAATAATAATCATATGATCATTAATGATAATCATTTTGTTCCACATACATACATAAGAGTAAAGCTGAAAAATAAAGGTCAGGAAGCATCTTCTAATTGAGAATCGTCATAGAAACCGATGCAACATGAAATTTATTCTCTTAATATGTTGCATAAAATCAACATCGTACTTTTGTAATATGCACATATGTGTGTTTATTACATAACTGAAGTAAAGTAAAGCTGCTTCCTCTTTCTGTCCATGTGCAATTAAATCCATATAGCTTCCTACCACAGATCAACACAGCATGTGACGAACAACATGAACCTACTTCTCTTATAGTTCGGCTTTGAATAAAACATGCAAAGCATGCTGGGAGATGACAGTTCAGAGAAGCAGCATGGGATGTAGAGGAGCCGAAGAACTCATTAAAACGTTCCTTTATGTTCACGCTGTTGCCCTGCATTTTCTCTGCAAGCAACAATTCATTATACTATTCATAATTATGTTATAATCATTAGTTTAGCATGGTAACACGCTAATCTATGAGCTGCTTTCACACCTGTAGATGGATTCATTTGGTTCACACTGACTTTTTACAAACGAACCACAAAGAGCTCACAAAGAAATACCTGATTATAGCTTTATTAGTATTTATTAGACTGTAATTCCACCACCATGTTATGAATAATGACTAACAGGTAGAGACAGGACGAACAGGAAGCGTCTGGTACAGTCATGGTTCGGGGCTTATTACTGTCTGGTCACTGTCACACACTTTTTAATGGACTTAATGAACTGACAGAGTACACAGAGTCGGATTCAAGCACAGCAGTTTTAATAGCTTTTGACCTTTTACTCAGGGGAAATAGAGCGGTGCAGGAATGATGCCTAAAACCTGGATACGAGTTAGCATTTTAGCATTTTTTATCCGTTCAAAATGTACCTTAAAGGGAGATTTGTCAAGTATTTAACACTCTTATCAACATGGGAGTGGGCAAATACGCTGCTTTATACAAATGTATGTATATATTTATTATTGGCAATCAATTAACAACACAAAACAATGACAGATATTGTCCAGAAACCCTCACAGGTACTGCATTTAGCATAAAACAATATGCTCCAATCATAACATGGCAAACTGCAGCCCAACAGGCAACAACAGCTGTCAGTGTGTCAGTGTGCTGACTTGACTATGACTTGCCCCAAACTGCATGTGATGATCATAAAGTGGGCATGTCTGTAAAGGGGAGACTCGTGGGTACCCATAGAACCCATTTACATTCACACATCTGGAGGTCAGAGGTCAAGGGACCCCTTTGAAAATGGCCTTGACAGTTTTTTCTCGCCAAAATTGAGCGTAAGTTTGAAGCGTTATTTAACCTCCTTCACGATAAGCTAGTATGACATGGTTGGTACTGATGGATTCATCAGGTGTTCTAGTTTCATTTGATACCAGTATCTTTCCTGCTCACTATATACTGTAGTGTAGATATACACAATAGAGTGACAACCCTTCTGTCACACACACTCATTAGGAGTCATCAGCTAAGATTGCTGCAGCATGTTTAGTCTTGCATGTAAAACAAATCACTGATCTGAATCTGAAGAGAGGATATTCTCTGATCAATACAACGATCAATATCCCATTCATATTCCACACTGACTGTTGTTGTGCTCAGAAGATGATACTCAGCTGAATAAGCAAACCTTCCTAATGGTGCATCTTTAATGAGATTTCCTTCTTGAGGAGTGTAATTGCGATCAGTTTCTGGGTCAAGGTAAACTGCTGTATTGCCTTCTAAACACACACATACATACAGTTTATCCTCTCTCTCTCTCTGAGGAAACACTTGCAGTCGACAAAATTGATTGTGCACTGTAAACATCCATGTGTGTCCACCGTATTTACACAGATGAGGACGCTGGCAATTAATGGAGTCTCCGTGCGTGGGCTTGGGAGGTGAAAATATCGCAGAGGAAAAAGTAAACAGCCCCCTCCAAGCTCCGCATGCAAGGTGGACTTTTTCAGTGAAGGCCGGCTCCGAGGTGACGCATTGCTATGCACACAGCGCCCCTCGGTTTTTAATTAAGTGAAACTGCATTGGAACGCGGCGTGCATTCAAACCCAGGCCTGAACCGCATCCCTCCCTCCTCCCCCCCCCCTGTCATCGGGGCAAGAATGATGCAATTCGTGCAATTTTATGACCCACTGAATGCAATTACTGGACCTGTCAGAGTTTTGGGCGTCTTTTTGTCTGTGATGTATGCACCGTGCAGACTCAGCCCCTGATGGACTGTTTACATACTGTGTCTCTCTGCCTCATACAGGCCACCCTCAGGCACATGGTGATGCATACTCTTTAGGTGATTAGGAGAACGGTAAATATTAGATATGTATGGAAATATATTCCTAGTACCGTGCAAGCTGGCGTTGTTAATGTGTGACTGCACACAGCTTCTATTTATGTCATATTGTTAGTTGTGACACATTTCATTTGTAAGCACCAACCACTTTCTACAGCCGTAGTTCTATGTGGATCTATGTGGCAGTGGTTAGCAATGTAGCCTCACAGCTAAAGGGCCCTTGGGCACATTCATATCCTGTATCTGTGTGGGTCTAAATTTCAGATGTGAGAGTGAGCAGTTTATCTGTGTCAGCCCTGTAATTGACTGCTGAACTGTCCAGGGAGCTCCCTGCCCTCCTGCCTCCTGCCTCATGTCTGCAGCCCTCTGCATGCCCTGCAGAGGAGAAAGGTGCAGATACTGGATGGAGAGTTTTTGGACTATTGGAAATCAATTAACAACACAAAACAATGACAGATATTGTCCAGAAACCCTCACAGGTACTGCATTTAGTATAAAAACAATATGCTCAAATCATAACATGGCAAACTGCAGCCCAACAGGCAACAACAGCTGTCAGTGTGTCAGTGTGCTGACTTGACTATGACTTGCCCCCAAAACTGCATGTGATTATCATAAAGTGGGCATGTCTGTAAAGGGGAGACTCGTGGGTACCCATAGAACCCATTTACATTCACATATCTGGAGGTCAGAGGTCAAGGGACCCCTTTGAAAATGGACATGACAGTTTTTCCTCGCCAAAATTTAGCGTAAGTTTGGAGCGTTATTTAACCTCCTTTGCAAAAAAACTCCTTTTTACTGTAAATAGAAAACAATGACAAATATTGTCCAGGACTGCATTCACATATCTTGAGGTCAGAGTTCAAGGGACCCCTTTGAAAATGGCCATGCCAGTTTTTCCTTAGGTTGTGTAGTTTCTTATGATACAAGTATCTTCACTCTAGCTTTAAAACTGAGCCCGATACAACCTAAAACATTGTAAGTTGTGTTAAAGCCTTAAAGAAATTAGTGGTGTTAAAATGAATTAGCGTTAGTAGCACGTTAACTTTGACAGATGTTCGTCGGTATTTGGTGACTCTTTGCTCTTATTTATCTAGTCTACATCATATCATTGATCTGCTTTAATAAGAACATCTGAGAGCATTTTATCAATCTTTCTTATTTCTGTCACTCTTCCGATGACTCGTCCCTCCCTCGCCTCCTCGGGGATCCGCTCTGCTATCACTCCACGACAGGCCTCCATCAAACCTCCAACCCGTCTCATTAAAGTCAGCCAGCGTCGGACAGTTTACTCCGAGGCCAACGAGGCTAACGGCTCCTCTGAGCCTCGACGTCCCACCGTACCTGCTAAACGTTTCTTTCGCCGTTGCTATGGAAACAGCTTGATGGGCGGGAGCGTTGGAGGCTGCCCTTCTAACACACACACACACACACACACAAACACACACACACATACGGCACGCCACTTAATCCCACGAGGGGAGCGGCGGGATCAAATGTGGGAGCAAACTTCTCGAGCTGAATCCAATATCTGCAGGCAGAGAGGAGGAGGAGGAGGAGGAGGAGGAGGAGGCTGTGGGTGTGTTTTTTGTCTTTCCTCCTCCTCTCGCCTTCACACCTTCTTGAGGTGTGAATGCACTTGGAAACAGAGCGGGCCGAGGCAGCTGCCAAGGGCCCTCTCTCTCTCTCTCTCTCTCTCTCTCTCTCTCTCTCTCTCTCTCTCTCTCTCTCTCTCTCTTTCTGGGAAAGTGAACAAGATATAAAATTAGATAATGAGGAGGTGAGAAGTGGGAAGTGTTACTGTCCATTTTGGGGAACTGAGAAAGAGAAGAGGTAGAAAGACGACTCACAGAGTTGAGGAAGACACCTGACGTCAACATTAGACTGTACAGATCAGACGGAGCTGGATTACTGTATATTTACACCCGGCGACGTGACACCAACACGTCTGTCTTCATCTTGTCAAAGTGCTGTTTACGCTCTTTAACATTCACAATAAACACCTCCTCTTGCTTGTTATTCTATTCACCAGAATCACTGACAATCCATCTTTGCTAAGTATCTCGCTATCTGATTTGTACGTTTCCTATGCTGCAGAAAAAAATGTATGTTTCAGCAAACCACGGATACGACGCGCAGAGCAAGTGTCGTAGTATATCGAGCAACCGTTATTGAAAGTTAGTGGTATAATAATGAGTATAACAAGCAGGAAAGGCTGGTGGATGGGTCAAACAAACACAGGACTTTCCCACAGGAGAAACGTGCGAAATAAAAAGGAAACGCTGACTTTACGTTTGTTACGTAACATTGTTTTACCCTTTTTATGTAACGTTACGCAAGAAAGTCCGCTAAGTTTGGACTGGTTATTTATTTGTGCTAGTTACGGTTATTATTTTAAAACAAACCATGATCTTTTTACTAGCCTTAAAGGGATAGTTTGGGTATTTTGAAGTGGGGTTGTATGAGGTACTTATCCATAGTCGGTATGTTACCTACAGTAGATGGCGGTCGACACGCCCCCAGTTTGGAGAAACAGACAGGAGCACCGGCACCGGAGCAAAGCGATGTACTGCTGTAAACGGGGACGGAAAGAAAGAAATGTGGTGTTTTGATGGTATGAGGTATTTTTCTTTTAATTTATAAGGGACATGTCATGTTTTATAGTTCTGGTGAATATAATCCATCCATCCATCCATCTGCAACCGCTTATCCCGTTAGGGGTCGCGGGGGGGCTGGAGCCGATCCCAGCCGACATTGGGCGAAGGCAGGGTACACCCTGGACAGGTCGCCAGTCCATCGCAGGGCTGACACATAGAGACAGACAACCATTCACACTCACATTCACACCTACGGGCAATTTTAGAGTCCACAATTAACCTAACCTGCATGTCTTTGGACTGTGGGAGGAAACCGAAGTACCCGGAGAAAACCCACACTAACACGGGGAGAACATGCAAACTCCACACAGAAGGGTCCCAAGCCGGATTCGAACCTGCAACCCTCTAGCTGTGAGGCGCCAGTGCTAACCACTGCACCACCGTGCAGCCCCATGAATATAATCCATCAATCTTATTTCCATATTTGTATATACAGTTCTCTTTGTTAACACCTTATTTTGAAAACTGGACGTAGTCACACGTGTCTACTTCCTCTAACTTCTCCAAGTCCGTCTCTAGCTCTCCCGTCAGCTCCGTTCTCTTTATCCATCCATGGTCAGCTCCATCGGGGCCGTTTAAATGCATTTAACATAAATGTCAGTATATGGGTGCTCTACAGTTGTAGCGTCGGCCCATTTGACCACGGAGACGAGAGCGACAAGCAGGTTGACCGCAACGTTACCGCGATTCGATAAAGTTTCCTGTCCGTGACAGAGTTAGCATGCAGCTTTAGCCGTGATGTCTAGCTCTGCTTTTCCTGTCATTGTGTGAAACCCAAAGTGTTTCCATCCTTTACTGGATGTGTAGTGTTTACCAGGCTGGATTTAACATGTGAGGGTGCAGGTCGTATCCACGCAGACCCTCCAACGTTTTCTACTTTCTTGTTTCGGCTCGCTGCAGTTTGTTTTGGTTGACGGATACAGAACAGATATGACGTCACGCTACTACAACAATAAAAGCGGTAACTTCTTTCTACCTCCACATAAACTCAAATGAAGCATATATATTGATTCTGGCATTAAAAAAATCGCAACACATAGGTGAGTAGATTTAAACCTAATTGTTTGAAAATCAATTTGCTTATTTGACGTCTTTTTAAATCCGTTTTAGACGTGATAATTCCTCATATAAGCAATCTAAAATATGATACACTTCAGTGTGTAACCCTCAAAAATAAACCAAAGGCTTGTATTGTTGTGTAGGTTCCACTCTGGTCTTAATGGTTTCCCACCAGTATAATGTCTCAGCATGTGTGGGGGTGGAGGTATTGAGTAACAAGGTAATGGAGTGGGTGGTGGGTATAGAAGCGCCGGTGACTTTACCTGGAATCATTATCCTCTGTCACTGTGGATCTGTGTATCATTAAGTGTGTGTGAAGATCACACGGCTGTTTAGAGCACTTTAGTCTTCGTGCGCGAGAAGGTAAAGGTCATCTAACATCATATTTCCAATCAGCAGCTGCGAGAATCACTCCACAAAATGGCCTTTAGCTCTTTAGATGAGAAGGGAAACAAGTGAATAGATAGACTGCTAACTCTAAGGTATTATTTTATATGAAAAGCGCCTCACGTGTACATTTTATAGACTTGGAAATGATATAGAATTGTAAGGAGAACGAGAGTGAACGCCATCAGTGTCGTATACCGTGTGGGTGTTCATTCATGGGAGGAAAGAAAAGGGCTGAGTTCCAGTAATGGTTTCTTTCTGAAGAGCTTTAAATTAAAGGCCGATCAGGTAGCAGGCGAGTAAGAAAAGATGTGAAGACGGTGGCGTGCAGCTGTCAGCTTCCTGTCTCCCCCGGGGAGGGGACCCTCCTCTGTGAGTCAGGAGACGTAGGCGGGAGATACGGGACACACAGAGAGGAGAGACTATTGTTAACATGAAAGGCGACTGTTTGCAGAGGAAACTTTATACTTAGTCTGCTGCAGGTTGTTTTGACCTTTCCACCCAGCTTCCCTCTCACACCGACGTACTCTCTCATACCTGGGAGCTGCAGAGGTCTACTGTTTGAAACTGGGCGTCTGTGTGGAGAAGTGCATTGTCGGAAGCACTCAGCAGTTGTTACCAGCTGAGACAGTGTGTGGCTGGGATTGTTTTCACCTTGTGAGTCTGTGTTTGAGTCATCGTGGTAAAATGATAGTAGCGGGAACTACCACAGAGACGGTTTTGAGTCTGTGTGTGTGTCTGTCTGTCTGTCTGTCTGTCTGTCTGTCTGTGGACAGTTTTTTTCACCGCGATAGCCAGGGAGCCAGGGATGCACCGATACCGATACCAGTATCAGGTATCGGGTCTGATACTGTGCTCAAGTACTCGAACTCGCAAAAGGGCTCCGATACAACGGCACCGATACCACCTTACGGCAGCGTGACGTTAACCTCTCGTCACCATCTTTCGGGTCCTATCGCACGCGCTCACGCTCCACCTCCCCGACGGTGCAGGCGAGACCAGCCGCGGGTGCGCCCGACCCCGCGGGGCCGGGATTCCACCTCAGCCGGCGCGTAGCGGCCCTCACTTTCATTGCGCCATTGCTTGCACCCTCTTATTTGTGCGTGCATTAGACTCCTTGGTGTCTCCCCTGTTCCCTCCGGCCGCGGTCGGGAGGCTGAAGCAGGAAAAGCCAACACTAGGATCAGCATTGATTCATGGAGAGACCTTCGTCTGGTCAGCTAACATTACTGCCAAGCAGCTGAAATATAGAGTGATATTGTGCTTTTAGCTGACGTGTGTCGCCTCACTGTGTTGAGTGATGCTCGTTCATGTCTATGTAGAGCGAGCACAAGTGCGAGCAACAGGACGCTGACTTTCGTTGACTTAACGGCCACTGGTGTCGCTGTTAACAAGCATTTCTGATTATTACAAATAGTCCCTTTAACGCTCCGCCCACAAAATACGTCATCATGTTTAGTAACAGAAAAGGGGTCTATAGGAAAAGTAGAAATCATCTTCAGTAAGTTGATAAAATTAAGGTTTTTTCTACATTAAAAATGGTTTTTACGACATCTTTTGCATGTATTTCATCCGGCTGGCTCCTCAAGTCGAAGGCAGATCACATTTTTATTGGTGCACCATAAAGGAATTTACCGGTACCTTAATGATTATTCCTTCGTTTTAATTAACAATAACTGATCAAAGCAATTATTTAAAGTGCTCATCCTTTAATAATATGTTGAATTTAATGAGCTAATGATTTATTGATGATAAAATGCGACGTGTAACTGCTTTAATGGATAACCTGAAACTCATTAGGAAGTGGAGGAAATCTAGTAATAGATATTCTGATCCGAGGTGGAGTTCAAATGAGGGTTAAAACTGAAATACAATCTGCTGAAAAGGTTTTTACAGCTCAGATTAATTACAAAGCTGGAGTGTAAAAACGTTGTATATAATTAACTGTGTGACCTTGACAATAAAAGCAATAACAGGCCGGATATAAACTGGAGACAGTCTGCTTGCAAATGTGAGAGAGAAAGAGAGAGACTTGAATTACATGCTACTGCCTGTCAGCTCTGTCATGTTTGCTCAGTGGCTCAGTGGAAGATTATGGGATGGCAGAGGGACGGTGACAGACTATCTTCCCTTAAAATATGTGTGTGTCGGTGTAGTCGTGTAGTGTGTGTGTGTGTGGTGTCATGTCAATCGTCCTTGAGGTCTGCTGGTCGCTCAACCAGCCAGAGAGTCTGAATAAACTCAGACCCACCCCGAGGAGACACACAGAGAGTGGCCGGTCTGCGTGATGCCCAGGGTAAGGGCACCACAACAAACAGAGTCAAGACTCTGGAGAGGCGACGCGGGCGGGTTGTGGCGGCGGCGCTGACACAGGAGAATGTAATGTGTTTTGATAGACGCTCGGGGCTGAACAGGAAAGAAAGGCGAGCGGTGGGTGGGAAACGCTGCGACCACACTGAGTTTGTTGGCTAGTTTTTAGGAGGAAAGCTGTCCGCTTGGCTCTCTGTCAACGGAGCAGGCTTACATGAACCCCAGCCGGGAACTGAAATTAACTTTATTCACTTCCTGCCACTGTGGTAGGCAAGTATTTTATTTTTGTCTGCCACTTTTGAAATCTCTGCGCTGAGTCAGGGGTCAGCAACCTGCGTCTCTTCAGCTCCTCTCCAGTGGCTCCCTGTGGATTTATAAAAATGGAAATGAATAATAATAGTATTAGGGCCAAAATAAATCTGAGATTTCGAGAATAACGTCATAATATTACGAAATAAAGTCATATTACTATAAAGTAGGAATTTTACGTGTTATTTTCTTTTTTCTCGTTAAGTTATGACTTTATTCTCTTAATATTACAACTTTTTTTCTTGTAAATTTATGACTATTCTCGTAATATTACGACTTTTTTCTCGTTAAGTTATGACTTCATTCTGTAAATCTCAGATGTTTTCCCTCAATGTGTCCCTAATACTCCGTAGTACATTGTCTCTTTGGCCCTCACTGCATTAGACTTATATACTATATACTGAGACTATAAACTGTGTTACCTTCATCCACTGTTTGTGTCTGGCAATGAAGAATACTGTAGTTCTCCTTTGGGGAAACACTGGCTGAGTAAGGGCTAATGTTCTCAACACAAACCTTCCACACTGATTAATGACTCACTGGGGCTGATAATAACTTAATTGCACCTTCATGTAACCGTGAAGGGAAACGTACAGTGATAGCACTTCAGAAAAGGAAGGACACTGTCTCAGGATAGCCCTGCAAACCAAGCAGGTCGACAATATTGAGGCTTATTTTGAGAGTGCTGTCTGAAACAAAACGCTATACCAGGTGTGGGATAATAGAGTTCTCTCTCTCTCTCTCTCTCTCTCTCTCTCTCTCATTTCCTCCTGGGAGGTGATGACAGAATCTCCTCTCCGGCATCCAGCAGCGTCCCTCCTGCTGCGATGCAAGTAATTAGACGACCTTCCCCCAAGGTCACAATGAAACATGACAAACAGTCAGTGTTAAAACACCCAACGTGATCTCATGGGAAGGCGTATAAATAGCACACCATGTTAAGGACGTGCTGCGTGTCGTGCATAGGCGCAGTTTGAACTTTAAGGTTGGGGGTTCACAAAAAAAAAAAATCTGATGCTACCAACATATTACACCATGTGGTGGCAGCCGGCTGGAGATCTCCTGAAAGTTTCCTACTTGCTGTTGGTTATATTGTACCGTTATATTGTACGTCATTTCCAATAAATATCAAAATAAAATATTTCTGTTTAAATAGTACAAATGTAGTATGGCAAGCACTACTCACCTGTCTTTTAAG
Organism: Sebastes fasciatus; assembly: GCF_043250625.1. Classification (NCBI taxonomy): domain Eukaryota; kingdom Metazoa; phylum Chordata; class Actinopteri; order Perciformes; family Sebastidae; genus Sebastes; species Sebastes fasciatus. Next base: position 3,376,929 of record NC_133817.1, on the reverse strand, counting down.
TGATAGGTGATGAAAGGTATGTTAGGTATATATAATATTTAGATCCCTAAATGCATTTTTGGCTGCAGCCACTAGGGGGTTCAGTGAGCCCCTTGAACCAATGCAAACAGCACAGGGTTAACGTTGTGAAATGGCCTTTTACGTGTTATTTAAAGGGACTGTTTGTAACTTTTTAAGCGTCCGGGTCGGGACACATGCGCGGTCGCATATGCACGCTCGCGTGTGGCTGAAGTCTCGCCTCCTCTGCCTGCCTGCCTTCACTCACACCGCATGCGTTCTCGCTCCACCTCTAGATATGCATGCACGCTAACTCCACACTGCAGAACAGTTGGTTTAGCTCTGAGAATATCTAGTGAATGAACAGTGGACGTTTGTGCAGAAATAACTGCTGCAGCTCCTCCAGACCAACAGAGGTTTCCCGTGTCTTGTGAAGTGACGGAGCTCTGCAGAGAGAAACGTTATCACCGGTACCCGGTCGGAGACGGCATCGTTTCTCTTCCTGCAGCGGGGCTGAAGCAGGAAGAGAAACGTTACCGTCTCTGACCGGGTGCCGGTGTCTCTCTCCAGCTGCGGTCGGAGGCGATAACGTTTCTCTTCCTGCTTCAGCCTCAAAGCCAACACTAGGATCAGCAGTGATTCATGGAGAGACCTTTGTCTGGTCAGCTAACATTACATCCAAGCAGCTGAAATATAGAGTGATATTGTGGTTTTAGCTGACGTGTGTCGCCTCACTGTTTTGAGTGATGCTCGTTCATGTATATTTAGAGCGAGCAAGCACGAGCCCAACGCTGACTTTCGTTGACTTAACGGCCACAGGTGTCGCTGTTAACAAGCATTTCTGAAAGTTACAAATAGTGCACGCAAAATGACTTACAAATTGTCGTGTCATTTCCTACGCCGTGTGGTGAGACCGGGCTGAACCACCTGTCAGCAGATGTTACAACAGGATTAGACCGGGGTCTGTGCAACTTCATTATTCTATAAAGCGAGCATCACACAAAGTTGAGAGGCAAACACTTGCTCACTTCGTTCTACTTTTTGCCAGCTCGATTGACAACGTCTGTCTATCTGGCTCTCTGCTTGTATGCACACATCAATCACTTCATTATGTTCTTGAACAGCTGAGTGGGAGTGGGGGGTGGAAAGGCTGACTGTCAGTCATTTCAAGCTACAAAACAATCCTCTAGCTACGATGACGAGCTGTTAATTTATAATAATTATTTACAATACATTCTACAATAAACTCAGTATGCTTTAGGCCACAAAACTGCAATTACTATTGACCGTTTACAGCGTACCAGAGACATTCAGGCTGATTTCATTCCTTCCACATATCCTTCTGGTTTTAGTTCATTTCTATGTGGCATGAAAATGTTATCCCATTATTCATGCTTCAGTCGTTGTGCCTTGGTGAGGCTGTGGATGAACTGGCTGTATAATAGATGACTGACAGTTCATTCCCTTCATTCAAACATCAACCCTTTCCTTCCTACACCTGACTGGACCATAGTCTGCATATCAGATGAACTCACCACTTTCTGCATTGTCATTGACCTTCAATTTCAAACTTCTCCTATTCTATCTATTTATTACACGGCTGTGTTGAATACTCAATTCTGATTGGTCATTCACGGCGTTCTGCGGTCTGTAATTTCTCCATAGCAGACCGTTGCTATGATGTTGGACTCTGGCGGACCGTTTTTGTGTAAAAACATAGATTTCTTAAAGGGACTGTTTGTAACTTTCAGAATTGCTTGTTAACAGCGACACCGTTAAGTCAATGAAAGTCAGCGTTGGGCTCGCGCTTGCTCGTTTTGGAACATTTGGAACAGGTACGAACACTTTTGCCTTTTAGAGGTTCATTCATTCATTCTGAAAATAACTATTTGATCCACGTCTGGTCACTATCAGTGTGCGAATACATCAGTGATCCGTGTTCCACCTATAATGAAACCATGTAGATGTAGCCGTTGTACTTTGACTACAGTTCACTTGATGATTCCCTCCTGTGGCCTGAGAGGAAGTCTCAGAGTGGCAAGCAGGATGCGACGCTAATGCTCGCTGACAGATAGGAGCATTTGCAGGTCATTTCCATTCAACCTCAAGAAGCGGAGGCCGTAAGCTGTCAGGACCGTGTATTGAAATTCTGTGCTGCTCCGAGAGCTTAGCGACACGATTATTCCACATAAAGAGGAAACGGCCTCATAAACTAACTTTATTTCAGGCTCCATAAACCCCCCCTCCCACCTCCTGGCCAGTGGGACTGTGTCGCAGTTAACTTAAGGAGCAGCCAGATGCACCATGAACTGTCTCGGTCATCAGTGGAGCAGCCCCGGGCTCACGGACGAACCGATAAATTTACCCAACACCGGCCGAACCTGTCGGCCGCATCCATCCCCGTGTCCATCACCCGGAGGCTGCGGCTGTGTTCTGTTAGCCCCGGTGCTGCAGTCTAATTGGCTGCTAATGACGGCTGTTGAAACAGTGCTAACCTCCGGGCCAGGTTAGAGGCCTTGTACCTGTACTCGTACCTCTCACTTTCTCTGACTGCAACAATACGTTCTTCACAGGGTTTCTGTCTTGTTCGTGGTCAGAACTGTGATTTTTTTTTCCGACTTCAATCTGTTTCCGGAGTACACCTCGGAAACTATTTAAAGGTACTATATGTAACTTTCAGAAAATCCTCGTTATTAATGACACCGGTGGCCGTTAAGTGAACTGCAGTCAGCATACTGTTACTTGTGTACTTGTGAGCGATCATCCTATCCTAGACATAGGCCAAACAGTGACGTGACATTATATTACAATCATATATCACCGTTACTATCTGTAATGTCCAGTCTCCATGATACCAAACAGCTCGCCATTTTCAAATTATTTCATCAGCTAACGCTACAAAGCAAAACTGTCCAGAATCCTTTACGTAGAAATCCGTCCACAGGTTGTTATAGGCAACCGAGAAAGTCGGGGAAGGTCTCCGTTTTTAAGTTACAGTACAATCTGTTTGCACATTGGCAATACAAAGCACTTAATATATGTAAATTGTTACATATAGTACCTTTAACTTAGGAACTTCAAATTTGGTATGATGGTTGACAGTGTGGTCTAGTCGGCGGCCGACTCCATGAAGAGGACCCGCTCCATATGTAGATGTAAACGGCTCATTCTAAGCTAACAAAAACACAAGAATTCTTATTATCAGATGATTATACACTAAAACAAAATCATACTTGTTGATATTATTTAACATTTCTTCCAATAGATCCCCCTAAATCATACACACTGTTCCTTTAAAGGTGCAATTGGCAAATGTCAAATTTAAAAGTCTCATTGATACGAGACACTGATGCCCACCAATGATACCGAGGGGTCGGTGTTACAACTCGATAAAAGAGTCACACTGAAGTTAAAGTTTTCTGTTTTCTTATCTTCATTTTTAATTTCTTATTATTCATATTGTTCAAACACAGTCAGTCCACATACTGTAGGGTCAAAGCTGCTTTAAAGCTGCAGCACACAAGGGAACTTTCTGCTGCTATCAGTATTATTGTTCCAGTAAACTGTAGCCGACTGGAGCCTGAATGCTCTGCTATCTCTTCCCACCCACCCACTCATTCTTCCCCACATAAGCCCCTGCTCAGAATTACTGCTCTTTTTGTGATTTATGAGCAAATTGCGCTGTAGTCTACCTTCTGAATTTACGCTGATAACTCCTGGGACCGATTCAATTCACGTTGGGGAGGGGAAAAAAAGCCCTAGCTGCTGCTTTCCCATTACATGGTAAATCTCCAGAGAATGAGACAGGCATGCGAGTCAGCAGAAAACAGCAGATCTTCTGAAAGCAGCAATTTATATGCACATGGTTTCTGTATCATAGAGTAATAAAAAAAGCTGATTAAGTGACTTTTTCACTTTTAATTGCCACTTGAACGGGCCTATGTGCCTAAAGGACCTACTGTGAGTGTGCCAGTGTTTTTCAGACCATACGGGGGGGCATGACTTTGATAAAATGGATATATACTGTAGAGGGTCTGGGTTTCCCTGTGGAGTAGCAACGTAATGGGAAAACTGCAGCTAAAAGTAGAGTCATTTTGCTTTAAGTAGTGAACCTGATGAAAATGATTCCAAAGTTTGATTCCTCTCTAGATGAAATTCACGGTGCAGAGCCTACCTCGAACTTCTGAAGCATAAGGTCGTTTTCATATTAGGCACGATTGATCCGTACCCTGCTCGAGTACGATTGCCCCCGCTCTCCACTCAGCTTTCACATTAGTAAAGTTGTTCCGTACCCGAGTACACTTGCGTCATCTCCCACGTGTATTTGTTTATGTTGAGATTAGCTGTTATTAGTAGCAGAGCATCGTAAAACACTTCGGTACTTCGGTACACAAGTTGCGTTAATGCGTTAAAGAAATTATTGGCGTTAAAACTAATTTGCGTTGACGCGTTAACTTTCACAGCCCTAGTATTTATTAAAGCAGAAAGTTATTTTTATAAGATACATATACAAATACCCCAAGTGAAGGAGTTCAAGTACCTCGGGGTCTTGTTCACGAGTGAGGGGACTATGGAGCGTGAGATTGGCCGGAGAATCGGAGCAGCGGGGGGGCGGTATTGCATTCGCTTTACCGCACCGTTGTGACGAAAAGAGAGCTGAGCCGGAAGGCAAAGCTCTCGATCTACCGGTCAATCTTCGTTCCTACTCTCACCTATGGTCATGAGGGTTGGGTCATGACCGAAAGAACGAGATCGCGGGTACAAGGGTGGCTGGCGTCTCCCTTAGAGATAGGGTGAGAAGCTCAGTCATCCGTGAGGGACTCGGAGTAGAGCCGCTGCTCCTTTGCGTCGAAAGGAGCCAGTTGAGGTGGTTCGGGCATCTAGTACGGATGCCCCATGGACGCCCCCCCTAGGGAGGTGTTCCAGGCACAACCAGCTGGGAGGAGGCCACGGGGAAGACCCAGGACTAGGTGGAGAGATTATATCTCCACACTGGCCTGGGAACGCCTCGGGATCCCCCAGTCAGAGCTGGTTAATGTGGCCCGGGAAAGGGAAGTTTGGGGTCCCCTGCTGGAGCTGTTGCCCCCGCAACCCGACCCCGGATAAGAGGTCGAAGATGGATAGATGGAACATATACAAATATATGGTATAAACCAGCCGGAGCACAGCCAATAGGAACGCTCAATAGGAACGCTCAATAGGAACACTCTCTCTGAAATGATCTGTGATCTGTGATAGATTTTTTAAAGCCTGAAAACAGAGCCATGCAGAAGTCTAATTTTCTCTCAGAACACTTGAATTACAATATGCTGAAAGGTTATTATGGAATTTCTGCCCAATGATGCCAAATAATGTCTGCCTACGGCAGGTTTAAATTGAACTGTTCATGTCATTTGATCAGTTCACGGCATCATTGTAGTGAAACGTTTGCTCTTGTTGGGGTTTTCCTTGGCTTGTTGCCTTCTGCGAACTGTTTGCTGAGTCCGCAGCACCACAGAATGAAAGATGATACCGCACAGCAAAAGATCAGGCTGCTTTGTTCGGAGCACAATAAATGGCATGTCTTTAAAGAGGAGTTTGTCCTCAATGATATTCGCCTACAGCACTGAAATGTAATATAAGAGAGAGGATCCCACTTTGGGCACATTCAAAGCCAAACTGTAACTGAAGTCATAATGTGATATATCCGCCAAAGGCCTTTTCTGCTCTGTTTTTCAGCTTGGAAATAAACAATCCTAATCTCATCTCGCCTCTCGTATCTGCCCTTGAGCCTTCACCGTGTTGAGACAAATCTCAGCATATGTGCCTGTGTTGCTTTTCGTTCATGTAGCCGAGAGCGACGCCAGGGAAGAGACCAGGCAGGAAAAGAACAAAGAAGTGCTTCATTATAAAAGCAAAAACTGCCTCATTTGTCTTTTAACTCTCATCTGGCTGCAGTGTTGTTCCAGTTTCTTTTGCATCCTCTAGACATTATGAATTGAGACTGTTATTCTGACATCTACACTGGTTCCCCTTCCCTTTTTGGCTGGACCGCAGAGGGCCAGCCCTACAAATGCAAAAGTCTGTCACTGACTGACTGACTGATGAAGTTACACGATTGGTCGGCCGAATGTTGGAGTTTCCTCATTGGCCGTTGCTCTTTGTAAAATGAAAAGGCGGGAATAGTCCTTTATGCAAATGAGCTCGTCCAGTGCGACGAAACTTGGACTAAGCTGTGAAACTTGGCGATCTAGTTCTAAAATAAAACGGGATTCAGCGGTGGCATAGCCTGTTTCTCGCTTAAAATGTTTTCAGAAGTAGATTTTGGCGGAATAACAGAAAGTTTACGAGCAGGCCGCCATGCTGTTTCCTGTTTGAAACAGCTTGAACGGCCAGTTGAGTGGAGCAGCGCGTCCCCTAGCGTCCTCACCGGTCCTGGTGGACATGTACTGCTGGATTTAACATTATAGACACGACCACTGACTGTTTGTGAAATAATTTAGCAACAAATTCACAGACATATACTCGGTTTGGACCGAGTCTTGTTGAATCTACTGTCAGGTCATACAGGAATAGTTCAACATTTTGGGAAATAATCTTAATCGCTTTCTTGTAGCAAGTTAGATGGAAATATTTATACCACTCTCATATCCACCATTTTACAGGGATTAATGTGTCAGATTATAGGCCTCAATACAGAGTACGCCAAATTCAGACCTGCGTCCTTGAGGGTTTAACTCTGGAGTACAACCTTTGGGAAAGCAGCGTTCTTGCTCAGCCTGGCTCTAGTGAATCTACTTCAACACAACGGTAACTGTACTGCGACAAAATGATCTCAACTCGAAGGCCAATAACAGGCTTTTTCAGGAATTTAAACCAGGTTGAGTGTGAAATACAGTCAACAGACACATGTTATCTTAACTTTCATGTATATTTACAACAAAGCAAAATATAATATACACCACACTGCTACTCTTCATTTTCACTAATTTCTTTAATGCATTAACGCAGCTTGTGATTTTTAGGTTGTAGCGGCTCAGTTTTAAAGCTATAAGTGAAGATACTGTTATCATATGAAACTAGAAGGAATCCATCGGTACCAACCATGTCATACTAGCTTGTCGCCAAGGAGGTTAAATAACGCTCCAAACTTACACTAAATGTTGGCGAGTAAAAACTGTCATGGCCATTTTCAAAGGGGTCCCTTGACCTCTGACCTCCAGATCAGTGAATGTAAATGGGTTCTATGGGTACCCACGAGTCTCCCCTTTACAGACATGCCCACTTTATGATAATCACATGCAGTTTGGGGCAAGTCATAGTCAAGTCAGCACACTGACACACTGACAGCTGTTGTTGCCTGTTGGGCTGCAGTTTGAGCATATTGTTTTATGCTAAATGCAGTACCTGTGAGGGTTTCTGGACAATATCTGTCATTGTTTTGTGTTGTTCATTGATTTCCAATAATAAATATATACATACATTTGTATAAAGCAGCATATTTGTCCATTCCAATGTTGATGAGTATTAAATACTTGACAAATCTCCCTTTAAGGTACATTTTGAACTGATACAAAAATGTGCGATTAATAGCAATTAACTACGGACAATCATGTGATTAATCACAATTGAATATTTTAATCAATGACAGCCTACGCTAAGCTAAATTAACCGGCTTGCTGCATGTCGCTACATATTCACCATACTTCTCTTGGCATGAAAGCGTGAAGTGTATTTCCCAAAATGCCAAACAATTCCTTTATATTGAATGAGGACCACTTATATAAGAAAGATGTCGGTGAACAGTGTGCTGTCGACGGCAGCAGTGGCCCCCCTGCAGTATTCTGGCTGGCCTGAGCAGTGTGCCGGGCACAGAGAGCTGTCATCTGATTTTTAATTGCAGCCGCAGTGGATATAATCGGATCTCATTGGAATGCGCCCATGCAAAGCCAGCAGCCGTGATTTGGAGCCCGAGAGTGACGGCCAGACATCGATTCCATAACCTTTCCTAAATTATCCAGGCAACAGAGAGGATCGTGTCTCTCTTGTCTCTCACTGTCTCCCTCTTATCAGTTGTCACTATAATGAGCAGCAGGATTACGGGGGGGGATGGAGGGGAGAAAGGGACACCCTGTGAGAGTCCAGCCGTGGACACCCCGCTGGGATGAACTGCGATTGATTAGCTGTGCGGCCATCTAAGGCGGGCTCAGTCGCGGCACGGGCCGTGCTTTGATACCGGATGACAGCAAAGTAAATGTCTGCCGAGATAATGAGGTGGCCTGAGTGTCTACCAATCAATGCGCGTGTGTGTAAACAGCCAATAAAATTGGCTTTGCATAAGTGTGCATGGCATGCGTGTGTGTGTGTGTATGTGGCACATTTTAAACTGATGCCAAAAGAAACAGGGCAGCTCACAGTGGCCTTTGTGCCAGCGGAGAGAGAGGCCTCTTCAGATGGGCTGGAAAGAGACAGGCGAGGCTGGTGGGCGCCTGGAGGCTACAGAAACAGGCTCGTTCACTGGACGCTCGCCAGTTTAGCTCCCAGATCGACTGTAAAAATCTGGATAACAGAAAGAACTATCCTTGTATCTACTGTTGAGTCGCCCTTAAAGCAATAATCTGCAACTGTTTCATAGAAATTACTTCCTGCATTACTCCCAGATGATATATCACAAGGTCAACCCTGTTTATGAAAGCTTTTATATTTGCATTCAGTGGAAAAACATCTCCCACACAGGAAATTATGTGGTTTCTTTTGTAATAAAAGCAAGAACCAATTTAAGGGTCTACCGCTATGCTAACAGCTCCGTGAGGCTGTACTTAGGCACAGTGGTGCTTTGAGCTGAATGCTAATGTCAGCATTACGTTGCACGGCAGCGGGATTCTTGCGATGTCACGACACAAAAAATCCATCCTGTCAGGCTTCAAGTAATGCGTTTGTGTCCGGCAAGCCAGACCACCACGGGCCAATCGGCGTCCTGTGAGGAGCTACTGGCAGCTACAGGCGTGGCTTAAGCTGGACGTTTTAGAATTGTTGTTGTGTACTTCCTACGCCTCCTGTACGAGTAGATCGTTGGCGATGTTTTGAGCCGCACTTCTCAGTTTAAGGTGTGCTTGACACACGAGAAACAACAATGGCGGTCCCTGAAGAGGTTAGCGTAGATGCGGCAATAGCATCAGTTATATCAGAACTGGAAAGTATTTCCTCATTGAAAGGAGAGCAAAGAACGACACTGAAGGCTTTTCTCGATAGAGAAGATGTTTTGGCTCTTCTCCCGACTAGTTTCAGTAAGAGTTTGACTGACAGGTCAAACTCATCATCCAATCACCTGCAAAGTATTTTTTGAAAGTGCCTGCCCTTTTCCAAACAGTTTCCAATGACGGCTTTTCAGATGGTTCTGTGTAACCAACAATCTGATGCATCAGGTTAATGTCAGCATGCTTACATGCTCACAATGACAATGCTAACACGCTGATGTTTAGTAGGTATAGCCTAGTGTTTACCTTGTTCACCATGTAAGGGATAATGCACAGCGAGCCGGTCATTGTTGTGAAATAAACCCCGACAAAGCCTGAAGGGGTTTATTTCACAACAATACATGTACATTATCCCATATAGTACACGGCTGCTTACTTAAGAAATCAATAATTTGACACAAAAACGGTCCGCCAGAGTCTGACATCAGAGTTGCGCCCATAGCAACGGTCTGTTATACATAGCAACGGTCTGTTATACATAGCAACGGTCTGTTATAAAGAAATAACAGACCGTAGAACGCCGTGATTGACCAATAAGAATCGAGTATTCAACAAAGCTGTGTAATAAATTAGTGTGACGTGCTAGCATGCTGACATTTGCTAATTAGTACTAAACGCAAAGTACAGCTGAGGCTGATGGGAATGTGATTCGTTTTTAAAAATTTTAATCATCACATTTATAACAATTCTGTACCAAATCTATCCAAAAGTTATTGAGACATTTCCCCTAACGGTGGCACTAGACAAAAAGTCTGGGGAATCACCAAAGTCAGCAGGATTCATCTTCCGGGAAACATCAGTATCTGTACAAATTTTCATGGCAATCCGTCAAATAATTGTTAAGATATTTCAGTCTGGACCAAATCGGTGGAGCGATTAACCAGCATTACCATCAATAGATTGTTGCTAAAGTGGCTGTATGCTTTGCTCCCAGATGGTACAACACAACTGTCTGTTTATGAAAGCTTTTATATTTGTGTTCAGTTCTTCTCCCTCACAGGAAATGATGTGGTTTCTTTGTAATAAAATAAAAGACAAACTGGGCAGTTTGCATGAACAGCATGGCACCAAAACTTCATCAACAGAAAAAACAAACCACCTCAATCACTCAGAAGAAGCTCTCCTCAAACTGATGGTCTCCAGAGCGAAACTAAAATAGACATCCATGTCTCCTTTTCATGATGAAGAACACTTCAAGATGAGCGGTGCTTTTCTTCCTCATTCAAAGGTCTTGCTATCCTTTATCCTTGGGCTGAACTCATAGAAAACACTTCTTAAGCTTGAGCACTCCAGACGGGCGAGCTATAACAAATAACAAATACATTCATATTCCTCCTCCTTACAAAATAGAACTATTATCTCTTTATTTAACGCCGTGGAGATAATGTGAACTGAATGTTCTGCATTAATTACAACGGCTGCAGAGATATCAAATTTTGATTATGAAAGACCAAGAACATTTGCACTCAAAAGACTCTTCCTTTTTCGGGGTTAAAACCTATTGGGGGAGAATATTTCAATGTTACATCATGTTATTTAGTTTTCCCTTTTCTTTCTTCCTTTATATCGCTGGAAGGTAACAGCATGAATAGGCCTTTGAAGACTGTAGTGTTTTGTACCGTTTAACCCTGGACCTTCAAATACAGTTTTAGTAAAAGGACTCGTTAAATGAGAAGCTTAATATCTATAAGATGAAAGCTGCCTGGAGGGAAGATTTCAGATTGTAGCCAACCGTATTAAACCAAACCTCCAACTGATGAATCAATACAAAGTATTGCTTTTCCAAATGACAAGTGGTTGCTACCTGGAGAGAAACAGACACACATAGAGATTGATTCTATCCATTATACTAAATGATTTTTTCATTCACTTGTATATACATTTTGTTGCACTCTGGTTCAGTGGTTAGCACCTAAAAGTGAGTCTTCGTTGTATCATTGCTGTGTTTAATCCTTGCACTTGAGAGCAACCAAACAAACTGTAACAGACATCACAGATATGTTATACCCTTAAAAAGTTGATAAAGACATTATCAAGCAATTGCCTGATACGGAGCAACATTAACATTCTTATAGATTTGTGTTTCTGACTACCTTAGCGGGGCAGTTAAGCATAACAATTGTGCATTTTGCGATAAAAGCAACAAATTTGGCACAGATGTAAGTTTATATGTTATGAAAAGATATAGTTCAGTCAGGACCACTTTAGTCAAAGACACTATTACATTGCAGTAATATATACATTATATTTGGCGGTATGGCTCTGCTCTGGGACCTCCCTGCCCATCCACGCGCATACGTGGATCCACGAGCCTACGTGGTAGCATGAGGCAAGGAGAGCACTCCTCCTTGCCCTTCCATGTGCACACATGGAAAGCCAAAGGCAGGGAGAGCAGCAGCAAAGACCCCCCTGGGTGCAGAACAGAGCCGGAATCAATGACAACAGAATTGACATTGATTAAGTCATAACAGTTAGGGGTGGGTGACACATCGAATATAGTCGATGTATCGCGGCTTGTCCCCCTGCGGTACAGAAAACGACTACATCGCGAACATCGAACACAAATTGTCATGTAATGTTTCCAAGCCAACCCTTTTTGTATGAAAGATTAAAATTGTTCCAAAGAACCACTAATGAATATCAACAGAGATTTTAATGCAGACATATACTGCAGGGACTACAAGATCATAATATTGGTGTGATTGTATGCATCAAAGGGTTAAATTGAGCATTTATGAAGTGCTTAGAGGATATTTGAAAATATTGCGATATAGCCTAAAATATTGCGATATTATCCTAGGCCATACCGCCCAGCCCTAGAAACAGTATTAAAAGGAGGTGGTGGGGTGGAGGCGGGTTGCGAGCGGCTTGTAGAGGAAGCAGCAACGGTAGGCCGGCTGAAGCAGCTTAAATAAGGTGCCCTGTATGAAATTGACCAATGAATGCATAGTGAGGAATCAGCTGATCTGTCAGCTGATGCATCAGCTGATTGGGCTGGCTTAAGATCAGCTGTTATCAGCTGATCGCCATCGTATGAGCAGAGCTTGACATCATGGCCTGCATGAACTAACGCTACGCTCGATATATCGGGGCGCCGCCAATTTAGCCTCTGGGGGCCATGGCAGCCATTCTCCCAAATGGCCGCCAAATAGGCGCTAAATATTCCTAAATGTTGCCTAAAACTGATTTTATGACTCTAAATGATTTCCAAGGTGTTTTCAAGCTGATGAGATCAGATGTCAGAAGATCACAGACATGTTTTTTTTTTACCTCTTAATTTTTTACGGCTTCTTTTTAAATCTATAACCTGAGAAAAACGCCAAAAAACAAATAAAAGTAGCATGGTCACTTCAGGGTCAACCGTCACCCCCTTGCCTTCATGATGCCAAATAGGCGCTAAATATTCCAAAATGTTGCCGTTCTAAAGGTGTATTCATTCAGTCAGTATGGCTGCCACGGCCCCCAGGGGCCAAATTGGCAGCGCCCCCATATCTATATCTTTTCATAACATATAAACCTACATCTGTGCCAAACTTGTTGCTTTTATCGCAAAATGCACAATTGTTATGTTTAACTGCCCCGCTAAGGTGGTCAGAAACACAAATCTATAAGAATGTTAATGTTGCTCCGTATCAGGCAATCGTTCGCTAATGTCTTTACTTTATCAACTTTATAAGGGTATAATATATCTGTGATGTCTGTTACAGCTTGTTTGGTTGCTCTCAAGTGGCCAAAGTGCAACGATTAAACACAGCAATGATACAAGCATGAAACGACTGAATACACCAAATATTTAGCGCCTATTTGACGACCATTTTGGAATATGGCTGCCACGTCGTCTAGGGGCCAAATTGGCGGCGCCCCGATATCTATATCTTTTCCTAACATATAAACCTACATCTTTGCCAACTTTGTTGCTTTTATCACAAAATGCACAATTGTTACGAATATTTCAGCTTAGCTGCCCCACTACCTGGTGAATCCAATATTTACTCTTTCTTTAGCTCCGTTTTGGTCTCCACCGACTCCTGAGAAACAATATCTGTCTCTTGAGCTGCTAAATGCTCCACTGTGTTCACCCCTAGTTGCTAACTTTGTCTCTCTGTCCTTTGGTGCTGGTTAGGTGGATTTATCAGAGCTTTACTCACTGAAAACAGCTGCCTGCTGCTGATGGAAATTATACTAAAGAGAGCAATGAGAGGGAACCAAAACAGTAAAGTTGTCGACTACAAAACAAAAGAAATGACCTGAAAGTTGCTAAAACATTTCTTAGGACTGAGAAGAACTGCAGAATTGGATGATAATTTATTACTATGAGTGATATCTTTTTTCATTATAGTCACTTTCTCCATTATCAATACAAAATATTGATCAGTGCAGCTTTAAAGATTTATTTTATTTGAGACACACATTGGCTGGAGTGACCGAGAGTAACAGACATCTTTACCCAGAATCCAACAGGAAGTCAGAGTGATGCAATAAACCAGGCATAGACAAAAAACGTTGTCCTTGAAGCCTAATGGCCCCTTTCAGGCACAATATGAACAACAGCACGACTGCGCTCTAAAACAATCATTTCCAATGGCGTGCACCGTGCCACGACGGCTTTTCGCTGTGTCGAGCAAAGCGTGGACGCAGCAACGTCAGCGTCGCCGCTCAACGGGCGCTGCTTCAACCAGGTTGAACTTTGGGCGCGGCATGCTGGGATATACACTGAATCCAGCAGCGAGCACAACTCGAACCACGTTGTGTCTGAAAGAGCCATTAATCCCAGTACCCCCATAAATCTACATACTTATAAAAGTACCAATGAAACACCAATATACTTCACTCTGGCTTTACGACCGAGCCCGCTACAGCCTCTTAAAGACAGTAATGTCGGCCCAGATCCCGCAGGTCTCAGAGGGTTTGATAATTATTTTTATGGGTGATGAGATTAAATTTAGGTGTGCTTTAGCTCCCCTAAAAAGAGTCTAAAATCGGCAATAACAATGAAAGGTTTTAATCAAATCCATCTCATACCTTCAGACACAAATTAACCACAAAAGTACATTTCATGTAGGACACAAGCTCTGGGATTCAGACCCAAGTAAAATTTAAAATGACAAACATACGTCACAGTACATTAGTTTCTCCGACACTGTTTGATTTTACTTTAGTACATTTGACAAGTTGGAAACAGAATCTTTCACAGGGCTAAAAATAAGGTTTACACTTATCTTTGGTTGACTCATTTTTATCACTTAGCGCTAATAGACGGCTGGACTCTTACCAGCATTTTCTTTTTGTCTAGCCTCGACCTGTCAATTTATAGTCTCATAGAATTAATCCTCGGAGGATTTGAGAGTTACCTTGCACGGCAGTTGGATTCTTGCGATCGTCGCAAGATCACATCAGGCTTCAAGTAATGAATACGGACCAATCGGCGCCCTGTGAGGGGCTACTGGCTGCTAGGGGCGTGGCTAAGGTGGCTGTGAGACGACACGGAGAAGCGACTAGACGTTCTGGACAAGAACAGTGGCTGGGTTGTGTTTAGAAAGTAACACCCAAGTTGCAAAAAACGTGGGAAAATTCTCGTTGCCTGAGGACCTATCATAACCTGAACCATTCTAGGTTAAAGCCTCACCTTAACTATCTTGCGAGAGTTTCGCAACTTTGGGGTTTACCTTCTAGACACGACCCCTGAAGAGGTTAACGTAGATGCTGCAATGGCATCAGTTACATCAGAACTGGAGAGTATTTCTTCATTGAGAGAAGAGCAAAGAACGTAATGTTTCGCTCTTCTCCCGACTGGCTTCGGCAAGAGTTTGATTGACAGGCGGTTCATCCAATCACCTGCCAAGTATTTTTTTGAAAGTGCCTGCCCCTTTTCCAAACGGTTTCCAATGACCATCTCTGGTTGATTTTGCCTTGCTTGCAAATTTTGATTATGGATTGCTTTTGCACTTTGTGTTTATTCATCAGAAACTAGCTAGCTAGCAACAGACACTGACTGCGTGTTTATCTGACAGCTTACACAAAGATGTTGATCTCAAAACTGAAACTGTAATTTTCCTCTAGACCCTCTCCATTTCTCCGTCTCTACACTTTAATGCTGTAGTGTCATGTAGTTTCAGGATGAGAG
This sequence comes from Sebastes fasciatus, assembly GCF_043250625.1. Taxonomy (NCBI): domain Eukaryota; kingdom Metazoa; phylum Chordata; class Actinopteri; order Perciformes; family Sebastidae; genus Sebastes; species Sebastes fasciatus. The sequence continues at coordinate 3,361,572 of NC_133817.1, read as the reverse complement.
TAAGATCAGGTTGAGGATCCTTTCTCACGTTAAAGGGAAGATGGTGGGGCTTTTTTTTCCTACTGGTGACCAACGATTTATTGAAATAATTGCAGCGAGGTAGTGATTCCTAAAAGGTCATATTTAATACTGATGCATATATTTTTGTGAACATTGCAACTTCCTGCTGTAAGATTTTGTGACTTTACATTCTAAGGAAGAAAAGAGAACAGCATGTATTGATACTACCTCGATGCAAAGCAACCCAACAGCTGCCCAGCCTCACTAATAGATGCCCAGATGGTCCCAGAAGTCACAAATATGGTTCCTGGTTTCCACTTGTGCGTGTGAGCGCACTGTCAGGTTCATGACCAGCCAGCTGCTGGTGTCGGAGTAGCGCGGCCAAACGGGCAGACGCTGCTCCCGGCAGAAAGTGGTCTGTTGGGCCCGCGAGGACGGGTCGCCGGTGTGTGCGAAGGCGCCCCAGTAGCACAGCATCCGATTGGACAGCAGCTTCTCTGGCATCGTCAGGGTGAAGTTGGCCACCGAGGCAGAGTCGAAGAGGAAGGGCAGCTCGGCGCCGTGGCAGACGTGCTGGTAGCAGAAAGTCAGACCTGACCACACACGATGGTCTGACGACACGTGGTCGAACACGTACGTCCACACCTCGCTGCCCGATGCTGTGCCGGCACGCGCCGACCTCCTGGACGGACACAGGAAGACGTAGTCGGTGACGATCTGAGGAGAGGGAAGAAAGACAGACAGCTGGTCAGACTATAGATATATCCATCCATCCATCCATCCATCGTCCAGGAGGATCCTGATCAGATGTTGAACCACCTCAACTGGGTCCTTTCGACGTGAATGAGCAGCGTCTCTACTCCGAGCTCCCTCCGGATGTCTGAGCTCCTCAACCTATCTCTAACGCTGGACCCAGCCGCCCCACGGAGGAAGCTCATTTCCACCGCTTGTATCCACGATCTCATTCTTTGCTCCCTCTTCACCACAATAGTCCGGTACAGCGCTCGCGGAACTGCTAACTAATAGACGAACATGCTAAACTAAAATGTGGCTATGGTTAACATTACCAACTAACCTAACTATGCTGCTCAAAACATTGCTACGTAAAGCCTCACAGAGCTGCTAGTGTCAGACAGGAAGCTAAATGAGGCCTACGTTGTCATGTTTTTATGCGTTTCATAGACTCACAGTGTCAGCAGACTAACAGCAATAATGGATTTACATCGGGTGTTCTTTTCCTTCCGCTGTTCCTCTTACAAACACAAATCTCTTCCTCCCTGACATCACAGACTCTTTCCCTTCTTCAACACACTAAACCTCCCACTCATGACCACACTGACTCATTTCTTTGTGTCTGTCGTCTACGGATTTTACTGTTTTTGTGTCACTCACATTATGGGATTTATGTTAATTTGTTATTATCTTTTATTCCTTTATTCTTTCAAGAATGTCTTTTCTCTCATAATTACCTCTGTTGAACGACGTTACATATTCCCTCTTGTTTCTCATTGGCTTATAATCGTGACAACTGAACATTAGTGGCTCAGGCCAGGATCAGTGGGATATATTTTGGTGCTGATCCAGCTCTGGGAGTTTCAGCCATACTGCATGTGTCGATAACTAAACGGCACTGCATTCAGATATTTTATAAAACCTGGGAAATGAAATATAAACGAGCTGCTTTGCAAGTTGAAGAATGGTTCAAGGTTTACGTTTAGTGTATCTTCTGGTTTCTGCAGTGTTTTTTGTAGAAAAGGGGAATGAATAAGACTAATTAGCATCAGACACCTACAAAGAGACGGGCCGGGAGCAGAGCAGCAACAAACTATTGTTCCCCTCTCGGCTAAAAGGACACGAAAAGAAAATGAAGGCAGACCGTCTTTTTCTGCCTGTTACCGGGAAACCAGCGTGTCTTTTTCAGCAACTGCTGCGCCTACACAGCCCCACATGTGAAAACACCTGAAAACAAACAGGCTGGCTAGAGCTGATGGAAAGACATGCACAAACACACACACAGAGATTCACTTGTTCTTATCCTCACAAGCACAAATGTATTAATCGCTAACAAGCACATACTGTACCCGAACACTGGTAGCCTGCCTCGTGCACACACACAGGTAGAAATGAGGTTATGTAATGTGTACCATGTGTCCCTTTTCTCTCTTTCAGCCCTACATCTTTTCTCCTCTCTGTTTGCCCTTTTTCCACTAGGGCTGCACAATTAAATGCATATTAATCACGATTTTGGCTTCCCACAATTAAATGAACATGATCGACTGTGATATTGACGTTTAAAATGCTTCGCTCATTGAAAGATCTGCTGCATAAATCAAGCGCTTCCTAAACTAACAGCTAGAGACACACCATCGATCAGCAGCCGATTGAAGCCAGATCATATCTCATATATCCGATTTTTTGCCGGTCAGACACGTGTGTAGCAGCAACATGATGGTTTTTACGTCGCCGACCAGCGGCACAGTCAGTAACATCTCATACAACATGTCGTCGGTGTGGAAGTTCTTCAGCAATTTCTCACAACTGTAAGTCCAAAATAAGCCATGGAGGAACAACCTTAAAATCATTTGGAACAACTAACTTAAAAGGACTGTTTGTAAGAATCAGAAATTGCTTGTTAACAGCGACACCTGTGGCCGTTAAGTCAACGAAAGTCAGCGTCCTGTTGCTCGCGCTTATGCTCGCTCTACATAGATATGAAGGAGCATTGCATGAATCAATGCTGATCCTAGTGTTGGCTTTTCCTGCCTCAGCCTCCCGACCGTGGCCGGAGGGAACAGGGGAGACGCCGGAGTTTTGGTCGGAGACGATAACGTTTCTCTCTGTGGAGCCCCGTCACTTCACAAGACACGGGAAACCTCTTTTGGTCTGGAGGAGCTGCAGCAGTTACTTCTGCACAAACGTCCACTGAACATTCACTAGATATTAAATACCTGACAAATCTCCCTTTAAGGTACATTTTGAACGGATACAAAATGTGTGCTTAATTTGCGATTAATCGTGAGTAACTATTTTAATCGATTGACCAGCAACCTATCAATTCTACAGAAAGCATCGTGCTGAGCTCTCTGCATCAGCCTCCTCTGTGACAGACTGGTCCCCCGGTCCTCTGGAGAACTGCCCTTTATGAAAAGATGCAAGAGGTGTGTGTGTGTGTGTGTGTGTGTGTGTGTGTGTGTGTGTGTGTGTGTGTGTGTGTGTGTGTGTGAGAGTGCGTGCGTACGTGCGTGCGTGCGTGCGTGCGTGTGTGTGTGTGTAGGGGCAGACTGTGGTTGTGACTCCACAGTCTACCTACTGCACCATGAACTGTGACTGAATACTAAATATGTCCAGGAGTGTCACCTCCTGACCCCCTGTAGCTCCCCGAGGCCGCCGCCGCCACCTTGCACTTTGCATGAGCCTGAAAGAGAACGGCTGCGTCATCATGAGCCGTTCCACCTCTGTATTCTCACAGTGATAAAACTCCAAAGGCCCCTTGTTCATACAAAAATATAGATAAGTGCAGCTTTACACATATATGAACATTTTAATAATTGGTTGCCACTTTATTAGGTACACCTGGCTAAAACAAATGCAGTCTAAAGGCCTTTACAAACCAGGGGTGGTTTTCTTCGTACAATTATTTTGCACGTAAATATATATTTTTTGGCCACTCCAATGTGTGATTAATTTGCGATTAATCGGAATTAAATATTTGAATCGATTGACAGCCCTAGAATTTTTACTTGACAAATTACAGACATGGCAGATTCGCACAGGATTAAGATCACAGACGACCTCCGCAATTATTACAAATCACTAGAGGTTCCCAGTTAATACTAGTCTCCTGTGACTGGGGCTTAAGACAGACCAGTCCAGACTTCATCTGTGATTCCTCGGCTCATCCCTCCTGTCACGGTAGATATTCATGAGTCGCGTCTCAGTGAGAGCAGTCAGGCTGCATCTCAAACAGACAGAAGTCACTGACTCCAGTTGGTCCACATGCTTCACTCATGCAAAGTATGGAGGAGAAATGAAAATAACTGTGGTGTGTTTTTTGGAGTCAGACTTCGAGGGAAAAAACTGGAGTTGCAGCTCCCTCTGTAGGCGAATGATAGGAGCTGTGTTTGAGGAGCCGAGGAGCAGCACTGAATTGTGTACAGTGGTGATAAAGCTGAACTTTTACACAAGGTAACGGACTATATGGACGGCTCTCGAGGTGGACGGCACCCACGGAAACTGACACATCATCCACGACATGTCCAAAACTAACACTAGAGCGTCGTAGTTTGAAGCGTAGGGCTGCTGACTAAGTGTCGGTATTTGACGAGTTATGTGTTGGGACTGTATATCAGCTCCAATGCTGCAAACGAACAGACTGTGAATATTGCTCCTCTTACCTGAGCTAGCATGTCCCTGCGGTCTGCGTCCCTGTACAGGGGCAGGTACTTGTGCAGGACCCGCAGTGCGTGCTGTTTAAAGATGGCCGTGATGTACACGGTGCTCTCCACCGCAGAGACCGGCTTCGTGAAGACACCGTACGCAAAGATCACCCCCTCCTCTGAGGTCGTACCTGTAGGACACAAAACACGTAGACTTCTTACAGTATGTTGACTGCAGCTTTTCCCGTTGTCTGATTGTCATTAGGTGTAAGAATCACCTGTTATGACTGTGGGCAGTTTTACATCGACAAGTAATTAAGGCTTCAGCTTTCACCTTGAGTCACTACTAGGCGGTTTAGTTACCTAGAAAGCATGTACTGTACGTTGCCTTCAGCTTTGTTATGATCTTGGGAAAAAAAATAGTGTTATAACGAGAGCCAGAGGGAGTCCTCCAGAAAGCATACTGCTGAGAGACGGGCCAGAGGTTAGTCTCGAGGCACGGTAACACCAGAATGAACTGATGTTTAATGGTCAGGCTGGTCTCATATATCATTCGTAGCTATACCTACTAAAAGTAATGCAGGTCGGGGTGGATGGGTGGGTTAAAAAACACCAGACTGTAACTGTAATATTTCCCTCCGAAATGTACTGTAATGTGTGTTTGTGTGTGCATGTGTGTCTTACCCAGCAGCACCGGCTTCTCTTTCTGCCAGTGGCCCTTCTGGAAGGCAGTGACAGCTTGCTCTTTTATTAACTCCCCATCGATATACGGACCCCACGTCTCAAACACCTCCAGGAACCTGAACGGGTTCACAATCTTGGAACCTGAGATCAAAGACACGTCGGTTAGATTGAGTCTGATTTTCACAACTAAACAATTAAATGTAGCAAAAATAATATTAAAAAAATAAATGCAGCCATTAATTCATTGATAAAATGTAACATAAATTGATATTTCTGTTTTAATTATTATTATTTTTTATTTACCTTTGTATTAATTCCCTGATTTATTTACTCTTTTGTTTAATTTTCCCTTTTATTTATATTTTTATTAATTTTTATATTTATTTAGTTCTCACTCTGAACGAGCTAAACTTCGGGGAGTTTGGGGAAATAAATAAAGGGGTGAAATACAAAGGGAAAATCGTGCATAAATAAATGCATAAATTTAAAAATAAATGAAAAAATAAATAAATACATTTTGAATTTAATAAAAGTAATAACATAAATAAATAAAAGAGGAAAATAAACAGAAGACTAAATAGATAATGGAAGTAATAGAAAGATAAATAAATAAAGAAGCAAATTAAAACATATTAATTTATGCCACATTTGATCAATTAATGGCTACATTTATTTTTAATATTATTTTGCTATATTTAATGACTTTTATTATTTATCAAGTCATTTATTTATTTATTCACTGCTGTAGCACTAGATCTACAAATCAGATTCTTCAAAGTGAACCTTCCTGGCTAAATAAATGAAGGTACTGTAAATTAAATAAATAAAGTCAGAGCTGAAATGTCTCGTCACCTATGTGTTTTTGTTCCAGATATGTGGGCCTGAAAGGCAGAAAACAGCAGCTGCTGACGTTATCGCAGCGTCGGTGCTACTGATCAATAACCCTGTCAGGTATATTACAGTCATTTGGTGCTGTGAGGCGGTAAAGTCCCTCTAATTGCCCCTTCAGAGGCCCACTATTCCTCAGCTTTTCATGATTTTGTTCTCCAAAATGCCATGGCTCAGGATAAGAATAATGTTTTTCATCATCTTTTTGCAGATAAACATAGTTTATTATATATCCTGCCCTCTTATGTAACTGTGTGGGCAGCCCTCAGCCCTGTTGTTGGCTCTAAATTTGGCGAGCGTAGGCCGGCCGTTTGTGTTTGTGGCGCTTTACTTGTTTTCATCTGGGCGGCCAGCACGGCCTGCGGGGTGAGAGACAGCAGGCAGACGATGTCGCTCACGGAGCAGTTGGTCTGTTTAGCGAAGTCTCTTCCCAGCTTCAGGGCATCGTGTCTGGGAACGAGACGCAGGAATACAAACATGACAGTTCAGCTTGGAGTCGTCTGTTTGAATACAAGAACAGTTCAGGAAAAACACACCTCACCCTGATACTATCTGAGGAAACAAAAGGAAAATGAATACTTTAAGTCCACCGTATTTTGTTTTTACTTCAACCAGGCACAGATCAGACCAGTGAGCAGTACCAGCCCTCACCCGACGGGTCCTCACCTGGTCTTCAGAGGGATGGAGAAGGGCAGACTCTGCAGGACGGCCTGTTTGAACAGAGGCTTGCTGCTCTGGATCATCAGGTGAAGACTCACTGACTGAGCACCTGCACTCTCCCCAAATATCGTCACCTGACAAAAAACACAACAGAGTGGAGAAAACCACTGTTTTAGAGTATAAAGAGATAAAGCTATCACAGAAAATAATCATAACCCCACTTGGGGTGGGTCTTGTATTGGATGACATCTTGTCTTCAACCTTATGGCACAACATTTGCTACTAGGGATGCTAATTTAGACAACTTTTCTTAACCGATAACCGACCCTCATTAACCAATTATTAACCGTTAACCGACAAGACTTCTGCCTCGCATGCAGCGGTGCACCAGCTGCAGTGTATGAACACAACAGACAACTGAGTCTCCAGTTCACCGTCCGGGAGCGCTAACTTAGCAGTCACGATGCTGCGTGTAGTGTCGTGGACATGCAGCCACTTTCCCAGTAAAAGTCTCCACCGCACATTTAATTTAGTTAAGCAGGTTGTCCGCTGTGTGTCTGTCCAGCGTAACAACACTCTGTCTGCCCGAATTAACGATAGCGATTGTCCGACAAACAGTGTGTGTGTTTGTGCTACGTGACCATCTGTAGCTCTGCTGGTAGCTTCATGCTCGCCATTGTCACACATACGACCGTATGTGTGTAACTTCAGCGAATTTCCGACAGACCGTATGTGTGTTGTCGGTGGCGTTATAGCTGTAGCAGACAGTGTGTGTACAGTTTATTTGTCGGTGAATAAATGCTACGAGGCTACAACTCCTCCGCTCAAGCGAGCTATAGACGGGAGCCAACTTCTTGTATCTGTAACGCCAGGCTTCGCCTCTTAAGGTGGACCAGCTTTTCTCCTTTAAGTGACGAGTTTTTCGCCGCTTTTTAATTAATTATTAACATTTCTTTTAATCGTTTTAACCGATAGTGTTTATCGGTTAAAATGCTTAATGTCAGTTAACGGTTAAACTGTTAATTTTTAACATCCCTACTATCCAGTATTTTACAGTAAAAAGCAGCAAGAGAAGTCAGAGAAAATAATCCTAATCTTGTATTGGATGACATATTTTCTTCAACCTTACAGCACATTTGCTACCTGACCAAATCTGTCAAATATTCCTAATTTCTTTACACAAAGGTTTAGATTTTTAGATTTAGAAACAATAATAAATAGAGAAGTTTTTTGATTGAATTTGTTTTGGTCCTCTCCCAACAGTGTGTGCTTGCCTTGCTGGGATCACCTCCAAACACAGCGATGTTCCGTTGGACCCAAAGAAGAGCCGCCTGCTGATCCAAGATCCCATAATTCCCCACCGCCGAGGAGTGAGGGTCTTTTCCCGACAAGAGGAACCCAAAAGCACCTTAAATCAGGCATAAAATCACACGATCAGACGTAATTGACTCCAGCAAGACGTTCATTTCCTCTGAGTTCCAAATTACCGTCCACATATCTCTGCTCGCCATTTTAGATAATGACAGGCACACATTAGCCTTTCTCATACTGTCTCACGCACACACACACACACACACACACACACACACACACACACACACACATACACACACACGCACACACACTCTACAATAAACACACCATTATTTGTACTAATGTCTACCACGAGATGCTCGTTGCCTGTACCAAACCAGCTCCAGCGCTAAAGGTCATCCTTCCTTTATTCCTGCACATCTAGTGCAATTTAGAAAAAGGCCATTAAAGGACACAATACTGGTAAATACCCAGATAAGATTATTATTGCATATTATACATGTTTTTCATAGATTCACATACATATTAATATGCTAGAGCAGGGGTCAGCAACCCTTTACTATCAAAAAAAAGAAATCTGTCTGGAGCCGCAAAACATTTGATCATTGTGATGAAGGTAACACAGTTTATAGTCTAAGTATATAGTATATAAGTCTAATGCAGTGAGGGCCAAAGAGACAATGTACTACGGAGTATTAGGGCAACGTTGAGGGAAAAAACATCTGAGAGTTATAGAATAAAGCCATAACATTATGAGAATAAAGTCAGAACTTAACGAGAAAAAAAGTTGTAATATTCCGAGAAAAAAAGCGAAAGATATGCAGGTTGCTGACTTCGCTCTAGAGTAATGCCATGTATAGTGAATATGTAGGCTAACAATGCTTTCCTCTATGGTAATATATGTTATTCTAATAAAAGTGAAACACCACCAAACTTTCTCACCCAGCCGGTACTCCAGGCTGACAACAACAGTGTGGGTGAAGTTAGTGATGAAGCGTCCGTCGTACAGCGGCTTGGAGGCAGAGCCGGCTATGAAATCTCCTCCGTGAATCCACACCATGACGGGCAGCGGGCTCCCCAGTGGGGAGATGAAGTTCACATCCAGAGGTACAAAGATGTTGAGGTAGAGACAGTCCTCACTGACCTGTTTGGAAGAAATAATCATTCAGTTTTATTTAGTTCTAGGTTGCTATTCTGGCAAGCTACAACGAGGCAGGTTGATATGTGATATTATGATATCCAGAGCATTAATGTAGCAGCAAACAACTGTTGTCTATGTAAAGATATAGAGGAGTAATGTCTACCTGAGTAGAGAATGAAGTCACTCTGTGTGTGTTGTAATCAGAGCGTCTCCGTGCTTTGTTGACATCGTCGGGCATCGTTAGTGCATGTGAGCGTGCTCCACTGGCTAGCTCACGGACGCCGCTCTGCACTGCTCTCATACGGCGGTTACACTGATAACACCGTCGCGAAAGCGTAGCACCCACCCTCCGGTTCCGCCCTCCTCAGGTTAACACTGTTAGCTCCGTCAGCACTGTGGCTAGATGTTGAGTGCCGTGTGGAGGCAATAGATTATGCTTTGAATTTCACATTGAGTGCTCCAGGGATATTTTTGTAGGTCAACCAGGAAGTTAGCATCGCCCTGGTTCCCTCGACCTAAAGCCAACGGGATTTTACAGCTGACATGGTAGATATTCTACAGGCTGAATGGAGCATTTTTAGATTCAAAATATTTAATTTGACTACTTTTAAGCCAGCAAAGAATAAATAAAAGTTTCAGTATTTCCTTCACAATTGGTTCAGATTTTAGAGATGTTTTTGGTGTTTCAGGAGAACTTGGACTCAGTATTTCTAAAATCTAAAATGCAGGGAGAGACGGCTCTGTGCATGTGACATGAGTCGCTCAATGTGGAAGCAAACCAGAAGGAGAGAAACAGTATCGTGGCATAAACTGACTGGATGGGCAACATTTCATTGGAATGAATTTGGGCGCCATCTTGGAGCCCAGAATGCAGTTCTTGTAATACTTCCATGGCTCAGCTCAAATAACTGGTGGCTTTCCAGCTCCATCCACCATCAACTATGCGTCTGCAGTATCTTTGACTTTGAGAAAAAGTTAAATCCCCCAAACTTTAATCTGTCTTCAGAGCACTAGGACCCTTCACTGTTAATGATGGTGATCTATTAAGTGAAACTTGGTCACTGTATGCCAAAATACCAGACATGCTATTACATCCTGAAGTGAAATATTATACAAAAACATGCAAATAAGTGACAAGTTGTGTTGTTCCTTACTCTCCGAGGACACTCAGTGACGGGTCCGCTGCAGACCTGCATGCATGACGCCCTGGGGAAGGAGGCGTCGTAAAGCCCCGGCCGAGGACTCACGGGTCTGGGGGGCTTCCAGCGGTAAGCCCCGACGGGAGGGTCTGCGTACGGTACCCCGTAGAATATATAGGCCTTGTCCACCGTAATCCCCTTGATGCGGCCGTCTTTGGTTAACACCACGGGTCCGGGAGCATCCCGATCGACCGGTTTGACTTTGGTCTGCTCTGTGATGGAGAGGACCTCGGGGCGTCCCGGCTCCTTCGGGGAGTTTAACTCAAAGTCTCTCTTGATGATGAACTGCTCGTCTCCCCCCGGCGGCCCGGGGTAGATACTTCTCAGGAAGCTGACAAGGTCGATGTCATCATCATTTTTCGTCGCCTCTCCAGAGGCCAGCGCTAAACTTAGTGTGCACAGCAGCAGCAAACAGTGCCGGCTCTCCATATTGCGTTAGAATACTCTTATACTTTCCCCCAAGACTCCCTGCTGCTCAGATCATGATTTGACTTGAATATGATCCGGCTGAGGTAGGAAAGTCGCAGCACCCGCAATCCTGAAACTCTCCACAGACTGTGCATACATGTGACTCCAATTTAGCTTTAAGACTTATCAGACAAAAGTGTCTCTGTCCGATCGCTGAGTGGCGTCCAGTAGACCCTGAAAAGCTGGTGATGCAGGACCACTAATAGAAGACAAGTCGTCCCTCCTTTGCTTAATGTAATCACAGAGTCACACGGGATAATACAGCAGGCTCCATGAAGGAATACGTGTTGTTACAGTTCTTATATTCACGTTGATCAGTTACTGATGTTCAATTGAAACATCTATTTGTGAACTTCTAAATTGCAGATGGTGGACTGCATCAGGGTGCACAACGCCACCTACAGGCCTTCTGCACCACAACATGCAGTAGTGATTCTTTATTTCAGGGGTCAGCAACCTTTACTATCAAAAGAGCCATTTTATGCAAAAATAAAAAAAAGAAATTTGTCTGGAGCCGCAAAACATGTGATCAATGTGATGAAGGTAACACAGTTTATAGTCTAAGTATATAGTATATAAGTCTAATGCAGTGAGGGCCAAAGAGACAATGTACTACGGAGTATTAGGGCCACATTGAGGGAAAAAACATCGGAGATTTACAGAATAAAGTCGTAATATTACGAGAATAAAGTCAGAATATTACGAGAAAAAAAGAAACTAACAAGTAAAATTACTACTTTATAATAATGACTTTTTTTCTTGTAAAGTTATGACTTTATTCTCGTAATATTACAACTTTTTTTCTCGTAAAGTTGTGACTTTACTCTCATAATATTGCGACTTTTTCCTCGTTAAGTTATGACCTTATTCTCGTAATATTATGACTTTTTTACTCGTAAAGTTGCGACTTTTTTTTCTCGTAATATTACGACTTTATTCTGTAAATCTCAGATGTTTTTTCCCTCAATGTGGTCCTAATACTCCGTCGTACATTGTCTCTTTGTCCCTCACTGCATTAGACTTATATCCTATATACTTAGACTATAAACTGTGTTACCTTCATCACAATGATCAAATGTTTTGCGGCTCCAGACAGATTTTTTGGTTGTTTTTTTTGCCTAAAATGTCTGTTTTGATAGTAAAGGTTAATGACCCCTGACCTAGAGGCTAAAATATAAGATGCAAAGGATTCCCATCTCCTCAGGAAGCTGGTGAATCCGAGCAGGTGCTTGAACGCAGCACACACCTGTGCCTCATTAGGAGTCACCTGCTCAGCCCAGACTCTAATAAACACAACATGCGTTCCTCTGCTGGAATTACTAAGAAAATGTAAGAAAAACTAGTATTGACAGTCGGTTTAACATCACTTCTCTCTCTGGAATTAATCAACTTTTATATTTTCAGGAACTCTTTAAAGTTTTCGTTGCTGGTTTTCATGCTGGTGCCTCATATTATATCATTTGGTGAGTAGCATTCTGTATATATCACTGAGTTAAGATGAACTTTTGTGACATTTGGAGATATTCTAGTTGATTTTTCCTGCAGGACTTTGCGATGATATTTCCTTCTCAATATGCTGGATGAGCCAGGACGATGCTCTGGACAGGTAAACACTAGAAAACACACAGTATTTAACACAATGCTTATTTTTTAGCCTGATCAAGTGCAAGTTCTCTGCTGTTTGAAGAGCACTTCACGCCAAACTACATTTACAAGAAACACAATTTTGTGTTTCTCAGCTAATTGACAAATCTGGACATGTGGTAAAACATTACTCAGGATATTTTATGACTCATGTGTTCCTGGTAAATTCGGCACACATTATTTCAATGTAATTTGAATCTTTGAATGCTGTATTATGCATCAATAAATTGTTGCAGCAATGTTTGGGTTAATCCCATTTGTTACACAGATTTGGTGCTAAATTTAACCATTTTTTTGCAACTCAAGAATTGATAATAATGATCAATAATCCCTCCAAAATACCACATTGAGACACCAAGACCTTGAGGAACACCTTAGAAAAAGCCATGCTGTGATTTGGGATCAAAAACGTTTGACATTTGGAGATTTCTGCAAGAATTGTTTTGGTTTAAAGACTCTTTTAGATGTGTCTATGTGGTGATAAGCAGGATAATGTTAGACAGGTTTTTAAATAGGATTTGGAATAATATGGATGAAAATGGGAGTTTACCAAGGCCTCATTATCTTCCATCCTTTCAGGCACAATGGAAACATATGGCTCAACGATACAGCACTAAAATCCATCAGGAAGGTGGGTAAAGTTACCTCCCTGACGGTGTCCCCGGGTGTTGAAAACAAGCTGACACTTCAGTACGGAGGCTCTGTTCAGGCATGGACTTTCAGAATCACCCCAAGTAAGCATCTTTTAACCTTTTCTTTCAATGTTTTTACTCTCTAAAAATCCATAAATGTTTAATGAAATGTGTTTATCTAAGATACGAAGTTCACTAAAATCAGAGGCCGGCAGAAACCCAGAGAGCAACCGGCGAATGCCACTAAGGTACTTCTGATATAACATGTCATCAAACTACATTAATATACAGATGGATGGTCATGGTAGTACATCTCACAACTACTTTGATGGTCCCTCGTTCTTCCTTCAGGGCTTCCTGGACTCGATGAGTCCCACTGCGGTGTTTGCATGTGAAAACGGCACATTATTCTTCCACCAGGATGAAAACTTCTTCCTTGCAATTGGTGAGATTATCTGTTTGTGTTTATTAAGTATGTTCTTGTTTTTAATGTTGACCTGCCCTCAGTTTTTTGAAGGGGATAATTTGGTTCAGGTTTGGGCTTTGGGTTAACGTTGATCGCCCTAGACTCATACTCATCATGCACATAACCTCCCGTGACATGTCTTTTTTATACTTTGGTTCGCTGATTACTCCTGTTTCTAACCTTTATATTTAATAATGCTTTAAATGACTATTTCTCTGTATGACTGAAACTCCATTCCTGCTCCTCCCAGGCCACACTATGCGTCTCCCTGTCAAGCTCGAGTCCAGGACTTTCTCCACGTTGCTGGTATCCTGGGTGGAGAACCGCCCAGCAGTCAACAACAGCTCCACGGTGACCCTGTACCACACCGACCAGGGCTCCTTTAACGCTCTCAGCGTGGACTCTACCAACAGCAACCACTACAGCTTCGCAGCTCTGGAGGCCTGCAGCTCCTACGTGCCCTGTGTGGAGACCGAAGGCACTCGCTCCTTCACCTGCCTCTCTGCTATCACCGGTATGGACATCCACATCACATGGATTACAAAAACCCAAACATATTTCTCACTTACAATGAGACAACGAATGCAATCGCCGGTTTAAAACACTTTGTTTATCCCTTCTCCACCAGACCCAGACCTTCCCGAAGACTTTAAGGTGACGTCGTGGAACAGCAGCAGCATATCGTTGGCCTGGGACTGCCCCGAGAAGTTCTCCTCCTTCCTCCTCACCGCCTTCTACCTCAACGGCACAGACCACATCACGGAAAAGGTGCTCTTTTGGCACAAGGACAACTCTGTGTTCACCCTGTCTGACCTGGAGCCCTGCGTCAGGGTTAAGTTTGGCCTGCAGACGGTTTGCCAGGCGGGGATGGAGTCCCGCTACAGCAAGATGGTCCTGAACGATGGAAACTCTGGTGAGTCCGGCACGAGTTGACGAACTGATTAATAGTTCTAGACCTTTAGAAGAGACTATCGTGGTTAACATAATCCCCTCTCCGCTCCTCAGCTCACTCCAGCATCGAGGCGTTGCGTCAGACGTCCTTCGGCCCCGACAACTACACCGTGAGCTGGGAGGTGAGGAACACCTCGTCCATCTCCGTGTTCAGAGTCTACCATGAGGGGGCGCTGCAGGGCACCACGCTCATCACCAACTTCACCGTGGGGGGGGTGCTGCCGTGCCATCAGCACCGGGCCAAGGTGGAGGCGCTGTGTGGAGACGGCGTGCTCATGAGCGCCAAGACGGTCACAGCCAACACGGGTAACGTAGAAACGGATGAGAAACTAATTTTAGAAGACATGCTTGAAGTCACAACCATTAAGGTCAAACTATTGAACATGTGCAATCACATAAATACCTTGGGACTATCATTGATGCTACACTGAACTACTAGTAGCTCACGAGCTACTTGTTGGAGACCCCTGAATTATACACAGTATCTGTTTTATGTATGTCGTGATGCTGTGTGTTTCCAGGACCTCACGGCGTGTCCGAGCTCAGATACCGCTCCAACGACTCCACCGCAATGTGGATCCCACGCGACACCCACCAGCCGTCTGTGGCCTTCTTATACGAGCTGTCTCTGGAGAACGGCACCACCATCCGGAGCAGCCGCGTCGACGACACGGAGCTGCATCTCTCGGGGCTGGAGGAAGGGAAGACCTACGTCCTCGACGTGTGGGAGGAATGCGGCGGGCGGTGGGAGTCGGAACATTCTCACTTGTGTTTTGAGGGAACCAATTCATCCTTAGACCACCTTCTGAGGGCTGCTGGACCCGCTCTGGACCTAGGTCAGTCTGAGCTACCATTAGTCTGTTGGAGTTTGATCTGATTATGATATACTTTCATGATAAACCCACTGAGTTTCTATTTTCGTGGATTCTGTAGATCTGCAGTTGGATGTGTCCAACATGACTCTCACTATGGTCGTGCCCTGGTCGCTGCCTGAGGAGCTACAGGACGACGCGTCAGAACCCAGAGCTAAGATGGGCAAGATTTTCAAAGATAAGGTGGGAGAAGATGCATGGTTTACGTCAGTGATCACGTACTGCACATCCAGTGATTCTGCAGGATTTGTTGTGCTACAAAATGATCTTAAATATTTGAATTAGATGTCTCCCTTTTATTTTATTCCAAAAATCCAGTACTCATACGGCTACTTTTATTAAATTGACTCCAGAGAAACTACACTCGTGCAGTTCTTTATTTATACTGTTTTATACTTCTTCATAAATGCTTAAAGTTTCTTTTTCAGCAAGATAAAAATCTTTTCAGATACATTTCAGCCAGGCATACAGTATGTTCTTCTATTCAAGTTTGCCGTCCTTGTCCTTGAAGCATCATATGTTTATGTGCGTCCTTCAGCTGCAGGAGCTGCTGAAAGACTTCGACCTGCCGGTCCGCGTTGAGCTGGAAACCTTTGAGCCTGCAGCAGAGCCAGACAAAACCGAGGTTCTGTTTATGTCTTTTGATGCGTCCGCCGCTGAAGAAGACGTGCCTTTACCTGTCGAGGACCTGCTGGATTACATCGAGTCCCTGAATACGAGCAACATGATGGTTTCAGATGGGGTTGTTCACTGGGTCGGTAGGTCACGGAGGAAAAACCAGCTCAACTTGTTCAATAGTCTGTTCATAGAATTCAGATTAATACTCTTCTGTTGTATCTTATTTTCTTTGACTGTTTGTTTGTCAGGTCCAGATCTGTGTGCTTCCTCCAGGCGAACTCCGTGTCCTCTTCATTCTCTGTGCCTCAACACTCTGGGCTCCTACACCTGTGTGTGCCAACACGGACACTACGATGTGAGCTCAGTCATGAAGCGTCCTGCGGGTTCACGTCCTGTCTGCAATGGTAAACTTAGTTACATATCTCATCCAATGAAACACATTTTAACAGTCTATATTGACGGATTATGTTAAACTGCTTCCACTGTGGCTTTTGCATTCAGTTACGACGGCTGCAAACATTACTACTTCTGTATTAGAGTGTGCAACCAGTGTGATTCTTTGACTCTGAGCCTTGTTTTGAAACAGAAAAAGGCCTTTTCAGCCGGTGTCTGGATAAAGTGCTGATTGGTGGAATAGCAAAACCCTACCTGACCTCTCACATCGGAGGAAAGGTTGACGTGCGGCTGAACGACGGCCGATGCACGGTGGAGGAGAGCGGCGTGTTCTACTACTTCCGCACATCACGAAAAGCCTCTGAATGTGGAACTGAGAGGCGGGTGAGTGACTGATAAGTAATAAAAAGACATTGCATTACAAAGTCCAATCCCAATTTATTTATAAAGCATATTTAAAACAGGACATTAAAATAATAAAAACGTTGAGACCAATAGGAAAGGAAAAAAAGGATTAAAATAGTCGACTCTCATGCCGAGCCAAAAGCCAATGAATAAAAGTGTGTTTTGAGGTTTGATTTAAAATCAGGCAGTGTGGGGGACAGTCGAACATGTGGAGGCAGAGCGTTCCAGAGATTTGGAGCTGCAACTGAAAAGGCTCGGTCACCCCTGAGCTTCAACCTAGACCTCGGGACAGTCGGAAGCAACTGCTCAGTGGATCTGAGTGTCCTTGATAAAAGATGTGGGTTTAAAAGGTCTGATAGATAAGTTGGAGCTCGCCCATTTAACGATTTATATGTTAATATTAAAATCAAGCCAGTGAAGAGAAGCCAGAATCGGGGAGATGTGCTCACGTTTATGTGTACCAGTTAAAAGAAGAGCTGCTTTCAAAGAGGCTCGGCTAACACCAACGTAAAGTGCATTACAATAATCAAGACGTGTGGTGATAAAAGCATGCATTACCTTTTCAAAATCATTAAAAGATAAAAAGGACTTCATCAGAGTGATGGACAGATTGTGTGCTGCAGGGAGGCGCTTACCACTTGAAGTAATGAGAACATAAATACTGATAAAATATGTACCAACAGCAAAATGCTTGTAACTATAGAGCAATCCAGCCAAGGAAGCTCTGTATGTGTGTGTCCTTCACATATCTTGAAAACCGTTCATCCGATCGACACTTGGCGGGTGTATTGTATTGTGTATTATCGGTATCTGAACTGAAAAAGTCGGATCGGTGCATCCCTAGTCACATTCTTATGGGAAAGGAACCTTCATATCTGCATTTACAAGTGTTTGCAAAATAATTACAAATCCATACCGCCATAATAATTGGCATCTTCTTAATACTTACGCCAATTACCCATGGTATGAATACAATAACCCTCACCATTAGAACTGTAATACAAACATAATCACAACCAATTAAGATGTGTCACCTGTAGTCTCGATGCTGTGTTTTTGAAATTCAGTATGAAGAACTATTATTATCTATAGTCTATTCTACCCTTTTGAAGTGTGACGTATGAGTTTACCAAAACTAAGTGTGCGTGTGTGATTTTCCAGGTGAATAAAACTCACATGGAATTCCAAAACACTCTGACCGTGACCTTGACGAGGGAGGAAACCATCAGCAGGCGGGATCTAAACGTCGTCTGGAAGTGTGTCTACCCGCGGCATTATGTTCGCAACGCTCACGTCGGTGTGGATATGCTGTGGTGAGACCAACATCTTCATATTTTGTCTCTGTGTCTGAATTAAAAAAAAGATAGCATTGTTAATAAGTGATCTTTGGTTGCAGGCTCTCCTCCGTCTCCCTGGTGGAGTTCAACTCGTCACTGCAGCTGGGCCTGACCATGAGCCTGTACACCGACGGGTCCTACACCGACAGCTACAGGGAGATCATCGCCCTGGAGTCGACGGACACCCTGTACCTCCAGGTGGCCCTGCAGACCAACAACTCTTTTGCTTCAGACGTGCTCCTGCAGGTGGAGTCCTGCTGGGCCACCGAGAGCGCCGACCCACAGGACTCGGTCCGGGGTGTTCTTCTACAGGATGGGTAGGTGAACATGTCACTCATCAGTTCAGTGCGTTGACAGTTTTTCTTTTTAATCTCTTGATGCAGCTGCATATTAACATCAGTAATTGTTGCTTTTGTTAATGTGTGTTCACTGAGCTTTATCAGATTCAGTATTACTTGTAGCAAACTTTCCCCCGTAAGTAAAATGTTTACGTTGCTTTATTGATAATGTATATTTGAACTGCTTGAGTTGCAGTGGGTGATAACGGTCCTGAATGTTATCCTCTCTCGTCCCCAGCTGTGCTGTTGACGACACGTTCCACTGGCTCTCTGTTAACGGCCTGGCACAGAACAGCAGGTTTTCCGTCCAGATGTTCACCATGCCCCAGCAGTTGCCCATCTACATCCACTGCCTGGCCAACATATGTGGACCTGAGGAAGACTGTACGAAGGTAAACTGAAGACTTGAGATAGACCTGCTGATGTTTAACACCAGTTATCTGTTGACATATTTTCAGCTCTTCCAGGTTACTGGTCTATTCTAGCTACTGTTCTAATGGCCACCGCACCAGTGTGGCATACAACCGCAAGGCAGCAATTCTAGTTACTAATGGATTTAGTGCCATGATGCTGTCGGCACATGTTGCTGATATAGGCTACTTTTTAATTAGCCAGAACGATTCATAATGACAAAATGCCGACCCAACTCTGTCAAATAAATGTAGAGGAGTGAAAATCACCAACTGAGCCTAATTTTGTAATAGAGTTGCACCAGCCGGCAGCGCAGCAAGAGGTCAGTGAGTCGGACGGGCAGAGAGGGAACACGAGCTGCCGTCGTGTCGGCTGGACCGCTGGTGGTCAACGAGAGGGGGACGTCAGGAGTCCCACCGTCTCACTGTGAGTTCACTGATTATTGTATTTTTTAGGCGAGCTAGATTTTTTTTTTTGCACAATTGAAATTATTGAAGTAATGTATACTGATAACAGCTCATGCAGTTTTGTTAGATTTTTTTTAATTTTTATCATTATTGTAAGTCTAACGTAAAGTTCAGTGTGAAGTCTAAATACAGAGTTGATTAAATGACTTGTGTCCATCTCTTTGCAGGGGCAGAGCCGGTGACAATGATCTCCATCGTGGCCGGATCTATTGGCTTTCTGGGAGTAACCATACTCTCAGTGAGTGCAACCAAAGCAATCATGACTTATTTTGAGCAACTACGGCTGCAATAAAATGTTTGGAACACCATCTGTGAGTGTGTTGTGTTGATCATGAAGACAGTTCACTGTAATGATGCAGAGCAATATTTATAACAAGACAGATGTGACAGAAATGAAACCTATCGTAATTCTTATGAAACTTTTTACACATTTCACACTATTTTTCATATAAAATCACTTTCAAAGTGGATGCAGAGGGAGGACTACACATGAAACGAGGAAGGTGAAACTTGAAAAATGGGTACCCACGAGTCTCCCCTTTACAGACATGCCCACTTTATGATAATCACATGCAGTTTTTTGAATGCAATTCACCTATTCTAAAATTTGATGTGTTTGAATATTTCTGCATACTGGGGTCCCTAAACAGTCTCTGAATTACATGAATTGGGTATCAGTGTAAAGCTGAGACTCTTGTGGATCCAATGAGCCCAACTGTATTCATGTGTGATGATGTTAGTTCCCATAGGAGACATTTCATTGTAGTGAGACCATTTTTTAAAACTTCATCTCACTGTATAAAATGACCTGTGGTAATGTAAAAAAAAAAAATGTAAAAAGAAAATGTATAAAGAAATAATAAATAATTTTGGGTAAATAAATAAGGGGTGAAATGCAAAGGGAAAATTGTGCATAAATAAATTAATAAATGCATAAATACATAACTAAATACATATGTTTAGAAATAAATATAAAATAAAGAAAATTCAAAATAAATAAATACATTTCAAATTTCATTCAAAATAAATAAATGAATAAATAAAAGGAAAAAATAAATAAGGGAATTACGATACGATACAACTTCATTGTCAGTTTACACTGAAATTAATTTTGCATTCATAGGCAGCACAGTTTGAGAAAAAGTACACATACAATAGACATACTGTTACCATAGAGACAGACAGACAAGTAGGACGCATCAGACAAAAACACAAAATGCAAAGATAAATAAAGAAGGAAATTAAAACAAATATCAATTTGTCACATTTTATCAATTAATTAATGGCTACATTTATTTTTAATTTTACAAAAACTGTTACATTTAATGACATCTTATTTATCGAGCCATTTATTAATTTTTATTTTTATTTATTTATTTATTTTTATATTATTTTTTTTATTTTGGCAGGTTCTGTCCTCGATAGAGGTTCACAAGGCAGGAGATGTTTGTTCCTCTTCCTGAGGAGAACAGGAGTGATGATGGAGAAGAGGCTGCAGGAGTCAGCTGTCTCCAGAAGACGGAAGTGACGCAACACTTCAGCCTGCAAGAAAACCGGAAGTTAAAACTTCTCCCAACAACAATGGCGGCCTCCAGGACGGGAGGCGTGAGTGAAGCTCAAACCGGGAAAAAACACAAAAACACCAAAAACCAGGGTGAGTTATGAACTCTACCGGGTAGAACAGTATTATCCGACAACCAGCGACCAGTTCACTGAGAAGAAGAACCGAGTTTAGCTCTTTATTCAGCCTGTTTACATGAGAGAGAGAGAAGCACGCTGCAGCTAGCTGCGAGATAGCAGAGGAGCTGTTTAATGGAAACACTGTTTAATGAGAGAGAGAGAGATAGTTAGTTACTAACTAAGTTAGTTAGTTAGTAAGTTATTTACTAACTATCTAACTAAGTTAGATACCTAGTTAAGTAGTTAGTTAGATAGTTACTAACAAGCTATCTAACTAACTAACTTAGTAAGTTAGATAGATAGATAGTTAGGTAGAGGGATAGTTAGTTGGATAGATAGATAGATAGTTAGTTAGATAGATAGATAGATAGTTAGTTAGATAGATAGATAGATAGTTAGTTAGATAGATAGATAGATAGTTAGTTAGGTAGAGGGATAGTTAGTTGGATAGATAGATAGATAGTTAGTTGGATAGATAGATAGATAGTTAGTTGGATAGATAGATAGATAGTTAATTAGATAGATAGATAAATAGTTAGTTAGATAGATAGATAGTAAGTTAGGTAGAGGGATAGTTAGTTGGATAGATAGATAGATAAATAGATAGTTGGTTAGTAATTTAGGTAGATAGATAGATAGTAACGTTATTGATCCCGAGGGAAATTCAAATTTCCAGCATCACAGTTCGATAGTGCAAAACATGTTAGTAAAAAGGCAGTAAAGAAGTTAGTAGTGCAAAGTACAAAAAACAAATATACCAGATATAAAAATACATGAGATGAAGAAAACTGTTAAAACTGAATAAGGGTTACAGCTGCAGGGTAACAGCTGTGATACAGGACTATTAAAAAAGAGAATATAGTGCAGAACAGACTGTTAAAAATGAGTATAGTGCATTATTATCTGTCCTGCAGACTGGAAATACAGTTTCCTCCATGTTAATGTCCCTCACTTTGTTACAGACGAGATGGTATTTGAGTTGTCTGGTTAAAAAAACGTGTTGGTTCTGATGTCTGTGTCACGCAGTGGATGAATCTGAACTCCTGACTGTCCCTGATGGATGGAAAGAGGCAGCGTTCTCCAAAGAAGACAACCCCCGCGGTCTGCTGGAGGAGAGCAGCTTCGCCACCCTCTTCCCCAAATACAGAGAAGCCTACCTGAAAGAGTGCTGGCCGCTCGTGGAGAAGGCCTTAGGAGACGCGGTGAGTTCACAGAGTCAGCTCAAGCTTTTAACTGAGACACGTGCTGAAAACAGACCACAATGTTTCTGAATCACTTTTATTAGACCCAATACGTTTGCATGCACAAGGAATTTCATAGGTTACATATTGAATCTAACTGTTTAGTTTTGGTTCAAGCACCTGGTGGTGTTCCCGTATTGTTGTGTAACACGGATGTTTGTTCTTCTCAGCACGTCAAAGCCACTCTGGACCTGATAGAGGGAAGCATCACAGTTTGCACCACGAAGAAAACGTTTGACCCGTACGCCATCGTGCGAGCCAGAGATCTCATCAAGCTGCTGGCCAGGAGCGTCCCATTCGAACAGGTGATGATGATCACAGGACGCTGCTGTCACGTAGGGTTGTAGAGTTTTAAGCCCCGTTTCCACCGTGGGAACTTTCCCCCCGGAACTAAGAATCTTTTGAGGAACTCATTACGTTTCAACTGCAAGGACCAGCGTCTATATTAAGTTCCGGGGACATTTTACGGGGCCTTGTTACCCCCCGAAAACGCCCTGGTCGGTTGGGTAGTACTTTCGGGGTGGATGCAGGGATGACAGCATTAGACACAAACACAAGAGTGGTGCTGAGTTCTGATTATAAGGTTGTTTTGCCTCGCTTTTCACACTGTTTTTTTGCTTCCAGGCTGTGCGGATATTACAGGATGACATGGCGTGTGACATCATCAAAATCGGGACCCTGGTGAGGAACAGAGAGCGGTTTGTCAAGCGAAGACAGCGGCTGATTGGCCCCAAGGGCTCCACCCTAAAAGTGAGTCCCACACTAAATCATCCAGCACATCTCATACCTGCTGGCAAGTAGCACTTATCTCAGAGATACTTTCTTTTCACTTGTTGGTGATTGTTAAAGCTGCAGTGGGTAGAAATGGAGCAAATATGATTTAAAAGAAGTTATTTTTATAAAGCGGTCGCTATATCCTGACAGTAGTGCATGAGACAAAATAATCTGAAAAAAATCCTGTGCCTCTGTGTCCTCCGGTGCTCCTAACGGCATCTGCAAGGTTTCACAGAGCCAGTCGCAATGGTGCATTTTGGGATAAATGCCACTAGGTGGCAGCATTGCTTCTAATCCGCCACAATACCTCAGTGTTTGTATCGTTGCTACTGTTAATAGATCATTTTAAGTCATGAGATAAATGCTTTCCTGTTCCTCTTCTCCAGGCATTAGAGCTGTTGACCAACTGCTATGTGATGGTGCAGGGCAACACGGTGTCGGCCCTGGGGCCCTACAACGGCCTGAAGGAGGTAAGGACTTCAGAGCTGTTGTCACTGTCCTCTCACCTTTCAGCCAATCACATGCCCCCTGTCTCTTAAGCAAGCTCAACTGCTACCAGAAGTACCCAGTGCCCATTAGCAAGAGCATGACTTTAAATGACCTATATGATAGAAGATTTTGGCCATATCCCCCAGCCGTAAAAAAAATTGCATTTTAAAACAGAAATGTCTTTAATGAAACAAAACATAATAATTCAGTCATTAAATGATGAAATAACAACAAAGAGTTGAGTTTTTATATATATTTTTTCAGCTATTTCTCAAGTAAACTCTCAATCTATTATTTTATTTGAAAAAAGATCTAATTATCAATTTAAAAATAACATTTTAATGAACAGAGGTTGTATATTTTTTTTTAAATATCTCTCTTTCTGTTGTTAAGGTACGCAAAGTGGTGATGGACACGTTGAAGAACATCCACCCCATCTACAACATCAAGGTACGTTGAAACTGCTGACAGAAACCTGGCTGACCTGGTTAGGCTTCTTACTGCCAGGCCACAGCTCAGGGAGCATTAGTACTGGATAGATAGAAATATTTGGACAGGCTGCAGTCATGCCCGATGAAGATGTTTCCATCCTTGTTCTTGATCTCCTGATTGAAATAAATCTCTCTGGGTTTGTACGCCAAGACTGGCTCAACCTGGAGCTGAGGGCATGAAAGAGCCACAGACGCTCCGCAGCTCTCAGTCTGATCATATACTACCTATTTAAACTTGTCTTAATATAACAACACTGAGGGGCCATCCGTCGTGTCTGACTTGTTTGATACAAGCAACAGACACACTTGTGTGGATCCGTCTTCTTCATAACTGACGGAGGTTGTTGTTTCCAGACCTGTGCTCCTTCTATTATGACTTGTCAGAGATGGAGTAACAATTCATTGCATCCATGAAATGTTTCTAAACATCTTCACTGGAAGAAGAGCTGAAAAACATCAAAATATATGTTTAATAAGTCAAGTTTTCATAAGATAAGGTCATTAGCATTGCCAACTTTTCCACAGTAAAGGCATGCCTTCAAATTAAAACAGTTTTTATTAGGGCTGTCAATCGTTTAAAATATTTAATTGTGATTAATCACATGATTGTCCATAGTTAATCACAAATAAATCGCACATTTTTATCTGTTCAAAATGTACCGTAAAGGGAGATTTGTCAAGTATTTTATACTCTTATCAACATGGGAGTGGACAAATATGCTGCTTTATGCAAATGTATGTATATATTTATTATTGTAAATCAATGAACACAAAACAATGACAGATATTGATCCAGAAACCCTCACAGGTACTGCATTTAGCATAAAACAATATGCTCCAATCATAACATGGCAAACTGCAGCCCAACAGGCAACAACAGCTGTCAGTGTGTCAGTGTGCTGACTTGACTATGACTTGCCCCAAACTGCATGTGATTATCATAAAGTGGGCATGTCTGTAAAGGGGAGACTCGTGGGTACCCATAGAACCCATTTACATTCACACATCTGGAGGTCAGAGGTCAAGGGACCCCTTTAAAAATGGCCATGCCAGTTTTTCCTCGCCAACATTTAACGTGAGTTTGGAGCGTTATTTAACCTCCTTCACGACAAGCTAGTATGACATGGTTGTTGGTTCATTAGGTTTTCTAGTTTCATATGATGCCAGTGTCTTCATGCTAGCTTTAAAACTGAGCCCGCTACAACCTAAAAATGTCAAGTTGCGTTAATGCTTTATCACGTAAACTTTGACAGTGATGTGTTACTATGAACAGGAGCTTTGAAGAAATTGGCGTCCTGCTGTGACAACGCACTGATCAATACTGATAACTGAGGCAATAATATGCATTGGCATTATCGCTGCACCACAGCTGCATGAACGATACATTTATACACTAACAATGGTACTAAAACTACATTTGAGTTCAGACAGGGCATATGGCGTCACAGAAATATCACATTTTTGTTACTTTCACTCCACCCACCCCAAACATCCCATTCTCCCCCACCCCAAATTCTTCCGACGTCCGGTACCAGACATTGATGATCAAACAGGAGCTGTCCAAAGACCCCGACCTGCGGGCGCAGAGCTGGGAACGCTTCCTGCCCAAGTTCCGCTCCAAGAACCTGACCAAGCGCAGGGAGCCCAAGAAGAAGAGCACGAAGAAGGAGTACACGCCGTTCCCTCCGGCACAGCCAGACAGCACGGTCAGACGCTTGCTTTCAAACCCATTCATTTTAACATAACTGTCTCTGTCTCGTTTTTAGAGAGCACGGTAACATTAGCTTAGTCGCTTCAAGAGCTAAAGATAACATGAACAGTGTTCTCTATTATAAGAAGCTATTTTAAACCTTAAATATAAACTAACAACAAAGAGAGGAATGTTTTTCCTTTGATTGAACCGTGTTATTGAGACTAATTTCCATATTGAGACTTATATATTTAGACTATTTATTTTATCGTTGATTTTAACTTTGTGGATCATCTTTGCAGGTTGACATAGAGCTCGCCACGGGAGAGTTCTTCCTGCGTGAAAGCGTGAAAAAGAGGAAGAAGATGGCAGAGATCAAGGTGAGCGGATTCATCTCCTGCTGGGCTGCAGTGCTTGTTCACATGTGGGATGTAACAGTCATGGTATCCGGCTCAGACCACCTCTGAATGTGGTCCGGGCTATCGGATCTCAATGCGTCTTGAGTGCGTAACTTAGAGCTGTCCACTTGTGATCCGATCACTCAGGACGCATATTAATACCAGGTCTTGTTACAGTCAGGATGCATGTTAATACCAGGTCTTGTTACAGTCAGGATGCATGTTAATACCAGGTCTTGTTACAGTCAGGATGCATGTTGATACTAGGTCTTGTTACAGTCAGGATGCATGTTGATACTAGGTCTTGTTACAGTCAGGATGCATGTTAATACCAGGTCTTGTTACAGTCAGGATGCATGTTAATACTAGGTCTTGTTACAGTCAGGATGCATGTTAATACCAGGTCTTGTTACAGTCAGGATGCATGTTAATACCAGGTCTTGTTACAGTCAGGATGCATGTTAATACTAGGTCTTGTTACAGTCAGGATGCATGTTAATACCAGGTCTTGTTACAGTCAGGATGCATGTTAATACCAGGTCTTGTTACAGTCAGGATGCATGTTAATACTAGGTCTTGTTACAGTCAGGATGCATGTTAATACCAGGTCTTGTTACAGTCAGGATGCATGTTAATACCAGGTCTTGTTACAGTTTCACTGAAGAGCAGCTTGATTATCATAATTGAATTGAATGCAGAGTCTCTGACATGCTGCAGAAACTCACCCTGAACTGGTAGGAAGAGGAAGAGGAAGAATTGCATGATCATCTGAGAACTGACTTACTATTGCGTGACCTTGTTCCCCTTTCTCAGGTGAAACAAGCGGAAGCGCTGACCAAGAAGCAAGAAGAGCGGAACAAAGCTTTCATTCCTCCTAAAGAGAAGCCTTTAATGAAGAAAACCAGCAACGGTAGAAATAAGGGAACAAATCTTTTAACCTGAGAACAAAAGCAAATAACTGAACCTGTCTGTGTATCAATAGTCCGGCTAACCTCCACCCCTCCTCTGTTCACCTTGTTTCTCTCACAGCTCCTACGGAAGGCAAACTGGACATCGAAGCCATTAAGGAGAAAGTGAAAAAAGCCAAAACCAAGAAACTGGGGGCTCCACCGGTGAGCCCAGCTCCACCCCCCACCGCCACCAGCAGCACCGGAGGCAGAAAGAAAAAGAGCAAAACAAAAAGCAGAGGCTAACCACAGACTTCCACCATCGAAGATGTGATGTGTACCATGTGAGATGGTATTTGTTGGACAGATTAAGGACACAAGAAGATGGGACGTCAGACATACAGTGTGTGCTTGGATCAAAATGAATTCCATCGCAAATACTTTTATGAGGATTTCCTGTTGATATTACCTAGAATAATCTTCTATCTGGAGACCAAGACATGAACAGACCACCAGTTAGTGATGTCATACATGTTCCTCTTGTCTTCTCCCTAACTGTTGACCAGATTTTGTACGGTCAGTGTTTATAGGTTTTCAAAATATGTTGTTCTCCTTCCTTGGGGCCGATGTGTGTTCAGGAGGAGGCCGACTCAATCGGATGGAAATGTCAAATTAAATGGAGATTTTTAACAACCTGGATCTCGTATCTGTAGGTTTGACTTCATTCCTTTCGATCACGAAAAAGAAGCTCATTGTAAAAATACAATGCGACCCTTTCAGTCCCGGTACCGATCCGATGCCAGTGTTTAGTATATCAGCTGTATCCCTCACTGTGTGGAAGGGACTGGGATCATTCCATCAGGCTGGACTTAAAGATTGTTTTCCTAACTTTGTAAAACAAAATGTAACAAATAAATACATAGATACTAATTTAGTGAATTGTTATCTATTATTAAAATAGTAAATCGTACAGCAACAACTTAACAGGAATTACATTTCAGGTGTAAAGGGGGTCAGCGTATCAAGCTGTAAACACAACACTGACACATTATTGCCTTATCAAGTTGATATGTTGGCTAACAGCTGCCTGATTACTCATCCAGATGGAGAGCAAATCATTTGGAGTCTTGTTTGTGTTCACCACCAAGTCCAATATTCACTCTTGTTCTAGCTCTTTTTTTTGGTCTCCACCAACTCCTGATGGAGATGTCTGGCTCTATAGCTGCTAAACTGAGTTCACCAGCCAGTTGCTGTCTGCTTTTTGGTGCTGCACAGGTAGGTAGTTCAGGTACTGCATTTAGCATAGAACAATATGCTCAGATCATAACATGGCAAACTGCAGCCCAACAGGCAACAACAGCTGTCAGTGTGTCAGTGTGCTGACTTGACTGGTGTAAATCTGCGGCTAGCGGTTCACTACAAAAGAAGCGGTCGTGTGTAGAAAGTAACCCACAAGTTGCAAAGAGTCTGAAAACTCTCACTAGACTTGTTGCCCGACGACCTGTCCTAACCTCAACTATTCGAGGTCACAACCATCTCCGGAGAGTGTCGCAACTTGTGGGTTACCTTCTAGACACGACCCAAAGAAGCTGGTGTGTAAAAAGCATGCACTTACATGTATTGTATGTATGTACGTTTAATTAAATTTGCACCTTCATCTTAGCACTAGCTGAATTAGTCCATGTCCTTCAGGTCACCGCAGGTGGTCTATTCATAGCAGAAGACATCGGGATAAAAGTGGTGGACTGCATACGCTGTGATGAAGGTGAAGACGAGGGCAATGGGCCGGACAGCCAGAATAGTCACATAGCTGTAGCCGCTGGTAGCCGTGGCAGAGTTGTGACTTGGAGCAGGGTCCCAGTCTGGGGTCCAGTTGTAACCTAGAAACACGGATGGAATGTGTTACGTACTTCTTTACTAACATGTTTGAACCAGAAGTACTTTTTAAAGGGGATATATCGGCGCATTTCCAGGTTAAGACTTGTATTTTGGGTTTCTACTAGAACACGTTTACAGGCTTTAAAGGTCCCATATTGTAAAAAAAAAAACAGTATGAAAACGGTAATAAAGGAGTATCGTGACATCCCTAGTCTGGGTGTGTATTTTAAAACCCGTCTGGATTGCATCTCTCTGCTTCAAACCGTATTTTCCCGGATTGTGTGCCGTCACTTACTTTTCGGTGAATCTCGTTCTTGGCTTCCTGCAAAGACATTAAGACAGAAAAGGTTAAAATGCCGACTTCTCTTGAGCAGATACATTGATATATCTTTTAGATTTATTTCTCAGGTTTTTGTGAAGCGGCTTGTTAAAGTCAGTATCGGTAAGCGTTGCTTATAACACGGCGAAGCTCTTGTGTTCTTCCTTAAATTAGTGGTTACACAACCGGTCTTGAAATGTTTGAACTGAGATAATCTCAGAGGTCACAAAAAGCCAAGAGTGCTGCAGTAATGAGTCCTAAAACCTGGAAGTGTAAGTATCATAAACGTTTGTTTGCCACAGAGTTTATTTTCTGCAATAATCCAAAACCCAATGGAACAATCCCGTTGTGTTTTTGTCGAGGGAATGTGACGTGCTATTCTAACTTCCTGGTTGGCCTACAAGAATACGTCATCTCTGCACAACTCTATTCAAAATCAGGATATGGAGATTTATTTTTTAACCAAAAAGTGGACCAAATACTCACGGCAGAGTTTCTCCTCACAGGTGTCTTTACATCCAGAGCAGCCTGCTCCTTGATTATTATACGGTCGCCTTCTGTTCACATTACCCCTGCACAAAGAACCATCATCAAGTTAAATCACTGTCAACAAATCACCATGAAAAGACCCAAATCAACAATGCATTCAACAAGCTCTCAGCCCCGAGCCCATTGGTTCCTACTGAAGACATGAATGTTTAAAAATGGCCCACAAATATATACTTTTTTAGTCCAGGGTGCCCATTAGTTAATTAGTTAACGGTCCCATATTGTTAAAAAGTGAGATTTTCATGTCTTTTATATTACAAAGCAGGTTTAAGTGCTTTAATAAATACTGTTAAACTATCAAAACGCTCAATATACGGAGAAATACACACAGCTCGTATTCAGAAACTGCGCGTTTGAAACAAGCCGTTAGGATTTCTGTCCATTTGTGATGTCTCAAAAATACAATATTTAGACCATTACACGGTTTTAAACGTAAACATACTAAATGAGTCCCAGTTTATTTCCTGTTGCAGTGTATGTGAATGACATCAGCTGACAGGAAGTAAACATGGACCCAAACTGTTGCCTAGCAACGCAATTCCGTTGCAATGCACTAAAACGGAGCGTTTCAGACAGAGGGTGAATACAGGTATATTCAGGCAGACAGTATGAGGAAAATAAAAGCGTTTTTTTTTAACATTACAGCATGTAAACATGTTCTAGTAGAAACACAAAGTACAAGTATGAACCTGAAAATGAGCACGATATGGGACCTTTAATGCCCATTATTTCCATTACTTATTGCTTTACTGTACTGAACCTTGCTTTAGTGGTTGCTCTGTCATTTTCACATGAAACCAGGGCTGAAACCCCTAACCTAACCACATCCTCAAACACCAGCAGAGAAATGCTAATGAGGAGGCCGTGTGAAAGATGTCACCAAAGGAAAATACAAATTTTAAAATCTTGACAGGACAGGTGACCATTTTTGTAAACTATTATCCAACATTTTTAACCGTTTTTAACCCCCGCTTAAATATAAACAGTTTTATAAGTCACAAACTCTGAAGTCTGTATTGGTAGACGTGTTCAACTTACGCTGTAGCATAGTTGCATACAAAAATGACACCCTCTTTAGAAGCAAAGTTTGTCTTTTTGACACCGTTTGGGCACAGCTGGACGGCACAACCGACCTTGTAGCTGCTCGCCCACACGACCTGGAAGCAACGAAAGGGTTAAATTGTGCAATGCAGACCAAATATAAAAACTTCACGAGCAGTTCCTCTTTCATTTTTGGCCCCTGACCTCTTTTAAACATTTCAACACAAGCAGAAAAAAAGAGCACAAGTTATCAGTATGTTTCAAAGAAAAGTGCGCACTCACCTGAGTGTAGTGGCCACAGACTTTTGTGCAGGTGTTGTCGTTGAAGTCGTAATGTTGTTCTTCTTCATCCACCCAACTTTTCATGGCCCGTGCCACATTGAAATACGATGGTGGGTAGGCTGCCCATATGTTCTCTCCTACAGAGGAGAAGGTAGGGTGCATGCGGCGGACAACTCCGCTGTAGATGTTGTGTTCAAACACACAGTGCCTTGCCCACGCTCTTGCAGTAATGGCCAAGCCCTCATCCCATGTCTGAGTGAACAGAGATAAAGATTATGAAGCAGCTGTCCTTTTGTAATGACCCACCTTTTTAAACTTAAGCTCTTAAAGGGTTGTCTCCTTCCCAACTTCCTCCTCGTGGTATTTGTCCAGGTTTTTAAAGTTTCTCCGATACAATGGAGATGAATGGAAGTCATGCTCAGTTTACTTGAGCATTACATTAATCAGAGTTTTAAATCCTTACCCATTGGATGAACACATTGCGGTTGTCGGTGAGGTCGCTTTACTGCTGAACTTCTGTCATTTTTTTATGATCATGAGAAAAGATAGTGAGAAATCAAAATGCCTACCATGTACAGCATATCACTCGCAGGCGGATCGACAGCCGACCTCGCCCTGTTGTGTTCCCTCACACATTCTTCAATGAACTTCCCATCAGTGATCTCTGGCAGCAAGTCCGAACACAACCCTGAATCCAGGATAATCCAGGCCCACAGTAACATCTGCACCGCGCTCATCATGCTGCAGAGAATAAAAAAACGCCACCCGAGAAGGCACTGCAGCTGCAGTTTGAGAAATACACCGTGAAACTGGAACAGGAAATTAACTCACTCAAGAGAAACCGGATGTATGGGCTGCCCGTGTTTTTGAGAAGCATTTATAACTGTCATTTTTCACAACAATGATGTTGCTATAGTGATCGGAGTGTGATGTCAGAACCTCAACAACTGTTCCTTGCAGTCAGTTGCTTTCAGGTGTGCGTCTGTGTCCATTTAAGGCAAACTGGAAGTGGAAATCAAGCTTGTGCACGTTCACAGTTTCACTATGATGGACAGTATATTGCTGTCTTTTCATCATTTGCTATTTATTTATTTGCAGCTGTAAGTTGCTTCTTTTTTTTTTGCATTGCATTGTGGGACATTAGTGCACAACAGCGTACTCAGAATCAAGCATTTTTTTTGTAGTCAGCATCCTGACTGCACAAACTTAAAGCTTCAGTAGGCAGAATATTTTTGGCATCATTGGGCAAAAAAATCCATGATAACCTTTCAGCATATTGTAATTCAAGTGTTCTGAGAAACTTCTGCTCCTCCTCATGGCTCTGTTTTCAGGCTTTAGAACATCTAGCACGTGACGGGAGACTTTGACCAATCACAGGTCATTTCAGAGAGAAAGAGCGTTCCTATTGGCTGTTCATTCAACGGAGTCAGCTGTCAATCACTCGCAAACTCTGATCAAACGGTCAAACTAGGCAGCGCTGATCAAAGATGAATCAATATTCTGTTACTTTAATGCCTATTTCTCTCCTCAAATGTTTCCAGAAACATCTTGTAGTGTACTGTTTAGCTGTAAAATGAGAAAGTTTTCTCTGGCTGGTGGGCGGTGCTTGGTATTTCTTCAACTGATCTCAACATGACGGCAAGGTCACAAACTCTCGTTTATATAGTGACCATTTATAATCATATTTGGTCCAACCTGCCTACTGCTTGGAATTGGTGTGTAGTATTGTCGTGGTATATTGCGAGTAGTTTTTGTCGCATTCCGTATTCTAACCAAACGCGAGTCTGTCGAAATAACACAGGTTTCTTCAGTCCAGTCGCACAACACAACACAAACTGGCTTCAATCCAACTCTGAAACTACTAGAGCAGCTTCCCCATACAGTATATTCTAGTGTTCTCTCACGCCACCTAGCAGCTGTAACATTTAACAGCATGCAAGTTTAAGTCCTGAAACTACACACACTTCAGCAGTGATTCCCTTACTGCCTTACAAAAAAGAAGTTTATTCAAGTGAGCTATTAGTATACTTCTTCTTAAAATAAGAGATTATGAGTGTGTTCCAATCCACGTGCTTCCTGAAGTACACTTCAATGTAGTGCACTATGTGCAATCTGTACTTACTTGAGTAGTGTGTAAATTTCAACGGGGTAGAATCGTCTCAAATCGAATACTCTGTGGCGAAAAGAATTAAAGCAGAGTGGAAATTACGTTTCCAACGTGGTCGTCTACGATGTGTCCTCCTGTTGGCTGAAAATGCACCGGTATGTTTACGTATTGTTTTATTCTGTTATCTACGTATGTTTGAATAGTGGTCGTGGCTCCGCCCCTTCCGCTACGTAACCAAGATGGCGACAATTGAGTGTGGAAAGTGTCCAGCGGTCCACACTCAACGATCTGACCGTTTTGAGTACAACATCCGGGTACTTTGAGTGCACTGCATTTTGCCGTACTTCCCAGTGTGAACACACTTATGCACTCAAAATAGTAAGCTTTCAGTTCCCTTTTTATGTACTTAAGTATACTTGGCTTATACTGACTAGTATAGTCAAAAGTCTAAGTGTGTTTGGCTTATAGGCCTACTTCTACTTAATCTTCTGATCAATATATACTTAAGAAAAGTATATTTAAGTATTCTTGCATTATAATTAGACAAGGTCTTCTCATCTTTAACTAAACTATTTACCTCACAAGTTGAATAAATATTGAAAGAAATCCACCAAAGAATTTATTGTTTATTTTTGCAAATCCACTCCAATCAGTTCATTTAACAGAAAATAGAAAGAAAAATATGTTTTAGAACCTCAGCTTGAACAATATAGAATTTATTTGGAAATCTAAAACAAATAGTGTAGAATATCTTGATAACTGTCTTTTTGAAAGTGACCAGCAGATGTCCTCAGTCACATTGTAAACGAACACACTGAACCTTTCCCTCCTGTTACCTACAGCTTTGCATTTACATTATTATCTTATTATTCAGTATTTGCATATTTAGGTTATTGCACAGTGACGTACAGTGACGTTAAAATTCCCTCTTTATATTGATGCTCATACAAACAATACGACTGTGTTCTTGCTCTTATATACTGTATATGATTAACTGAAATACAAACACAAGCCATTGTAGGAAAGCTTCCCTGCTCTTTTCTGTGAGCATCCTCGTACACATTAGTGCAAGAAACTCTTTCATATAAATCCACTTAGATCAATTACAGTCAGTTGTGCATCAGACAAAGCAGGATTCATTTCCAGCATTAGTGCTGCGGTAACTGGTCATTAGAGAGAATCATCAATCTTCCTTTATGGCTGAGTAAAACCCTCCTCACCGACTGCTACGCAAAGTAGGCAACTTGAAACCTGCTGGAATATCTTTTTCTGATGTTTTGGTGCAGTCACACTGCAACAAATAATCCTTTTCAACTCAATGCTTAAAGGGACTGTTTGTAACTTTCAGAAATGCTTGTTAACAGCGACACCGGCCGTTAAGTCAACTAAAGTCACGTCCTGTTGCTCGCGCTTGTGCTCGCTCTACATAGACATGAACGAGCATCGCTCAAAACAGTGAGGCGACACACGTCAGCTAAAACCACAATATCACTCTATATTTCAGCTGCTTGGCAGTAATGTTAGCTGATCAGACCAAGGTCTCTCCATGAATTACTGCTGATCCTAGTGTTGGCAGTGAGACACCGGCACCCGGTCGGTAACGAGACGACAACGTCTCTCTCTGCGGAGCCCCGTCACTTCACAAGACACAGGAAACCTCTGTTGGTCTGGAGGAGCTGCAGCAGTTATTTCTGCACAAACGTCCACTGTACATTCACTAGATATTCTCAGAGCTAAACTAACTCTTCTGCAGTGTGGAGTGAGCGCGCGTTCACGTCTAGAGGTGGAGCGAGTACGTTAGAATGCGCGCAGTGTCTGAGTGAAGGCAAGCAAGCAGAGGAGAGACAGCGGCCACACGTGAGCGCACATATGCGAGCGCGCATGTGTCCCGACCCGGTACATTTATACGCTTAAAAAGTTACAAACAGTCCCTTTAAAGGGACTGTTTGTAACTTTTTACACGTATAAATTAATCCGGGTCGGTGTCCCATGCGCGCTCGCATATGTGCGCTCACGTGTGGCTACGCTGTTCAGACTCAGACTCCAACACAAACTACAGTGAAGTAACCAAAACCTCTTGGTTGTATCTAGTGAAGTCCGTCTGTTTAACAGTGTTGGCCGCGGTCGGAGGACGCGGAGGAGACCGTAGCTTTGGTCCATGTTATGATTTGAGCATATTGTTTTGTGCTAAATGCAGTACCTGTGAAGGTTTCTGGACAATATCTGTCTTTGTTTTGTGTCCTTAATTAATTTCCAATAATAAATATATACATACATTTGCATAAAGCAGCATATTTACCCACTCCCATGTTGATAAGAGCATTAAATACTTGACAAATCTCCCTTTAAGGAACATTTTGAACAGATAAAAAATGAATTTGCGATAATGGAGATTAAATATTTAAATCGATTGACAGCCCTACAAATTATGTTGCTTTTTCGCAGCGTAATTCGTGTTGATTTCCAATAATAAATATATAAATACATTTGCATAAAGCAGCATATTCGCCCACTCCCATGTTGTAAATCTAACATTAACAAATATTAGTGATCTTCATAAACCGATAATCCATATTCATGACACTACGCAGCGCCACTCTTGTGGTGGGTCAGGCTCCTGGATGGAGGTCTCCTGCTGCAGGAACTGGTCCCAGTCTGGCCCGCGAGCTGGTAGCTCCGTCTGGAAGTGGTTCCAGAACCTGTAGAGTCCAACATGACAGATTAAAGTTCAGAACATTTACTATAAGTGGGCGTCGCAATGAATCAAAGCAACAGTAAACATATTGGCTTCATCCGAAATCTCATACTTTTGTGTGAATAAACAGTAGTATGTATCTATTTGGACGCACTGAGCTGTGATTTACGCTGTCACCTCCTGAGAGCCTTCTTGTTGGTTGGCATGGTAACCCGTGCCAGCATCATGTGCCCAAAACGACGTATTGTGAGAATCATAATCTGAGTTAATTTAAAATATATATAACGCCTATAGCAAAGTGACATCTTATACTTAAATTGAAGTGTTAATGATGTTACAGAACTGTCCGTCAACATCCGTTATGAACGTTGTCGTCACTACCGCATTGCATTGTGGGATATTTTACCGCCGTAGTGTCCAGCGATGCATACTGTAATATTTCACACTTTATAATAACCGTCATTAATAAATGGTATATAAATAAATTGATAGTTAATTTAACATTATTTAATGGTTATTTTACTGTTACAATTAAATGATAATTAATGTTTACCAATTATTAGCAATGCTATAATTTATTATTTTAACAGTTTATTATTGCACACTTTTATATACTATTTTAAGTATTTGTTAATTATTACGAAATAATTTGTAAACCTTTAAGAAATTGTTTGTAAAACATCTATAAACATTATTTGGATGTTTATTATAAAGTTGCAACTGATGATTATAATACCTTGTTAAACGCATCTTTAATTATTTATTTAATTATTATAAACATTAATTATTTATATAGTTAATACTTTGTCAATGGTTAATAATTGGTTTCTGGTCCATCTATCTATGTAACATTTATAGATGTTTTACAAATTTAACAGTTTCTTAAAGCTTTACAAATCATTTGGTAATCACTAGCAAATACTTAATATAGTATATAAAATGTAATAATGTGTGCAACAATTAACTGTTAATAAATACTTTACTAATGTAATCAGAATATAATTGTTATTGTCTATGGTACAATATCTAATTTATAAACTAATTATTTCATATTACATAAACTACTGATAAAATAACATTGATTATAGCATACTAATACTTTGTAAACATTATCATTTTATTGTTTGTTAACATAAAATAACAATAAACTAAAGTTTAATTATACTGAACTTTGATGTTTTTTTTCTATACGAGATAAAGTGTGCGTACTTGTGATGGTAGATATCCGGGTCTCGGCTTATGCGGTTCTGGAAGCCGATGTACAGATCATCCCAGAGACGACCGTGCAGCACCACGTACCTCATCACCCCAATCCTGTTTTTAACCTTTAAAGGAGGGAACCAAAGAAACATCAGAGTTACTGCTCCGTCAAAGCAACACGCCTCTCATCCAACTCTTTGAAAAATAGCGATTTACACATAACGGTGATGCTGATAGACTCGTCTCACATAGCCAGACACGGTGCTGGAGAAAGTTCTGTCTGCTCTGTCTTGTTTGTATTTCTTTAAACCGATCACAAGTCCAGGATGCAGCGACGGTGCTCTTGGGTAGGAGAGTGCCTCATGAAATACTTAGCTAATGGTAGGCTCATACCCACAGACTACATCCGGTGAGTCAGACGACTGATACACAGAGATTTGGAGAAGTGGATCCTCTGAACAATTTTAACTTCTGTGATCTAGATCACCAAAACATGTTGACAACCACCTGAAACAAACCAGCGCCCACACTTTACTGGTGGTTTCCTGTGTCTGGTTTCCAGATAGATAGATAGATAGATAGATAGATAGATAGATAGATAGATAGATAGATAGATAGATAGATAGATAGATAGATGGATGGATAGGTGGAAGATGGATGGATAGATAGAGGATGGATAGATGATGGATAAATGGATAGATAGATGGATGGATGGATTGATTGATGGGTAGATAGATAGATTGATAGATGATGGATAGATGGATAGAGGATTGATAGATGATGGATAGATGGATAGATAATGATGGATGGATGAATAGATGGGAGATGGATGGATGGATATATGATGAATATATGATAGATAGATAGATAGATAGATAGATAGATAGATAGATAGATGATGGATAAATGGAAAGATGGATGGATGGATGATAGATGATGGATGGATGGATATATGATGGATAGAGGATTGGTAGATGATGGATAAATGGATTGATGGATGGATGGATGATAGATGATGGATGGATGGATATATGATGGATAGAGGATTGGTAGATGATGGATAAATGGATTGATAGATGGATGGATGGATGGATGGATTGATTGATGGGTAGATAGATAGATAGATAGATGATGAATAGATGGGAGATGGATGGATGGATATATGATAGATAGATAGATAGATAGATAGATGGATGGATGGATAGATGATGGATAAATGGATGGATGGATAAATGATGGATAGATGATGGAAAATGCTTGGATGGATAGATAGATGATGGACGGTTAGATGGATGGATGAATGGATGGATAGATGTACTTTATTGATCCCAATTACAGCAGCAAATACATAATAAATATACATCATCAACACTAGAAGAGAGAGAGATACATCCATCAATAGAATACACATTATAAAGAATATACTAAAATACACCATAAATATACGACTTAAATGCAGCGTGACGTCGGGTTACGTTTCTCCAAAAGTTGATTCCGTTTCAGCTTTTCGCTGCAGGTCGCTGCGTTTCTTTTTCCCGGCATCCCCTGTGCTCCCAACCGCCGCAGCCTAAACGCACTACCCACATTCAAACCAATGGGAGGACTGGTTTCAGTGTGTATGCAGCCTTAAGATGCTCAGTCTGCTCTGACATTGTCAGCCATCAGTTTGTTTGTACTCATGTAAACTGTGTTGTGTGTTTCTTACTGGATCCATCGTCCATTTTTAAGGGAAATGGAAACAGATAACACGTTGATTATAAGATCTTCTACCTCTCTTGTTCCTTTAGTGTCTTCTAATAGATGCTTTTTAGGTAGTAAAGTTGTGTGTCTCACCTCCACGTAGGAGTGCTCTCTGTCAGGTCTCTTCTCGGGGAACGACAGATCCAAAAAGTCCACCAAGTAGTCGTAGCCGTCAGTGAGGGGTTCAAAGTTGTCATCTGTCTCAATCACCTTGAATATAGTACATGTTGGGACTTCATCAAACAGACATCCACTTTGAACAAGCAATATAAAGAAGATTCAGTTCATAATGAGCTCACTGCCCACAGACCGGGGCTTCTGAAAGAAATCGGCAAAGGAGGACAAATCAGAGCTGGAAGGAAAGACAAGAGATGATGAGGAGGAAACCGAGCAGAGCGCTGGCTTTTAAAATCTCAACGTTGCACAATATGACCTCCACATGTCCTTTCATGGCCTTGCTAGCTCTGATGGAAAGAAATATCTCCGAACCGTGAGTTTTGTGAACCGTTCCACCCCTACAGATGATGCATATCTTTAGCCAAGAACATTGTAAGGAAGCTGTTTTTAAACCTTTCAAAGCTACTTAGTTCTCTCCAACTTAAACTACTAAACTACAAAAAAAAACTATGCTTGAATATCTATCGTACCCAGAGGTCAATTGTGCACCTTGATGTATGAACAGAGAAGGCAGCAGGAATTAGAGGGGTGACAGGAAATGAGAGGAGAGAGGTAAGATGACATGCAAAGGCCACTGGCTGGAATTGAACCGGGGATGTTTGAACCGTTCTTCCACGCCACGATTCTCAAGTAGAACAAAGCACCAGAACAAAGTTTGTGCCACCCAAAGGTCAGACCACATTAACATGCTCCATTGCTCAGAAAAGTCTACGCAAAAGAACAGCCAGAAGTGTCCGAGATAGGTGTTTCAAAAAGAACACAGAGGATCTTGTTTGTCAAGTATATATTTACCCGCACTACTAGGTTGTAGTTTTGAAAGCCTGCCCAGGTGTAGTAAAACCTGGTCCAGCTCGGACGTTTAAATATCTCACAGCTGATGGCGCTGTTCAGTTCATCCACATACAAGTCGAACTCCCAACTGTCCTTGTAGATTTTAGCACTGGCTGGGGGATTGGTGATGGCCTCACTATGTTTGGCAGTGCAGTAAAGGAAATATTCACATATAAGGTGAAACTTGTAAAACTTATTGGTCGTCATATTAGCAGTTTAAAGGATAATTTCAATGTATTACCATTTGGATGTTTTTTCTTTTGTAGTTTGGCCACCATTCCTATTGGTAATAATAACATCACACTCACCATGTTAATAGGGAATGGGAATCGCGGAGCATTTGGGGGCGTGCCGCCATTTTTGGAGGGTAGTGTATTGTATCTTTGGAGGCCGATCGACATAATATACGTGTATACGACATTAAGATCTACAAGCCAACTACACAATCATCCGGACAAAGATAAGCTAGTTAATGTTGTGCTAACGGAATACTAACAACACGTCCATTAATACTACATATTTAATCTGCCGGTATCTTGCAAAATGAAACCCATAACATCAACCTACCTTTGTGTCTGACTGTATATACTACAATTCAGCTTTTGAATCTATTCACTGTGCACTGTTTTGCATTATCTTTTGCAGTAAACAGTCAGCGGATGATACTCTTTTACCCTTTATCCTCCAAAAGCTTCTAGCTGGCAAATGTTGATTTAGCTTGTTGAAAAGACAACCATTGCTGGCAGGTTTTATCAGCTGTAGCTAGCTAGCTAATTAATGCTAATGCAGTTGGTTTGAAAACGCGTTCTCCGACTGACTCATTTAAAAACATGTAGGCTCTTAAATATACAATTAATGGCTACATATGTAATATTGAACTAAAAGACTGAGGCTAAACCTAAATTTCCCAAGACCAA
Source organism: Sebastes fasciatus (assembly GCF_043250625.1). Lineage (NCBI taxonomy): Eukaryota > Metazoa > Chordata > Actinopteri > Perciformes > Sebastidae > Sebastes > Sebastes fasciatus. The sequence continues at coordinate 3,320,922 of NC_133817.1, read as the reverse complement.
GTCAGCATCCTGGCAACAGGGCTTTTCCTAATGTAACCTGTAACCCCACAAAGTAATGTAACGTTAGCCAACAGAGTGCTCCAGGGATGACGTATTTTTGTCAGCCAACCAGGAAGTTGGCATCACCCTGGTTCCCTTGACAAAACGCCAATGGGATTTTTCCATTGCGTTTTGGATTATGGGATTATGGGATTATGGGATATTTACTGACATATTTTATATGTGTTGTTCTTGTGTTAACCACAGACCTTATTTCAGGCATCTAACTATAAACCCATTCAAAAAACCCATCGACTTCCAGACGAGGGAACAGGAAGTGCTAAAACGCTAACTCATTTCTGGGTTTTAGGACTCATTAATATTAATATTGAAGGTTGCACGATTCCAAATTGTACCAGCTTCGACACTGCACATCTTTGGGTTTCCAGCAATACACCCGCCAAGTGTGAAGTAGATCGGATGAACGGTTCTCGAGATATGCGTAGGACATACAAGTAAATAACCCTATGCTGGCATTACTATTGTAGGTAGTAAGATAGTTAGCTGGACATGCTAACATTTGCAGCTTATGATTGAGCAGCAAAACACAGTTTAATCCACTCTTTACACTTTTGCTGAAACATCCATCACAGATTACATGCCGGACTTCTTGGATCAACCTTTCCTGTGCAATAAGAGACGGTTACTGACATTTCAGATGTGCTCACTTTTAGTTTTACCACTACATAAAGTGGTTTAGATCGTCTGATCATCTGACTGCTCGTGTTTCTTCGTTGTGGCAATGCCAACGTGTTCCCACATCTCAACCGATGTGAACAGAACGTTGTCATACCCAGTAGAAATGATGGCCAAAACTAAAGACATGTATGTTTAAAGTTTTATGATTTATCTAGTGGTAATGTAATCACTCAAACAGTCTTTTCTTTTCTCATGTGAGATAAAACACACACACACACACACACACACACACACACACACAGAGCTTGAGGTGTTGTCAACCTGTTAGTGGGGTCTTTCAGAGCAAGGCCAAGGTCCAGCACAGCGCCCGGCTTGGGCGTCCATGTCTTGATGTCCGGTGCGACCTTATTGATGAGCGCATTGAGGTCCTCTGCACTGTTCTTAACATTTGTATCCCTTATGTATCTAGACACACAGTAGAGACACTTTTACCGTACAAGGACTCATGTTTGTGCATGTTATCACGATTCAGCAGTGTATTCATATTATAGTTTATTTTCCAAGAGAAGTCTGATATAGAGTTAAACATAGCAGCTGCATCAACTGTGACGTCATGGAAAATATTAAGGTCCATTCAAAGCCCAATTCTCTTTCGCTGAAATTTATTTATCGTCCACTGATATTGCACAGATCCTGGCCAACCCCTATGTACTACCTGTCTGATGGATGAGCCTCCACAAAATAGCCAGCGAACGGGCAGTAGATCGCAGGCTGCAGGGACTTCACCAGCTGAGCTTTGTAGTTCAGCAGCTTCTTCCTTTCGTTCTTGATGAACCCCGCCTTCCAGGAATCTGGGCACAGACAAAAACACTGTCATCTGCTTTAATAAATGCTGTTATGCAGACAGTGTGGTACATAATAGACATACTGTGCCATTGCTAAACCGCACCTATATTTGGCAGGACTCTTTTTTCTTTGAAGTCAGTTCAGTTCAGCGTCATTCTACAAACATAGTTCTCACATGCATGTGGCTGGCGGCCAACGGCAGCGCTGTAAAGATCAATTGAGGGCGTATAAATCTTTGGATGTCTATAGTTAACTATCCTTCAGTAAAGTCAGTCAAAAAGAGGGTCGTACAATATCGGCGAAGCGTTTCAGAGACGGAGAGAAAGGGAAGCTAATCTCTGAAACGTTTCTCCAATATTGTAGCTCGCTAGAGCCTCGAGTCAGTTTGTCATCTCAGATGTCAGCAATATCTCAATTCTGGCACCCAACAACACAGCAAGATTACATTTTAGATGAGTGACTTTAGCTTCCAGTGTTTGCTTTGTCTTGCCTCCAGCTAACCCTGTGACGTCATCATGACGTCGACACAAAAAAGGGTCTATAGTGTGGCGTGCAGTATGAGATGAAATTCCCAACCACTGAAGTGAGCCTCACCGCTGTATTTCCCACCACAGAAGGTCATGGGGAATCCAGATGCACCCCCAGCGAAGTCACTCATCATTAAGTCCACGTTGTGCGGTAGCCTGCCCCCATTTGGCCTGGTGCAGTCCACATTGTTCAGGATCATGTGACCTGCAATCGACAAACACATTTTAACAAACCGATCGTATGAATATGTTTTAGTCTGCAACTGGTATTTAAAAGTATTCACCTTTATAGTCAACAATGATGCAGGTGTCCATTTCGGGATGCACTCCATCCATCAGGATCATGAATCTCAGGTCTTTGTCAATCTGAGGGAGACCAAGGGTCGGGGTTGTGACTAATGACAGTATTGTGTAGTTTCATTTCTAGTTCATTACACATTTTATGAAAGGGTGTTCTGTTTATCGCCCTTTGAGCGGACGTGAGCAGCAGAGAGTTACATTTTGCCAGACACCAAAAGGAACAACGTTGATGTTCGTCAACTTGACTTGGCTTTGCTCCAAATACCTGTTGCATCAAGACAGAGAGAGGGACATGTGGATAAATGTGGCATAAACAATCTGTTTCTAATATAATAGATGTAATGGATTAAACTGAGCTCCATCGCTTTACTAACCAAAAGACAGGTCTCGATGTGTCCCCGACGTAAATGGGGACATCTGGCCTTCTCTCTGACAAAGCTTTCAGTGTGGGGTAACTAGAAAAGAAACAGGACAGGTCAGATCCCAGGACAGTACATGTTCTTTTACAAACTGTCTAAATGTTGACGCCTTTTTAAGTTCATTTTAAGTTAAAACTATAAGTGAATGAAATTCCCTGACAAAACACCAAAAGGCAGCAAACCCCCAGCTGCTCTGGTCGCTTCTTATGAGGCAGCCCCCTCTCCATACGTTAAAGCAGGGGTTCTCAAACGTTTTGGGGCCAAGGACCCCTTAAAGGACCCCCTCATAATCGTAACACCGATAAAGCATAATGCTTACAACCATTTGTACCGCCATTGGAACTATTTGTATTCTAAAACTTTTCAACTTTCACTTTTTTTTTGCCCTGATATTCCGGGTGCTTGGTAATCAGATGTCGCTTTAGCTTGGCCAGCTTCACAGCTTCATTCACCAGCGTCTGAAGACACATGACGCATTTTAGTGTCCCGTTGATGTCGCTCGATATAACTGTCGTCATATTTTCTCAATTTAGCTAGTTTGGGCTTAGAGTCACTTGACGATGTGGATTGACTCAAATATTTCTCCCTGCTCGCCAGGCTAGAGTGCTGCAACACGGCGGCGCTCTTGCCATGAAAGGTGAAACAAAGCGTCTTTTTTCTTTTAAAGGGACTGTTTGTAACTTTTTAAGCGTATAAATGTACCGGGTCGGGACACATGCGCGCTCGCATATGCGCGCTCGCGTGTGGCCGGAGCCTTTGCTCCTCTGCCTGCCTGCCTTCACTCAGAGCGGGCGCGCGTTCACTCGCTCCACCTCTGCACGTGAATGCGCGCTCACTCCACGCTGCAGAAGAGTTAGTTTAGCTCTGAGAATATCTAGTGAATGCTTCAGCATCCAGTGATAGCAGCACCTTCGCTGTTTGAGAGGTCATTTTACCTAAACGTTAGACACAAGTTCAATTTTAAGTGGAGAAAAGAAAGTTTTAGCAGAGAAAAGTTGCTGCTGTACTTCGAGGATACTGAGGATCCTCATGTTGGGAACAGTAAAATGTTACCGTCAATCATATTTTTGTCCGTTTCTGAACACCACAATCCTGACTAAGTCTTGAAATTTGATACGTTGATTAATAAATTGGCTTAAAAGCTGACTATCTATTGAGACTGAGAAAAATAAACTGTTCTTCATACACCGCAGGCCGAGTATATAAAATATTGTGAAACAATAAACTGTTAAAATAACATGTCATTACTGATAATTAGTAAACATTATTAATCATAATTTCTTTGTTTGTTAATAGTACAGAAATAACTATTATCTCAATTTCAATAAACTATCAATTTACCATTTATAAATGATGCTTATTATAAAATGTTACCCAAAGTCTTCAGGTCATAAATCTCCAAACTAGGTTAGAGCGAATTAAATATTAATTATGTTTAATTATTATTATTCAATCCTGGTGCTCCGGTTTCCAGTTCAAGGCGTTGCTCCGGCTCCGGTTTCCTCCCACAGTTACGGGATGCAGGTGTACGTGATCACTTGAGATAATTACTCTATGTGTGAATAGGAGAGTGCCACTCCTAATGCTCAACGTACAGCCAACAAGCCAGATGGAGTGCCAGGTTTCGTTGGAATATATAAGCTAATATACAAGCTAAGCCCTGGATGTCTGTTATGTGTTTATTAACTGACCCCCCTGGCCTCCTGTCATTTTACAAAGCAAGCTGAGTATCCCTGCTCTCAAGGAAAGTTATTATCAAATGTGTTTAAAAAAAAACACTCGGTCAATCATTTGCATCAGAGAGAGGGAGAAGAGAACTACTGGGAACCATTAACCGAAAAAATTGAAAATATTAAAATTCTCAATGTCAGTTAAAGGGACTGTTTGTAACCTTTTAAGTGTATAAATGTACCGGGTCGGGACACATGCGCGCTCGCATATGCGCGTTCGCGTGTGGCCGCTGCCTCTCCTCCTCTGCCTGCTCGCCTTCACTCAGCCAGCGTGCGCGTTCTCGCTCAGCTCGCTCCACCTCTAGACGTGAACGCGCGCTCACTCCACACTGCAGAAGAGTTAGTTTAGCTCTGAGGATATCTAGTGAATGTACAGTGGAAGTTTGTGCAGAAATAACTGCTGCAGCTCCTCCAGACCAACAGAGGTTTCCCGTGTCTTGTGAAGTGACGGGGCTCCGCAGAGAGAAACGTTATCGTCTCATTACCGACTGGGTGCCGGTGTCTCCCCTGTTCCCTCCGGCCGCGGGCGGAGACGACAAGGTTACTTGCTGCGGAGCCCCGCTGCTGAAGCCTGCGCTGAAGCAGGAAAAGCCAACACTAGGATCAGCATTGATTCATGGAGAGACCTTCGTCTGGTCAGCTAACATTACTGCCAAGCAGCTGAAATATAGAGATATTGTGCTTTTAGCTGACGTGTGTCGCCTCACTGTTTTGAGCGATGCTCGTCCATGTCTATGTAGAGCGAGCAAGCTCGAGCCCGACGCTGACTTAAGTGTTCATTCGAGTGGAAATCCTTTTAGTAAACCAGCTTAACTTGGTTGACTGATTCATTTCCACTTTAAGGGTGACAACAGTACCTATATTTAACAACACTGACGGGGTTTACCTGAGGTGGTCAGAGTGCATATGGCTGATGTAGATGAGATCTGCTGCACACAGTCTGTCCAGGGAGTCCGCTGGAGGCTCATGGAGAAGCCACCAGCCTCTGGCAAACGCAGGACCCTTCAACCACGGGTCAAACATGAACCGCCTCTGTCCGAGCTGCAGCTCCATGCAGGCGTGGGTCAAGTACGTCACCTGGGTGGGAAGTTAACAATTCTGTTGTGTCACAATGGACAGATCTGACAAACTGTGATAAGAGAGTAAAAAGTAAAAAGTAGACAGCGAGATACATACTTTCACTTCTCCTTCCTGGAGCTCCACAGGCTCTCGAGGGTCAGCCAGCCAGGGGTCCATGGGGTTCAACTCGACCAGCTGAAGACCCCCATCATCCAAAATCTCTACTTCTGTATGTGACATAACATAACATATGTGTTCAGCTGGATTTGCAGAACTCAGATAGATAGATAGATAAATACTTTGTTGATCCCGAAGGAAATTTAGGCATCCAGTAGCTTAAACACATCCCAACACCAATACACCTTAAAAAGAGATCAAAATCTTTTGATGATCTGTTATTTCACTCATTCACTTTTATTAAGTATCCAGTTAAAGTCAGAGAGAGAAGGAGGGTTTGTCTTTTATACCTCTTACATAATTTATCCTCATTTCCATTCAGTCACATGAGGCTGATAATTCCTGAGCGTCGGGTTTGATATGAGTTATTACATTTCACTTTTCCCTGAAACATTCAGCCTAATACATAACTTCTACTGTCAGAATATCAATAACTACAGACGCTAATAATGAATAAATAATATAAAGGTATTGATCCAGTAGAGATGGTTCCTGGTCCTCTAAGCAGGACTCAGTCCACAGTAGAAATACAGCTGTTATTCATGTGCAGGTGTTTGTTAAACAGGTAACAGACTACAGAGAGGAAACACTGCTGCTCTGATAACAGCTGTTAAAGCAGACTGACAGCTGATCCAGATGTGATCAGCTGCTGATGTCGCTTCACGTGACGCTTCAGAGGAAACGACGTCTCATGTCTCTAAAAACATGTTTCCTCGTTTCCTCTCTCCTCGAGTCTTTTCCTCGCCTCCTCCGCTCGCATCTCCCGTGGGCGGGACTAAGACGCGAGGAGAGGAGTCGAGGAGAGGAGTCAAGGAGAGGAGTCGAGGAGAGGAGTCAAGCCGTACAAAAGAACAAATGGGAAAGACCCAGTGTATTCGGCCGATGAGTCCCGCACACACACACACACACACACACACACACACACACACACACACACATAACATACCGCCGGCCTCTGATCTCAGGAGCTGCAGCATCAACGGGGAATTACTCTCAAGTCAGTGAGTTAAACTTTCTAGTAGTTACAGTTAAATCATGTTACTGATGTTAACCACTTATTTTCTTACTTACTCCTCTCTTTGTCCTCTTTGGGTAACAAGGATGCAATGAATGAATTTAGTCCGTACCAACATGCTGCGTCTCTCATGACAGCAGCATCTCCAGCAGCTCCTCCTGCTTTAGGAGCAGCTAACAGGGCCGGTTCTAACCTTTTTGGGGGCCCTATGCAAAATCTTGTTTTTCGACCAAATGCTATTTTTTTTCACAGCAATATAAAATATATAATAAAAAGGGAATTATTATTATACATATCATATTTAAATATTCACAATTAAAAATTATGTTTTTATGCAAATAACCACTACAGATGGCAATAACAAACTACAGTTAATGGAAAAAAGTTAATTTCAATTTAAAGACCCTGCTCACGCGCATCACACACTGCAGGGCGCCAAAGTTTCGCTGTTCACCAAAATGAAGCGGCCTATCGTTGATTATTTAAAAAAAAACATGAGGAGAGAAAGGAGGAAGCTGGTGGTGAGGGAGAGTCTAAAAGGGGGGTGCCGACTCAGACTCCACCGATGATGAATGTGCAACAGGCACAGGTAGACTGTCTGACAGACAGGTGGAGAAAAAGAAGTACCACTTTCAGCCACAATGGCTAACACAGTACCCGTGGTTACGGTACGAGGGAAACACTGTGCTGTGTGTTTATTGTAGGCAATGTGGTCCGTCTGTTGCAGGCAACTCTAAACTTGTTGGTTCAAATATTTTGCAAATATCAAGTTTCGAGGCGTTGTCAATGTTTCACTGGGGTATGTAAATTAAGACAACTATTTATTAGCATGCAAGGTCATTGATTAATACCAAGCTGTAACCCAAAAAAAAGGGTGCGACCAAATCATGTGCTTGTGCGACCAACTGAGAAAGTTGATAGCACCAGTGCTACCAGTGGAAAAGTTAGTCTAGAGCCCTGGCATGTAAGGCGTTAAGCGTGCAGTAAGTACGCCTTTCTTGATTTCCTCCACGTTTGGGTAGTCAGCAGTAGCTGGTAGTGTGACAGTATGGTGCATAAAGAGGTAGTTATAAAGAGGTGGTTATAAAGAAGTAGTTATAAAGAGGTAGTGATATAGAGGTGGTTATAAAGAGGTAGTTATAAAGAGGTAGTTATAAAGAGGTAGGGATAAAGAAGTAGTTATAAAGAGGTAGTGATATAGAGGTGGTTATAAAGAGGTAGTTATAAAGAGAAGACGGTTAAAAACATGAACGTGTGCACACAAAAGAACAACAGTGTGTTGACTACACAACAGTACAGTAGTGATTACAGTACACGGTACAGAACTTACCGAGCTCGTCCTGCAAGAAGCTGTCTGGTGGATTCACATATTTCATTGTCGATACGTTTAACTTCCAGTTGTGTTTAGTGCATTTAACGGTCCTGTGGGAACAGAGCAGCCTGTCAGCTCTACCGACAAGTTCTATGAACACAGCATAATCCCTGCTGTAAATAAATAAATAAATAAATATCTCATTAAATGTAGACAAAAAAATAATTTAAATTAAATTAATTGATCAACTTGTAACGTAAATTGATATTTCTGTTTTAATTTGCTTCTTTATTGATGTATCTTTGTATTAATTCCCTTATTTGTTTACTCTTCTGTTTATTTTTCCCTTTATATTTATTTATCTATTAATTTGTTTTAATTTATTTTTGCATTTGTAAGAAAAGAATACAGAAATAAAAAAGTTTGGGGAAATAAATAAGGGGTGAAATGCAAAGGGAAAATCATGCAGAAATACATAAATAAATACACACATTTAAAAAAAATTATTAAAATAAATTAAAAAGCAAAAATAAATAAATTAAAATGAATGCAAAAATAAATAAATACATTTAAAAATTAACTAAAATAAAGACATAAATAATAATAATAAATAATAATGATTAACAGAAGAGTAAATAAATAAGGGAGTTCATTCAAAGATAAATAAATAAAGAAGCCAATTAAAACAGAAATATGAATTTATGTCATATTTGATCAATTAATTGATGGCTATATTTATTTTTAATATTAGTTTTGCTACATTTAATGAAATATTTATTTATTTATCAAGTCATTTTTTTTTTTTTAATTTTAATTTTTAAATTTTTTTAATTTATTTATGATTGTGGCAGGTTCCACCCTCCGTAGTGCTTCTGCAAGAATGATCTCACCTGCCATCCAGGTCTTCGATGTCTTTGATGAACAACCCTCCTTGGTGTTTGCATTGGTTCTTGCACGCTTTGAGGCCGTCGTCGTTCTTGTATATGATGAAACATTTACCGTCCTCCGGGCGTTTCTTGAAATTGACTCCCTCTTTGAGTGAGCTGACGGCTTCAGCATCCAGTGATAGCAGCACCTTCGCTGTTTGAGAGGTCATTTTACCTAAACGTTAGACACAAGTTAAATTTTAAGTGGAGAAAAGAACATTTTAGCAGAGAAAAGTTGCTGCTGTACTTCGAGGATACTGAGGATCCTCATGTTGGGAACAGTAAAATGTTACCGTCAATCATATTTTTGTCCGTTTCTGAACACCACAATCCTGACTAAGTCTTGAAATTTGATACGTTGATTGATAAATTGGCTTAAAAGCTGACTATCTATTGAGACTGAGAAAATAAACTGTTCTTCATACACCGCAGGCCGAGTATATAAAATATTGTGCGACAATAAACTGTTAAAATAACATGTCATTACTAATAATTAGTAAACATTATTAATCATAATTTCTTTGTTTGTTAATAGTACAGAAATAACTATTATCTCAATTTCAATAAACTATCAATTTACCATTTATAAATGATGCTTATTATAAAATGTTACCCAAAGTCTTCAGGTCATAAATCTCCAAACTAGGTTAGAGCGAATTAAATATTAATTATGTTTAATTATTATTATTCAATCCTGGTGCTCCGGTTTCCAGTTCAATGCGTTGCTTCAGTCTCCTCCCACAGCTACAGGATGCAGTTGTTACTTGAGCTAATTACTGTATGTCTGTAGGTGTGAATAGGAGAGTGCCACTCCTAATGCTCAAAGTACAGCCAACAGGCCAGATGGAGTGCCAGGTGGCCTCGCCCGATCTGTTTTGAATTCACAACAAAAATAAACTGGGATTTTAATTTTTTTTTTGTCAACTATTGGCTCTTGCCCCCCAAACCAACACATATCTGTGTGGGTAGGTAATGGATCTCTTGAATGATACCCCTGTTTGCCTGATCCAGGGTTTGTTTAATCCTGACCTTTGCATGACTTCTCCTAGATTGTAACGGTGATCAGTTTCTTTCCTGTCAGCAGACAGTGTACACAATGTTAAGGGCAAAGTCTCTCCCGCTCACAAAAAGCATTCAGAGGAAGCTTTGTAGTGTTATGTATTGTAAGATATTGCAAGGACACCTGCTCTATTGTAAGATAAGACAAGATAAGATGAGATGATCCTTTATTGGTCCCACAGATGGGGAATTTACAACTGCATTTTTAGTGGCATAAAAGTGTGATTACATTGTGGTTTAAGTAAATGTATTATCTTCAAGGTTTAAGGATTAACCAACCAGAATTGAATATTCAACACAGCTGTGTAATAAGTCTATATAAAAGGGGAATTCACACAATTAAAAGCTAACTAAGTAGTTTTTGTCACGTAATTTCCATACTTAAGTTACACCACTGTCTGTTGGAACAGACATTAAGTACATTGAAGTACATTGAAGTACATTATCAGCACAATAACTTGGCTGGATACGTTGCCGATTCAGATTTGATTCACATAATTAAATTGAAAGCTCCACCTGGAACAAACATTAAGTACATTTAAGTACATTATCAGCACAATAACTTAAATGTACATTAATGTTTGTTGGAACAGACATGAATGTATTAGACTTGGGTGTGTGACGCAACTATGTCATTAGAAAAAGGAACAGTATATTGCTGAGGACCAAAGGAAGTGCAGTGATGAGTGTGAAGTTGTTTGTAGGAGCAGTTCTCGAGAAAGCTGCGAGCAGCAACACCATACACCCATGAGCAACACATAAAAGGTCACCATTTTTGACGGCTGTCGTCAGGAAATGTGATCCCACTGAACCTGTCTTTTACTTTTAGAGATTTGTGAATATATCTTTAAATTAAAAATATTAAAATAGCCTACATTTATGTTTTTTTTAGCAATTTATTTTTGTGTGATTTTTAAAAATAAATATATATTAATAAATAAAGTAAAAATAAACAGAATAGAAAATAAATAAGAAAATTAATCATTTGTTTTATAATTTATTTCATAAATAAATAAAGAAGCACATTGAAACAGAAATATAAATTTATGTCACATTTTATCAATAATTAGTGGCTATTTTTTAATATTTTTGCTGCAGTTCATGACATTTATTTATTTATTGATCAAGTCATTTATTTCAAATTATAATATATATAATATAATAATAAATATTTCATTTAATTAAAATAGACTGCCTCCACCACTAGTTACTATATATTGATATTAATTTTAAATGTATGTATTTATTTATGTAATTAGGCATTTATTTATTTATGCACGATTTTCCCTTTGCATTTCACCCCTTATAAAAATACATATATAAAAAATAAATAAATAAAAGGTAAAATTAAACAGAAGAGAAAATAAATAAGAAAATTATTCATTTGTTTTATAATTTATTTCATGAATAAATAAAAATCAATACATTTATGTCACATTTTATAAATTAATTAATAGCTACATTTATTATTATTATTTTTTTAAACAGTTTATTTCTGAATTTTGTTAATTTAATACTTATGATAATATTAAAATAGCCTACATTTATGTTTTTTTTTAAAGAATTAATTTTTGTGTGATTTCTGTCACATATTTGCCTAATTTATTATACAGGCACAGTGGTGACCTCATGTGTTGCTGGCTCTCTAAACAGAGATGTAGGGTCTATCTGAAGCCTGCAGAGGGCAGTCAGGCTGGTTCCTTGGTGTGTTACTACCAGGGATGACGTCAAACGAGTAGTCCTGGAAGTTTGTGCAGGTAGCATTCAAAATAAAAGCCCCAAACTCTTCACTGGTAAAAAATGTTTTGTTTAAAATAGGTTCTGTATCTACTCACCACACCTGCTAAAAGTTAAGATTAATTGATGATGTAATAAAGTTGAGAATGTGTAATTTTATTAAACTGTTGGGTTATAGGTTGAATAACAACAGCAGCATATAAGCAGGCAAATTAGGTACTTTAAAGGTCTCATATTATGCTCATTTCCAGGTTCATAGATGTATTTTGATGTTGCACTAGAACATGTTTACATGCTGCAATGTTCAAAAAAACCTTTATTCTTCTCATAGTGTCTCTCTCAGCCTGCATTTAGCCTCTGTCTGTGAGATCCTGATTTACAGCCTGTCTCCTCCCACTCTGCTCTGATTGGTCAGCGTTTCTGTCAATCAAACGTGTTGCCATTAATTCATTGATCAAATGTGACATAAATTGATAAATTCTGTTTTAATTTGCTTCTTTATTTATTTATCTTTGTATTTATTTACTCTTCTATTACATTGTCCCTTTTATTTATCTATGTATATACTTTCATTAATTTTTAGATTTATGTATTTATTTTTGCATTTATTTATCATTTGTTTTCATTTGTTTTTTTTATTGATTTCATATTGATAATTATTTTTAAATGTATGCATTTATTTATTAATGCACGATTTTCCCTTTGCATTCCAACCCTTATAAAAAAATAAATAAATGGTAAAATTAAACAGAAGAGAAAATAAATAAGAAAATTGATCATTTGTTTTATAATTTATTTCATAAATAAATAAAGAACAGAAATATCAAATTATGTCACATTTTATCAATCAATTAATGGCTACATTTATTTTTTATATTTTTTACTACAGTTAATGACATTTATTTATTTATCAAGTAATTTATTTCAAATTATAATATAATACAAAATATAATATAAATCAAAATAAATACAATAAAATATTTCTAAATATTTATTTAATTAAAATAGACTGCCTCCACCACTTGTTATTTCCTTGTTATATATAAGAGTTTAAAAAAAATCCATTCACATGCAGTTTCTTTAGTTGACGCTTTTATTGTGAAAACACCCCTCCCGGATATCCTGTTAGTGTTATTGCAGCGGATCATACAGCAGCTGTTTAGACCAGAAGAGAAGATCTGGTTCAGTCTCAGATATCAACCAGCTTCACTCAGTTCTACTGCAGGTTGACAGCTCAGCGTCTCCTGTCTGTCTCCGTCTCTCAGCGGGCTGTCGGTGCTGCTGCCTGGGTGTTCTGTCGGTTAAAGAGAGGTTGTAGTGATGGTGCTGTCCATGGCTCAGCAGGTCGCTCTGGCGTTCACGGCGGTTCTCTTCACCTTCGTCGTTCTGCCCCGGATGTTCGGAGTGGGAGGAGGAACCGGAGCGAAGGAGACCCGGTTCGACCCCCGCTACTCCCGGAAGGGTGAGAGGACACACAGCTGTCTGTCTGTCTGTCTGTCTGTCTGCAGAGGGACAGACAGGAGGACAGACAGCTGAAGGAACGGCTCCATGACAGAAGACTACAGACAGAAGGTTACAGACAGACAGACAACAGACAGCTGTCTTTTGTCTGTCTGTCTGTAACCTTCTGTCTGTAGTCTTCTGTCATGACCATAAACTGTCTGTAGTCTTCTGTCTGTAGTCTTCTGTCTGTAGTCTTCTGTCTGTAGTCTTCTGTCTGTAGTCTTCTGTCTAGACCATAAATTGAGTCTGTAGTCTTCTGTCTTCCGTCTGTAGTCTTCTGTCTGTACCATAAACTGAGTCTGTAGTCTTCTGTTCTGACTATAAACTGTGTCTGTAGTCTTCTGTCTTCTGTCTGTAGTCTTCTGTCTATAGTATTCCGTCTGTAGTCTTCTGTCTTCCGTCTGTAGTCTTCTGTCTGTAGTCTTCTGTCTGGACCATAAACTGTGTCTGTAGTCTTCTGTCTTCTGTCTGTAGTCTTCTGTCTATAGTATTCCGTCTGTAGTCTTCTGTCTTCCGTCTGTAGTCTTCTGTCTGTAGTCTTCTGTCTGGACCATAAACTGTGTCTGTAGTCTTCTGTCCTGACTATAAACTGTGTCTGTAGTCTTCTGTCTTCCGTCTGTAGTCTTCTGTCTTCCGTCTGTAGTCTTCTGTCTGGACCATAAACTGTCTGTAGTCGTCTGTCTGTAGTCTTTTTGTCTGTAGTATTCCGTCTAGTCTTCTGTCCTGACCATAAACTGTAGTCTTCTGTTTGTAGTCTGTAGTCTTCTGTCTGTAGTCTTCTGTCTGGACCATAAACTGTCTGTAGTCTTCTGTCTGTAGTCTTCTGTCTGTAATCTTCCATCTGTAGTCTTCTGTCTTCTGTCTGTAGTCTTCTGTCTGGACCATAAACTGTGTCTGTAGTCTTCTGTTCTGACTATAAACTGTGTCTGTAGTCTTCTGTCTATAGTATTCCGTCTGTAGTCTTCTGTCTTCCGTCTGTAGTCTTCTGTCTGTAGTCTTCTGTCTGTAGTCTTCTGTCTGGACCATAAACTGTGTCTGTAGTCTTCTGTCCTGACTATAAACTGTGTCTGTAGTCTTCTGTCTTCCGTCTGTAGTCTTCTGTCTTCCGTCTGTAGTCTTCTGTCTGGACCATAAACTGTCTGTAGTCGTCTGTCTGTAGTCTTCTTTTTGTCTGTAGTATTCCGTCTAGTCTTCTGTCCTGACCATAAACTGTAGTCTTCTGTTTGTAGTCTGTAGTCTTCTGTCTTCCGTCTGTAGTCTTCTGTCTGTAGTCTTCTGTCTGGACCATAAACTGTGTCTGTAGTCTTCTGTCCTGACTATAAACTGTGTCTGTAGTCTTCTGTCTTCCGCCTGTAGTCTTCTGTCTATAGTATTCCGTCTGTAGTCTTCTGTCTTCCGTCTGTAGTCTTCTGTCTGTAGTCTTCTGTCTGGACCATAAACTGTGTCTGTAGTCTTCTGTCCTGACTATAAACTGTGTCTGTAGTCTTCTGTCTTCCGCCTGTAGTCTTCTGTCTATAGTATTCCGTCTGTAGTCTTCTGTCTGTATTCTTCTGTCCTGACTATAAACTGTGTCTGTAGTCTTCTGTCCTGACTATAAACTGTGTCTGTAGTCTTCTGTCCTGCAGCGCTCGAGGCATGACAGAAGACTACAGACAGTATATTATATATTATAAATCCCCAAATAGTCCATGAAATGAGGAATAACCCCACAACATTATTCATTATTCATATTCAGCATTAATTGTTAGTTATTCTCAGACAGATATCAGTGTTTGTTGTGTGTAGAGTAGAGCGTCAGCGGCACGTCCTCTATGTAACTCAGGTCAGATTTATTCAAACCTCCGTTTAGTAAAGCACATTTCCTGACTTCCTGCAGTAACCCTGGTTTCATTGGTAACTCTGTTTTATGAAACACTTCTCAGTCAGACTGAATTTTTCACAGCAGCGTCTCCATCTGTCCCCGTCTGTCCTCCTCACGTTGTGTTTGCAGCAGCAGCTCCGGGTCCCGGCGCGGTCAGAGGTCAGCCCATCAACGTGAACGCACCCGGCTCACCTCAGACCCCCGAGAACTTGCAGCAGATGAAGAAGCTGATGGAGCAAGAGCTGAAGAGTGACAAGTACAAGACCAACAGCAACAAGGGCTACGTCTTCACGCTGATGCCTCTCTACGCCATCGGAGTGGGAGTGTTTGCCGCCTACAAGTTTTTGAAGGTAAGTTAAAAAATGCAACAAACAAATGACATCGAGATCATTCACAACTTTGAAAGGCTAAAATCTGCATCACTCTTTTCAACTCTCAGATCAAGTCTGCAGACGACCAGGCACAGAAGGACAAGTTTGCAAAAGGGGCCAAAAAATCAGTGGAGGCAGGTGTGTGTTGCATGCATTGTTTGCATATGTGTGTTTTCTTTGGTCAAACATGTATTTGGTTACCATGAGTAACTCAGATATGGGGTTTCTATTCTCTCTTGTGTGTGTGTGTGTGTGTGTGTGTGTGTGTGTGTGTGTGTGTTTGCAGAGAACCAGTTGAACGAGCTGGAACAAAGGCTAGCGCAGACAGAGAGGATGCTCAACTCCATCCTCACGCAGCTGGACCCGCTCACCAACTGGTGAGTGATGATCAGCTGTGTTCAGACCAAGAGTGAAGCGAATTTTCACCTTGCTTTACGCGCGCCAGTATCATTTCTGTTCATTCACGCTAGACGCACCAGAGAGGGAGAAAGAGCTTGTCTCCATAGATACAACAACTTTTCTATCCATCATTTCCGCCATCAACCACGGAAGAAGTAACCACCGTTGCTGCTTTGTGCATAATGTCCCAGATGTGTCGGAAAACCAAACGCTGTCGTGTGTTGGTTTCATAACGTCACCCGGCGACGTTCTTTATTCTCATACATTGCCATTGCACTGACTATATCTAGCAAGCCACACGTCGCTACTGCGGTATGAACCCAAAATAAACATGCACTACTGTCAGGATATAGTGACCGTTTTTTGCTCCAACCTGCCTACCCCAGCTTTAAAGGGCAGTGTTTTACTCCGTGCTCGGAGTAGCTCCTCTGAGGTTAATGTGTTCTTATTTTCTCCTCAGTGTGAAGTCAGTGGCCCAGGAGCAGAAGAACGAGATCATGTCTCAGCTCCAGACCATCCGCTACCTGATGAAGAAGAGAGGTATGGACTGTCCACCCCTCAACATCAACGGTGGGTTCATCAACTGACTTTGACTGTTTTTCTCGGGAATTTAAGAATTACGACTCGGTGCATTTTTTCCAATAAAGACCCCAAAACAGCAAACAAACAGCAAGATACTGAAAATGCAACCACGCTTCATGCTGCAGTCACAACCTGCAAATTGTGTTGGTGTGACATCAGCTTTGCGTGTTTCGTTGTGATAAACCACGATTTGAAATTCAAATTGAGCAGCCACATTGAGACACATCTCTAAAATAAAAAAGAGTTTTGCATCTGATTTTCCACTCATGAATGTGGTCAAAGTCTAATTTGCAAAAAGATCAGAACACAACCTCGCTGGGGGCTTGCCGTCCGTCATCTACTGTAGGTAATACACTGACTATGGAGAAGTACTTCATACAACCCCACTTCAAAACACCCAAACTATCTATACTAGTTAGTGTCCGTCTGTTCTTTGAGACTGGGACTGTGTCTAAATACCAGCTTTTAGTAGAGAATTTACTCACATAGTTTTGTTATTGATAATCAATAGAATATGTTATCGCTTGTCTTTCAGAGGCATCCTGCGAGCGTAACCTGGACGACCTCATCGAGTCGCTCGGAGCCAACGACACCTCGACAGTGGAAGCTTCTCTGGTGGACAAGCAGACCTCTCCGGTGACGGCAGAGCCTTCGGAAAAAGTCTATCAAAAGCTCGTGGAAGATGAAGCTGCGACGGAAGGTGAAGAGATGAAGGAGCTCGTACCGGAGGAATCGGACGGGGAAGCAGAGGAAGAGGAGGAGGACGACGACGATAAGGAGGAGGAGGATGAGGAGGAGGAGGCGGAGGAAGAAGGATCGGAGGACTGTGAGCTCATGCCTTCACTTGAGGACCCCTATGAGACAAACATTGAGGAGGTTGGAGCGGAGCAGCTTGCGTTTGGGCTCAGGAGACGCAACAGGCCCGACTGAACTCACTGCAGGACTTCTGCACTGTACAGAAACGTGACAGATTAATATTAATATTTATTACCTGAAAGGCTTTCATTCCAAAAGGCTGTCTTCATCAAAAACATATATTGCATTCATATAAAAAAAAAAACTCATAAGGAAAGCTCTCTAACAGCAAACACATAGGGCTCTATTTTCCTGTTGCAATCACGAGGACCAGCACAAACATGAACACAGGTGCATCTGCTATTATTGCTCATATAGATGCAGTGGTGATTATTCATCCTCTCACTCAGTCACATTACTTGTCTCATACCTTTTTAACAGTTGTGCTAATCACATTAGTGCATGGGAAAAAAATAACTCACCAAGCAGCAAATACGGGGCATTATTACACGGCTTTGTTGAATACTCAACTCTGATTGGTCAATCATGGCGTTCTACGGTCTGTTATTTCTTTATAGCAGACCGTTGCTATGTATAACAGACCGTTGCTATGGGTGCAGTTCTGATGTCAGACTCTGGCGGACCATTTTTGTGCCAAATTATTGATTTCCTCAGTAAGAAGCCATGATAATAATACAATAATGTACAGCTAGCGGGGTCATTGTTGTGAAATAAAACCCTTCAGGCCTTGTCGGGGTTTATTTCACAACAATGAATCGCTGTACATTATCCCTAACTTACGATCTGCAGCCAAAGTTAGATGATCTGCCTTTTTAAAGTTAAATTTGCATTCGTGGTGACATACAACAACTGAGTACTACACTAAGTAAACAAAACATGCCACTTGTCTTTGTGCTGACATGACAATAGAGCCCATAATGTCCTTTTCTTTCCTGTTGTCACTCATTTTTTTATAACACTAATCATCACCTTTTTGAACTTGCCTGTTTGGAATGAAATTTATTTCTCTACATATTTTGTTACTAGCGCTGTCGTCGTTTTTTAGGTTTGCACCTGCTTGAATGCCAAACATTTAAAGTGTATAATCTACATGAAAGGAGGTCGTGGTCGATGTTTTTTGCCTTGACCGTTATATTACTCATGTTGCTCAACTTGTCAAACACACATGTAGCTAATATCAAATCATGACTGCACTTCCATTCAAGTGCTGCAGTTCAGGGACGGCTGTGTCTCTCTAGGACACTTCAATGGAACAGAACCATTGTTATTAATATTATTAGTTCCACTTGTTTGTTTCCTGCAATGAAAAAGGTCTTTTAATGTGATTATTCCACTATGATAAATGCCACAGGACATGATCCTGGAAGTCTTTAAAGACCCAGCTTCTCTGTCTGTTAGTCTGGAGAATGTGTGCTGCCTCCCTCTACCCGTATCGGCTATGAGAATATTAATGATTTCATGGCAAAATCCATAGAAGTCTTACCATAAACAATACTACTTTACTATTTTATTATTATATATTAATACATTTTGTTTTATCATGAAGGGATTGACACTAATGCTGGTGGATGTGTATGGAGGACGGAACCTGCCAAAAATAAATTGATAAATAAATGTCATTAAATTTAGCAAAAATAATATAAAAAATAAATTTAGCTATTAATTAATTAATTGATAAAATGTAACAAATTGATATTTCTGTTTTAATTTGCTTGTTTATTTAATTTTCTTTTTGTATTATCTTTCCCTTATTTATTTATTATTCAATTTAATTTTCCCTTATGTTTTTATGTATTTATTTTTAAATTAATTTTTGCATTCCTTTTTATTTTTGCATTTATGTTTTATTTTTAAATTTATATGTTTACTTATGTATTTAAGCATTTGTTTATTTCTGCACAATTTTCCTTTTGCATTTCACCCCTTATTTATTTCCCCAAAACTTATTTATTTATGTATTCTTTTCTTTATACATTTCTTTATACATAAATGAATAAGTTTGCGGAAATAAATAATGGGTGAAATGCATAGGGGAAATCTTGCATAAATAAATACATAAATATATAAATAAATACATACATTTCAAAATAAATATAAAAAAATAAATATAAAATAATTAAAAAATAAATGCGTAAATAAAAAATTAAGAAATACATTAATAAATAAAAATTAGATGAAGATAATTAATTAATAGATTAAAAAATAAATACATAAATAAAAGGGAAAATTAAACAAGAGTAAACATATAACGGAATTAATACAACATAAATTTTATCAATTAATTAATGGCTGCATTTATTTTTAATATTATTTTTGCTATATTTAATGACTGGATGATTATTTTTCCTCCATAGATGTGATGAACCTACTTAGACTGCAGAATATTCTAGTATACATTGTGGAAGTGTGAACTCGGGCTTGATAGCATGCTGTCTATACATCAAAACATAAATGCATGTTTGTTTGTTTTTATCATGTTTTGTCTGTACATTGTGGCTGCATGGTGTTTTAATTTATTTATTCCAGAGGAAAATGACAATCATTTAATGTTCCTACTGTTCCACTGTTATATTACTTTGTTTATGTTTGTTGGATGCCAATATCGCAGAAAGGAATCAGTTATCACTCTGCCTTATTTTCCAATATTCTTTTAAATTGTGATTTGAGAGGTCACTGTGGCTGTCAGGTTGTTTCCATGCTGTCTGTTGTTGGGTAACATACATCCAGCTACTATCAGGGTGCTTCTCTGAATATACAAATACAATGAACACATCTAGGTCCTGATTTTTTTTTTAAATGAAAAGAACTCTTGTTGTAATTTAAGTCAGTTAATACCTAACTGAATTATACATGAATTATGGCAACATAGCACCAGATTATTCATTAATCTCAGTATGTATGATCATTTTCTTCACCATATGTATCTCTCTGTTACAGATTAGGACTGCATATTTTGCCAAAATGTTGACGTAACATTTGCTAAATGTTTGGTAACAAATTACATTAAAATAGGAATAATCATATTTGCCAAAAAGAGATATCCCTGTAGTATAGCAGTTATTGTGTCATAATAATAATAAGTCAAAGTATGAATTCTTATTGTGAAGCCCACAGATCATTGCCTTATATTCAACCTGCAGGATGTTTTCATATTTTCACTGAATTCTGACATTTCATTTAGTTTATTTACATTGAATTCTTTGCCACATATATTTGCCTTAATTTATTTGTAAATGTTTTGCATCAGTCCTTCCCTCTTATGCATAGTTACATGTGTGTGTTGAGTGTTGTGTTAGGGGTTGAGTGAGGGGTTGTGTTAGGGGTTGAGTGAGGGGTTGAGTGAGGGGTTGTGTGAGGGGTTGAGTGTTGTGTTAGGGGTTGTGTTAGGGGTTGAGTGAGGGGTTGAGTGAGGGGTTGTGTGAGGGGATGAGTGAGGGGTTGAGTGAGGGGATGAGTGAGGGGTTGAGTGAGGGGTTGTGTTAGGGGTTGTGTTAGGGGTTGAGTGAGGGGATGAGTGAGGGGTTGAGTGAGGGGTTGTGTGAGGGGTTGAGTGAGGGGTTGTGTGAGGGGTTGAGTGAGGGGTTGTGTTAGGGGTTGAGTGAGGGGTTGAGTGAGGGGATGAGTGAGGGGTTGAGTGAGGGGTTGTGTGAGGGGTTGAGTGAGGGGATGAGTGAGGGGTTGAGTGAGGGGTTGTGTTAGGGGTTGAGTGTTGTGTTAGGGGTTGTGTTAGGGGTTGAGTGAGGGGTTGAGTGAGGGGTTGTGTGAGGGGATGAGTGAGGGGTTGAGTGAGGGGATGAGTGAGGGGTTGAGTGAGGGGTTGTGTTAGGGGTTGTGTTAGGGGTTGAGTGAGGGGATGAGTGAGGGGTTGAGTGAGGGGTTGTGTGAGGGGTTGAGTGAGGGGTTGTGTGAGGGGTTGAGTGAGGGGTTGTGTTAGGGGTTGAGTGAGGGGTTGAGTGAGGGGATGAGTGAGAGGTTGAGTGAGGGGTTGTGTGAGGGGTTGAGTGAGGGGATGAGTGAGGGGTTGAGTGAGGGGTTGTGTTAGGGGTTGAGTGAGGGGTTGTGTGAGGGGTTGAGTGAGGGGTTGAGTGAGGGGATGAGTGAGGGGTTGAGTGAGGGGTTGTGTGAGGGGTTGAGTGAGGGGATGAGTGAGGGGTTGAGTGAGGGGTTGTGTTAGGGGTTGAGTGAGGGGTTGAGTGAGGGGTTGTGTTAGGGGTTGAGTGAGGGGATGAGTGAGGGGTTGAGTGAGGGGTTGAGTGAGGGGATGAGTGAGGGGTTGTGTTAGGGGTTGAGTGAGGGGTTGAGTGAGGGGTTGTGTGAGGGGTTGAGTGAGGGGATGAGTGAGGGGATGAGTGAGGGGTTGTGTGAGGGGTTGAGTGAGGGGTTGTGTGAGGGGTTGAGTGAGGGGAGATCAGCTGGCCTTAGAAGAAAATAAAACAACAAAGAAAGTGATTCTGTTTGGTCTGGACTTCTGAACGGATGGCAGATATTTAAACTCCAATGTGGATTTTATTTCTGACCACCTGACAACAGTAAGTCTAATATATTATAAATCATTTTAACTCTGTTTCACTCTCCAACTCCTGAAGTTTAGCTAGCTAACGTTAGCTGCTAGCTAAATGCTAACTAAGCTAAGCTAAGCTAGTTGCTAACTAAGCTAAGCTAGTTGCTAACTAAGCTAAGCTAGCTAGTTGCTAACTAAGCTAAGCTAGTTGCTAACTAAGCTAAGCTAGCTAGTTGCTAACTAAGCTAAGCTAAGCTAGTTGCTAACTAAGCTAAGCTAGCTAGTTGCTAACTAAGCTAAGCTAGCTAGTTGCTAACTGTAACAGTCGGTGTTAAAGGTTATTTTTTCTTAAAATAACCGCCAAAAACGAGGCTATGAGAACTGAGTGAACCAAAAGTGTAAAATAGTGACCTGACAGATGCTAACACGTTAGCTACATAGAGCTAACAGCAGCTTTCAGTGCCTCGATAGCTAAACGTGTAAGCTAACTAAGTTATGTTATGTTTTGATTGCAAACACCTGAGCAAGAGGCCAATAAACTCTCAGGTGACAGGTGCACAATGTGGTCACTAGATGGCTCTACAGGATGTCAAGAAGGCAGAGAAAATAATGAAAATAAAATAAGTAAATATACAGATAAGACAGAACATTTTGTACATTTAAAGTTAAATGCATGAATCTGGTGCACTTTGAAAGCAAAATTAAGAGACTCGATCTTGTGACCTTGTAAACTATTTAGTGCTCTAGCAGTGATGGGCTGTTACTGCTACTCAACTTAAATAATGAGGTACTTGTACTTTACTTGAGTATTTCTATTTTATGTAACCTTATAGCCTTCTTCTACTCCACCACAGCTCAGAGGGAAATGTTCAACTTTTCACTTCAATTATTTATTTTACAATATTAGTAACTAGCTATGTGCAGATTCAGATTCTTAATACTAAAATCAACTAATAAACTGTGGTGTGTGGTACTATTATTAAGTAGTATATTATTATTAAGCATATAAAGTAGTTAAAATGAGCACCTTTACCAGCTGCAATGTTAAAGTGATGAACACAATGCATCAATAATTATAATACAATAATATACCATAATATATATTATTGTGAAATGGGCCATTCTGCATAATGAGTAGGCTACTTTTACTTTTGGTACTTTTAGTATATTTTGATGCAAATACTTTTGTACTTCAGTAACATTTTGAATGTAGGACATTTACTTGTAGCACAGTATTTTTACACTGTGGTATTACTTTTAATTAAGTTTACGTTAAAATCTCTTCAGCTTGTGTTAACCACAGACCTTATTTCAGGTATCTAACTAAATCTCTTTAAAAAAAAACATTAAAAAAAACTCATTGGCTTCCAGATGAGGGAACAGGAAGTGCTAAAATACTAACTAATTTCTGTTTTTTAGGACTCAATCCTGTAGCTCTCTATTATACCTGTGTTTCTCCTGCTAAGACAAGACAATATCTGCTGTGAAAAAGAGCTGTAGGCACAGTGACTTCAGTCTGACGCGAATGACGGGAGATGTAATCCAGTTTAAAAGCATTTACTGAAAAAAAGTTGTGCTCTTGTGCCTTTCGCAGCTCTCTGTACGACTCTACTGCACAAAATGTCACTCACTATATTAAGGAGAGCATCAATCATCAATATTCAATATACATGCATTTGACTTTTAACCTTTTTATACAGTATGTCAGCTACAAGGACTATAAACTATGCATTTTGGATGTTTTTTAACTTATAATCGCACATTGTGGCTCTTACAAGGTCTACGATAAAAGTTGTAACACCTTCATGTGTTCAACAGGGATAGTGGGGAACATGCCAGTCAAGCTACTACCTGAGAAGACTTCTAATCAGGTATGACACTAAAGGCAAAATAAGGGAAACATCTGTGAGGGTGTGGTGTTGGTGCGTTTGGCCTTTAAAATGAGATTGTATGTTTGTGATGCTGTTTTCTGTAGCTGCAGTCCTCCATACTGGCCAGGTTTATGTTCTCTGATTCTATTTTAAATATTCTTTATGAATCACTGTCACCATTTTTCCATCTGGATACTGTCACACCTCTTATTTGCATCTGCAGATTCCCGGTCGGCGTCAGTGTGTGATCCCTGCACTGGATTCAAACTGAGGAAGGTGTTGATGCTCCCTTTGTATCCTGCAGATGGCACCACAGGTACACAGTTAAAGCAAAGGCAGCAAGGTAAGAGAGGTCCAACACTGCACTGGGTAGGTCATATCGTTTATATATGATATATCAACTTATGAATTCTCAGTTTTCATTTATTATTTAGATATTAAATAAATAAAAAAAATTTAAAAACATTAAAATGGAGCGCAATAAACATGGAACTGAGTTACAAGCTCCCCTCCCTATTAATTCTAACAAAATGTAAATATTTTTGAGAACTTCTCCAAAGTATCCTGGTTGCAATAAACCACCCCCTCTAATCATAACTTATAATTAGACATACATAGTTTATTAATGACTTTCCCTCATGCAGCGGAAGAAAAAGATCTGGGATTCATCGCAAATTAGCTCGGCTCTCTCAATTAAGAAAGCAACATTTAATCAGCTCAATTGTCTTCCACTGGGACTTCTGCCTAATTCCATCCAAGGGCCTGTGGTTAGCAGGATAATGTGTTTTTTATTGTACTCCATGGTTGGGACTGGAGCTAAAAGTGTTTGCAGCGTGGCAGCAAAAAAAACCCACGTAATTCCCTCCACCACTCCCTTCAGGGCTACACTGGACTTCTAATCACTCCAAAAAACATTCTCAAGGCTGTTAAAGTGTTTAGAAAGTGTTTTTATGTGTGAGGACGGAAATGTTTAAAGTGTGCTCAGCAGTGTTTTCTATGTTTATTGACACAGTTTACGTTCTCTTTGATCAATCTGATGACTTGGCTGTAATTGTTAACTGCAGTAATTGCTCATGTGATGGACTTATACCATATTTTATTCCCCCAAGCGCTCTTGGGTTATCTTGCCTCAATCAGGGCGATGCAAATTTAAACGTTGGGGAATAAATCAGGGTAAATTGGAGTAGAGTTGTCTGACTTGTTCAGCCTGCTTTCATAGAAAATGTCTCTCTTTTATTGTCTATTTTTTATAAGACATGTGTGAAAAATGTGTCAGACTATATGGACCCTATATGTTTCTTTGTGGTACTCTTATCTCAGTTTTTGACCACTAGTAGCGCTATGGGGTGATGTTTTTGCAAGCGTCAATGCTTGAAATGTGTGCCAGTACTCTCTCATTCTCATGTTGGCGTGTGTGTCAGCCGGTATCAGCAATCTCTAGCGACTTATTCTTATTTATTTCTTATTTATTTAAACATGTTATACTGTGTCAGTCATAATCAACTGTTGTTTTATTGCTATATAGGTGTTCACCCACATAGGTATTTATATATATTTATTATACTTTGTGGCAATAACGAATGCCATGAAACGTCAGAGTGCACTAGCAAAGGCAGGGAAGAGGACAGCTATCCAGCAAACATACTTCGCATACTTTTTCTTTTTACTTCTAGTACATACTGTTGCTGCCCTTACAAAGCACGTAGTGTTGCATGCAGTATGCATACAATTGGGACATACTAATTTGCATTCCGTTTGAACTGGGACGTCGTAATTTTCCCTGTCCCCAAAGCTGTAGTAATGTACTGTTGATTAGCACTTGTGTCTTATTTGTGTCTCATTAAATCAGTCGTACACACAGTACTGTCCAACTTCTATCTGTGGACATGTTGCTGCAGTGTTGGTATGCGCAAAATACCGGAGTTATCAACTGGTATTGCTTACAATGGCTAACCTGGCTGGAGCAAACTCAGTTAAGTTTTCCGACTTGTTTTACTGGAACACGATCAACTCGGGTGTGACGTCATTCCTACCGCCGACTTCCGATTTCCAAGGTAAATAGAACACCGTATAAAAGTCAGTATGTCTCGACCTCTTTCTTTGCTTTTTTCTGTCTCTTGTGAGTCTCCCAACTTTATAGAAGTGCAACACTAAAACACTGGAGTACCCTTTTAAACAAATGAGTAGTTATGTGATGTCAAATTGATCATAACAGGAAGTGATCAGTCTGTTTTTCTTTACTTATTTTTCGGATAAATGTCAGTATTCCTTAAAGGTAAAGTCGGCACACTGAGCCTTTGTATGGTGCCACGTTGCCTCCCTGTTACTGTTATAGAAATAAGATCTCAACATGTAAGCATTTCATTTTTTTTGTCTTTATTTGAAGGGGCATTTCAAATAGCAAAGTTTTTTATTTTCGGTTTCAGACAGTGAAGTGTCCTTTCGGTCCCTGGATGTCTTCCCTGTCAGCAGGATTGTGTTGTCAGACCTCGGGGAGGGAGGCAGAGGTATTGTGCTTCATCAGATATAAACCCAGCAGACAGTCTGGGCAGGACTGAAAGGGCAGAAAACTCTCCCTGCCCTCGTCTCTCTGACACGGTCACTGCTCTGTAGCTCGGTGAAAGGGAAAACATTTCAATAGTATTAATCATCATCCTCTGAAACTCTTAACTAGCATACAATCAATTACTTCAAATGTATTTTGTCCCATTGTCTTAGCATTCTTTAATCAATTCCAGCTTCTTGTAATGAATATGGAGAGTCCCATCCTCTACTGTGGCCTAGATTAGGTTCTTTAATATAATAAGACACTGTTTTCTTTACACAAAATCCTCTCCATGGAAAACATTGAACATAATCATATTGTGCCCTGTTCTTGCATTTCTGATTGATGCTATGAACCTGAATTGAAGCCAGCCAAGGCTGCGTGTCTAGCCTTCAGCCCCCTCTGGGACTGATCCTGTGGCTCTACTTGGGGGGGGAAATGGACTAGCCAAGGACCTTGGCTTTCCCATACACTTTTCTTTTCTTTTTTTTTTGCTCTCCAGTTCCCGATAAAGATCAGCAATCTGGCTGCTCTATTTTTAGTGAAGATATTACAGGGAGGGAGACGAGGAAACGAGACTCTGAATGCTATTTGCTTCCTGTATCGGTCAGTACAAGGATGGCTTTAAAGGCGAGGACCGTCTTGACCCACTATAGTCCCCCAATACTTCATCTCCTGTGATGAATGGCCTCGTTAGTAAAACATTAAAAGGCCCCAATTTAAAATTCACCAGCTGGTTCATTTTTAAATTGAAATGGGAAGCAGCAGGTTGTGGGAAGTGAGTAATGTTACCACAGTAGATGGTAGTTTTTCAAAGCGTTCATGTAGTGTTTGACCTAGATGGACCACTTTTGGTGATCAGTAATAATTTGAGTTAAGCTTGACCCTGTCCTGAAACTAAGGGACTCTACAGCAGGCCTGTCAGGTGCATTGCTTATCGTACTATAGGCAGCTGTCAATCGATTAAAATATTTAATCACATGATTGTCCATGGTTAATCACGATTAATCACAAATTAAATGTACCTTAAAGGGAGATTTTTCAAGTATTTAATACTCTTATCAACATGGGAGTGGACAAATATGCTGCTTTATGTAAATGTAATTATATATTTATTATTAGAAATCAATTACCAACACTAGTATGACATGGTTGGTACGGATGGATTCCTTAGGTTTTCTGGTTTCATATGATACTAGTATCTTCACTCCAGCTTTAGTTTAGATTAACTACTGGTGGCATAGAAAGTTTCCATCAGGGATTATGATTTACGACAGTTGATAACTTCTCTGTAGCTGTATAAATAGATTAGATTGTGTCACATGAACATTTGTCAGATTTTGAAAACACCTGTTGAAGACCAACCTGACCTGTCATGGCCGTGCTCAGCTGTGCATTCTATTTTCCAACCAAGGTAATAAACACTTCACAACCACAAAAATGGTGTCGGAGCATTTAAGCACGCAGCTCTGTTTTGCACATGCTGCCATTGATAAACGCTCTGTCAGCAGCCGCATCAGTTGCTGCTTGTTTCATTGTAGTTCAATGGAACCTGAGTAAATAGACCCTAACTCCTTACTAAAACCATTTGTCCCTCTCGCTGTCCAGCAGCCCCGTATTTCAATACTAACAGTCAATTCAACACCAATTTATCCTGTCAACTCTCTCCTCCTTGTAAATTGCAGTAACTTGCAATTGACACATTTTCACAGTGGATAAAAGGCAACTGGATATAATCCTCCTTTGTCTTTGTATATTATGTTTCTGCCATAAAATACATAACAAGAAAAGCAGGTGTTGCTCAAAATGTTGAAACAATCTGCCAGATGAGGTCAGATGACACATTAACGTTGTTATAAGAAGTCACCAGATTTGTAGTTCATATTTTAGAGGCGCGAGGTGGATCTCACACGTCACTACATCTACAGTCAAAATGACTACATATGTGAGCAGCTGTTATTATAAATGGAAACGTCCGCTGCATCTGTCACTATATGGTTTGAGACAATTAATAGATGGACAGATTGAATTAACTTTATTCCACCTGACATTATTAGGTTAAAATGCTGAAGAGCCATTACAGTATGTCAGCATAGCTCATACTGACCATATCTTTTTTAATACATTCAAATTCATCATTTTTTTTGTTCCCCACTTTGTTTATTAGTTTTCACATTTAAAAACAATTTGTATAGAAAAGTACAGGAAAACATTTTTCATCTTTTTTCTTTGTTAAGGAAACAAACAAACAAACAAAATCAAGTATGATAAGATAATCGCCATATTAAAATAATAATAATAAAACAAAATAATAATTAAAAAAGAAACAAAAAACAACAATAATAGACAAGGTGTGTGTGTTTGGATGTGTGCGTGGCGGTAAACAACTTCTATAGCAAATGATTAAACTACAATCTTCAAATTCATCTTTGAAACCATAAAGAGATTTTTTTTTTTCTCAGCAGATTTGATCGAGACGAGTAATTAGGTTACTCGGAGGTTGCAGTTATACAAAGCAGCCTTACATCAGGGAATAATGATGCATGTAATTATAGGCGAGCTGCTCCTCGCTGATTGAGCTGTGCTTAGATTCCCTAAAGATGTCACTCTTTCCTCATACACTGTGGAGACTGACTGTCACATCACGAGTCTTATGGTAGACACTGTGCAGAGATGTTTTTAGCATCTCTGTCTCATTTTCAAACTTTTATTAAGGCTTATTTTTTTGTTGGGAGACTAAATAGAGAGGGATAATGTGTGAACCAACAATTTCATGATTTGTCAAAAGGCGTGTGAACTTGTACCTGAACCTGGGATCAACAGAGGACCAAAGCAAGTTTTGTCCCTCACAGGTTAATCCAGCCCTGCATACCTTTTATTCAGTTCAATTCAAAGTGGCTTTATTGGCATGAAAGTTTCGAGATTTGTCAAGTATTTAATACTCTTATCAACATGGGAGTGGATAAATATACTTGCTTTATGCAAATGTATGTATATATTTATTATTGGAAATCAATTAACAACACAAATCAATGACAGATATTGATCCAGAAACCCTCACAGGTACTGCATTTAGAATAAAACAATATGCTCAAATCATAACATGGCAAACTGCAGCCCAACAGGCAACAACAGCTGTCAGTGTGTCAGTGTGCTGTCTTGACTATGACTTGCCCTAAACTGCATGTGATTATCATAAAGTGGGCATGTCTGTAAAGGGGAGACTCGTGGGTACCCATAAAACCCATTTACATTCACACATCTGGAGGTCAGAGGTCAAGGGACCCCTTTGAAAATGGCCATGACAGTTTTTCCTCACCAACATTTTGCCTAACTTTGGAGTGTTATTTAGCGTTCTTCCCGACAAGCTAATAATACATTGTTAGTAACGATAGATTCCTTAGGTTTTCTAGATTCATATGATACTAGTACTTCCACTCTAGCTTTAAGAGAGCCTGCTACAACCTCTGAAAGACAGGATAGCGACCTAGTATAGCTATGATAACTGATATGAATATTTCTACTTTTACTACA
Organism: Sebastes fasciatus; assembly: GCF_043250625.1. Taxonomy (NCBI): domain Eukaryota; kingdom Metazoa; phylum Chordata; class Actinopteri; order Perciformes; family Sebastidae; genus Sebastes; species Sebastes fasciatus. Next base: position 3,291,154 of record NC_133817.1, on the reverse strand, counting down.
ACCTCTACTAGTGCTACTACTTCTACCCTCCTCTATTCTTAGCAGTACTATTGCTGTGGCCTCTACCACTATTACTTCTGCAAGTATTGGTATTAATGTGGCATTGCCTGACATCTCATCTGCTCGGTTACCAGCTGACTTGTATCGTTAGATCATGCTCATGCAGGTGTGCAGCGTCATGACCTTTACAACCTGACACTTTTCATTTTTACTCCGCTGGTACTTTCATGCCAACGCCATTTGACAGGAAGCACACACCAGCAGCTCTCTCCACCACCCCCCAATCTCCTCCTCATGTGATCAAGCTTCTGGTTTCGTTGCCTTTTATAAGAGCTGATTAAACTGAAGTCTTAGCTACATATGCACATTCTATACACATGTTGAAGAAGGATGTTAATGCTCAAAACACACAGCATTCTGTGATGCTCAGAGGGGAAAACGTCCTCTCCTCTTAAACACACATGTGAAATCCCAATGGGCCCAGATAGGAATAAATTAATCCAGGTAAAGTGCCATAATCATAATTACAATTTAAGGATGAAAACAGACAAATGATGCTGTGAGCTTCAACATCACCTGTTGATGGATGAAAGGATAAAATAGTTGAGTTTGTTGTTCATAATTCTTTTTTATTACAATTATCTGATTAAAATGAACATTGTTTTTGCATTTTATTATTTATCAGCACCCAAAATTGGTTAAATAAAGCCAGAAAAATCCCTTTCTCATGATGCAAATGTTCCCTCGAGTTGGTTTTATCGAGCCAACAGCAGCTCTAAGAGGAGCGCTCATTCAACTTCTCCTGACGCTGACGAGCGGCTGTGCGTCTTGGAGAGGGCAGGGACGCGCAAACAGCATCAGCAGCTCAGTCTGGTTGGAGCCACCGGTTGAGATCATTCACCACTCAGACCACCGACTGTCTGCACGGATACAAATCAACCACCTGCAGGAAAACCTTCCTCAAACAACACAATGGACCTCCTCCTCGGTCCTCCAGACAACCAGGAGAACATCAGATGAAACCTGAGATGCTGCGTAAAACCCCGGAGCTGTTTGAGTCATGTCTGAAACACAGCGATGGGCAAGTTTGACGACACCGAGAGGATAATCCTCAACGTCGGAGGCACCAGACACGAGACCTACAAGTCCACCCTGAAGACCCTCCCGGGGACCCGTCTGGCCCTGCTCGCCTCCGACTCCTCGGACCTGGACTCTGTTCTGGATCAGCTGCAACAAGTGCCCGGCTTCCTCGAGTACAACGCCCGGACCAACGAGTACTTCTTCGACCGCCACCCGGGCGTCTTCGCCTACGTGTTGAACTACTACCGCACCGGGAAGCTGCACTGCCCGGCCGATGTGTGCGGTCCTCTGTTCGAGGAGGAGCTCTCCTTCTGGGGCATCGATGAGACGGACGTGGAGCCCTGCTGCTGGATGACGTACCGGCAGCACCGGGACGCGGAGGAGGCTCTGGATGTGTTCGAGCTCAACGTGGACACCGGGGAGGATGAGGAGGAGACGGGGAAGAGGCTGGGCATCGAGGATGATGTAAATGCTGATGGGAGTAGTAATGTCAGCCTGTGGAGAAAGTGGCAGCCGGTGGTCTGGAATCTATTCGAGGATCCGTACTCCTCCAGGGCGGCGAGGGTAAGAGGAGCACCGCTGAGTCTGGAGCTCTGGAGCTCTACAAAACATACCCAAACATACACACTTTATGCATCACTCCAAACATACACACTTTATGCATCACTCCAAACATACACACTTTATGCATCAGTCCAAACATACACACTTTATGCATCAGTCCAAACATACACACTTTATGCATCACTCCAAACATACACACTTTATGCATCTCTCCAAACATACACACTTTATGCATCACTCCAAACATACACACTTTATGCATCAGTCCAAACATACACACTTTATGCATCACTCCAAACATACACACTTTATGCATCACTCCAAACATACACACTTTATGCATCACTCCAAACATACACACTTTATGCATCACTCCAAACATACACACTTTATGCATCACTCCAAACATACACACTTTATGCATCACTCCAAACACACACACTTTATGCATCAGTCCAAACATACACACTTTATGCATCACTCCAAACATACACACTTTATGCATCACTCCAAACATACCCAAACATACCCACTTTACACTTTACACATCTGTCCTTCCTTTTCATTCACAATAAAGCTTCTACATGATCATCTTATTTTAACCCCAAATCTCCCAGAAAGGGTAAAGAAAAACTAATTTATATAAGTTGGCATAAAAGTCTCAGAAACTTGCTCCCCTTAAAAAAAAGAAGAAGATGTCTTGCAGGGATGTGAGCAGTGGCGGCTGGTGGAAATGTTTCTAGGTAGGGCTGTGGTGCCACATCCAATCAATTTCAGCAAACATCCCGGTATGATTTAATGCAAAAAAGTGAAGGTATCAAAAACACATTACTACTTTTAAATAATTATTATAGTTATTAATTATTAAAATAATAAACAATGATTTTATTCCAACAGGAGCGGTAAAGAATGCTTAGAAAAACACAACAGTATAACATGTACTCAGTGGTGGAAAGTAACTAAGTACATTTACTCAAGTACTTAAGTACAATTTTGAGGTACTTGTACTTTAGTTGAGTATTTCGGACGTGCAGGAAAACCATATATTTTGCACAGAGGATTTTCTATCATACTTTACACATATTACTGGGTGCATTCCAGACACATTTTAAACACACAAATATTGACAATTTGTATAATTTATTAGTAGTAGTAATGTTTTTTGTGTGTGTGGCTGTCTGGCTCAGGGGGCCCTATAGCGCCCTCTATTGACCAGCCGCCACTGGATGTGAGATAATTTATTTACCATGTTGTATGAATTATGATGACATAATTGCCTTATTTAGACTCGTTTCAAGATAGTGACGCTTGATTTGAGAACGAACAGGTGCAATTATCACGTATAAAAACAGGTTTTTCCACCTGTCATAAGCAAACAAGGTGTTAACAGTCTTGTCAGGATGGATATTCATAGCAGCGGTGTATTTTAGGTGTGGAGGGAGGCCTGTGCCAAACGGAGGCTATATAGCTTACATTTGTTGCACTCGGATGCTGTTTATCCTATATCTGTATCTGTGTTGTCTTGTCGTTCCGGTTGCGAGGGTTTCTGTTTATTGGGTTACAGCTCTAGAAATGTCACTTCAACACTCGTTAGTTCCCCGTTTAGATCTCATTCAGAAATGCTCCATTTCTGATAAACACAAAAGAAATGTGTGGGGCTTTTTTTATTTTTTTCCAAATTGAGTGCATGCAGTGCCTCATGCTGGGGAATAGGAGAGATGTTAACTTATAGGCCACATGTGGCATCTTTTGTCATTCCCTTTTTGATCATCATTGGGGTTTGTTTTTTTTACACTCAGGCTTTGTAAAATGTATTTTATTAATAACAAACTTGAATTTTGAGGGTTTTATCTGGATGGAGTGCATGCATGCTGAGATTTGACATCCCACTTGAGAAAACTGATCTGTCTTTTTGAATCTTTAACACCAGGAGTTAGTTGTTAGAAAATAACACAAACATGAGTTTTTTTCTCAGATATTATAAATCAGCTGTTCATCAGAAGATTTTCAATACTGGACTTTTTATCAGCGTATCAAAGATTGTGTGTAACAGTTGTCTCTAAAGACCGACCACCTTTCATTTTAGACCCCTACTGTAAGTGAAGGACAGGAGCTCTGCTAAGCTCGCCTCAGGCGGCTGGTGAATTCTGGGTAATGGACAGCAAATCGATCCCTCATTGGCAGGCTGACGTGTTACAGGAGTGACCGCCGGCTGTGATGTCATGCTCTGTGTGTGAATGGAAGCGAATGCAAAACAGCCACACACGTCGTCATGATGTCACAGGCAGCACGTCATCGTGACGCTGCTGTTGAAGCTAAAAGGTTTAATTAGTTCAGGTTTGATTAATGAGTTGTTTTTTTTTAATAATTAAATACCAAGTAACTAAAAGAAAGAAAACTGTGAGGTTTTATATCAGCTGTGACATCATTGGTTGGGGTGTGGCCAGAGGTGACATCGCCTGAGAGTTTCAGCCCCTGGAGGGCAGCAGCTTTCTGCTGTACAGTAGATGTGTTTAAAGGTGCAGTGCATACGTACAGACATGAGCGTGGTGTCAATCATCTCAGCAACAAGTCATATATTTTCCTGAATGTCTTTAAACAATCTTAGGACACTAAAACTCTCGACTAAAGCCAGATATTGATAACATTTCCTTGCAAGTAGCAGCTCTTTAAGGGCTTTAATGTCGCCACGGCAAAAAACGCTAGCAAGACTCTAAGGGAAAAAAGCAGACAGAGTTGAGCCTGGCTTTATTTTAGCATAATGCAACAAGCAACACACTGTTAAATACATGCATATACCAGTTAGAATACTGTGTAGTGTTTCCCTTAGTATGATTACTGCTGTGGTGGTGAGCTTTTCTAAAAGAGTACACTCTTAATGTTTGACCACCTGTACCCCGTAGCATCTCACACCAACGCAGCCTTTTGGCTTGTTTTGCCAAAATACTCCTGACAGTCTGAAAGCATCCTGAATCAGATGGAAGCCTGGAAAAGGTTTAATCTGACTATCACACCCTGAAGCTTGAGAGTAAAATGATCTTCTTATGAGCCGATTTCTGAATTCTTCCCGGAAGCTAAGATATTATCCCATTATATATTAGTCTAACTTTGAGTTCATGCTAGGCTTCCCGTGAGCATTTCCCTTTTGAGGATCTTAGCCTTTTGTGAAATGAGTTATTAAACAATGTGTAGCCGTGATTTCAATGTTAATTCAGAGACTTTACCTGGCAAAAACAACAACTCAGTTTTATAATCAAATGGTCACATTTGGTCAAAGATTATCAGTACAAATTGTCAGATACAATCCAGATTTTGTGTTTTCCCAAAGTTTTTTTTTTTTGAGGTATTGAAGTAATATAAACTGGATGTACGTTTATCCTGAAGTTGCATCAGTGATCAGTTTGGCCTGTTGATTTGATCAATATTTAATTGTTTTCTCCGTCGCCTAATTCCAGAGTCTGTCTGCCCTCTAGATTTGTACCGAAAGGGAAGGGATTGGTCCGGAGGAGTTTGTGTGGTGAGGGTGGCATCGGTATTGACCTTGTCCCGTATCACTTGTCTTCCTCTCGCAATCCATCAGTAAACGCTCATTAAGGACGAGGGCAGGGATTTGTCTTTATGTGTGAAAGGAATACTGATACTTTAGAATTAGAAGATACTTTCAGAGTGTAGTATTACACCTAGATATCACTCCAAAACTAAATTTGAGGTTACATTAACATCAGTTTACAGCCACAGCTTGAAATTGTTCATTTTTAAAGGGAAACTGGAGACCAAATTTCATCGGTTATTTCTTGGAAATATGTTTTGGTGATTACGCGGCTGACGGAGGAGCCAGTAAATATTGAGTTAGTTTCAGCGATGCTTCACGGGCAGAAGGGAGTTGATGGAGCCGATTGCTCGTGTTTACTACACGCACACATCTATCTCCCTGCACCGATACTCACCCAGTACAATGTGCACACGCAGAAATGATGCCACGCCACATTTCCCTGCCACCACCAACACCACACAGACAGAAGCAGCTGTTTTCTAGAAGTGCCTTCTTGCCTGCATGTGAACCACGTTCCCTGATGGCGATGATGCTCCACCTGCAGCCATGTTAGGCCTCAGTTTGGAGGCAGCATGCAGAGAGATGCTGCTCTTCCTTGATGCCTTATTTCCTCCTGTTGTTAAAGGCCAGCTTTAACCTTTTAATAGCACACACAGAGAGAGGCTCTGTGCATGTGTGTGAGAGAAAGAGAGGTGATGCGTAGCGTGTGAAAGCAAGTGTGCGTCTAAAAGAAGACCCTCGGGGGCACTAATCCGCCCCCTGACAAGGCGTTAGTAGAGAGTAATGTGGAATTATCCTCCATGGAAATGAAAGGTGTGATTTCAGCCCGTGCCAGTGGACAGCTCAGTGCTCTTAGACTCCTCACCTTTGACCCCGGCCCCACAGGTATTAACTGTAAGGTGCACTTTAACAGCAGACAATGAATCACCATTAGCAGAAAAGCTTCTGAGTCATTATAGACCACTTTTCTGTTAGTAAACATGATGACATATTTAACAGCTGACTAGCAAGTATTGTTGGCTTGTTCTTTTAACAATGGCTGAAGAAAACACTCTTAATATGTTCAGTCACTCTCCAGGGTCAAGAGTGTTAGTTGAGAAAGTTAACATTAACCAACGGGACCAGATTAGCCGACCCCTACGCCGCTGGCAGACAACATCGGGAGGAGTAGACGGCTGGCTGACGTTAGTTAACTAGTGAATGCCTGCTCTCCTCCTGGTGAAGTCGTCTCCTAGCGGCGAGGAGTGACAACTTAATGCTTCATCCACTCACTCTTGTCACAGCGTAGGAAAGCACAGTGCTATCACCAGATGAGTGACAACTTTGTACAGCTCATTTTCAAGCTAAACTAGCTAAGTAGCCAGCCGTCCGACCAACGACAGCGCTGTTAAGATAAATTGAGGGCGTATAAATCTTTGGATGCCTATAGTTAACTATCCTTCAGTAAAGTCAGTCATAAAGAGAGTATATTAGCAACATTAACTCTCCATCTCTGAAACGTCTCGCCGATATTGTAGCTCGCTAAAGCCTCGAATCACAGTTTGTCATCTCAAATGTCTGTGATATCTCCATTGTGGCACCCAACAACACAGCAAGATGACATTGTGTGACTTAAGCCCACTGCTAGTGTTCGCCTCCAGCTAACACCGTGACGTAATCATGACGTCGACACAAAAAGGGTCTATATCATATTTACTATGCCATGTGACAAAGACATCGTAAAGGTTTGTGTTAACCTAAAATAAGGTTGGCCATCTCTATCCTGTCAAAAAGTTGTGTTAACTCTCTTTGGGGGAGTTCGTCTCCACTACGCACAGTTTGAAATTAATGTTCAATATAAAACACATCGAGATAAAACAGCATTCTAATGAAGAGATGTGAGTTTGTATTTCCCCAAGTCTACTTACTGTATCTAAATACTCATTTGTCTCATTTGATTACAGTAATTACAATATATCCTAACTAATAAGACAATTCATTACCTTCATTAACAGCATAATAACTGACGTCACTGTCTGTGTCTGTCAGAGAGCCGTTCATGAGTTTGTTTCTCCAGGTAGGCTGAAACCCCCCCCCCCCCAAAAAGAGTCTGATCTGTCCCTTTAACCAACCCGTTTCACGAGTGTTCCTGTGCCAGCAGTCAGCGGTAGCAGGCGTGTTTCTCTGGGCTCCCCACGCTGTTTCTATTGTTGTAGCCATCCTGTTCTCTCTCTCTCTCTCTCTCTCCACTCTCAATGCTGCCTCTTTAATCTGCATGCAGGGTGTTTTTAACAGCGGCTGTCGGTGTGTTCACTTGTCTGAGTGAGAGCTTCTGGGTTATTTCCCTGTATGATTTAGGATTGTGTTTTTTTCTCCAATGAACCGGCCTAGTACATATGGCTGTGTGTGTGTATAGATGTTCTCCTATGTGTTAATCTGTTTGTTTGTCCTTCTCATATCTCTGTAGTTGGCCATTTCTGGATTGGGATGGTAACAAAAACAACAACAACAAAATAACACCACCTTTTTCATTTCCCATGTCTGCGCTCTGAGGCAGAGGTTTAACTGATGCCTGACTTTGTAGTCCCCCCCCTCTCCGTCCACACCTCACCCTCACCCACCCACGCATCCCCCCCACCACCCATCCTCCCATGATCCCATCTGAGACTGCAGCTTGCTTTCTTCCACTTAAGAGGTTAAAAACCCAAACCGTCTGGGTGCCGCCTGCCGCACGCCTGAAGATACCACAGCCAGGCTGCACGCTCAGCCTGCCTGTTGTCATGGCAACATCATCGCTCATCACCACGGCCTGTTTTCATTCAGATCCGTCCGGTCTGTGAAACTGATTGATTTCAGAAACCTGCTCGACCATGAACCCTTATTGCTCAGTAACCCCTTGCGTGCTAGCTTGTTAGTTTTTGAGGCGGCGATGCAAAAAAAGGAAGTGTTGGAGCATCACTAACGCTACCGATCCATGTGTGCATGTCTCTTTTAACTTGCTTTCTTATTGCTGTCAGAGGTGATACATGAGCATCTTTACTTTTTTTTGTTCTCGTCTAACTAGAGCTACAGGTGTACAAGCAGGGCCATGCCCGCCTCATCAGAGAGCCCTGTTGAATCGCATCATATTGTTGCAGTCTGAGGTTGTAGTGGAGGCCAGGAAATGCGGCTGATCCGCTGCAAAACAGACGGCGAGGCCTCGCTGAGTAAATAGAGTCTGACGTGTAAACAGCAGCAGACCTGACGCTGGGTATGAGAGAAGGGCAAATGGCTGCCCGAGCGTGGGCGGTGACGGCACGCCGCTGGGCATGTTTGTAGCCGCTGCCAGTCACGTTAATCTGCCCCGCCAATCATCATCCTGTGCTGCTTTGGTTGACTATAACTACGGGAGTGCAGGAGTAGTGTGGAGGGCTGCAGCAGCTACAGTAATCAGGAGGTTAGTCTGAGGAAGACTTCCACTTTAACACCTTTTGGTTCTGTTAAAGGTGTAATGTGAGATGTCTGCTTCTTGTTTGTTTTTTTCAACACTTGGTGGTGTATTTGTTGCTAAGCGCCCATCGCTGCAGTTTGTGTTTATCACACGTCAGTAATGCAATGTGGTGTCTGTGATGTCTTCTTCACTGGCAGCTACCTTGGTCTCTTTGGTTAGTTTCTCAAGCATACTGGCTGTAGAGGAAATGTACTGTTACTAGAAAACGGTACATTTATGAGGAAGAGGGAGTTTAGAATTTTCTATATTTGTGCTCTTGGAAGTTACTCTAGCTACAAAATGTGGTCAGAGGAGAGGAAACCTGTGAGGAACTGAAGTGGTACAAGCAAGCAGTAACCATCATAGCTGACACGCCTGTCAATTAAGCAAATCTGTCAATCAAACTCTTACCAAAGCAAGTCGAGAGAAGAGCGAAAACATCTTTGACTCAGCCGTGGTGGTTGCTGCTTGATTTTAGTCACCGCAGAAATTGCAATTCATGCTAACCTTTGTGACCAGGATATAATGTGGTGTCATCGCCGTTGTATTATATTACATTTATTCACATGATGATGACGTCGTGAGCATCCGCCACCAGCAGAAAATGATGTAGTGCAGGAATGTGTCTTTGTGTGCATACAAAAGAGAAGGCGAGAGGCCTGTTGGATAGTTAATGAAGGAGACTTGTTCTGTATGCATGGTTGGAGGCCTTTGCGTCACAGTTCTTCACTATATACGGCATCCCATCAGGCCTTGCTCTCTCTATCTGTCAGTCACTCAGTCGGTGTCACCCTTTCTCTCACTAACACACTCTCCAGCGAAATGAAGAGAACGCTCACTCTCTGTGTCCTGCTTTTAAATTATTACGCAGTAGATTAAAGCGCCAGATTTGGCATATATGACGACAGTTATACTCGGAGGCCTTAAACTGGGTCTCTGTGACTGATTCCTTCCCTTTTGTGTGGCCGTAATAGTTGTAGAATATTCATAGGGCGATTAGAAATCTGTTTTAAAAATCATAATATTCTCTTTTAAGGTCATTTATCACATTTGCTTGGAATCGTTTTGAATTTTTATACCTCAAAATAGTTTTATTTGACGTCCATGCTACGTCTTTTGGTTGATAAATGCAGTGTTTTCTTCAGTTCAAAAAGGAGTGAGGCAGGAGGGATGACGTACCAACATCTTTATGGATAAAAGAGTAGTGGATTGTGGGTAACCATTGCTATGGAGATCTCTTCGTCCTTGATGGAATAGGTATGCAAAAGGCAGGGGAAAAAAAGCCTGTCTCTGCTCTCAGAAAGGTCAGTTTTGCAAATTAGTGACAACAACCAGTCGGCATGATATGCATTTGATTATGAATGAAGCATTTTGAAGCATGAGTGCATGCATGACTCTTCTCCATGACGGCGGCGCTCCTCTTTCTCTCATTAAATGTGTTCTACAGGTGTTAATTCGACAGAGCTTCTGACGCGAGCGGTGCATTTGTTAACCTGCTCCCACCCACCTTCTTCCTGCATTAAACCAGGCTACAGGTGCACGCCTGGGTAAAAAAAAAAATAACAGCACAAGAGGGTTAGTCATCGGATCATGTTAAGTGTTAAATGTTGTGTGCATGTAGTGGAAACGTGTGAGGAGAGAGTTCTCGGTGTGACAGTCACCTCAAAATGGAAGACGTGGTGGGTGGTTTTCACAAAATGCATATGACTCAACGTTAGCCAAATTGGACGAGCGTTATCGCTCAATTTGCAAATTGATGTCACCCTGAGCGAAGACGGCGAGGGAGCGCTGTCGGAACTGGAATGGATCAAAAGAGAAGGAGAGAGGTCTTGTTCTTTGATGTCCATCTCAGCAGGCGGACGCCCTGCCAGATACTGGATTATACAGTAGATAGATACGCTCCGGAGTCAGAAGTGCACTTAGGAACGGGTTAGATAAGAGTTAAGTGTCGTGCATTTATGGATGCGATGGCATGCATGCTAGAGGTGCGCTCCAGCCGTCTTCCGTGCACCGCCCATCGACCGCCAGGAGGGGCCCCGACGTCGCCCCGAGCTCTAACAGACATGCTCTTTGTTTGGGCTTAATGCTGAATAATTAATGCTCATCAATTCACTCTAAAAGATTGAGCTCTTCCGAAGGACAATGGATTTACTGAAAGTTCTTTTCTCTGGCATCAGCCCCCGATGCGCACGCATTAAAAGGTAATTAATAAATCAGACTTAAAGGCGGATTTGTGTTTCTTGACTCTGTGCCCCAGTTGGCTGACTGAGGCTGAGTCGCTGTCTCACAGAGTGCAGCGTGAATTCAGTGAGACCAGGTTAAGTTTGATATCAACCATTTGAACCCCCATGTTTCCATTATTTCCCTTAACCCCTTACCATTCCCGCCCTCTTTTTTTTAAAGGGGTGGTGGTGAGGGACCGGGGATGTTCAGGGGGAGATAAAAAGTCAACAGTAGATGTCACGTAGAAGTGATGAACATCATCTGGAAGCAGGGAACCTGAAGACTACTTTGAGATGCAGCTCAGCACTGTGTCAAGTTGTTCTAGTCATTAATAAGAAATATTAATTAATTAATTAATTGGTTAATTAAAATAAGTATAAGGTTTTAGAACATTATAATAAAAGTATATAATGGTCATTCCCATGCTCTATTATGTCTCATAAGTTGTTGCAGTAATTTTTGGGTTGATACCGTTTGTTACACAGATTTGGTGCTAAATTAAAAGAAAATTTACCACTAGAAAATTGACAAAAAAATGATCAATAATCCCTCCAAAATACCACATTAAGACACCAAGACCTTGAGGAACACCAGAGAAAAAGACATGCTGTGATTTGGGATCAAAAACTTTTGACATTTGGAGATTTTCTGCAAGAATTGCATTTTTCGGCGATTGGATGGCGAGCACTTCTGTTGTGTAAACTGTTCAGAAACCCCCTTATTGTCAATCTAGCTAGGAAAGCCATCCATCCTCTAAATGCTCTAGGTCTTTAGTTTGTGGCTGTAAAGTTTCATGAGGCTGTGATTATCCTAGAGGTCACCACAGGTCATTTTATACAGTGAGGTCAAATTAAAAAAAAAAAATGGTCTAACTACAATGAAATGTCTCCTATGGGGACTAACATCATCTCACATGAATACAGTTGGGCTCATTGGATCCACAAGAGTCTCAGCTTTACAGTCATACCCAATTCATGTAATTCCAAGACCCCAAGACCCCTTAAATAGCTTCAAAGTTATATTTTTTTTCACATTGCTCAGTGTGTTTCAGAATTCAATTTACAGTTGCCAAATCAGAAAATGATATTATGATTTTTTTTCATTCCCTTGTAATCTTTACTTTGTGTTTTCCCAGTAAGCACTGATTTCTGTGTGACAATCTGAGCAGTTGATAAAGTGAGTTCAACCCAATGTCCAGTCAAACATTCTTCATCAGCAGATTGTTGCTCAGAAGTCACTTGTCATGGAACCGTAGATGTTCAAACTTTTGATGTAAGTTGATTTTAAATTGACGTTGTTTTGTCAACTTCTGCTTCCAAGGTCAGGAATGAACTGTCAAACTACCTCACTCAAAATGTGACTACATTTACATACTACATACTAAAAACAAGAGATGTCTTTGTCCGTGAAAAGTGAACATTGTGGAGATTCTGAAGTTTTCACAGCGATGTGCTCTTAGATTAAAGAAACATTCCTGTCCGTCTGCCTCCTCTGTCTAGGGTTTGATATCCCGTCACTTAGCAACTGAAGGCTGAGGCATCCTAATAAGCTGCACAGCCTTCAAACCTTTTTTTTTTTTTTTTTTTCCCTTTAAGCCACAGAGTAAGTATTGAAGAAACTCTCTCTCCCTCTGCTTAGATTAACTCACATTTAGTAGGAACGCACACACAGAGCCTCGCAGACTTCCCAGGCAAAGGTCAGGCCACATTTTCAGAGAGGTGTTTACTGTATCCTCAGCGCCATCTTATTTATCTGCCAACGGTCACATTTATAGCGTGGTAGGGTGACAGCACACAGCTCAGCCTTCATCTGCAGTCTGACGGAAAATATCACACCAGCAAGGAGACGACAGGGGCTGTGATGTGAACAGAGAGAGTTGTCATCTAGTAATCATGGTGACTAGTTGAGTTTTCCGTCCCTACGAAGTGAGTCATGGTAATTGAACTGGATGTTGCTAACTTTGTGTGATGCTAATTGAGCGCCTGGTCACTCTGCTGGCTTTCAGCTCTGTACACTGATCAGTTACACCAGTTCAAAGACCGAAGCTTTTAAAGAGGATCCACATCTGAGCGAGCAGGGCTCAATTAGAGGACATGTGGTGCCGATTCAACACGTCAAGAAACAGAGGTGGACGGAGCGAGTGACCATTAAAGTGCACCCTGTATATGTATGTATATATTTATTATTGTAAATCAATTAACACAAAACAATGAGAGATATTGATCCAGAAACCCTCACAGGTACTGCATTTAGCATAAAACAATATGCTCAAATCATAACATGGCAAATTGCAGCCCAACAGGCAACAACAGCTGTCAGTGTGTCAGTGTGCTGACTTGACTATGACTTGCCCCAAACTGCATGTGATTATCATAAAGTGGGCATGTCTGTAAAGGGGAGACTCGTGGGTACCCATAGAACCCATTTACATTCACTGATCTGGACCTCAGAGGGCAAGGGACCCCTTTGAAAATGGCCATGCCAGTTTTTCCTCGCCAGTATCGGGTATCGGGTCCGATACTGTGCTCATGTACTCGTACTCGCAAAACGGCTCCGATTCAACGGCACCAATACCACTTTACGGCAGCGTGATGTTAACCTCTCGTCACCATCTTTCAGGTCTTTTCTCACGCGCTCACGCTCCAACTCCCGATGGTGCAGGCGAGACGGGCCGGTGGTGTGCCCGACCCCGCTGGGCCGGGATCTCACCTCAGCTGGTGCGCACCGGCCCTCACCTTCATTGCGCCACAGGGTTTTGCTTGCACCCTCTGACTCGCTCGTGCGTTAAACTCCTTGGTCCGTGTTTCAAGACGGGTCGGGTGGGTTGCAGACATCGACTCAGACCCCTGTCGCCTTTTACTGTGGCCGTGGTTACGCGGTTGGGGCGCACTGAGGACAGTCCGCCCAGGTGACACTTTGGCCACGGCCCCGGGAAGCACCTTCGCCCCGAGTCTTTCAAGCCGACCTAGAGCTGGTCGCGGCGCACCGCCTCGTATGCGGGACTCCCCAGCCTGCCATGTGTCGCTCACACCCTCCAGCTGGCTGTTAACGAGGGTCTTTTGGCACAGAGAAGTACTCATATTGGTACTCGGTATCGGCGAGTACCCGAATGTAAGTACTTGTACTCGCTCTGAAAAAAAGTGGCATCGGTGCATCCCTAGTTTCATATGATGCCAGTATCATCTATCATCTTCACTCTAGCTTTAAAACTGATCCTACTATAATCCAAAAATTGTAAGTTGCGTTAAAGAAATGAGTGTCGTTAAAACAAATTTGCATTATTATTATTGCGTTAACTTTGACGGCCTTAATATTTTAATCAGTAAATTATGCTGAAACGTCAAAGATAATGTGGCTCAGAGAGAGAAACAACTTAAAACATTCAAAGCTCAAGTACTACAGCCTCTTTTCTATGGAACTGTAATTATAGAAATATTGCTGTAAATATTGTTAATGTAACTCCTCTCAGAGCCGTCAGGGGTCTCTGTGGCTGATATGATGACATATGGTGGTGCAAGGCTCTGCCAGCCTGATATCGACTGCAGTCAGTAGCAGAAACCTCCCAGGACGTTGGCTCTCGGAAAGAAAAGTTAACTGTGCAAAGGGTCGGTGCAACTGCCTCCACCCTCCGGCACAAAAACACAGTCAGACATGAAGAGGAGCTCGGGAAAAATGTTTGTTTGTGTAGCTTTGCAAATTTCCTTAAGACGGAAATTTGCACGAGACGTATATTCGTTTTATTTAGCTATTTACACACGATTGCAAAAGTGTAAATAACGACTCGGATGTAGAGCTCAGACTTAAATCTGTGTATGACTCACAGCGGTGAGGAGACTTTCAGTTGTCTCTGCTGATGAACCTTTAACAAACCGTGAACCTGGTCCAGCGGGACCTGCAGCTTGTTTGATTTGAAGCGGAGAACATTGTTGGGGAGACTTCATGCTCTGCTGAACAATCCTCCACTCCCTTCAAACTCCCTCCACACAATAACCTGCAGTCAGATGTGGTATACAGTGTACTGTGTTGAGAGTTTATTTTCTGAAAGCTACTGTACTTTTCACTTTGAAAAACATAAATATTCAAATGATGCAGAGAATAACGTTTGTTGAATATTGATTTAATACAGTACAGCTTTGACAACCTTCAGTAGTTCCATAATGATTCATTTTCTTCATGCAAAACAATGTTTGTCAGCACTAAATTAGCATGCATAAATTACCTGGCAATTTCATTTAACATTTGTTTTGCATTTGTACTTAAAAACATAAAAAAATCTTGAGAGCTTTTCCTACTTTTGGAACACAGTAATTAATACGCATGTTTTAACAAATCTATCTTCAAGCATCTTTTGCGTTATTCATCAGAATGTCAACCGCTTGCTTGGACTCCAGGGGAAACACAGTACACCTTTTAAAGCTGCACTTATCAATATTTTATACTAACAAAGGGTCATGCAATGTGAAAGGGGTTGTTTGTAGACGAATGACAGAATCATCACCAACTCTGCAGGTCCTCATTTTAGCATATTCCAGGTTATTGTTCATGGCCCACGTCTTTTTAATGTTTTGGTTAAAGGCACACCGGGGGCGTGACGAATAAACAACATGAAAGGAGTGGATCTGGTCTGTGCTGCCTCTGTCAAGGTTGAAAGGAGTAATACATTTTCCCGTTTTGGTTCTGACTTCGGAGCCTCCATATCGTTGTTTCATAAATATAGACGCAACTCAGAAAGCAACTCAAAGCTCAGAAAACCGTATTTGATCCGAAAGAAAATTACCAGGGCTGTCAAAGTTAACACAATAATAACGCCACTAATTCCTTTGATGCATTAACACAACTTGTGATTTTTAGGTTGTAGCGGGCTCAGTTTCAAAGGGGTCCCTTGACCTCTGACCTCCAGATATGTGAATGTAAATGGGTTCTATGGGTACCCACGAGTCTCCCCTTTACAGACATGCCCACTTTATGATAATCACATGCAGTTTGGGGCAAGTCATAGTCAAGTCAGCACACTGACACACTGACAGCTGTTGTTGCCTGTTGGGCTGCAGTTTGCCATGTTATGATTTGAGCATATTGTTTTATGCTAAATGCAGTACCTGTGAGGGTTTCTGGACAATATCTGTCATTGTTTTGTGTTAATAATTGATTTTCAGTAATACATATATACATAAATTTGCATAAAGATAAGAGTATTAAATACTTGACAAATCTCCCTTTAAGGTTCATTCTGAACAGATAAAAAATGAGCGATTAATTTGCGATTAATCAAGATTAACTATGGACAATCATGTGATTAATCTCGCCCGCCCCTTTGCATGATCGGTCCCGGGGGCTTGAGCTTCGGTAAGCCTGTATATATTAAGACAGCGCTGCCGGGAGAGTGTGTATTGTCGGAACAGGGGACCGACGTGTAGTCTGTCATGTGTCGCGGCCGAGTCACGACAAGAATTTATGACTCTAAATCGTCTAATCTGACATAGTGACCATCGTAACCGTCGAAAACATTGTGTAGTCTGATCCTGGCATTACATGTCTCAATCTAGAAAGTGTATTTTGGTTGCATTAGAAGAAAAGTATTTTTATACCTGCAACACTTTTAGGTGGGTGTCACATTTTTCAAATGGTGGATGTCTCATTCGTATTAAGAAGTAACTCATCAGTGAAGAAGTTGAATTTCTTCATGTAGGGATCAGGGTCTGCAGGCGAGGACAGCGCGTGCTGAACATATTAAATAAAGAATATACCTCAGATTTATTTTTAATACCAGCGTGACATGGTTCTCTCTCTCTCCCTATGAGTCTCAGGGAAACCACGCTGTGGTGTGGAGCCACAGCACAACTCTGCCTTTGGTTTCAGCTGGAACATCTTTTAGGGAAGACATGTATTAATGCTGTGGGATTTAATGGCAGACAAGCATTTTGAAAAGAAACCATGACCTTACCCCTAAAGCCAGATTAGAAGCTCTACTCTAAAAGTTTTGATATGTCCGAAGATGACTTTAATATGAATACAGGTGAAACCTTCTGCTTCAGTGCCAGCATTCATACGAGAGGACTATGAATCACTTCTCTAAATGGTTTGGAGAAAAACTATTCATTTCTTGTTCCGTTGAATCGGCTTCACGGAGCGACTGAAGTGAAAGCGTGCTGACCTCAACCCCGCAGTGCAGCGCCGGAGTCTTTGTCTGTCTGAGTCTTCTTCTATGGTTCACTGATACCGACCTGGCAGAACCAATCCTATTAGTAATTCTCTACTGGATTCAGGCTCCTGGGGACCCAGAGGAGCCCTCCGCTCCCGCAGCCCCCCTCCTCTTCCACCGGGCTCGCAGACAGCAGGATATTCACGGCTGGTTGCGTTTGCTCTTCAGTAAGAGCCACGAGGGGTTTGCTGGTACAAAGATAGAGTCCCGTCTCTGAAGGAAGAGGCTAAAGGGCTCACGCCTGAGGAAATCTCTCTCTCTTCTCACTGTATGTTTGCAACAACTCTCAAAGCTGTTCCGAGGCGGACAGACATTTCAGACATTTATCGTCATCCGCGGTGGTTGATGGAAGAGCCCCAGTGTGTCCAATTCCTCCTGCATGCTTTTCATACAAGGAGCGAGAGATTTGCTTCATCGCACATTGGGGGTAGCCTGTAGTGCGAATCAAGCACCCAGTGTAGGAAAATGTGTCGGGGCAAAAGTTTAATCCACTGAACTTGATGCAGATGTGCCCTCTCTTTGCCACACAGGAACCAATCCATTCAGCCAAAGAGGCTTTCACACACTTGTTTTATTGCCAACAGATACACTCCATGCTCTCCATGTGCAGGACTAACTTTCATTAAAGTGCACCAGCCTTTTGGCACCGCAATAATACAATTTAAGAATTACCTTTCTCAGTTACAATACACATCGGTTACGTCTTATCACATTATGTTAATGATTGTAAATAGGAATAAAAGTGCAGATGCATGTTTTTTTGAGTCAGATGAGGCAATGTCTTTACGTCCCTGTCCCTCATTGCAAACGAGAGCAGTTGACAAAAACAGCATATAAGTTGCCACGCAACGCCAAGCTTCGATGCTCGCAGTGCTACTGTGTGAAAATGTCCACGGCCGTGGTATTCACATCATGCTGCCCCGCCTACTTTTTCACTTCCAGTTTGAACGCAATTGTGTTAGTTGTTCCGGTTTAACGCCAGCTGTGCTATTAAGCAGCTACACTGCGACGATCGGATGGTTTTACCAGAGACAGTTTTACAATACCACATCTATCAGCCATCATTAACTGGGAGGGACGACGTATGAGAATGGCCTGAAATCACATATGAGGTCAATTTAGTGTCTCATGGTTTAGATGGCTCCGCTATGAGGAACTGCAAAAGTACCGAAGCATTTCAGTACACCGGCCGGTCAGCATACAAAAGCTGCTAGCTTTCTGTCACCAAATTGGTGGTTTCCTGATTTAAATGAACTTTATTATTATTGCTTTTAGTACCCAATGGTTAACCCTGCAGTGTGGACCTGTGTCTACCTCTTCTAGCATTGAGAGTAATTACTAAAACACTGTTGACATGTGCTTTTGTACGCTGATTGGCTGGTCTCACACAGCTAGCAGTTCCGAAAACATCGCCTCAAATTTCCAAATGTATTTGGGTAAGCTGATCACATATTGGAAATTGAGTGTGGTTATGATTTACTTATTGCCATTGCATGGTCAATAAACTTCAATTTGAGCATTTCAATTCAAGTTGTACGGTCCACATACATCAGACTGAGATTTGAAGTGACCATGATATGTCAGCAAAAATGTCCATTAGGACTTTTACAGCTACAATTTCAGTGAAGATCTACGGTGTGTTTCACAAAAGTAAAATTTGTGGTTTAAAATAACTACTAGGCTGCCAAAGATCGACCCTCTGCAGAAATGTCAAATTGAATAGAGTTGGTAGAGACGTTGACAGGCAGATGGACAGGAATGTTTTGCGCTTGTTTAATATGATTTTTATGCTGCCTTCAGTGGAAGCTGAGAGTCTGTTAGAAAATGTGTAACCTCCCAGTCGGCATGAACGTGACAAAGACTATCACTTTTTCCCAGTTTAGCCCACAGATCAATCTCACAGCCTGCTGCACAAATTCATATCAATTAATGCAAATCAGCAAATCATTTCTTAAACAGCTCCTCTACGGGCTCCAGAGTAGACGTGTCATGTAAATTATTCTTGATTGTTTGGCCCCAGGTGTTTCTTACAGGGATATAAAAAAAAACTTCATTATTCACCTGTCCTTGATGGAATGTCAGGGATATTTTTCCTCTTTCACTACACTGATCAATTGTTCACCAGAGCTTTGGCATTAATGAACTACCTCAGGAGAGAATGAGCGTACGATGGTTTGGCTCCCAATTAAACACCACTTCCCTCAGGCTACGTTTGAATTGTGCCTTCGAAGGACAGATTTGCATTGGTATGGACCGGCTATTAAAAAGGTTGTGCACATGCAGATTTACAATTTTTAAGTTTTTTTGTTTTTTGTTTGTAGGGATGTCAAAGTTAACGCAATAATAGCTCGTGAACACAAATTAGTTTTTATTTCTTTAACGCATTAACGCAATCAATCTTCCAGAGGTTGCAGCAGGCTCAGTTTTAAAGCTAGAGTGAAGATACTGGCAACTAAAAAACCTGAGGAATCCATCCGTACCAAACATGTCATACTAGTCCTGTCGAGAAGGCTGCTAAATAACGCTCCGTGTCCACATTTTATGAACCAATACTGCACAGACCTGTGACTGAAATAGCTCAAATTACTGGGTCAGCAGCAGTTAATGTGTGATAAAAACTGACCTGCTTCTTCCCCAAGACCAGTGTTACTGGAGCAATCCACCAAGCAAAAGTGATTAAAATGTGGCGCTAGTAAGAATTAACTAGGGATGCACCGATACCACTTTTTTTCAGACCGAGTACAAGTACTTACATTTGGGTACTCGCCGATACCGAGTACCGATACGAGTACTTCTCTGTGCCAAAAGACCCTCGTTAACAGCCAGCTGGAGTGTGTGAGCGACACACGGCAGACTGGGGAGTCCCACATACGAGGCGGTGCACGCGAGCGGGTCTAGGTCGGCTTGGAAAGGCTCGGGGTGAAGGTGGCACGCGGCCGCAGCTTTGCAGCGCTCCCCGCCCGGACATCGTCGCACCGTGGACAAAGGACGCGCTGCGCCCTCTCTCCCCGCGGGGGACGCCCCCTTGCTCCCAGTGCGACTGTCAACCGGGGCGGACTGTCCTCAGTGCGCCCCAACCGCGTAGTGCCGCCAGGGCGGAGCTCGGCCCACTTTAAAGGCGCCAGGGGTCTGCGCCAATATCTGCAACCCACCCGACCCGTCTAGAAACGTGGACCAAGGAGTCTAACGCACGCGCGAGTCAGAGGGTGCAAGCAAAACCCGTGGTGCAATGAAAGTGAGGGCTGACACGCAGTTGTACCAGTGCCGTTGTATCGGAGCCGTTTTACGAGTAGGAGTACATGAGCACAGTATCGGACCCGATACCCGATACTGGTATCGGGTATCGGTGCATCCCTAGAATTAACTCACAATATTGACAAAAGCAGGGTGTAAATACTATTATATTTTGCGTGTATTAGCATTAACGTTGAGGTCAAAGTTAGGTCAGGGTTAGTGTGTGGAAAAGCAGCAAAAGGAGGATGGACCACTCAAACGTCCTCTGTCTTTATATTAGATTAGTATGTACATTAAACTGTCCAAATAGTGATTCTGTTCTTTATTATCTCTCACATCTGTCCTGTTTATGTGCGGATATGACTCATATCCTCCTTAATATCTCATTCAGTTCAAAACATGAGTGTACCTTAGTCTTAGTGTAAATATTTTTCATCCTAAAGTGATGAAGTAGAGAAGAGAGTTTTTTTTTGTGTGTCAAAGTACAATGCTGATTCACTCCCACGCCAGCAATTTTGTCATTGACTCACACATCTTCCTTCGTTGTAGGAATGTAGCTGGGATGAGAACATTACCCCGGGCCCCTTTCCTATAAAAGACTCCTAAATTAATTTCATCTGTTTTGCTGATACTACTCTAAAAGTCATTTACGGTACTAAATGCCTTCCATCTAACTCAGTGACGTCTAACCGTGTTGCCACTGAGAGATCCGAGCTGCTGCAGGTCATTTCCCTGATTGCTCCCATCTGGCTCAGGGTTTTATAATCGCTGACTCACCTTGGAAGACTACGGCCGTGGTTACACTTGTCTTTTCAATATGGAACTGGTGGGTTGCGCAATGGCAGGTTTTGCAATGATATTTGAAGACCAGCATCCAGGGACGGATTGGCTCAAGGACCTCGGGCAGAAAGATCATTTGCCAGATACGAGGGATGTCACTCTAAAGACCCAACTTTAAAATATTTTCCTACTTTTCCAACTTTCCTTATGTTATTTTTCCCAGCATAGGAATACTGTGCAGGTGCGATCTCCAGCCACCAGCCTCCACACATCACGTTGCTTGTACTATAATCAGAGTGATGAGTCACAAATTGAAGCTTTCAGACGTTGCAGTTATGAATTACTCCGGATGAGAAGGTTGATTACGTAAATGTTTAAAATGTGAATGCAAACATATCATTTCTCAACGTGATGCTCTCTTCCAGTCTGAGCTCTCCCACCTGTTCCCTGAATGCTCTTCTGTGAGAATCGGATCTGCTTGGCGTAGAGGGTAACCAAGCATCTGCTACCGCGGGGCCGAGGAGCCATTTTAAGAGCTTGACTTCAGCGCTGCTCGAGCGCGAGAAATGCAGCCTCTCAGCAGTACGCCCGGCGTTATCCAAGGACGACGGCGTCTCTCTCGGGCCCTGCTGTGCAGAGGGAGGACACTCTCCCGCGTGTGAGAGTCTTCACCCGAGCAGATGCATGCCGCTGTTTGCCAGCCGCTAATGCCTCCTGGCATGTGATATGTCTTAAATTACCACTTCTGCTTACTGTCAGAAGGGAAAGGAGGGGTGTTTTAAGTCAGCACGTGTCTCTGCTAAGTGGCTGTTTAATCAACCACCGAGCTTCACAGTTCAGTTCAGCTTCACTGGTGTTCCACCTTACACGGCTGTGGTGAAAGCACGATTCAAATGAGAGTAAGTAGGGATAAACCGAAGGCTACGTTCACACTGAGCTGAGTGCTCTGTTCTCATTATTATCTGATTATTTCCTAACTGGTCCTGAACAAGCGCAAAAGAACAATAGTAATGACGTCACACGCAACACGCTGTCGTACGTAAGTAAACATTGAGGTCACTGAAGTCAATGTTTGCAGTTTCATTTATACGTTTAATGTGCAGTGGAAGCCAGCGAATTTGTGAGCAGATGATAACAGAGATTTTTAATTCTGGCTTTTTGTGGAGCAATGGCTGCTACTTCTGTACGGAGGTGTGTGTGTGTGGATGCAGAGTCGGAGCCAGTAGTGGTGGGATTGTAACGTGAATGGCTCCGCTGAAACAGATTTCATCTACTTTTAACTACGTCTGTCAGCTCCTCCTCTGTCAGCAAGACTCTCGCGGCAAGACACTCAGACGTTCAGGCGAGTGCGTAGGAGGCTGGGCTGTATTGGTGGGTGCCAGAGTGATGTAGAAGTCACATGAATTTGCAGCTTTGTATCTAATTTAGGACCAGTGACCCAAATCAGAATTGAAAAGAACAGATTCCATGTCATTTTTGCAGTTCACACTGTTATGAAAAATCTGATCTGAGTCACATATGCGCAAAAAAAGTCCCCGCGTCATCGGCTGTCCTCGGGATTCTTCGAGAGTCATAAACGTTGTACACGTGTTCTCACAGGCTGAGTAGTACCTCCCTGACTAGTAAACTAAAAGAAAACACTTCCATGTTTCCCATCTTCAAAACCTTTGCCTGAAATGTATGTTGTAATGTAAGCAAAAAACGGATCAATTACATAATGTTATTAATATCGTTTTAGTGATAGCCGAGGGACGTCTGAGAAGTATCGACACTAAGGTTTGAAATCTGTGCTCCCTCAGATCACCGTCTCTCTCGTTACCTTGGAGATCCGTCAGCCAGAGGTGCTGCCTTTTATTTGGAACATATTTCATGAACAAAGTCAACTCAGTTCCCCAAAGCACCACCCTAAAATACCTGCAGCCTCCTGCCTCTTTTATGAGCACCGAGAAGGAGAAAAGAAAGGAGGTGAAGGAGGGGAAAAAAAGACGTAGCAGGAAAAGAGCAACGTCACTGTGTCTTTTATCTAAATGACCTCAGATATCACGTTCACCCAGATGCTGACCTGGGTCTGATTTTGAGGTAAACAGCTTGACTTTGAGAGGATTACACTTAGAGAGCTTGCGGTAGCAAAAAGCCAGAACTCTCTTGCAAGACTAAGCCATGCTCAAGTGTCAGTCATCGAGACTAGAGCTCAAGGACGTTGGGATATGTAGAAAGCTACTGCTCAGAAATGAAAGGAAACATGCTGCATTTATCCGACTGCTCCGTGTCGCAGGGTTCACATCAGCAGAGCTCTGTAGAACTAATGGCTGTTCCATATTGAAAAGTAATGATATGATCTGGTCTCAAAGTAACAGAAAGACGCCCTACTTATTGTTCCTAAAGTCACACTGAAATTTGAATTTCTTCCCACTTTAGTGTAAGGAAGTATAAACCGCAATGATACTGCAGCTGGACCGCAGAGGGCCAGCCCTAAAAACGCAAAAGTACGTCACTGACTGAGTGATGAAGTTACACAATTGGTCAGCGAGGAAAGGCGAAGAACGGTCCTTTAAGCAAATGAGTTGAGTAGGAGACTTATGAGTAGGAGATGCGCTGTCAAATTCTGTGGTATGCTACTGACCGGAGAATCCTGTAAAGCCTGTAAACAACAAGCACACTGACACACTGACAGCTGTTGTTGCCTGTTGGGCTGCACTTTGCCATGTTATGATTTGAGCATATTGTTTTATGCTAAATGCAGTACCTGTGAGGGTTTCTGGACAATATTTTGTGTTGTTAATTGATTTCTAATAATAAATATATACATACATTTGCATAAAGCAGCATATTTGTCCACTCCCATGTTGGTAAGAGTATTAAATATTTGACAAATCTCCCTTTAAGGTACATTTTGAATGGATAAACAATGTGCGATTAATCGCGATTAACTATTAAAATGATTGACATTTAACATTTACACATTAGATCTTTGGGGTGCAAAACATAATAGTTCATATTATGAATTTATATTTATTTATATTTAATTGACTCAGGAAAGTGACTTTCCTCCAAATGTGCATGTGTAAATCATTTTCTTTGAGTATCTTGAAAGACGTTTGAGTAAACTGCTGCTCGACAAATCTCCCTTTAAGGCACATTTTGAACAGATGAAAAATGTGCGATCAATTTGCGATTAATCATGATTAAATATTTTAAATTGATTGACAGCCGTAGTTAAATGACCTTGTGAGTTTTTCAAAGTTTGGTGGGTATTTGTTTTTTGAAAAGTCTGATGCTCAGCTCTGTAACTGATAGAACGGTAACACACAAACTGGGGCTAAACCTTTACCTGCTCACTCATCGGCTAAAAAACATTTGCTTAATGCATTAAATAAGTGATGTGAGACTCCACGTGTTCTCCATAATGTGCTGGCATTACATGCAAAGCATGTGCCATGCAGTGCAATATCATCCCACTATTTATGCAACAAGCATTCCCGCGAGTGAAAACAATCAGGCGCCGCGTGAGCTGTGCAGCTTTACCACCGGCTGCAGTGTCAGATTTAAATGCCGTGGTGTGCCTGCTCGCGCTCACAACTCAGCATGTAAATATAACCCTCTCCTCTGTAGCACCCTCGTATTCCCGCCCTCCTCAGACACAGGCAATTATGCTATTCACTCTCTGCCAAGCTCTGCCTCGAACCATGACTCTCTTCCCATTAGAAGTCACTTAAGCAGCGTGCTGGAGGAGGCTAGTGGAGTTGTGGAGAGGGTCTCTTTATCACGAGCAATGACACACACACACACACACACACACAAACACACTTATAGTGGTGTGTATAAGTGGCCCTCCAAACACTGAGACATCTTAATGTGAGTGAGAGGAGAAGAAGCTCATCTTCATCCTCTATCATTCATCTCCCACCACTTCAGCTTCCAGCACCTCCTTAGACCGCACACAGGGAAGTTTCAGATCTGTCTGCTGTCAATAATATAACATAACAAAGTCCATTTGAATTAAACACACCAAGAAGCTAATGAGATTTTAAAAACATGCTGTTGATTTAAAATAGTTCCAAACAATCAAAACCAAAAAAGAAACCAGAGGTGGGACCAAGTCATTGTTTTGCAAGTCACAAGTAAGTCTCAAGTCTGTGACTCAAATCCCAACTCAGGTCTCGAGTCCTAAACAGGCCAAATGTAACGTCATTTAAAGTAACTGGATCCATCTGGTGCTCAGTAAGGTAACGTTAGTTCTTCATGGTTTTCGACTGAAACTTGAGAGGATGCTGTTGGATTGGTTCAAACTAAGTGGATCTGGGGAGTTAAGTGTAAGATAATCAAATGCAAGTCCCAGTAACATTCACCGGAAATACAGACAATGTGACACAGAGACAGAAGCAACCACATTTGGCACTTGGTGGGTGTTAATTTTGTACCCTGCAGGCATCGTACGGTACCGTCGGTGCTGTAGAAAATGAGTACCGTCACGTTTTTAGAATTTTGGCATCGACTTTGTACCGAAGTACCAGTTCTTGTGACATCCCTAATAATATTTACCATTGTTTCTTTGACACCGTCTTGCAGACTCGTGTCTCAGTCTTGACACATTTGTGGTGACTCAGACCTGTGCTGGTTAGTGGTGGGTGATACACATTTGGGTCCAATGCAATACTGCAGAAGCTTCTGTTGATACTGATACTTTTCACCGGTTAGAATGCGGATGTACTTTACTAGAAGAAGATTGTTTAAAGGTGCTCTATATGATATCCAGAGCAAACAACTATTTGCTATGTAAAGATATAGTGGAGTAAATCAAGTCAACGACTGTCAGCGTCCTGTTGTTCGTGCTTGTGCTCGCACTACGTAGACAAAACAGTGAGGCACAAGACTAAATGGACCGGCATCATGTTGATTAATGTTAGCAGCATTAGATAGCTAACAATATAACCATATATTTCACATGCTTGCCACTAATGTTAGCTTACCTTTCCAATAGGAATTTTGCCAGTTCAGGGTTGGTTTTGATCCCCAAAACCAAACGAAGGTCGCTCCATGACTTTCCTGGAAAAACTGGCCCGCATTCTTCACATTAAAAGCCGTCTACAGGCTGATAGAGGAAACCTAGAAAGTCGCGGAAGGTCAAATTTTTTAGGTTAGGTTACAACCTGTTCTGAAAATCACAAATTTTTACTGTATCAATTTAGAGATTTTTCAAAGTAAAAGTCCCTAGAAATGTATGATTTAACTTTTTCCCATGGTGTAGTGTTAAAAAAAGTTCATATAAATCACAATAAATCGTAGTAATGGGCCTCCATTATATAATATGCAATTTAATTTGGGAAGGAATATATGCTGTTTATTACTTCTTTCTGGTCTTAATCTTAAAAAAGTTTGTGTTACTTGATGTCAGGTGAACCAGATCTTG
This sequence comes from Sebastes fasciatus, assembly GCF_043250625.1. Lineage (NCBI taxonomy): Eukaryota > Metazoa > Chordata > Actinopteri > Perciformes > Sebastidae > Sebastes > Sebastes fasciatus. The sequence continues at coordinate 3,264,660 of NC_133817.1, read as the reverse complement.
AAAAGTAACCAGGACCTGCCTAAATGGCATCAGCCTTCGTTAGCAATTTGGGTTCGCAGCGAAAAGACCAGCTTCAAACCAGAGGATGGTGTCTTTACTCCGACTGATTATGAATGTGTGTGTGTAAATCCAGTCATTGTCTCTATCGTGCTAAGCGTCTCTGCTCCCACTTTTGATCTTTTGCTCCCCGTCTGTGAGCCCAGACGGCAGGAGGGCCGTGGCTCTGGAGGAGCCCTGCCTCGACGCCATCTGTGCTGCTCTGGCTCGCCGCGCTCGCCGTCACATGATGACACTAACGTCACCGCACCGCCCGCAGCAGCACACGGGCGTGCAGCCATGCATATATATATATGCTACACACACACATTTACAGTAAATATAAACTACATTTACATTAACAACACTTGGCAGATGCTCTTATACAAACAGACTTCAGAGTGACTGAGCGTTAGGGTGCTGCAACATAACAACAGCTCATAGACCTCCACTTAAAAGCACACCAGAGCCCGTAGTATTCTTTACAAGGAGTTGCTCGTTGTATTGAAAACACTTTCCTCAAGAAAATATGATACTCACTAGCTGTCTTTTCATTCAATCGTCAATAGTTTAGCTGCCAGGATTTCAGCTGTGTGTCTGCCCAGCGTAACGTTAGCGAGTGTCCTATAGACTGTGTGCTACATTCGGAGATGTAGCGTCGCTGGTTTGTTTGTGCTCCCTGTTGTCACACACATACGGTCTGTCAGCATGGTGTTACGTTAGCGAGTGTCCGACAGACCGTATGTTTGTGTGTTGGTGGTGAGTGTGGGGTTGTCGGAGGCGTTATAGCTGTGAACGTAGCTGTAGCAGACAGTGTGTGTTCAGTTCATTTGTCGTGAATAAATGCTACAACTCCTCAAGACCGGAGCCAACTTCCTGTATCTTGCAACGCCGGCTCAGACTCTCTGAAGGTGGACTGTTGAGGTGGACCAGCTTTTCTCCTTAAACTGAAGAGCCGCTTCTCTGAGTTTTGCTCAGCTTGTTATTTAATTTTTTATATTTCTTTTAACCGTTTTAACAGATAGTGTTAATCGGTTAAAATTCGTAATGTTAGTTAACGGTTAAACGGTTAATTATTAACATCCCTAATTGATAGTTCAGATGTTTTGAAGCAGGGTTATATGAGTTACTTCTCCATAGTAGGTGTATTACCTACAGTTGATAACAGTCGGCGCCCCCAGCTTGGAGAAGCAGACAGGAGTACCGACACCAGAGCAAAGCAATACAGTGCTGTGGACGGAGGAAAAACATATTTTAGAGCTATATGTTATTGATATCGTGATATGAGACTAGATATCGTCTTAGATTTTGGATATCGTAATACGGTAATATGGTATAAGTGTTGTCTTTTCCTCGTTTCAACGGCTGCATTACAGCAAAGCGATGTGATTTCCTGAACTTACCAGCTATTATTTGCCTTTACCCATTTAGTCAATATATCCATATCACTGATGATTATTTATCAAAAATCTCATTGTGTAAATATTTTGTAAAAGCACCAATGGTCAACCCGACAATATCGTCACAATATTGATTTCAAGGTATTTGGTTTAACAGTATTATGATATTATTATTATAGATGATACCTAAATCAGTGGACTCTTTTAAGTCTACATTTCAAGATTCACAAACACTGCACTACACACATTCAAGCTGTTATAAGTTTCTACTATTTTATGGCCACGGAGAATGTCTCCGATATTTCTGACATTTATTCTGTTGAAAGGTGAAATCCATCCCAGAGTTTCCCTACCAGTGAGTAAACGGGGTGAGTCATCATCCGTGCCTTACCGACTCTCAGAGAGTATGACTCAGATTTAGTGTCCCATTATAGTCAAAACGCTGTGTTGTCTTGGTGGTGTTTCCACCTTGACGAGATTAAAGTTCTGCGGGGAAACACTAAATGCTCCAGCATGACAATGACTGTCAACAATTTAAATCTAAAAATATCAATATTACCCCTTGAAGTCCCATGTTCCACACGCTAACACATCACACCCGTTAGTTGTTACACTTCCTTTAACACAAGAAAGACAAACACATAAATTATTAATTAGCAGACATCAGGAGGAGGTGTTGCCATCGTGGCGGTCTCACCATACAATAATTATTCGCATCAGATCTGAGGTTCCCTTTGGTTGAATCTGTCAGATTTGCTGCTTTTGTTCTGCATTCAGATTTTTTGACAGTGTTCTCCAAACCAGATAGACAGAGTAGACAAATCAGAAGTCAAGTCAATACGTTGTTGCCCTGTTGCCCCTTTTTTAAACATCTTTTTAAAAACAGTTATAGCTCATTTGCTTATGTAAGCCACTTAGCCTCAAATGTTTATCAGAGAAAGCTCCAAAGCTTTTTGAAATGTTTTCTTCATGGAGTTGTTGTGACATGTAAAGTTACTCAGGAGAAAGTGGCCTGAGCGCCCCTTAACACCCAGCAGACCACCCACTCAGCTGACAGAGGACCTGAGCCAGAGCCAGAGAGTAAGGGTGTTTGACCAGCAAGTGTTTTTAATTTATTTAATGATGAGATCAAAGCTATCTAAAGCACACGGTTGATGCTAATCGACGTCTTGTTCTCTCTCTGTCCTTCTTGATCTTCCTGATACTGACCATGTGCCAGGGTATCCCCTTGTCGCCCTTCATCCTTCATCCTTCTCCTTCCTTTTGTCCTCTGGCTTTCCTAGTCTGTAGTTATGTGTGTTTAGTGTCCCTGAACGCAGGCGATGGTGTCAGAAGGGACTTGTAAAACTGTCATGTTGAAAATGGAGAGCGAGTGAGAGCCCCGGGAAAGGTCATGTTTTATGGGCCCTTCTTTTAACCCCTCCAAATAGAGGTGATTATGGAGCAGGGCGGAAATCCAGTGACCTTACTGTCCTGCCACAATGCAAGGTTTCCTCTCAACCTGATGTTCCCACAACATATAGTCACGTAGCCTTGTACCGCCGTGATGTAACGGCGTCTATGGCCCTCCATGTTGGAATGTCTGATGGAGGTTTGATGACAAGACTAATGACTGACGCACCTGTTCTGGTCAATCTGTTGGGTTTTGTTATCAGATATGAGTGGAAGCAGGAACTGATATCCGTGCAATTATCCCGTCTGGCGTGTTGGACAGCGAGCGGAGATTGAGTTTCAGAGCTCTACAGGAAATTTGAACCAGTGTTTTCTTTTAATTTCTACAAGTTTGGAGTTAATATATGTAACTGATTTGTACTCATTGTATTCATGTCACATTGAGGGATCAAAATAAATTTTTGTTGTTGTGCTAAACAGATTTGTACTTCTGAACTTACCTGATATTTAATCTCAACTTTTTGGGAGTTGGATGCAAAATACGACCAAATCCTCGCCTTCATCATTCACTTTTTATAAAAGAATATTCAGCATTTTCTCAAGTAGGGAATTAGATTACTTAACTTCTGTTAATATGCACTGTACCCTCTTATTGTGTCCGATCCTTAGGAGTCCTAAGGAGTGGATATACCACTTTGAAACCAAACTCCTCCCTTCAAAGACTGAGAGTTATCTCAGAAGTCAATGCCGTTCGATTTTCTATTTCAAGAGGGTACAATAGCAAGGATAAATTTGGAGTTTAAGCCTGCGAGGGGACGGGGGCATGAGGAGTTCCTGTCACCGGTACAGAGAAAGATAGCCACGGGCCTCGGATCCGGACCGCATCTGAGCCACTGTGTACTCGTGCCAAGTACAAAGTGCTACTACAAAATAACACTTCTTTCTTCACCCCCGATCCCGTTCCAAGAATCCTCATCTGTCAGCAGCTTCTAAACTCGCCCTCTGGCCTTTCCATTTAATTCAGGGTCATTTTATGTTTAATCCCACGTTGGCAGCGTTTAACCTGCGGTGGTACTGCAAACAATATTTTCCTATAGGTCTAACAATAGAAGCATGGCTTTAAGTAATCAATGGGTGATTTACTGGCCTGTGTTGGCAAACAGTAAGAACTGGAAAACAAAAGACAACACAACTAGATATGGTGGCCCATAAGTGACACCAGTGGATTCAATGATATTGGGTAGTTAACCCTCTGAGACCCACAATAGACCAGTTTTTGTCTTTTTTAGGGGGGTCCAGGGGGTCTTTAGGGGGAGATAGCAGGTCAACAGTAGATGTCACATAGAAGTGGTGTACATCATCTGGAAGCTGAGAACCTGAAGATTAATTTGAGAAACATGGCATGCTTGGTACCAATGGATTCCTTAGGTTTTTATAGATCCATATGATATCTGTACCTTCATTCTAGCTCTGAAAGATAGTAAAGATAGTCTCAGGGGATTAAGTAGAACAAAGAACCAGCTGCATTACTCATTAATGACCACACCAGAGTTCTTTTGGTGACTAAAAGTACAACAAAAGTTTCAACAAACATAAGGTAAAGAGTGGAAGCTGTTTGAGTGAAAGAGGCTTTAATCAATACCCCTTAGAGTGGAAAGTCTAATGTTTAAGTGCTTTGAATGGCAAGCAGACTCAAATGATTCCACCTTGTGTGGCGGCACCTTTCTGTGTAGCCAACTCCAGGCCTGGAGCTGGGGAGGAACAAAAGGAAGACGGTGTCTATTATTACCTCTGCACAGTTTCCGGGAGGACGCATCGTCCTCTCAGTGCATCGGGAGGAGGGTTGAGTGGTCACAAAGAGAAAGCCAAAGGACTAAGATGATTACTCATCAGTGGGATCAATTTTTATTTGGGACAGACACCCGTCGCCACGTAATGGTAGAATAATGTACGCTGCTATGACAAGACGGATGAATCTGTCTGGGGTTGAGGAAGCTAGATGCATTACAAGCATTCTGGGATGTCCTCTTCTTGTTTGTGTGTGTGTATTAATAACTGTGTGGGGATGCCACTCGGGATTTCTGATGCCCCTGGACAACATACTGTATCCCAACCCGAACCCAGCCTCACTCTCATGTTGGCAAATACCGCCGATTGGGTAGCGCCCCTTGGCATCGGAATCCGACACACAGAGGCATCCTTTAGCGACAGTATGTGACGAATCAACTAACTCCAATTTAAACCCACTGCGGCGTTATTCGACGGTCGGAGTATTAATATAAGTATTAATAGCGGGACGCCCGGGACACACAGGGAACGTCAGGAGCGCGTGTTGGCTACATGATTCACGTGTCGGGTGTTCACACCAGCTGCGTTTCAGCTGCTGCAGCTGCTGCTGTCAGCTCTTTCTTTCTACATAGAGTTTGCCTTTTAATGGCCATTTCATTTCATTATAAATATAATTTACATTTATTTTAGACAGAGAGAGATTAATAAACATGTGGTTATTTGTAAATAATAGTAGTAATCCACCATTAAGACCCCGTACTTTATTCATTCATGGAGCTCTCCAAGTCACTGCATGTTCTACAACACTGTCCGGCACATATTTCAGAATAAAAGCCTTGTGTTAACAAATGAAGGAATTCTGTCCACAGAAAAAAAACGCTTGAGGGCTTTTATTTTGAAATGAAAGCAGGAAATGTTGATTTAAAAATAAGTCTTTACTTTTTTTTCATCTCCGTAACATATTCTACAGATAGACATTGAAACTGTAGTAATGTTGCTGGTATGATGTTAATATACAGTCAATAGATCACTTTCACTGTCTGTTGTTGCTGTGAACCGCGCGGCACACGTCAAAATAGGAAAGACCTCGAATCGCTAGAAGAGACGCAGCTGAGACGCGCGTGTGAATGTTGACTTATTTTGCCACATCAGTCTTTAGTCACGTGACTCGTTGGTATCGTCATTCCTTAGACTCAGGTGATTCGTTAGTCATGTGAGTCGTTAGTATCGTCAGTCAGGCAGGCTAACATTAGCTGCTTATTTTAGAGCACACAAACAGGAAAGGTGACAAATAAGATCAAAACACCAAACTCTTTAGATTGACTAAGTAAACTTGTTGTCAACCCATTTGTTGGCAGTATGGAAATCAATTTGCGTAAAACAACAAATCCAATTCACGCTTCCTATCTTTGATGACCTTTCTCAAACAATTGTTGCTGTAATTTGCTTTCATGAACCAGCTATGAACTGAAACCAGTGCCCGTCTGGAAGGTAGAGAAGCTTGCTGAAAACTCAAGAAGTCTGCAGTAGTGGAAATAAAACCGGATTTAAAGTTAATGGACTAAAACCTGCAGAACCTTCAGCATGCTCTTCTGATTGGTATGAACATTAAAAGAGGAAGTTAAATTTAATAAATGATGGTAAGCAAGCAAGACATTATTAGCTCTGTAGCAAAGTGATGTGTCAGTTCAGGAGGAAATTGGCTGGAGAAATGACCTTTCTGGCTCTGTGAGCGTCCCGTCTCCTTTAGTTCCACTAGTTACATTCATGACTGTGTGCAGAATTGCTCTCTAATAGCCTGCTGCAGCCATGTTGTTGGGAGTTCTATTTCTCAGAGCTCGCTGCGCTCTCCGGCTCTCCACCAGTCAGCATGTATTCCCTGCTCAGGTACCGGTGAGAGCAGCGGAGCGGGCGGCGTCACCTGTAGAGGAAGCAGGGGTGATGATCAGGAACAAGAAGAACCCCGTGGCGGGAAAACACAGACACACCGGGGACCAGCTCAAGTCTCTGGTGTGTTCTCTCTCTACGCTCTGTCTCACTGACTATGGCCTACATTCACAACCCTTTTAGGTTTCCATAAGCAGGAGAATCTTAGATGTCGACATCATTCTTTCGGATTGTGGTGCCTCTTTGGGCTAAAGTGGACCCAATTTTCCCACTGGTATTATTACAGTTTATGCACTTGTGTCAGGGGTTCAAATCCCACTCGTGAACTTTAGGGTTATTTCGATACCAGTACCGGAAATGCATCTGAAATCAATTCGGGCAATACCGCAAGTTCAGGTATTCAAATCGGTAACGGGAAGGATCGGGTATTGACGAGTACGCCAATCCAGTCTTCGCCCCTCCACGAAGTCTTCCCCTCCTTCAATGTGCTGTTGCCATGGCTGCCACTGGCAACTACTGTTTTAGAGCAGCGAAGAAGAACTGATCGCAGGTAGTTTGTCATGTGACAATAGCAAACAACAACAGTGCGGTGCTAGTGGAAAATCCAACAAGAAAATGGCGATATGTAAAGTATGTAAGACTTCTGTTACAAGGAGTGGCACTAGTGTTGCCAATTTCAACTCCAGCGATCTTATAAAATATTTGAAGACGCATCACACTACAGAGCACAACGACTTCACCAAGGCAAAAGGAACCGCATGCCAACGACAAGATATATTCCACAAAGATATTATATTTATCATGCTGGTAACCGATCAGTACTCGGTATCGGCTGATACCGCAAGTTCAGGTATCGGAATCGGTAACGGGAAGGAAAAAAATGGTATCGGAACATCGCTAGTGAACTTAGTTGAACCTTCTCTCCCAGATCTTCCCGCTCTCTGCTGCCGGACTCGTCTGCATTTTTTCAATGAGAAAAAGATCTTTGACTGCCAGAAAGCTGGACGCTTGATGACCATTAATCAGTGAATCACTGCTAATCATGGTCATTTTGTGTAATGATACATCGGGATTTCTGTGCTCAGAAGAAGATTAAGGGCAGTTAAGACAATCTCTTCTTCTGCTGGCATCTGTAAGCACATTAGCTTCGTATGTGGCGTGTTATTCAAAACCCATCTTACCCCATAAACTTCTATTCCGTTGGCAGACGTGTAAATTCACTTTGTTTGTGCTCTCTCCTCTGTACTTCCTTCTTTGTCATTATTCTTTATCTCCCATATAATCCCCACTGAAATGGTACATATCCCCTCACAAGGCAGGGTAAGACGAGATGTGTGGTCGTGTTGCTCCAAGTCTGCCTGGCATTGATCCTGCTGGCAGAGCCTGTTCTTTAGTCTCCTTTGAGGCAAAAGCTTTTGCTCACTTTTTTTAACGAGACAGCGTGGCTCTGCTTCCCTCGGCCTCACAGACGCTTTAAAACACCAAAGATCCCTGTGAGAGTGCCTGTTTTCCTGCTACACACAGCACCAGTCCTGGATGTATATCCAGAAAGAAGGTGTTTGTTGTGCAGCAAAGCTGTCCGGCTCACGTGGCTTCTCTGTTTTCCCACCTTCACACCCCTGGAGGTATGCTGTTGTTTGAATGTGGGTATTTTTAGAACATTAATGAATAGAGTTAAGGTGTAAGATGGCTGCCACGGGAGGTCAGACGCTGGTCATTTGTCATCGGGATGAAGTAAGCGAGCTTGAAAGACGTAAATAGCTTTGTTTGGAGTGCCAAGTCATCTCAAGCCAATCTACTGGAACCAGAGGGCCCTCTGTTTTGCAGGCCAGATTGGGGAGCCTGGCTCTCCATCTCTTCCAGGGTCTCCTTCATCTTTTCCTGTCACACATGGCCCTAAGGCATTGTCCGCCAAACACAGACATAAATATCCTCCACCATAAGAAAATGTCTCTCCCAAATATCTTTAATAGTGCCTGTGAGCAATGCACAATGTGTATATAAAGTGCCTTGAGTCCCCGCGGTGTATAAGGAGCCTCCGGCAGAAAATGTTCCTCCTTTATGTCCCACAATTTGCAGGTAATCCACCTGCTCCATTTTCCTTCCTGTAACAATTTATTTCAATTCCACGGAAATCCTTACAGTTCTATAAAGGAAGGAAATAGGTTGCATCCGACTTACAAAGACTTCAAACCAAATCTAACTGCACCGCTAGAGTTAAGTAAGTTGTATTTGTCCAGGTTATGAGATATCAGAGGTCAATGGATTTGTGTTTGTGGAGCTCACAACATTGAAAATAATGTCCTCATTATTCTGGATAATCCACAGAACACATTGGCAACAGATGACCTCATCATCTAAAGATTTTTCACCAAGCCCCCAGGAAGAGCGCTGGACTGTGAAGCAAATTTTCGTAGTGTAGTGTCCGTCACGTGATGCCATTGGGCCCAAATAGACTTTTTCCCATAGACTTACATTGGGGAAAGAGTCGTCTGTATCTCAGCAGATAGCCGAAACCAAAGTTATATCCCTTCCTCCATTAATGTGAATGAGACCGGGGCTGGACCGAAGGCTGGGAGGCGGGGTTAAAAGAAAACGCTACTGCGCCTGCTCTATGGGCCCAATGGATGTCACCCGGCAGTCGAGCCATTTTGGCTTCAACGCGCCACTGAGCAACTCTCATAGGAATGAACGGGAGCCCACCTCCAACGCTGTATCCAGTTCTCTTTATACATCCATGGATGGTATATTGTAATAAGCATGCATGTGACATCTGAATGGCTTGTTGAATCACATGTTTTCTGATCTAGGCAGCCCACAAAAAGCTGACTACGTTGTCTTATTTCACAGTTTGTGGGTTGGTAGACACTCCAGATGGATGAGCACAAGTACTGACAAAGTGAGATTTTCTTGATAAGTCCCCTTTAAACAAACAATTAAACTAAATATGTAACGTATTAGTGAGCTTTAGAGGTGCTGGTAGGTGGATTTTCTTACTTTTGGACAGGCTAACGGATTTTAACGCTTAAAATTTTGGTCCGCTTGTAAATGCTGCCGTGTGAACACAAACTAAACTCGAGGCAATATGCAGCATGGTAACAATTCGGTCCCTGATTTGGACCAGAGCAAACAAACTACAGGTGTGAAACCTCCCAAACTCTTGGGCCAGAAAGTGAATAAACATATTTCCCAAAATGCATAACTATTCCTTTAAGATGCAGTTGCTCTAATGACTAACACGTGGAAAATGCCGACTTCAAAAACATTCAGAATCTCATTAAGTAAAGCGGAAAAAAACCCTCAATGTACAAATGTAATTGCAGTGAGCATTAATGGAGCTGTAAGGCAGCAGCCAACAGCTCAAACTGCCCTCTTAGGGTCAGAGCAGGACGTTGTCTTGCTCACTGCAGGCCTCTTATTGATTTTGAACTCACCGTACCTGACCTGCACCAGTATGATTACCTACTGTCCATTGTGCCTGTTTTCACCAAGCTCTGGTAAAAAGGGAAATATGCAGCCACAGGTTCAGTATTATCAACACATTGGTGCTCTTTGACTGACTGTTATGTTTTAGTAATTTAGAGTTTTATTGTGACTACATGAGCTGCAAAGAGTTTCAGTCATGAGTGTACCGTTTTGAGATGTTCTTAACCAATCATAATTGAGCTCCGCATCATTACATGTATGATGATAAAAATATCTGCACGCACGCCATCTGGACCACTTCTCACAGGGATGAATTTGCAGCTCTCCTCATTAAGACAGGACTGCATCATTAATTAAAATGTTCAAATTAAAATGTTTGTGAGGAATAGTGCCGTGCCTGCTAACGTACTGTAGCTCCTGGTTGCTACGGGTAACGGCGTAGTCACACACCAATTTTCTGCCTCAGGGGGTTTCAGCTCTCCCGCGGGTCAAACGTCAGAGTGCGGAACAATAATGCGACTCATTTAAAACAGTCTTCATGTCAATAGAAAAGCCTTTTCTCTATTGTTTACCTGCCACTGAGACAACCAGCCCTCCGTCTCCCCCGAGGGAGGGCTCGCTTTTAAAGGACTGACTGAGCTTGGAGGAAAACAAACGGGAGGTGGAGGTGGAGGTGGAGGGGCGTGATGTGTGAGGTGTTTTTCACTCCCGGTGCAGTGAGGCGTAGCGTCCACTCTACACCGACAGACAGCCTCATTGGTCACCATTTACACATGAAGAAGTCCATCGGTCACTGGTCATCTATCATGTTATGGACTGGTATAATAGAAGCTGAAAATCTGTTTCTGTAACAAAGAGTCCTCTGATATCACACCTCTTACCGCCACAAATACTACTGGGTATTATTGTTTTTATTTAAGGTTAAAGGAATACATACACATACTTGTAAAGGGACATACAGACAGCAGCAACAACATATAGAAACAAAAAAACATAATAAATTGTAATAGTGCAGTGTCAAGAAGTAAGTTAATATTCATATACATACAACCAACCTCATATATAGATACATATACATACAGTATATACATATGTTTATATCTACACATGCATTCATATACATATCCACTTAGGCACATTCGCTTACACAATTGTAGACAACTGTAGACTCTCTGAAGTCTGGGTGGCTCAGCAGTCTTTGTCTTGAAGATGGGTTACTTTAGAGATTTGTTATGAAATCAATCAGAATCAGAAATACTTTATTGATCCCCGGGGGGGGCAGTAAAATGTGCATATACTGCTATTTCTGCCTTTAACCCTTCTTCCACTGGAGTCAAAGGCTTTACCCTGATGTGGATGGATCTAAAGGAGAATAGATGAGTAAGAGCCAATTAAGTCCTGTCTATCTCCCTCAGTCTTCCATCTCCTCCATCATTATAACCTTACCCCACACGCACACACAGAGAGACCTCTGTCTCTTCCCCGTCTCCGTCTCTGGCCATTGATGGCAGTGACCTTGAGGCAGCGGAGAATTTGGAAATCATAAACCCGTTGGAGAGTCGAGGGAGGGATGGATGTCGATGGTTTTCTTGGCAGATCCCAGGCCTCGTTTAGAAGTTGAGGAGTGGGAGCAGGGGGAAGTGTGTGCTTTCATTACAGAAGGTGATACCTCCCAGACACACTGGAGGGAGAGAGACACAGACGAACCGAGGGAGAAAGATTAGACGGAGAGAGAGAGTCAAAGGCAAAAGAAATAAAAAGCTACAGGATCCCAGATGGATTCTGGGTAATGTGAGAATACTCCTGTTTCTTCTGCCATTCTCTTTGTGAATCATTTTCACTTTTTCTTTTCCTAACTTCCTCCTCTCCGTCACTACTTTCTCTCACATAAAAGCAGCAGACATATTCAGATACTACCATTAAACTGCTACGCAACAGCATGCCACTCACTCTCCAAGCTGCTCATTCACAAACAATACACACACACACACTCTCAACCTCCATCTCTGCTTGATCTCTTATCGTATCCCAGAACACTATACAGTTTCCCTCCCTCTGGCAATTCATTTCATGTTAACACCACATCAATCTGCACTGCTGCCCTCTCACTCCCCACATCCATCCATCCATCGCTGTGCTGCTAATCTCCGTCACCTTCAGGGAAAATAAATGATGTTTGTATCCACCCTGCCTGGCCGCTTAGATCACCTCCACCTCGCTGTGTTTGTGGTTTCCCTACACGCTGGCTGCTTCACGCTGGAGTACAGCATGTGTAGGCTGTCCTGCTGAAGTGTTCCTGAGCAACACACTTCCTGAGAATCCTGATTATGCTAGCTGGAGTGCTCTGTTAGAAACTGTGATAATGCGACATGTTAACACCGTATCCACCTGTGCACAGCTGTCCACCTCGGTACAACAGCAAACTTCTGGGAGAGTCTTCCCAAGGTTCAATAAACCCTGTCTGACAACAGCAGGTGTGAAAGACTAATTGAAAAATCAGCAGGTTTTGGGGTGTTTCCCATCAGCAGATGCAAACCTTGATCAGATCTACAGAGTAACTATCGTGTTAAAAGTCAGCGAGTGAGAGTAAGAGTCAGAGAGTGTTGCACAGTGTTATATTTGTATTTGTAGGTTAGAATAAGAGGATTTGAGGTTGTGAAGTAGTCTCTGTTCTAGTCGCTGCTGTAGGCCTCCGTCAGTCCTCTGTGTGCTCTTCTTCTCAGCAGCTTCTTATGCGATGGCTCCTCTCACTCCCTACAGGCTAATTGGCCCTAACTCGATCTGAAACGGCAGATAGGTTCACCCATAATGCCTAGCGTTGATATCTATCCGCTGGGGGCTGCTCCTCTGTGTTTCAGCTAAAACGGCTCACTGCCTGTGTGTGTGAGAGACAGAGACGGAGTGTGTGTTTGGGTAGTGAGGAGGTGGGTAGGGGTAGCAGTGGGATGTGTGTGTGTGTGCTTAGGGGTGGTTGTGATGTTGTGTGTGTGTGTGTGTGTGTCTACGAGTGCGTGCCAGACTGTCTGCATGGTACAGTGCTAACACGCCGAACGCTGGCTGCTCCCAAATGTCACTCTGTGCCGTGCAGGTTGCCTGGCAGCGTGTCGAGGTTGAGCGAACACGCTAATTTGATGAGAAGCCACATTGTAGTGAAATTAATGCAGATTTGCTCACTCTTTATCCAGATTATCATAATATCAAAGCCTTATTATCTAAGCTTAATATTGGATTAATAAATCTTATTATTGTAATTGCTGGGAGCCGTCTCAGTCGGCTGTTTGGCACAACGTCGCCATGAAGAGGTTAATGTCGGTCGGTGAGGAGTTGAGATCGGCCTTTTATTGGTTTTTAAAGGCTTTGTGGGCATTGTTGTGTTTTACTCTGACTGATGATGCTGTAGAACAGTAACTGTGTTTTGTGAGATACATGCTGAAGGTTTTGACTCATCTTTGGTGATGTATTGCATTGGATTATATCGCAATCTAGTAATGTTCCGCTGTCATAATCTCTGTATAATTGTTATTTTTGTGTCCATAACAATCCTCAGCTCCACATCTAGTGTTGTGGTGATACGGGGGTGGCAGAAAAAAACCATACAGCATAGTATCGCGAAATTTTGCGTGGCAATATTGTATCAATACACGAACGTCAAGTATCGATCTTTTATTATATAAACCATTAACCTCTTAACAATCCGACGGCGGGCCTGGATGCTATTCTGTCTTTCTGAGTTGTAGCGGGCTCAGTTTTAAAGCTAGAGTGAAGATACTGGTATCATATGAAACTAGAAAAAACCTAAAGAATCCATTAGTACCAACCACGTCATGTTAGCTTGTCGTTACGCTAAATAACGCTCCAAACTTACGCTAAATTTTGCCCAAAATGTTCTACTAGAAAGGGCTACATTTCTCAATGAAAATGTAAGTGCAAGCCATAGACTGTATATATGAAGTGGACGTAGTCACCATGACGTCATCCATTAGTTTGTGGACTGCGGTTTTGAAGCCTCGAGTTCAGTATTTTGGCCATCACCATCTTGGTTTTTGGTCGCCGCCATCTCGGTTTTTGGCCGTTGCCATCTTGGCTTTTGGATGTCACCATCTCGGTTTTTGGCCGTTGCCATCTTGGTTATTTGCAACCAGATGTGACATGAGAGGATGGAGCTAAGTACAACTGAATACTGAATAAGACATTTTCAGGTGAACAAAATGTTACAATTAGCTTTCATGTCCGCCAATCAGAGGCCAACAAATCTCAAACCATAAGAAGGAATGTTGTCATGTAAAGCGCTCTCTTGGTTTTACAGTTGAGCTGCTGCCACCGTGCTGCCCAGAAATGAGCATTACTGACCTCTGACCTTTTAAAGCCCACCAATGGTGCTCACTGCTGCGTCTTTTGTTGCAACAGAGAAGGGGGATTGAAGGTCAACAATTTGATCCGAGTCCATGACCTGGCACGTACTCGGCGTGTGTCCATGACCTGGCACGTACTCGGCGTGTGTCCATGACCTGGCACGTACTCGGCGTGTGTCCATGACCTGGCACGTACTCGGCGTGTGTCCATGACCTGGCACGTACTCGGCGTGTGTCCATGACCTGGCACATACTCGGCGTGTGTCCATGACCTGGCACGTACTCGGCGTGTGTCCACCTGTTCACCACAACTACAGCCTTGTTTTCTTTTTCTAATGGAAGTCGGAGCTGCTCCAGCTCAGCTCCTCCTCCGTCTCTCGCTCCATGAATTGCTCACAGTTTTCTCTGAAAGTTGGTGTTATAGTAATGGGAGCCGCTTCATGAATCATTAAGCACAGTTTTTTTTTTGCTCCACAATAGAGTACGATTTGGCTAAATGGATGTGGACGATGAGAGCCTTTCCATCTTATCTGTATTATTTAACAAGGAAACGGTTGGACGATGGATGGTCGGGATCGTAGCGTGTGAGGCTAAGCGAGCAGCCACATTCATTATCATCACTCCTCGTCTTCCTCTGTCTCTCTCTCTCTCTCTTCTTTCATAATATCTTTTATCTTGTTTTCCCTTCGCTCTTCCATTCTTCATGCCTCCCTTTTAGCATCACTAGTTATTCCTTCCTGCAGTCGCTGTCTCTTTATCGCTCATTCTGTCTCTTTCTCCCGGAGGGTTTGTATCTAATCAGCTTTCTGGCAGAAATGTAATTATTCTACTAATGGTATACTTGATTCCAGAGAGGTTTTTGGCACACTGCCATGACACCTATGCATAAATAAGTTGCAACCGTGGAGTGTTGTTACAAATTTAGATCCACCTTGCAAAAGGGCCCTGTTTTAATTGTGCATCGACAAGTGCTAAGTGGTAGTTCTTGTGCGCACGGACTGTGTGAGCATCTCCATCTGCTATTTTCATTCATGTAGGTGCAGCACAATTAATAAATACACGAGACAACGTGTAGAGTCGTCCTACTTTCACATCAAACTCGGTGACATAAAAGTTTATTTAGACTGAACCAGAGTTGGTGATTGTGGAAAAGACTAACGATGACATTATTGGTGAGTTTTATTTTGTTTCTGTCAAGTTTGAATGAAGTGTTTTATGTTGCTCCGCCACTAGAACAATAAAAATATAAAACTACGTCATCCCTGCAGCACCCTGTGGGAAATAAATGGATGTAAATAATTCCACTTAATTCCAAAATGAGAT
Organism: Sebastes fasciatus; assembly: GCF_043250625.1. NCBI lineage: Eukaryota > Metazoa > Chordata > Actinopteri > Perciformes > Sebastidae > Sebastes > Sebastes fasciatus. The sequence continues at coordinate 3,249,056 of NC_133817.1, read as the reverse complement.
ACTGCCTGCATTATCAGAAAAATTAAATATTAAAAGAATCAAACAAAGTGTCATGTGAGAATAAAAATGTTTGCTGAAAGCCTGAACTTCACCTCTACAATTTCAGCGAGAGCTTCAACATGACACCGTTACCTGAGTGATCAGTCAGGACCAGAATACACATCTGGTATGAATAATTCAGACGGCAAGCCACAAATAGATTTACAGTAGTGGCAACAGACGCGAGGCTTTGATCCCTTTGTGAAGAATAAACGGCTGCAACAACCTCCCGGTTGTTGCATCAGACAACGGTATCGCAGATTAGCAGCGCTGTCGAGCGGAGGTCATCTCACCTGAATACGCTGGTTTGATTTGTGTGTGTCAACATTTTGCCACCAAATATGTATTCACAGAGATTACTGCTGGCTGAAAGTCATCCATTTATTTTACATCTTTACAATCAGAGATTTTGTTGCACTTGAATGGACACGAGGTGGTAAATACCAGTGGAAAAACATTTCTATCATACGTTATAATCAGCTACAGTCAGAACAAGGCCTCAAGACGCCACGACAGATAAATAATTCATCTCCTGGACAATTATTTAGCACGTAGCTCCCATCGGTGGAAACGAACTGAACGCTATATTTCCCTCTGACACAGAGAACGAGGTGTGTCGGATTGAAAAGGTGGTGTTTCACATTTAGCCTCGGGACTCTCATCAGTCACGAGGCCCAGATCCCAGACCAGCACAAAAAAAAAACACTGCCTTGACCTTCATTTGCATTAACATGCTGGATTCTAGGCTTCCCGTCTGTGTGTGTCCCTGGAGCTGGTGGAGGTGAGAGGGGAGTGTGACTACGGCTACATCAAAATGAATTTATTCATTGTTAAGGTTGTCAAACCCGAGAGACTTGTAGAATCAGCTCCGTTTGGCCGAGACATCAAATTCCAATTTAGAGGAAATGTGATTCATGGTGGACGACTAAGTCAAAATTTAGATCATACTGATGGTTATCTCACCTTCGAATCACTGTGTATGAAGAGAAAGAGGAAGAGCTATCTTCACGGACAGCGTTGGTCAGTAAACCATTACTGAGTTGGGTTACAGTAATGTGATTACTTTAACAAATAGTGCAAGGGGTTTACAGTTTGGAACACAGTTTTGTGTTAGTGTAAATCTTTACTTTGGAATAGAGCTATAATATAGCTGAGCAAACTCCATCTGATGATGAAGACTGTAAAATGTGGTTGAAGAAGCTAGTAAGTGGACCTTGAGTTAAGTTTTTGACCTCTTGTGGCATGTGTGTTATGACTCGTTTGCAACCTTGGCAACCTCCTGGTCTTAGAAGTGCCTTAAACCTTCATTCTCTCTACCAACCAGCAGGGGGCGACTCCTCTGGTTGCAAAAAGAAGACTGATTGTATAGAAGTCTATGAGAAAATGAGCCTACTTCTCACTTGATTTATTACCTCAGTAAACATTGTAAACATGAGTTTATGGTCTCAATCGCTAGTTTCAAGTCTTCTTCAATACAGCATGATGTTCATTTAGTAAATTATGGTCCCATTTAGAGTCAGATAGACCATAAAGCAGGGGATGCTTTAGGGCGGGGCTACCTTGTGATTGACGGGTCGCTACCACGCCGTTGTCCGGTCTGGGAGTTGTCCGTGTTTTTGTCTTTGAACTTTAACCCTTTCACAGTGTGTTTTCAGTTCATCAAAGTTAATTGTAACACTTTGGGTCGCCTAAAAATATCTAATTCATCGTTCGGTTGTACTTAGCTCCGCCCTCTCGTGTCACTTCTGGTTGCAAATAACCAAGATGGTGACGGCCATTGAGGCTTCAAAACGGCAGTCCACAAACCAATGGGTGACGTCACGGTGACTACGTCCACTTCTTATATACAGTGTATGGTAACAAAGGCTGAAGTAGTGTGATATTGTTATTAATGTCTTAAAAGCATGTGGCTATGACACAGGACACTTATGTTTGTTTCTTGTTTCCTACCGAGAGTCAAACTTGTTTTCTTTTTTACGACCATCTGTGAGGGCTTAGGAGTTGTTGGAAGGCAGCTTTGACAGATGAACAGGAAGTAATGTACATAAGTAATGTCACTTAATTAATGGAAATATGTTTTCACTGACTAATAAGGAGAGGTTAATTGTGAAAACAAAATTAATTCAATCCCGCGGCTCCTCCCGCTTCACTGTCCATCATATTTCATATAGCGATGTTTCTCTGGTAATGACACGGCTCATAGAAATATGGGACAGTTTTGATTGTGTGTAGACACTCAATATAGTATTTAATAGTGTTATATGCATACTTTTACATAATAAATGTGTGTACTATATTGCATATGCTAAAGTCTTTGCACTACATGTGGTATGAAGAATTTGGACACTCCACTTGGAGAGCAAATATCTTCCTCATTGTGATTTCTCTTTTGGGGCAAAGCACAGAATGGGACCTTTTTAAAAAAGACAAACACCAGTGAAATATCAGTTATGGAAAGAAAGTGGGTTTGATTTTATGGGAGAGGCTGAGTGAGATGTTTTTATTGGTTGGCGATTTTATTTACACAGACTACAAATTAACAAAAAAACGCAAATGAAAAGGATTTTGATGTTCTGTAAAAACTCAAACAATGAAGTAAATTGTCAACTGGGTTTGACCAGTTGCTCTCTCCAGACCCTCACTTGTTGTTGATGTCTGTATTTTGTTATTTTGGCTCGTGAATGGTGTTCTAATTTCATCGTGGTTTTTTCGGACCACTATTTTTCACCCGGGCTTCGATATTGAAACTCAAGCCCATCATGCCACTCCATAGCCCGCCTGTATTACATTCTCTGTGACCTTTAGTGGGTCAACAGTAAATCCCACGAGGGATTATATCACTGGCCGGACTTCTCTATATGGCGTGCTGCTGTACTCGCTCACAGTTTGCCCGTGGGCGTCTCCATCTTGCTGAGCATAATGGCAAAGTGGCACCTGCAATTTCAAGTTGCCGAGGAGTGGAGGGGGGACAGATACAGGTCCTAGAGGAGCCAGGTGATAACAGAATCCTGCTGTGATTGGTTTCATTAAGCTGATTGGTAAAGGACACTATTTGGGGGAACATTTTCATTTAGCTTGCTTCACTTGACCACATGAGGAAACTACAGATGAACACAAATGCAACTCTCCGTCCTTTTAACACACATGACACATCTCAGAAAGTAAGGATGGGTTTATGGGTATAGGCTGATCCACCGGCAGTTTGATGTGTTGTGCTCTCTAGAGATACTGCCGTTACTGTAGTGGAAGAGTCGAACTGAGCACCTTTTCACGATGTAATGAAAACACAGATCTTCAGGTTGACAGGTTGACAGGTGCTCCGCTCCAGCAAATGAAGGTAGCATCATGTTAAAGTGGAAGTTATTCAGTCACCAAAAATGTATTGTGACAGAAGCTGAAGAAGGACAAGAAAACTCATTAACATTAACGCTTTTGTGTATATTCCTCCGCAGTATACATGTGAGTAAATAAACCTTAGCTGGCATTATTTGCTAGTTCTATGATTAACGGCATCAATCAACAAACTTGCAATCCATGACTTCTTGCACTGTAATCATATTAAAACCCATCAGTGTCACTCACGTCATCTAGGCATAAATACGGCAGCAACATTTTTGTTTCTACCATAGACAGTCTATTTTGAAAGGAAGTTTGCAAATTACCTTTTATGTCGTTGTGAGAACTTGTTGAACTGTTGCATGCAGCCAATCAGAAATCAGTAGGTGTAAGGCTGAGAGACATATAAAAGCAGTTTGTCAATTCATATGAGCACAATATTTTCACATTATATTACGTCAGTGTAATTCACTCTCAATGCTTTGTCAGTGAATTGCACCGAGCTGTGAAGGCAGCACCAACGGACTGCAGAAGTTCCTTTTATTTTGGCGCGGGCTGTGTTCAGTGTCTGAATGTTTAATAGCTCGCCGCATTCAGCCGGTATAATGAGGGTAAAGAGTCTCAGGTACGACTCGTCTCTGGTTCAACGTTGGTTCGAGAAACGTCGTGTTGTCAAAACACATCAGCATTCAGCTCAGGGCCGATCGGTGCGGGTGTTGTCGGATCCGGCCTTGTCTTTTGTCACAGCGCCTCCTCAGCCGCCACTTACAACGTTCCTCATCGCCATAGCAACAGTGGCTTTCCCTACCTCGTCTCTCAGCGAGAGCCGCGGCCCTGAAGATGTTGAATAATGCTGATCTGCTGTGGGGGAATCGGTGAATGGAGCAGACACAGTGTGATGAGTTTGTCTTGGCAAAATGAGAGATCCACTGTTCAACATGATTCATTTCAATTCAGCAGACTTCTTTTATGAGCCGTAGCAAATGATTGAGCCCTTTGTTGGGAAAGTTATAACACATTTACTAGGGCAGTGTACTGGCAAGAATCTGTCCATACGTATCATGATACAGGAGGTAACGATTCAATATACTACGATATATTGTGATTTCTTTCAAATCTAATTTTAGGAAAACTGTCATACGTAGTATAAAGTACACACCACTTTATGTATGAAATCGGAGTATGTCATTATGTGAAATGTCTACTATGGGGACTAACATCATCACACATGAATACAGTTGGGCTCACAAGAGTCTCAGCTTTCCAGTGATACCCAATTTATGTAATTCTAAGACTGTTTAGGGACACCAGTATGCAGAAATATTCAAATACACAATTTTAGAATAGGAGAAAATAATATATTTTTACTGCAATCAAAAAACTTCTTCTGATTATCATAAAGTGGGCATGTCTGTAAAGGGGAGATTCGTGGTGGGTGCCCGCAGAACCCATTTACATTCACATATCTTGAAGTCAGAGGTCAAGGGATCCCTTTGAAAATGGCCATGACAGTTTTTCCTTGCCAAAATGTAGCGTGAGTTTGGAGCATTATTTAACCTCCTTCGCAACATTCAAGTGTGACCTGGTTGGTACTGATGGATTCTTTAGGTTTTTTAGTTTCATATGATTCCAGTAACTCTGGCTTTAAAACTGAAGTCGCTACAAACTCTGAAAGGGTATTTTTAGGAGGTTAATTAAAAATTGATACAGCGTTTTGGAGAATAGATACAGTATTGTAAAACATAATATCGTGATTATAGATTGGGGCTGTCAAAGTTAATGCAATAACGCATTAATGCCAATTTGTTTTAACGCCACTATTTCTTTGACACGATTGTTCTTTCGGTTGTAGCGGGCTCAGGTCATACTAGCTTGTCAAGAAGGAGGTTAAATAACCTTCCAAACTTTAAATGTTGGCGAGGAAAAACGGTCATGGCCATTTTCAAAAGGGGTCCCTTGACCTCTGACCTCCAGATATGTGAATGAAAATGGTTTCTATGGATACCCACGAGTCTCCCCTTTACAGACGTGCCCACTTTATGATAATCACATGCCGTTTGGGGCAAGTCATAGTCAAGTCAGCACACTGACACACTGACAGCTGTTGTTGCCTGTTGGGCTGCAGTTTGACATTTTTTTTACGCTAAATGCAGTACCTGTGAGGGTTTCTGGACAATATCTGTCATTTTTGTGTTGTTAATTGATTTACAATTATAAATATATACATATATTTGCATAAAGCAGCATATTTGTCCACTCCCATGTTGATAAGAGCATTAAATACTTACAAATCTGACATTTTGGGATGCAAAACGCTATATTTCACATTATGGATTTTCACTGACATGACACAGGAAAGTGACGATCCTCCACATGATCATGTATAAATCATTTCCTTTTGAGCATCTTGGAAAAACGTTTGTGTTAACTGCTCCTAGCAGCTCCTACCACGGACACACCACTCGTTGCTGATTGGTTAGGGCACAATATCAACTCCTCCCCAAACAGAAAACAGCTCACAAGAACATGATGTCAGACTGAATAATGAAGTGAAACGAGACGGTAATTCAGTCTGAGAAGGTGGCTGGAAAACGTGCACTTTCATAAATAGAAAAAACTCTTCCAGAATTTAAATTCTTTGCATGAATCAGGAGTTAAAATCGAGTTGTTGGTAACGGCCTCAGCCCGCCTGACCTCCACACTCCCTCTACTTCTCGGTCACACTGCTTCCTGTTTCTATTCATGTAAATCCTCATTTTGAGGTAATGCATCTGTCAGACTTTATTTCACCGGAATTCATAAATCCAGATTGAAAATTGCATAAAATTGCACCCCCGCTCCAGAGCCATCAGCTTTGACCTTGAACCACTGTGAGACGTCACGCCCCATCGTTTATTTATCCGAGCCTGGAGGAGAACAATAACCTTCTCCCCCGCCGACCGGGTAGACGGCAAACTGGGATCATTTATTTCTGCAGCTCACAATTAAATAAGTCTGGTACTACCTGTACCACGACGAGGTAGGAGAACTTTTTTACCCAGACTGCTCTGCTTCGGACCCTGCCAGCCCGGCTGGCTATTTGTGTGCGACCCACTTCGGCGCGGCTAAATTGAGCCCACGAAAATCTGGAGCAGGAAGCTCGTCAGAACACAAATAATAGCAAAGTGACCGATAAGAGGCTCATTTACTGGAGAAGGTACATGTTGTTTTTAGCAGGTTGTGATTGAAGGGAAGGGCAGCAGGAGATGGTGTGTGTGTGTGTGTGTGTGTGTTCGGTGTCCGTGTGTGGACACTAAGCGGGTATGTATAACGGTTTGACTAGCCTTGTTTCTCTCTTTTATTCCTTCTCTCCATATAATTGCATGTTTGTTTCTTTTAAATGACAATAATGTATTCATGTATTCAGGAAATCTTGGGAGGGCTGAGCAAATGCCTGCCAACTAGGCTTTTAATCACAACAGAAAAAAAAGCCCAGATACTGACATCAATTTTTACACTCTAGCACAGAAACACACACACACACACACACACACACACACACACACACACACAAATACACACAAATCATATGTTCCTCTCCACTTATCTACAAATGGATGACGGGAGGAAGGAGCGCTCCAATCTGTGTTTCACCAATACAACGCTGAATACTCTGCTATGTTCTTTTCTCATATAAAAACACTTTCTTCTTTGTGCAAATATATTGGCAGAGAAATGACCTCACCAGTATTTTTTTGAATGTTTTAGTCATTTGGCATCCTCTGGGTTAATCTCTATAAGAGAGTGCGTTTTAGCAGCCTGGGGCGGCTTTTTGTAATTGTTTTCAATGAGATTTTAAACGCTGCCTTTGCGTTGCCTTGTGTTTATCCGCTCTGTGAGTGCCCTGAACGCCTCGTAGGTGAACGAGCGGAAAAGCGCCCAACATCATTTGTGTTTTTTCTCACCGTGGTGAATTTTCCTGGACACCCAGAGCTTTATGACTTTACCAGGGACGCATCGATTCGACTTTTTCAGTCCCAATACCAATACCGATACCTGGGATTTGGGTATCGGCCAATACCGAGTACCGATCTGATACCTGTGTTTAATTAATAAGCTGTACAACAAAAAGGCAGTGCTGTGTGTTCCGTCTGATCTGGGCCTAAACACATTCTGCATTCACGAGTAGAATCTGGAGGCAACGGGACAAGATTTTGGCATCAGAAGCGTTCTGGTTTCCGTTTGTAGTCCGAGTAATATTGACCAATCATGTTGGACAGGGTCTGAAATTAACTTTTTTCACTGCCTGTCACTGTGGCAGGCAAGTATTTTTTTTGTCTGCCACTTTTGAAATCTCTGCGCTAAATGAAGGAATAACGTTTTAGATCTTATGTCATTCAATTTTCGATATATTTTACACAAAAAACATTATATACACGGTACATTACAGTGTTCGAATTACACCGTGGAGGGAGGGTAGTGTACACAGTACTGTACTGTACTTTATTGTTGTCATCTATAGTGGTTATTTGCATAAAAACACACAATTCAAATTATTATGAATATTTAAATATTTGCTTTAATTAAAAAAAATCTTGGTAAGTTGTTAAGGAGTTAAACAGGTCATAATTCCCTCTCTAATATCTATTTTATATTGATGTGAAAACATCTCCTAACAACTGGATTTATTCAAGTTCCTTGCCAAAAACTTAATTTTACGAGATTACATTTGAACACATCATGATAACGTTGTAATTTACCTTCACCCAATCGTCCTTTTTCCTGAGCAGCCTATGAACGTCTCATAATAGTAACTCAATGGCACCTCCGTTAACGTTACTAACTCCTCCTGTTGATTTAAACACAGATTTGTTGTTCACAGTGTCGCACTATCAGGGAAAAATAGGGTGCACCCCTCAGGTTTAGTAGCGCCACGCTGTTGAGCGCTTTTTTTCTCTCCACCGTGTAGAAAGCGGACAACTACTTTTCTCTATTCCCATCGCTAGCGTTTTCCCTGCCTGCCAAAGTAGCAGATGTCCTGATGATTTCACCCGCCACTGCCAACAATTTACCTGCATTTGGCTGGTGGCGGGTGCTAATTTCAGACCCTGATGTTGGAGCAGGCTTCGGTTGAATGCAGGTAAACAGTCAGTGTGGAGAGCAAAAGAGGTGGAACACATTGGCTGAAATGCAATCTGGGAACCCAACGACGGTTCCGGTGATTTAGCTTTTTATTGGTTTCAAATTAGCTTGTAAACTGGCTACTTGTGAAACAATCTGGTCGTGCAGCTTACCTCTTGTTTTGTTTTTTTTACGTCCACCTGCGAGCCGGCATCTCACTAGAACAAGAATCATCTGATGTCTCCTAACCAACCTCATGAATGCAGTGTTCACTGATTAAGCCAGTATATTTATTAATCACAGTTGTTCATTAAATGGCACAGATGGGCTTCATATGCATAATTCTCCAATGATAATGAAACTTTATTTTTGTCATCTGCATTTGAAGACATATTGCATGTTTCACACTATTTCTTGAGACACTTGCTCTGCTATTTTTGTTTGCTTTTATGATGTAGTCAAAGTAGTGTGAGATGGGTTTTTTTATGCCAAAAACAATCCCCTTGGATGTCTGATTTTCACAGTGTGTGTCTGAGCCACTTGGATGTTCAACTTGTCAATATTTTTCCTGACAGAAGCAGTCGGTGTTGAATCAACCTAGAATAAGACGTAAACATGAAACACCTAAAACCATTCTGCTTCACACGCTGCCTGTCCGCGTTCCTCCACCTCGACTAAAGCAACAGCTCCTGATCCCGGCGTCAAACCGCGCTCCCTCAACTTAAGACACCGCCGAGCCCGAAGCTCTTTTGTGCCACGCCGAATCAAACGCGTCATCGCGGGCCGCTGAAATATCAAGGCTGTTGAGTCAAACGAGGCGACTCGTCTTCCAGTCGAGCCTTGTCTTTGTGATCCTCCTCTGTTTCAGATTATCATGTCCGACTCTCAGATGTGTCCCAACCTTGAAATTTGATTAATGTCACATTTAGTCTCTGGGGATTTGGGAGCGGGATTTGAACGCAGAATCAAAAGGATTGTGTCTTTCATTGGGAATATGGGCAGTCAGTGTCCTCGGTGGGAAAATGGGTGTATGTAATGGCATCTTTTGGGCTATTAAGATTAGCCGTGATTTGCATAACTTTCTTTAGAGACCGGGGTGGCTTGGGGGCAAGGGATGGGTGCTACAATTCAACTGTGACATTTTAGAAAAGAGAAGGCACAGAAGCTGTCTGTTGACGTCAAAGTTTCAAATATTGGTAGAGTCCAACAGAAAATATGTTCAACATTTATAGCTGTTTGATTCTTTTCATTTAACCGAGTTTCTCCAAGCTGTAAGTAGAGTTTCCTTCCCAAACTAGGTCTCTAAATCAGCCTTCAAATGTATGTTGTTGTCCTATTTGGTCCCAATCTTCAACAATATTACTATGACTGCATACTTCATCTTGGTTTGATTACTGTAATACATCGGCTTACATGACCAAGCCTCCTTTTAGGGGAAACCGATCCCGTGTCTCTGATAGACGGTAACAGAGTAAACAGAAGAAGTTGAAACATGTCTCCAAACGTCTACTTTAAACAAACCGGTAATAGTAATAACGCTATGCTGAGGAGTTGCTGTGTAGCTGGTTGCATCAACAATAAATCCCAGATCGCTTATCTCTGATTTGTTCCCCTGCCGTGTCCTAAAAAAGATATAATAGAGGGTCTTTATGGCTGTTGTGTTGCGGGTTAACCGAGGCTTTCACACTGAGATCTGAGGCTCATAGGAGACGTGAATATTCACTGTTGGTATCATATGAAACAAAGGAATCCATTGATACTAGGCCACTGAGGCACACTTTGTGATATTGGGTTATAATAAACTTTGACTTCACTTTTACGGAGCCCCGACACTGACAAAAAGTCCTGTCATGTCCCGGTGATACACTCTTTGTGTACGGAGCCTCACTGAACACACTCTAATATTTATGCCGCTACGCAGACGTGCTCAAATAAACATCAGCTCTCATGAATCGACGGCACGTCTGAGCCATAGGCAGAGCGCCGAGATACTGATGGGCAGATGAAGAGATGAAAGGCAGAGGCAGCGAGACAGAGGCGTGTTGGTTATATTTAGTATCACAGTCTCCCCGGGATCTTCAAGCTGGTGTATTTTTGTCTGACTGGAGAGGTTGAATACAACCTTTTGTTTTATTTCCAGTGATGTTACGATAAGCGCTCACATGTCGTCTTCCCGCTGCTCGCTTTAATCTATGTCTTACATTCTTTGTTTTCCGCCAGGCGTGTTTTTTGGGGCAACTTTGACAGCGGCTGAGGAATATTTTGAGTTTAATGATACAGGACCATGATGGTGACAGGAAATATATTATATTTTAGACCCACTTCCTGGATTGTTAGCGGGGGAGCTACTCATCTTTGTTGCCCAAAACTTTGCTCACACAAGGGACCAGATTAGAAACTGTAAAAGTTTTCAAGAACTGGTTTCAGTCTAGATAACCACAAGGTGCTGCAGGAATGAGTCCTAAACCCCAGAAATGAGTTAGCAAGTATCGACAGCCCGTCCCGTCCTCCCTGTGCCGCCCAGGAGCGCATCCACAACGGCTTTTTCTTTCTTTTCTTTTTCTTTTCGCAACACAAGACCGCCAGCATCACACACAACGCTTCTGTTGCCATGATTGACAGTTGCTTCAACCGCCTCCCCGATAACGTCTGAACTCGCGCATGATCGTGTAATACGACATGCCGTGATTGGTCGTGGTCATACGTGTAGTCTTGCCAGTCACCCAACCAAGACACTCGGCGCTGTGATCGTTAGATCTGACATGGTGACCATCGTCAAAGACAAAAACATTGTGTAGTCTGATCCCGGCATAAAATCCATTTAGCTGCTTCCTCCGTCCACAGCAGTACATTACTTTGCTCCCGTGCTGGTACTCCTGTCTGTTCCTCCAAGCTGGGGGGGTTATTTGGGTATTAGTGACATCTCAACTTCCTGCATCAGAGCGTGCAAAATGAAGATCACGATTTTTTAAATCTGCCTCTCTCTGACCCTTTGAGTCTTTGTGTAAATTGTCTGGCTGTCTGTACCTCAGCTTACCCCCCCACCACCCTTCCCCTCCTTCCAGCGTCGACTTCACCGACTTAAAGTGACAATGAATTATTCAAATTAGAACGCCTGGAAATTTTCGATAGGCTATTTTTAGCCGCGGCATCTGGTTGGTTGCCAAAAGCTATGGGTTTAGAAGGGTTCCCCGAGTGAGCTGGCTGTCATGTCACACAGCGAGCTGTATAATGAGGACGGGGAGGAAGTGTGTGTGTGTGTGTGTGTGTGTGTGTGTGTGTGTGTGAGCGGGGGGGAGACAGTGACGGAGAGAGAACGAGGGGAACAGCAAATCCTCCTGTCATGTGGAAACGCTGTTGTGTTTTTGTTCTCTCTTCGGTTAGGAGTCTTGTTGTCGGCGACGCCCGCTCTCTCTGTCGGTTGTTGATTCTAAATTAGCAGCGAAAACAGTTTTATTGAAACCCATCCTTTTAGCTGAGTGAGTGACAGCAAACCCTGCTCTTGTTTTGTTATCTGCCTGTACGAAGAACAACAAAAAAAATCTTTTATCATGTTCAGGGAAAGGGAGATGGGAGATGGGAGAGAGAGAGGAAGAGAGAGAGGGAGAGGGGAACCCTTTTCCCTGCCAAAGAGCACACCCGTTCATTTTCCCCTCCGCTGCCTCCCATTTCTCTTCCCCTTTTGCGATTCAACATCTTGAGCTGTCAAAAAAAAAGGTGGCGTTACCATGGCGGCGGCTGATCAAGGGAAAAAGTGCAGCCCCGTGTACGACAAGAACATGCTTTTGTTTTGGGGACTTGTGATTGTAATGTAGGGCAATTCATTACTAGCCTTCCTATTCCTCCTGATATTCCCCGGGACTCATCGCTGTCCTCCCAGGAACCCGCTTTATTTTTATCCCGCTTTCTATTTAATAAAAAGAAAATATCATCACCAGGCTCGTCTCTATAGAATAAGGCTGAGATGGAAATCAATTACTTGGCGGTTTAATTATGTATGCGCTACGATGGTCTTTAAATGAGCCATTCAGCTAACTACGCTGCGTAATGTTGATTTAACCACTGTTTAATTTTAGAATGGGGAGCTCCATGTGACAAATAATACAGGCATCATGTCTGTTTCCCAACATGCACTCCTGCATGTTCTCCTCCTACAGGCTGGCTCAGTTATCACACAGCATGTCTAAGCACATATATACTGGATGTGTGTATAGCTAATGGACATCAGAAGGTTCTGTAACCTCACACGACCTGTTAGGAGGTCCGTCATTTCAAACACACGAAAGTGAAGCCAAAACGTCTCGATCGCCCCCTGGTGGCTGGCTGCGGTATAGATCATAAAGTCCGCCCCCTCCATGTTAGCGGATGGGATACGAACCAAACTAAAAAGTACAAAGTACGTGTGAGATACATTTTTCCCCAAAGATGGTTTCAGTCATTTTAGGTATTACTTATCACTTACTTTTTGTTACTTTTTCTGATATGTTTGGTTTTAATTAGTTATTTGATGTAATATAAATATAGAGGACAAAATCAAAATCAAATAATAAATGTCATTAAATGTAGCAAAAATAATATGAAAAATAAAAGTAGGCATTAATTGATAAAACGTGACATAAATTGAAATTTGTTTAATTGCTTCTTTATTTATTTGTCTTTGTATTAATTCTCTTATTTATTTACTCTTCTATTTAATTTTCCCTTTTATTTATTTATGCATTTATTTTTATTATTTTCTTAAACCCGTCTATTTATTTTTGCATTCATTTTGTATTCATTTATTTATTGTTTCCAATTATTTTTTTATGTATTTGATATTTATTTTTAAATATATGTATTCATTCATTTATTTATTTATTCCTGCATGATTACAAAAATAAATAAATAAATATAAGCAAAAATAAGTAAATAAATAAATTTAAAATTTAATAAAAGTGAATGCATAAATAAAAGTGAAAATTAAACAGAAGAGTAAACAAATAAGGGAATTAATACAAAGATAAATAAATAAAGAAGCAAATTAAAACACATTTTATAAATTAATTAATGGCTACATTTATTTTATTTATTTATCGAGTCATTTATTTATTTATTCATTTATTTTTTAATTTTGGCAGGTTCCGTCCTCCATATAAAACGGGGTGAGACGTCATGATTGACAGCTTTTGGCTTCACTTTTGTACAGTTTGAGGAAGTGGAGACGCTTCATCCATTTTTGTATACAGTCTATGACACAAACCCACAGAACTTAGGTTTAATTTCTAGTCACATATACTGTATGTTAGCCTTTATGATGCACAAGATATGATGATACACAGAGAGAAGAACTTTCTATACTCTATACCCGCCTCCTCAATACATATGTATTGTATGCATTTAGCAGACTGCCCTCCAGAGTGAATTACAATGAGTGCAGCAGTAAAACAGCATAAATAAACAGACTTGTCAGCCTCGTTCTCCTTCGCTCACACTGGAAAGGTCAAAGAAGTGAAGAAGGTCTTTGTCTGGCTGGCATACATTGACTTATTTATTGTCTGTTTCAGTCGGCTGAGTTAAAACAGAGAGTATAAAACAACATTTCATGATTCTCAGTGTTTCAGCCCAGCATGTCTCTGCGTTGCATTCTGGTATATTGATGCCACTGTTGGTGGAGGAGATGTTATTTTCCTGAGTGATTGACATGTGGTGTGTATGTACTGTATGTAGTGGTTGCCTCAGGGATTTAGACCTATTCATAGAATCTGTGTGTGTGTTTGTGGCTTTCACCATCCCTCCTCCGTATTGTCTAAGAAGCATGGTGGTAGCAGGTGACGAACACAACAGAAGGAGCTGCATGTATACATGTGGCCACAGTCTGTTTCTTTGTGCATGTGAGTGGGAGGAGGGTACGTTCAACACCAAGCATGTCAAGCAAGCATTCATATACCACTATTTTGTTTTGCTAAATAAGGGAAGAGGAATATACTGTAGGTGCTGTCTGGAGTAGAGAGGTTTTACTGATGAGGAGAAGGGTGTTGATCAGCTGTTGTTCATGCTCAGCAAGCTGATCATAATAGTGTTAAGTCCGGGTAAAATGATCAGCTAAAGTTAGCTAAGTTGTTTTTTCCGACCCCATCCAGCTGCCAAAAACCTCTAAACCTCTAAACCTGGAGGGATCAGAGGTTGCCAGAACTCATCAACAATCAGCTGCGGAGTCTATTTGACTTTTGTTTACGAGCTCTGGTTCATTGGTTGCTAGGCAGCATGAAGAGAGGGAGGGATGGATGGATGGAGAGAGAGAGAGAGAGAGACGGTCCTGTCATGAAGTAGGTGATCAGTGTCGCTCCCTGGTGTGTTGTCAGTATCGTGGGTTGGTGGTGATGTGGAGGAGAGGTGAGGGGTGGGGGGTCTCTTTGAAGAGACACAACACCGCTGAGTGACAGACACACAGCAACAGACGGAGGGATATCTCTGGCCGGGGGTCTCTGCTTCCAGCTGGAGCTGAGCTCAGTGTCTGTCTGTGGGAGAGAGAGAGAGGACAGCTCTGCTTATCTCTGCACATAATAAACCCACTGATGTTGTGGTCATTTACTGTAAAATGAGGTTTAACTGTCACATTTAGCAACATTCAGCAATTCATTACAGTAAAAAAATGCTTTAGTTGTTGTTTTATTCTCCTTAATAGACTTTATCTTGATGTGATTTACATACGTTTGATATTAAGTGACAAGATGCAGACGAGGAATATGTGGTTCAGTGTGAATGCAAGATTGCTACCACTTATCAGGCAGCCTTTATCACAATGTTATAAGTTGTAATTAAAGCTTCAGTAGGCAACAATTTTTTGGCAAACTTTGGGCAAAAATTGTCCATAGTTAATCACAATTAATCGCAAATGAATCACACATTTTGTATCTGTTCAAAATGTACCTTAAAGGGAGATTTGTCAAGTATTTAATACTCTTATCAACATGGGAGTGGGAAAATATGCTGCTTTATGCAAATGTATGTATATATTTATTATTGGAAATCAATTAACAACACAAAACAATGACAGATATTGTCCAGAAATCCTCACAGGTTCTGCATTTAGCATAAAACAATATGCTCCAATCATAACATGGCAAACTGCAGCCCATTAGAACCCATTTACATTCACATATCTGGAGGTCAGAGGTCAAGGGAACCCTTTGAAAATGGACATGACAGTTTTTCCTCACCAAAATGTAAGCGTAAGTTTGGATCGTTATTTAACCTCCTTCACGACAAGCTAGTATAACATGGTTGGTACCAGTGGATTCATCAGGTTTTCTAGTTTGATATGATACCAGTATCTTCACTCTAGCTTTAAAACTGAGCCCACTACAACCTAAAAATCACAAGTTGCGTTAATGCATTATGAAATATGAAATTCATTTTGCATCCTTAGACAGTTCCGTTCAAGAAATGTACACACAGGTTGATCATACAGTTGACACTTTTCATAGACGTATTAAAACACATTCAAACAGTCATGACAGTTAAACACATCACATCATATTCTCTGGATTCAGATTTAGCAGCACACTGAGTTTGGTTTAATAGCCACAGGATAGACTGATGTATAAAAGAGCTCTTCCGCCTGTTGTGTTTCTCTATATTGGAGGACAGAAGTTGGTTTAAACATTCGAGGAGTCAGATAAGATATTGTTAGCAAGTCTGAGCATGCTCCTGTTGTGAGATGCTGAAGATGGATTTACACACAGAATTACATGTATGCTGTCTTTGCATACTAAACAGCGACGCCAGCACTCGTGGACGTGCAGTTGAACACGTCTGCAGACTTGATGTGTGTACACAGAGGAAAAGCCCTAAATCCAGATTGAAATTATAACCGGGCAATCATTCAGAAACAGACGGCATACCACATACGAGCCTCAAACCCCCAAACCCCGCAGGTTTAATTATGTCAGTGTGTAGACGTGTGTGTGTGTGAGCCTGTGTGTGTGTGTGTGTGTGTGTGTTTGAGTTAGCAACGCCGGGGTCTCCTTAGTTTGATGATGTCACGGCGGCTTACAGCGAGCCAAAGCAGCATGGCGGTGGGATGGTGGTCTCGGGCCAGGATCCGGGCAAAACAGCCTCCACTCACAGTGTCAAACAGATGGTGGCGGTCCCAAGGAAGCGGGGCGGTTTCTGAAGCGGAGCTTGAGCAGAGCGGTGGGCTGCCTGGTTGTGTGAGGAGGGATTTTTCAGTGGGAGGATGCCAAGGTTTGCCCATCCAACGTGTTGCTGTGCCAACAGATGAAAGGATGTACCGGAAAACGTGTGACCCACGAGGGTCGTTCTGTTTTTAGCTCTCTGAGTGCCGGAGCGACCAGGATTCACCACCGAGTGGTTCAGATTCTGGAAGAGCTCAATTTATGATTCATTTTGGCAGATCTCAGTCACAAGATGACTAATCACTTTCTAGCTTAGCGGATAATTTCCTTCACTATAATATACATAATTCAAAAACAGAATTCTATTCCCAAATACTGTTTAACTATAAGGCTTGGTTCAAAATTCAAAAAAGTGACACACACTGTGTCTAGAAAGACACAGCTGAGCATGACAATCAAAATTCAATTCACCTCCATTGTATCGGGGTGGCATGCACACATCTCAGAGACCGATATCTTAGAACCTGGGAACGTAAATCAAAGCTGTCTGCATGGGTAGATACCATAAGGGGTTAAGTGAGAAAATGTGTTCTGGGTGAATTGACACTTAAAAGATTATTTCTGGCTCATCTGCCACCCCATTTCTACTTCATGCGTGTTGAGCAGATCAGCTATCTGATATCAAACAAGCTTAACGCAAACACATCCAAGAGAACCACCTCAAGAGACGCATTGAAAGGTCACGATTAATCGCCAGACTGTCCATAGCTAATTGTGATTTTTTTAATCTGTTCAAATGTACCTTAAAGGGAGATTTACCAAGTATTTAATACTCTTATCAACATGGGACTGGACAAATATGCTGTTTTATGCAAATGTATGTCTATATCTAATATTGGAAATCAATTAACAACACAAAACAATGACAGATATTGATCCAGAAACCCTCACAGGTACTGCATTTAGAATAAAACAATATGCTCAAATCATAACATGGCAAACTGCAGCCCAACAGGCAACAACAGCTGTCAGTGTGTCAGTGAGCTGACTTGACTATGACTTGCCCCAAACTGCATGTGATTATCATAAAGTGGGCATGTCTGTAAAGGGGAGACTCGTGGGTACCCATAGAACCCATTTACATTCACACATCTGGAGGTCAGAGGTCAAGGGACCCCTTTGAAAATGGCCATGCCAGTTTTTGTCAGCAAAATTTAAGTTTGGAGCGTTATTTAACCTACTTCGTGACTAGCTAGTTTAACATGGTTGGTATCAATGGATTCCTTAGGTTTTCTAGTTTCATATGATGTTCATAAGCTATTTAAAAAGATATATTTTTTTAATACCTAGTAGCAAAATCTAACTAAATGTTCTGCTTCAAACCATATTTGTTGGCGTTTAGCCAATTTTTCACTGCAGTCAAAAACCTATTTGCTCTCCCGCTTGCAGCACACAAAGGGAGGCCTGCACCTGTATTAACGGGGCGGTCTAGTAGCAATCTAACAACACCATAAATTACATCTATTTATCCTCAATAATAAAAATCTATTTCAGCTCTAACATTAATATAGGAAATTAGTTAAGTCGTTACCAAAAAAACGATCATTCACTTGACGAATCTATCAAAACGTCATCACTTTATTAATGTTGACGAAACTGACGAGTTCTATTCATTAAAGAAAGTTGATTTAATAAATAATGACTTAAAACACTGAATCACTTAATGTACATTGAGGATTTTGTTCGAGAGACAAGTAGACCCAAACAGCTCAGTCAGTCACAATCAGGTGGCGATGTGAGGTCGGACACCAGGCTGAAGTTAGTTTGATTATTAGATTGTTCCATTTTAATTTATGGAATACATGGTATAATCTGCTGTAGGCTCTAGGAAATAAACATACATACATGAACAGACCAGTAGCTGCAGGCTAATCACATTTGATTTGTCACCGATCGTTGACAGGCCGTTTGCAGACCACCAAGTTTTTCCTTTCCATAACGTGCTAATGCGTCGTCCACGCCGATGTATCAGTTACTGTTTACAACCCGACGCCGCGTAGCTCCGGTGTCGGCGTCCTGGAGGCTCCAGGCCGAGCGGCAGATGTAATCCGCCGGGGGGGATCGTGTGATCGAAGCCGTTTGATCTGGCATTTTCCTCATGTCTCTGCTGCCCGGCCGCGGACGGGCTGAGTTCGAGGGAGTGGCAGAGGCGTCTCGTGAAAAATGATGTGATTACGAGGAAGGCCCTCCCCGCTTCAGGACTGTGACAGCGATCACATCCCATCATTGTTCGGGGCGGTGATAGGCCCGCTGGCTGAATCTGTTGAGTCCTAATAAATCTTTCAGTTTGTACAGTACATGTAGAAAGATACACAGAGCCGAGCTTTCGAAGAATACGGCTGTCGTTTCTCATCCTGCCCGGTTTTCCCCTCACTAACCGGTCAAAGACGGAGTAGATGTGATTATAACATGTGCGAGGAGACGTGTTTTTTTATGATTGATTGTTTCCTGGAGGAAGACGTCCAGCTCTTCCTGTGGGTGTTGAGTGACTGATAGGAGTCTGAGCTTAATGTGATGCAGCAACTGATATGAAAACATTCAGCTCAGGCTCGGTGACATAATGCTGAAACAAACACAACAAATCGAAGGTTCTGCCAGTTGCTGTTTATAGTGAATAAGAATTAACAACAGCTTTGTGTAAGAGGAGAAAAAAAGATCCTTGATATTTCAGTGACACATAAAGCAACGTATAATGCCGTGCTAGTTGCCCATGGAGACTGACGTGTTCATTACAGTGTGCAGAACAAACCTGCTCTAACAATCCTGTTGTTTATACCAGTAGTGTGCGCCCGAAAAAACCCTGTTTCACTCATAACTGAGACCCACAATAGACCCGTTTTTGTCTTTTTTAGGGGGGTACAGGGGGTCTTTAGAGGGAGATAGCAGGTCAACAGTAGATGTCACATAGAAGTGGTGAACATCATCTGAAAGCTGAGAACCTGAAGATTAATTTGAGATGCAGCTCAGCACTGTGTGTCAAGTTGTTCTAGTCATAAATGTGTAAGTGTATGAGTTTATCATACATGTGGCTCTTCATGGCCACATGTTTGAAGGTCACAGGTTTGGCCTCTGCAATAGCCACCTTGGCCGTTAACCGCTGTGCCACCGAGCGAGAAAAGCCTTAAATGTAATGAAAAAGACGGGTGCAAATGGGGCGAGTCCTCGGGCTAAATTAGATCTGCATTGTTCAGAGACGGACTGTCTGTGCTACATCCGCCCTGCACTGCCTTCAAAGAGCAATTTATAGAAGTACAGGACTCATTTAGCATGCAGAGTGTGTGTGTGTGTGTGTGCTGGAAATCAGGATGTCTAGAAAGCATGTGCCTGTTGCAATCACATGGTAGAGTAGCGCCTTTGCATTTTTAATGCCTGTCATAAATAACCTTGTGAGGATACATGGGTATCAGTGTGCACCTGCAGGTTGGTGTAATAATGTGTATGCATGTGCGTTGGGTGTCTGGCTTGTTTAATGTGACGTGATTCAGCTGTTACAGGCCAGTGTGCGCTGGGGGAGAGGATATATCCTCGTCGCTCTGCAGAACGCCGCGATATTACAGCCCAGCACGAGACGGCGGTTGTCATTAGTTAGCGCAGCATCCGAGCAGCCGAAGGAAACAGCTCAGGTCGTCCTGCTGCTCGTTTCAGCCGGTGTGTCATGATAACAGGGCAGACAAGAGAGGAGTGAGATCGGGAGAAAGTCAGAACGGAGCAGCGGGAGGAGGAACTGCTGTGTTAGGAGTTTGCATGTTTAAAGGAAAAATAAATCCTAAAACTAACACCTTAATCAAAGCTGCTTTTCTACTTCTACTCACACACAGTTTGGTCTTATTCTGCATGCACGTCACCGGGAACAGATGGTAGAGATGGGAGATGTTTACAGCTTGTGAGCATTCAAGTCATGGGACAACTCCAGACTGTTTTACTAGAGTGGGTTATGTAATTTGACAATATATCACTATATATTCATTAAATGTGGGTTTTATTACCCTGAACGACAGACCTGGGCTCTGAAGCATCCATATTTGTTTGCCTTTTGAGGCACTTTTATATTAGTAAGCACCAGCTTGGATATATCTGAGCTTACGGAGAATTCCACGCTTTAAAGTCGTAAATACGACTCGGATGTTGAAGCGCAAATTGATGGTTTATGTGCTCTGCTCTCTGCTAGCGATGTCTCTATGACTGCGGTGGGCACGGTCCAACTGAATGTACGTTCCCCTGTATGTGAAAGTACAGATGGTTGGTTATGGTTGGCAGTCGTCCCCTCTGAAGGTCGACTGTGTACCACAGACTGGATATGAGAAGTGGACGTAGTCACCGTGATTTCACTTATTGGTTTGTGAACTTCTGTTTTGAAGCCTGAAGTTTGGTATTTTGGTCGTCGCCATCTTGGCTTTTTGCAACCAGAACTGAAAACACACTATGAAAGGGTTAACGTTGTAAGATGAAAACACGAACAACTCCCAGACCGGACTGGTAGGTGGTAGCGACCTGTCAATCACAAGGTAGCCCCGCCCTAAAGTATCCCCTGCTTTATGGTCTTTGTGACTCTAAATGGGACCATAATTTACTAAATGAACATCATGCTGTATTGAAGAAGACTTGAAACTAGAGATTGAGACCATAAACTCATGTTTACAATGTTTACTGAGGTAATAAATCAAGTGAGAAGTAGGCTCATTTTCTCATAGACTTCTATACAATCAGACTTCAGAGGAGTCGCCCCCTGCTGGCTGTTAGAGAGAATGCAAGTTAAAGACACTTCTGCATTGGCTTCACTTCTCAGACCCGCCTGCTCTGTACATGTAGAGGTTCTTCAGGGCTGCTGTGTAGATATTAAACCCCGTTCAAGTTATTTGTTATCTTATGATCATAAATATGCAATCCATGATTTCTTCTGAAACCCAAGAAACTGTTAAAAGTAAAAAGTAAAGTAAAATTAAAAGATAGTCTGATTCTAGAGAGAACGTCATTTCATTTTCACAGTGTTGCTGTGCAGGTTTACAAGTGAGATCAACAGCAGAAATGGTGTCTTGTTTACTTCCGCCCACAGCTCCTAGATCAGTCTATAGAAGAGGAAGCAGACTCCAGTGTCTATATTAGCAGCAGCTTTAATAGACCAAATGCACAAAGCCCTTATGATGCTCTAGCTTTCAGTACATCACTACTGTACTGTATGTTGCTGTACTGTAAGTGCCAGTAAACACGATAAGGCTGAGAGAAAACATACAGAAAAGGACAAAGTAAGACAAAACTTTTTTTTGTCTGAACATTTTGTGAATAGGAATATGGCTTATGGTATTGCAAAGAGATGAACACATGCACTTATAAGACGATAAAGACATAAATGATATAATATATATGAAGAGAGCGCATGCTAACAGCAGCAGAGTGAATGCACAGCACACGGTTCAGCAGCAGAGTGACCCAAATAGTGGCAATGGTATTTCGAGAGCGCGTGAGTCATGCGATCCAAAAACAAGGCAGGGTGTGAATCTGTGAAACGACTTCTTCAGGGCTCAGTAGGCAGAGAGCGCAGCAGTGGATGGATCTGTGGGAGGAAGGTGGAGAAGGAGCGTAGTAGGCTGCGTGTGTGGAAATCTGCTCCGTCTAGCTCTCTCTCGGAGAAAAGCTGTGGATGTTTGCACATTCAGCCTGAGCTGAGCTTCTTCCAGGCAGGGCGGCGGAGACGCTGGATGGGAGCTCTGCATCTGACAGGTGGTTCGATAAACACTTAGCAGGAGAAGACCAAAACACAAGCAGAAAATAATCTGTATGTGACTCATCATTTAATACTGTTACCGTACAGATTCAAGTGTATCAACATGATATCAGTTTGCCAAATAGAACAACAACTTAAAGGTCCCATATTGTCTTTTATATTATAAAGCAGGTTTAAGTGCTTTAATAAATACTGTTAAACGATCAAAACGCTCAATATACCAAGAAATACACACAGTCCGTATTCAGAAATTGCGCGTTTGAAACAAGCCGTTAGGATTTCTGTCCATTTGTGATGTCACAAATATACAATATTTAGACCATTACACGGTTTTAAACATAAACATTTTAAATGTGTCCCAGTTTATTTCCTGTTGCAGTGTATGTAAATAACATCAGCTGACAGGAAGTAAACATGGACCCAAGCTGTTGCCTAGCAACGCAATTCCGTTGAAATGCACTAAAACGGAGCGTTTCCGACATACGGCGAATACAGGTATATTCAGACAGACATTATGAGGAAAATAAAGTTTTTTTTTAACATTACAGCATGTAAACATGTTCTAGTAGAAACACAAAATATAAGTATGAACCTGAAAATGAGCACGATATGGGTCCTTTAAGAATAATTGTGATGTTGTTTGGGTGGGGGGAATAGAATAGTTATTAATAACAGGCAGTGCTTCATATAGAGATGTTCCGATTCAGATACCTGAACTTGCGGTATCGGCCGATACCGAGTACTGATCGGATACCACACACATCACACCTCAATAGCCTGCACGTCTTTTAGCCTACATGAAATGTGTCCCCTCACTGTCCCGTATAGTTTGGAAATGGCCATTTCAGAGATGTATTTGCGACCTGGCAAACTGTACCTTGGCTCCAAATGCTCCATGAAAGTGGCAGTAGGCAGTATATATTTTTGGCATCATTGGGCAAAAATTCCATAATAACCTTTCAGCATATTGTAATTCAAGTGTTCTGAGAGGAAACTAGACTTCTGCTCCTCCTCATGGCTCTGTTTTCAGGCTTTAGAACATCTAGCCCGTGACGGGAGACTTTGACCAATCACAGGTCATTTCAGAGAGAGAGAGCGTTCCTATTGGCTGTGCTCCGGTCATGTGACCGGAACTTGCCGTTCCTTCACCGGATTTTACAATGGCGGCGGCGTCACAAACTTTCTCATTTTACAGCTAAACCGTGCACTACAAGATGATTCTGAAACATTTGAGGAGAGAAATAGACATTACAGTAACATAATATTGATTGATATTTGATCAGCGCTGCCTAGTTTGACCGTTTGATCGGAGTTCGTGAGTGATTGACAGCCGGCTCTCATAGACGGCAGATGGACAGCAGACCTCAGATCAGCTCTGACTGCTTGCTTTCCTCCGGTCTGTGAAATCTTGCAGATGCCGTTAGGAGCTTCGGAGAACACAGACGAACATGATTTTTGTCAGATTACCTGTCTCATGTACTACTGTCAGGATATAGCGACCGTTTTATAAAAATAACTTTTGTTAATCATATTTCCTCCAATCTCACCTACTTCAGCTTTAAGCGGCGTAATCCTATGTTTTTTTTCGACAACCGACAGGCGTTGGTGGAATTTATCTCCCCCTGCCAAACATACCAGCAGCAGTAAATTAAATCTGACTGCATCTCATTCCTGTGTTACGTTCCCACCAGGAGCAAAGGGGGGAAGTGTGTGTTTATTTGTTGCTCTTGCTAATAGATTGCTCCTCTCTCTGGAGTCCATTCAAATTGATGCAAGTTAATTAAACTTGTCTTGAGTTCAATCTCTTTCTCAAGAGTAAATTAATTGATTTGTCTCGGCGTATGTATCCTCAGCCAGGGTATATAGAACGTCACGGTTCAAACCATTTGAAATGTAAAGGATGGATTGATATTAAAATGTTTTTCTCTTCTTCTCTTGTCCCCCCCCCCCCCCCTCTGTAGTTTATAGCCTTTGCATCTTTGTTCTTCATCCTGGTCTCCATCACCACCTTCTGCCTGGAGACTCACGAGGCTTTCAACACCATCATCAACAAGACTGACCCGATGCGGAACAGCAGCTTGCCGGACTTGGGCCCGCAGTACGAGATCAAGACGGACCCGGCGCTCACCTACGTGGAGGGCGTTTGCGTCTTCTGGTTCACCATCGAGTTCTTGGTGCGTGTGACCTTCTGCCCGGTCAAGTTGGAGTTTATAAAGAGCGTTCTCAACATCATCGACTTTGTGGCCATCCTGCCTTTCTACTTGGAGGTAGGGCTGAGCGGCCTTTCTTCGAAGGCTGCCAAAGATGTGTTGGGTTTCCTCAGGGTGGTGCGTTTTGTTCGCATCCTGCGTATCTTCAAGCTAACACGTCATTTCGTGGGGCTAAGAGTGCTGGGCCACACGTTACGGGCCAGCACCAACGAGTTCCTGCTGCTCATCATCTTCCTGGCGTTGGGAGTGTTAATTTTTGCCACCATGATCTACTACGCCGAACGGATCGGCGCTAAGCCCAATGACCCCACTGGTAGCCTCCACACCGAGTTCAAGAACATCCCCATTGGCTTCTGGTGGGCCGTGGTGACCATGACAACACTGGGCTATGGCGACATGTACCCAAAGACCTGGTCGGGCATGGTTGTGGGCGCGTTGTGCGCTTTGGCGGGTGTTCTGACAATAGCCATGCCCGTGCCCGTTATCGTCAATAACTTTGGGATGTACTACTCGCTGGCCATGGCCAAGCAGAAGCTGCCCAAGAAGAGGAAGAAACACATCCCTCAGGTGGTGCAGGGAGGGTCCCCCATCTACTGCAAAGCCGATCTCAACACCACCTGCAACAGCACTCAAGGTGACCTTTGCCACGTCAAAGGGAGCAGAGTGCTAGAATGCCACCGCTCAGGTAAGACCATACGGCCAGATCAAGGCCATATGGGATTAAAATATAACCTATGGTTCTATTTTTCACTTTTATATGGTTAAATTATGTTAGAAATAGGCCTACCAGTAGGCTAAAGTTTCATTTTTGGTGTATTTGCACAAGACAATTTCATTTAAAAGATATATAGCTATCAGCTTACCTTGTTGTTTTTTAATGTTACTGTTACTGGTGCGATTCTCTTAATCAAGGTCGATATGATAGCTATATTATAAGCATGTCAAGAAGTAGGGATGCACCGATAACGATACTAGTATCGGGTATCGGGTCTGATACTGTGCTCATGTACTCGTACTCGCAAAACGGCTCCGATGCAACGGCACCAATACCACTTTACGGCAGCGTGACGTTAACCTCTCGTCACCATCTTTCGGGTCCTATCGCACGCGCTCACGCTCCACCTCCCCGATGGTGCGGGCGGGCCCTCACTTTTATTGTGCCACAGGGTTTTGCTTGCACCCTCTGACTCGCGCGTGCGTAAGACTCTGACTCTGACTGAGGACAGTCCGCCCCAGTGACACTCTGTCCACGGCCCCGGGAAGCACCTTCGCCCCGAGCCTTTCCAAGCCGACCTAGAGCCGGTGGCGGCGCACCGCCTCGTATGCGTGACTCCCCAGCCTGCCGTGTGTCGCTCACACCCTCCAGCTGGCTGTTAACGAGGGTCTTTTGGTACAGAGAAGTATTCGTATCGGGACTTGGTATCGGCGAGTACCCAAATGTAAGTAATTGTACTTGTACTCGCTCTGAAAAGTTGTATCTGTGCATCCCTAGTTACGAAGCTATGTCAATCCTGTGTGCACAAAAATAACTGTTTAAGAACCTGCTGGCAGGGCACGCTTACACAAAAAAAAAGAGGTGGAGTGGGACCAGATGAAATCCTGCCTAGGGCACCAAATTGGTCAGCACCGGCATCGCAAACCACACCTCAGGAGTAAAGTTCAGGGAATGGTGCTATATATGTAGCGACAGCGGCAGGAATCCATAAGGGACCTCATTTCAGGTAGAAAGCAGTGTCCATATGACAGATTCCCCCCCTCGAGGGAATGAATGTTTCCCCCCGGAGACTCACTCGCACCACAGCAGCTCCCTCACAGAGGACTGAGCTCTTTTGCCTCGCGGCCTTCATCTCTGGTTGCCACAGTGATAAGGAAGGCAATGCACGAGGTACTGAGAGCAGGAGACGATTGTGTGAAATAGCTCATGCTGATAAGAATTCAGAGTCCTTGTGTGTCCAAGTCTTTTCTTCCAGCAGGGATTGTTCATTTGTTGTTCAGACCGTAGGTGGCTGTTTTCTCCCTCCAGGCCCCGCATCAGTAATTTACTCTCCACACATCTGATATTGATGGAAATTAGTGTCGACCTCCGTATACCGGCTTTCTTTGAATGCTGGAGCAGACGTTCCTGAGGTTACGTGCCCCCTATGGGTCTCTTTTACAGTCTATTTGTTTATTAGGTCTCAGAACCTTATATTTAATAAGCATAGAATAATTCATGCCTCGACTGAATGCACAAACAGAATCAATCTGGTTTAGTCGCCTGTGTGATTTCCTTAGAAGTCATTTCAAATACACAGTCTGCAAGGTTACTTTCCTCTCCGGTGCCCTTTAGATCGCCTCATTCTTTAAGTTTCAGTGTGAAAGATTCAACATGTACTGAACACTCGGTTCAGTCACGTGTGGGAGGATTTATGCCGACCTTAACACCAAACGACTTCACTGCTGCAGACATATTTACAATGTCGGAATAAAAATCACAAGAGTTTTGCTAGAGTTGCAGCGCGCTCCCGTGATCTCGATCATTTATTGTCAGGTGGTCATAAACCTCAGTCCTGCCTGTCTCAAGTCAGTCTTTTTCTTGTCTTGACGTTCTGATAAAATCGAACTTTAAAGGGACTGTTTGTAAGAATCAGAAATGCTTGTTAACAGCGACACCTGTGGCCGTTAAGTCAACGAAAGTCAGCGTCCTGTTGCTCGCGCTTGTGCTCGCTCCACATAGACATGAACGAGCATCGCTCAAAACAGTGAGGAGACACACGTCAGCTAAAAGCACAATATCACTCTATATTTCAGCTGCTTGGCAGTAATGTTAGCTGACCAGACGAAGGTCTCTCCATGAATCACTGCTGATCCTAGTGTTGGCTTTTCCCGCCTCAGCCTCCCGACCGCGGCCGGAGGGAACGGGGGAGACGCCGGAGTTTTGGTCGGAGACGATAACGTTTCTCTCTGCGGAGCCCCGTCACTTCACAAGACACGGGAAACCTCTGTTGGTCTGGAGGAGCTGCAGCAGTTATTTCTGCACAAACGTCCACTGTACATTCACTAGATATTCTCAGAGCTAAAGTAACTCTTCTGCAGTGTGTAGTGTGCGCGTTTCCCGGGAACTTGTACCTAAGAATGGAGGGATATGATTAAAACAATGTATAACTATCGTATTATCTAATTATTTAGTATCTCTGTTGAAAATCAGGGAATAATTGATGCCACTACTGAAGCTTTAATGGTAAGTTTATTGCTTCTGGCTTTTTTTAATCTACCGTTATGTCAGAATATTATAAATTGTATGAATTGAGGTTGTTAAATTTATTACTAAAAGAAAAAGAAGCCCTGACAGAATAGTTCGGATCCCTAAACTGACCTGTTTCTGTTCTCATAGTTCTGTCAGCAGACTGCAGCGGCGGCAGCGACCTGACCATGTCTCCAGAGGAGAGTGTCCCCATGCGAAGGTCCAGCACCCGGGAACACGACCGCCGGAGCACGGGGACGTGCTTCCTGCTCGCCGCTAGTGACTACACCTGCTCTGCAGACGGAGGGATGTTGAAAACAGGTAACTGCATGTACAATTCAACTGTTTAAATTAATATTTTAAAGTATGGATGCATTTATTATTATAACATTTTCTTGTCTTAGAGAATCATTCTGAAATCCACACCTGCTATTGTGCATAAACACTGAGTCATATTTCATTCATTAGTCATCACTTATAGGTCTGGGTTAGGTTTCATCTCCGAGGGATAGCCTGTGACCGATGTTTTCATTTTCAGTGTGTGTGGAATATTCTATGAATAAACAAGAGCAGTTCATATTTCAGAAATGCTTTACCATAAAAATACAGATGTCAGAGCTCGACATGTTTTCAGACAATCAGTCAAAAATCCTCATCAGCTGATCCGTGTCCTTAGTGACCGGGACACCGACATCCCTGGAGGGGGGGAGGCTGTTTGTTCAAGCCTAGACAGCCTAGTCAGCTCAGGTAACGTAACCTGTGCATCTTAACCATCGCGGCTCTCGGTAGCGACACATACAAGCGCTACCTTTTTTTGGCAGTTCTGAGGGGCAACCGTGTCCATGCAGCTGACTCAGAACTGTTGCTTTCTTCACAATTTATTCATGTTTTCTTGTTGCCTGGAAACACTTGAATACATTTCCTGACCCCGTGTCTCACTTATTTGGCTGTTGCCAGGTTCATTGCCCGTCTGCAGCTCCCAGAGAAATTGCCCACAGTGTATCATCTGCCCCTAAGGTGATGATACATACGCCAGCAGATGTTTCAGATATCCCACAATAGGAGGAATTAAAAGTATTAAAAGCAGAGGATGATCACCACGGATGCATTAACACAGGCGACGGGCGACGCTAAGCAAAAATAATGGCACTTCCGCTTAGGGATGCTCATTTAGAAAAATGTTCTTAACCGTTAACCGACCCTCGTTAACCGACAAGATTTGTGTCTCGTACCAGCTGCAGGAGCACAATAGATATTCGTTGACTTAGCAGCTACGATGCTGCGTGTAGTGTCGCGGACATGCAGCCACTTTCCCAGTAAAAGTCTCCACCGCACATTTAGTTTAGTTTAGCAGGTTGTCAGCTGTGTGTCTGCCCGGCATAACTTTAGCGAGTGTCCAACAAACAGTGTATGTATTTGTGCTACGTTAGCAGCTCTAGCATTGCCGGAGGCTTCGTGCTCGCCGCCGCCGCACACGTAGTCTGCGTAACTTCAGCGAGTTTCCAACACACCGTGTGTGTGTTGGCGGTGAGTGTGAGGTTGTTGGTGGCGTTCTAGCTGTGAACGTAGGTGTAGACGAAACTACAACTCCTCTGCTTCGCTCAAGCGAGCTGGAGAGACCGGAGCCAACTTCCTGTATCCTGCAACTCCGGCTACGCCTCTTAAGGTGGGCCGTTAAGGTGGACCAGTTTTTCTCCTTAAAGTGACGAGCCGCTCCTCTGAGCCGCTCAGCTTTTGAGTTAATTATTAACATTTCTTTTAACCGTTTTAACCGATAGCGTTAATCGGTTAAAATGCTTAATGTCGGTTAACGGTTAAACGGTTAATTATGTACATCCCTACTTCCGCTCTAAACGAAAGTGAGAACACAACATGACGCGACACGCCCTAAAGGATAAGGTGAATACTGGAAACATTGTTCCCAATCAGAAATATCACCGGACGTCAACATCAGATTTGTCCGGATGATTTTGCCCTGTCAGTCATGTAGCGGTGCATCGGTGGAGAAAGGTCAGACCCAGAAAGGGTTTCACCTTCCAAACACTTTGACCCAAGCTAAAGGTCATCATGAAGTTCACATCTGCTGAATTCACCACAAAGTCCCGCCGCTGTTCCGTGCGATTTTCAAAGGCAGGAAAGGTCATGAACTAAAAATGTATAAACTGAGCAGCTTCACACTATGAAATAACTTTCGGTTACAGCCTCTATTCGACCACACTGAAATCATATTTAGACACCACGCCATCCCTGAAGCGTGTTTGTTAGATTAATTCCTCCATTTTTATCTGGAGCATCTAGAGGCATTACTGCTGTGTTAATCTGCGCTGTAATGTGGAAGTGGTAAGCCTCGGATAATTGCCTTCTATCAGAAGTTAACTGCCTCTCCATGAACGTCCTGCTCTCAGTGTTATTGCTCTATAGTGCTACTCTACTCACTCTATAGCGGGCACATCAATGCTATCACACCATTAGTTTTTACAATTGAATTTCAGCTCCTATTTCTAAAGAATTCTAATGAGATGATACATCATGTACGTGTTATTCTCCAGTCTACTGTAGGCAGATAAACCACCGTGCATGTGGTCCAGATCCTTTAGGGAGCACATCATGGTGGTCTCTCTAACAGCACCTCGCCAGTCTTGTTTTGTTTTTTTTCCGACGTAGGCGGCCCGAGCAGCTGTGCCTTCGTCTCCGCCGCTCTTAGTCGGCGGTTGCAGTCGCCGCCACACTGACGCCGCTAATGCATAAAACATCGGGTCCTTTCTAGTCCCCCTGCTACCTGTCGGCACAGACCCAGGCTGCCCTTTGTTCTGCCGGTTCTCGGCCGGTTCTGAAACACCCCCGGTTTAACGTACACCCTCCTCTCCCGCCCCTCGGTGAAACAAATGGTGCCGTATGCAGTATGGTAATGAGGCCACGTTTCCATTAGTTGTTCCTCATCAGTGTTAGCGCCAGCTGATTGGCATGCTCCGTTAATGATCTGGCTGCTTGGGCTTTGCTTTGTTTATTTTTGCACCAGCGTGCACATCACATGCTGCAATATTTAGAAGTTTGAGCTGTTGTTAAAGTGTGATTCTATAATTAATGTACTAAAAATGTTTTATCCTCATCATCATCAGTATGTGCAGGATACATTTATACACACAAACTGTTAGATTTGATACAGAATGTGCATGTCGGTAGTCTTAATATATATGAATGACGCTTCAATGTGAATGAGCAGTTTATATAGTTTATTAGTAGATTTATAGTTTTCTTATGAGAGAAGATACTAATGTATGATTCTACTCTTCAACACTACTAGTTCAAGAATAACAATATTTGACTAACGGGTTTCCTACTTAACTCAGGCAGACTGGATTTTTAATCCCACAGGCTTGTCTCAAAGGCAGAGAGTTACTGTGGAGGGTGAAGCAATCTGATTGGTTGGTTGAGTGAGTAGAGCCAGAGAACCATCGTTAGAGAGAAAATAGAAATGGATTTCATTATTTCATGCATTCATAATCATGACATTCGTTGTGTTGGAACA
The DNA here is from genome assembly GCF_043250625.1 of Sebastes fasciatus. Taxonomy (NCBI): domain Eukaryota; kingdom Metazoa; phylum Chordata; class Actinopteri; order Perciformes; family Sebastidae; genus Sebastes; species Sebastes fasciatus. The sequence continues at coordinate 3,217,720 of NC_133817.1, read as the reverse complement.
TCAGCATGTTAGATTACTAGCTTTGCACCATACTAGCTATAGGCTAGTGTGGCTACCTTGAAGTTATAAAATACGTCAGTAAATACACTCGTACTTGTGAATTTTGAAGCCTTTATGTGTCTTAAAAAAGGCGGTTGCTAACAAGCGGCTAAATGAGATGACTAAACGTCATCACGCCGACCCGTCCTCCTTCGCAGCGTCGTTGTGTTTACTCATGCGACCGTGGTGTAGTTCGTTTATATGTTCATTTGTTTTAACATTATTATTATTGCATTAATGCAACTTGCAATTTTTTGGCTTGTAGCGGGGCTCAAAACAAAGGATGTACGAAACACTAGACGGTAGTGATTGTGCTTCAGGCAGCTAAAGGATAGCTTCTTGCTAATGTTATTCATTCATTAGCGCCGTTTGGGACTAGCGCTATCCATCGCACAGCACCCAGGATTATTAATTCAGTTTTGTCTCGTATTTAGGGCTGTCAAAGTTAATGCGATAATAACGCGTTAATGCAAATTTGTTCGTTAACATCACAATTTTTTTAATGCATTAATACAGCTTGCAATTTTTAGGTTGTAGCAGCTCAGTTTTAAAGCTAGAGTGAAGATAGTGGTGTCATATGAAACTAGAAAAACCTGATGAATCCATCGGTACCAACCATTTCATACTAGCTTGTCGTGAAGGAGGTTAAATAACACTCTAAACGTGCGCTACATTTTTGCTATTTTCAAAGGGGTCCCTTGACCTCTGACCTCCAGATCAGTGAATGTAAATGGGTTCTATGGGTACCCACGAGTCTCCCCTTTACAGACATGCCCACTTTATGATAATCACATGCAGTTTGGGGCAAGTCATAGTCAAGTCAGCACACTGACACACTGACAGCTGTTGTTGCCTGTTGGGCTGCAGTTTGCCATGTTATGATTGGAGCATATTGTTTTATGCTAAATGCAGTACCTGTGAGGGTTTCTGGACAATATCTGTCATTGTTTTGTGTTGTTAATTGATTTACAATAATATATATAGACATATATTTGCATAAAGCAGCATATTTGTCCACTCCCATGTTGATAAGATTATTAAATATTTGACAAATCTCCCTTTAAGGCACATTTTGAACAGATAAAAAATCGCGATTAAATATTGTAATCGTTTGACAGCCCTAATAGTTATAAATATGATATTCCAGAGATGTTTTTGCCACCGGTTTGTTGTCATTTTTTGCTGAATGACGAGTGAGTCATAGCTTGACTCAGACTTACAACCAGAAGGCTGATGATGCAGACGTGTTTTCCTTCTCGGCTGCTCGTCAAATTGAGTCGCCTACTTTGACGGCGGAGAGTAAAATAGCTCAACTGTTCTCTTTAAATGATACCATTCTTCTCTAAAAAAGCTGTGTCCGAGATTAAACTTATTCCTAAATACCGATGGGACGGTGCGATGCATATTTTGTGGTCAGATCAGGTTTCCAGTGTGGATGGAAGGCATCTAAGTGCCAGAAACCTGGTGGTTCTTTGGCTCTATACCCGCTGAGGATTAACTCAGCCAATAAGGTTATTTCACCCTCCAGAGCAGCTCCAAACATTTGCCTATGTAAGACTCCAATCTGCCTCACAGTCAGGAAATGTGCTGTGCATGCACTCACCATACAGTATGTTACTGTTGCTCTGTCTCACTCCTGTCTCCTGTCTTGTCTCGGTTCACTCGGCTGGCTCGGACTCGGATCGTTGCCTGCCTGCCCGCGCGCCCGCCTGCCCGAACCGCCTGCCTGCCTGCCTGCCTGTGTGTGTTCATGTCCTGTTCCTGCACCACCACCACCTCAAACCACCACCACCACCACCTCCACCTCCACCTCTCTGTCGCCCCCCCTCATCTGAAGGCTATGAGAAATCCCGGAGCTTAAACAACATAGCGGGCATGGCTGGTAACGCCCTGAGGGTGTCTCCTGTGAGCTCGCCCTACGGATCGCCCTGCCTGCTGCGGCGCTCTCGCTCCCCCATCCCCTCCATCCTGTGAGACGTCCACTTTGGCCTAAACCACTCCCACACATCCTACCCACCCCAACAAACCACCTCCCTTTTGATATTATATCTGAACTCTGTTCTAGATATTGTGAATTTGTAGCTAAGACTAATGTTAGTTTGAGCTTTTCCTCGAAGATAGATGTGCTTAGCTAACATCCTGGTCCCGTGTCACTCGGAGTTCCCCTTTAGTTCCATACTGTCGTAACACTTTGCAATAAAAAGAACTCTGACTGGTGGCTCCAGAAGTAGCAGCCATGACATTTAATAAAGGACAACATGAATAATCAGGGATATTAGATGTTGCTATATTTAGATACCTTGAAGACGTGCTTCCAAAAAAAGAAACGAGAGATGTCACTTCATTTTTAACCTCATACGACTGTGACTTTGTTTTTGATACTTTAATTTTTTTGGGACGGAGACGGGAGGATTTCATCTTTCAGGACGACTCACACAAAGCACAGTCTGTCGCTCTTCACCTGCCGCTGGGCCTGCTCATGATTTTGCATGGATCATCCTGTAACCATCGTCTGCAAGCGCTGTGGCAAAGCGGGGGAAGGAACGTGAGGAGAGCTTATGGAAATATATATGTTTATATATATATTTGAAGGAGTGTTTATTTATTATGTTGGGCTTTACTGGACTGTCTCATTTCGCCATTGGCTTCACCAACAATCCACCTAGGAGACTGAAAACACAGAACGCCAGCTGGGTGTTGGTTTCTCTCTGCATGTGGGTTTTTGTTTTGTTTTTTGCTTGTCTTGCTGCTATTTCCGATTATTAACTTTCTCCCCACCTCCTTTTGTGTTTTTGTTTTTTCTTTGCCACCAAAAAGCTTGTTTGTGTCTCTGGTTGTTTGCTCACAGATAACTGCAAAGAGGTTGTCTTTACTGGTTTCACACAAGCAGAGAGCAGCGTTCTGTCTTAATGGCTCGAGGGGGAATACGCTGCCATGGCGGAAAGGTAACCTTCTGTGAGCAGGTGCGAGGGTCAGATCGCAGCGTGGGACCCTCTCACCCCTTTTGGTCATGAATTGTTTTTGTGTGTAAAAACGGGGGTTATTCAATAATCCTAAGAAGTATGTGGTCGCAGAGTAACATGCACTTTTGATGGCGCTGTTAAAGGTGCTGCTTGTAGCATTTTAATCAGTGAATTACCACATAATATGGGACATAAGTTTAATTAGTGTAAACTGCATTTTGCATCATGAGCCACTAGATTTGTTTGGAAATTTGCACCCAGATTTTGTTTGTTACAAAAAACTTTCCATTTCTGCTCTTTTAGCTGCACAGTTTCACTTTCTATCAGCCATCACCAAGGGCTATTAACTGCTCTCAGATCCCCCAACCAGACAGACTGACCTGAATTCCCTTAGAACAGCTCTCATATCTCATATTAAACCCAAGCAGCCTTCGCTTTGCCATTTATTCCTTCATAAATTGCCTCTGTGCACCAACAGGTGTGGGACAGCAGACATAACCGTGCAGCGATGCGCCTCACCCATCCCTACAGTATGTCTATACCGGTAGCAGACGGTTGCTTAGCAACTGGCTCGCAGCTAGATGCATCTTACACATAGCTCGGCAAAAAAGTCAAACAATTAAAAAGAAGAGCTCTTGCAAACATTTGTCTTTGTCTGCACACCAAATTATTGAGTCCCCCCCCCTCCCCACTGCAATATACAATAGAGCTTTTATATAAGTCTGGATATAAACTGAAAGAGCTCCATTTGTTCTATGTTCTCATTTATTTGTGCATATATTGAAAATAGCCAGTCTGTGCAGCCGATTAGACTGTTGTCAGGCTATTAAATAGGCGTTATCGGTCGCTATAAGCCCCATAGATGTGGGTCAATAGGGGCCTACTACACCCACTAGTTTTATCATATTTTCACATGGTTGATCACCGAGAGAACACGACAGTGACCATAAAACACAGGGTTTTCACCCAGGAGACCGGACTTCATATCCCGTGTGAAACCAAAAATGTGTAGTTGACTTTGTGTTCATAGTTATTTTAACCCAAATGACAATGTTTTTCCCTCAAATTAACCAAGTGTTTTGTTTTTTTGCCTAAACCTAAAGAAGTTGTTCTTTTGTTGCCTAAACATTACTGTTTTTTTTATTAAACCTAAAGAAGTTGTAGTTTTGTTGCCTAAACCTAAAGAACTTGTAGATTTGTTACCTAAACTTAAAGAAGTTGTAGTTTTATTGCCTAAACCTAAAGAAGTTGTAGTTTTGTTGCTTAAACCTGTTTTATTTTGCCTAAACCTAAAGAAGCCTTTTTGTTTGTGTTAAAAACGTGACGCTTCATTTAGTTTTGTTAGAATGTGTTGCTTTTACTTTTACAACGTAGTAGGTGTAGCAGGCCCGAATTGACCCACATCTATGGTGCTTACAGCGACTGATAAAGCCTATTTAATGGCCTGATAAGAGTCGAATCGTGCGGTCTGTGCATGGCGAGTTCCTCTGAAATGATGCTCAACAAAGACAAGATTATGCATTTCTGATATTTAGAAATGTGTTTATATTTCATTTAGACGATTCATTTCCTTTTTGAATGACGGTGATGGTGGGATAATTCATCATCAGTATGAGGACCTATTGCAGTGGGAGGACCCCATTTGGAGCCGCTCCTACGGGACAGTATGGAGGATGAGGAGGCGCGCAAAAACTCTTGACTGACCGCCGCCGTCGCCCAGCCGACGGCACAGTGAGCAGGACAGAAACTCACGAGGAATCCTGGGAGGACTTTGATAAGCATTTACCTTTTCCTGATTTCCTGTTTTGGAACTGTGGAGAAAAAAAAAGGAGAGCAAACTGGACACGTCTTTAATTAAAACAGACTATACTACTGTATAGATATCGCTCCTGTAAATAGGACAACAACACAGCACATCTGGGCCAAGCTGGCTCCGTCACATCTGTCTTTTGACGGCGAGTCAGGTTAACGAGGTGGGTTTGGTTTTGCGTCGTGACACTCGATCACTTTCCTCGCCGTGGTATCCCTCCTCGCAATAAGTGTATTAAAGATGTATCAGTTGAGGCACTTTGTGTTCTAAAAATGGAGTGTATTCATATATGAAATTCTACATACAGTATATACAGTATAGAGAGACAAAAACGTGCTAAGTTGAATAAATGTGACATTACGGTTCATCTCTGCTTTTGTTTCCCTTGGTGATTTTCAGTAGGTTAATTGCTCTGCCGTGTGTTAATGTTTGTGTGTGTATCCTAAAACACCAGGGTAAGATCTGCAGTTTGAACGGCCCGGTCAGCGGAGACCAACGAGTGGACTTGATGCCGTCACTCTTCCAGTTAGTTCTAGCACAAACACGAATGAGACAGAGTTCCCCTGTGATGCAGTCGCCGTTGTAGAAGCCCCCCCTATCCCTTCTCCATGCCGTGCATTTAACATGCAACCAACCTGCGTTTGTGCTGCAGAAACACAAACAAATTATTCTCACCAAACTATTCCTCATAATAGCGGAGCGGATAACTATTTATCTAGTTTTCAATCAAATCGTGCAAATACTGATACAAGCACCAAATTTGGCATGATGGTTGCCGAGGGGGTTACTAAGCAAATATAAACGATTGGCCACTTGAAAAACCAAGATAGACAGATAGAAATTGACCCGCTGATAATGATTTATTTATCTCATAGAAATTCATCTACTTGATTGATTTGAGTGATCTTGGTGTCAAATTATATGTTTTCTGGCATGCTGGATCTAATTTTGATAGTTTTAACAATTTTTAACTGTAATAAGCTTGTCATATTCCTGCTTATCTGGTAGTTAAAAGGGAAGGAAACTTTGGACTACTGATCCCATGCTCGAGCAAGTAGATGAATTTCTATGAGAGAAACCATCATCTGCAGGTCAATTTCTTGGATTTTCACGTGGCCAATCGTTCATATTTGCTAAGCGTTCCCCTCGGGAATCATCATGCCAAATTTGGTGCTTGTATCACTTACATTTGCATGATTTTTCCACTATCCGCTCCACTATAACTCCTGGTGCGCTAAACAAAATAACTTCCAAACTTTTCCCTCTTTTGTTTGGGGGTTGGAGCAAAAAGTGTAGCAGAAGTTTACCAAGATATAAAAGCGGGGCTTCTAGAGCGGCTACATCTGCACGGTAGCAATCACCAAGTACCCAAAACAATCAGATCGGATTTGCAATAAGCACCCGAAAAACAAAAAGCGCCGATCCACACTGTGATTCCAGTTTAAAAACAAGAAGGCAAAAAGGAAAAGTGAAGCTCTGAAAGCTGAAAGAAAAAGGACTGGCAGGTGACACAACTCTTTGTGCGACCTGTTGGGCTAGCTGTCACCCTGTATACCCACAATCCTCCTCGTGTAGTACACACGCTGCTTTACTCTTTGAATTGACAAAAGGGTTACCCGTTCTTTGTGTATTTTTAGGATGACGTCGTGACTTGGAGGGGAAAAAAAAGAAAAAAAGGTGTTTATTTTTTTGAATCCAGAAAACATGTATTTTTGTGTCTTACTGTTGAGTACATTTGCTCTTACCTGTGAAAGTCATGGTAGTCTGATGCTGTGCTTCTCCATCGTGTCCTCAAACTTGTCAGGCTTTTTTGGATCCGAGTTCATGTTTTGTATGTTTTACTGTGAGGAAAAATTCTAGTTTGAAGTCTGTATTTGTGGAGCCTTTTGTTGGCATTCTAAAGTGCATGCTGAAAAAAAACAAAAACAACCATTATGTCAAATTGTAAAAAAAGAAAAAAAAAAAAGATGACATACTGTATATCACGTTCAAAAACAATGTGTATAGAGTAAAGGTAAATGCTATGTGAGAGATTCACATAAACTATTTATCTTTTAACTGATTGTTTCTTTCTTTGCTTTGTCTTTATTCAAACGTAACTACCTGTGTTTCATTCTCAACCTATTAACACTTCTGTTTTAAATACCAGACTGTAGTACATCATGTCACGCGTCTCTTGTAAGGTAATCTGCTTTGCATGTCCAGCTGAACTGTGTTGGACTTAGTAAAAGGAAAAAAAGGTTACGCTTGCAAGTAATAGAATGTTCCTCAGTCCTGCTATACTATAAATCAAGGACATTATAGGAAAGTGCATGTTTGATGAACCAGCTGGAAGAAGAGAAGCCGTATCTTTGATTGATCCATCTTTATCTGTACACAATTTGGATTAGTCCTCTTCCTGAACCGGTTTGAGGTGGCCTCTTCGTCCAACCCTTCACCTGCTATGATTCTGATCACTCCCTGTGCTCTTTTGAAAGTCCTTCCTGCTCATCCTGCAGGTCAAATACGAGACAATGAGCCATTATAGATTTTTTTTTTAATTTAAAGTGGTGCCAATTGAAGCACTGGATCTGTTAGACAGTAATGGGCGGTGTTGTTACCCATAGCAACGGATACGAACCAGATGCTGGAACATCAGGCTTCAGAGCAACAGAGAATGTATTATTATTCAGAGATCAGATTTGGATCAGGGATAAAATATTCAAATGTTACCGATATGTAAACTATACACGATGACTACTGACTTTATATGTGACCTCTGCCAGACCTAACACCAGACTGTCATTCAGTAAACTGTGCAGCACCTCAGTTAGTGTGGAGTCAGTTGTTGTAGCTGCACTTTATCATTTACTCTAATGACACAGGTGTGTGATTCGACCCCTAGCATCATGCCTATAGTGCAGCTGTAAATACCGTTTCCCCGGTGAGAGTGAAAGGCGAAAAACAAAGCAACCGGTGCCTAAAAAAAACCAGCATGCATCTGTCTGGCGGCTGGCTGAGCTAATGGTGAGCCGGCGCCCTCCTCTTCTCTCCCACTTCCTGTGTACCCTGTTCATTCTTCAACTCACGTCCAGCAATCAGCACCCGCTCGGCGCACTGTATCTCTGACACATCCCCAACTATCTTTACTCCCGTCGCCATGGAAACAGCCACAGACGTGCCAAAGAGATGTAAACAGCCAGAGCTGGGAGTGTGTTTTCAGGACAGGACCCCCCCCCCCTTACTCTCTCTCTCTCTCTCCTTCTTCTTCCCTGTCCTCCACCCACCCTCCACCTCCCTCCCTGCCTGGGGAGGGGGGCTGGGTGCACCGTACCAGCTGCTAAAAATCCAAAATTCGTGACATGAATATTGCATCTGAGGCTGTTTTAAACATGTCGGTTCTCACTCAGTGAAACACAAGGAAGTTTTTCACCTAACGGGTGTTTGTATGTATAAAATATATACATAGTACGTCCTATATTTTTTATTTAATTTATAATTTTTTTATTGTTCACGTTAGTTCTAAAAGCTGACAAAGACAGCATAACTGACATACTGTACAGGTTCATTGCTGTATTTGCCCTGTATTTGGTGGTGCTAGTGGAAAGGTCATGAGGTCAGCGACAACTCCCGAGCTCTGTCTTTATTCTATACTATACACTATTTTATATGTTGTGTCTTCACACTTGTGAAGTGACAAATGAAGTAGGCTATATATATAAAAAGGTAGTATGCAGACTGAAAAATGCTTAATTTTTTAGTGTGCTGTTGTTGTACTCACTATATAAAATGGTCAAACAAGTTGATTTCTTCTATACGAACTTAAAAAAAAACGTATACTGTACAGATTATTATTGTGCATACAATTATTATGTGGTATGGAATTGGGACAAAGCGTTAAGATTCATTCACTAGGAGCTATGAATATCCACAGGAAGTATCATGTCGACCTGATTAGTCAACCCGTTCTCACTCCCAACTCGTCAACTATGACGCTCCACGTAATGCTCCAGCATCAGTTAACATAAAGGTCCCATATCGTGCTCATTTTCAGGTTCATACTTGTATTTTGTGTTTCTACTAGAACATGTTTACATACTTTATCCATCCATCTGCAACCGCTTATCCCGTTAGGGGTCGCGGGGGGGCTGGAGCCGATCCCAGCCGACATTGGGCGAAGGCAGGGTACACCCTGGACAGGTCGCCAGTCCATCGCAGGGCTGACACATAGAGACATACAACCATTCACGCTCACATTCACACCTACGGGCAATTTTAGAGTCCACAATTAACCTAACCTGCATGTCTTTGGACTGTGGGAGGAAACCGGAGTACCCGGAGAAAACCCACGCTAACACGGGGAGAACATGCAAACTCCACACAGAAGGGTCCCAAGCCGGATTCGAACCTGCAACCCTCTAGCTGTGAGGCGCCAGTGCTAACCACTGCACCACCGTGCAGCCCTGTTTACATACTTTAATGTTTAAAAAAAAAATTATTTTCCTCGTACTGTCTGCTTGTATGTACCTGTATTCACCCTCTGTCGGAAACGCTCCGTTTTAGTACATTTCAACGGAATTGCAACAGAATTGCGTTGCTAGGCAACAGCTTGGGTCCATGTTTACTTCCTGTCAGCTGATGTCATTCACATACATTGCAACAGGAAATAAACTGGGACACATTTAGAATGTTTACGTTTAAAACTGTGAAATGGTCTCAATATTGTAGATTTGTGACATCACAAATGGACAGAAATCCTGACAGCTTGTTTCAAATACTCATTTCCTGAATATGGACTATGTGTATTTCTCTGTGGAATAAGCGTTTCGATACTTTCACAGTATTTATATAGAACTTAAATCTGCTTTATAATATAAAAGCCATGAAAATGTCACTTTTTACAATATGGGATCTTTAAGTTACGTAACAAACATACTTATTTTAACCAAAATCATGATCTTTTCCGGAAGGCAAAGCTCTCGATTTACCGGTCAATCTACGTTCCAACCCTCACCTATGGTACCCAAAACCCATAAAGTCACAAAAAGTGAACAGAACTTGGCATGACTTTGGACATTTTACAAAAAAAAACTAGAGAAATACAGGGATTATTAATAAACTCACAGGGTTAAAGATGTGATGCCCCTTCAAGATGTTTTGATGAAAGCACACCTGACACGACACGACGACTATCAGTATATTTCTACACGCTGTATAAATGTAAGCAAGATGCTGAGCTCTAGCCGTCCTACTGCGGTGTGGCATTTAAATCCCGATTAGCAGCATGTAATGATCCTGGCGTGGTTGGCGAGGGCAGAGTGAGTCAGGCGGTAGAGTGGGGGGCTCCGTTTCCAGGCTTTGTTCTAGGTGCATACTCAAAAAACGCTCTAAATTACTCACGCGCTGACATGGAGCCCCTTATTGACAACCAGGAGGGCAGCGTGTAGTGGCGTACGCTAAGTGCTGGGACACACAAGGGCTGTAAATACCACCGTCAGCTCTGGGAGACAACAACAAAAAACATAATTAAAACACAAAACAGCAGCGATGAGACGAGGATTGTTACTGTGAAAACACTCCGACCGCAGCAGGAAGTGAGTCCACGCAGCGGCTGTACAGGAAGCCGGCCCTTCAGCCTTCCTGTCCACCACTTCACTGCTGTAAGTATGTGGGATACTGATGTGTACTCCTCCAGAGCTTTGAGTTTTCATCCTTTATTTAGCTGCAGGAAAGAGGCATGGATGGAGGCTCTGCTATGCAAATGTTCTCTTAAGCTGCATTAAAGATGTTTTATAATGTTTTGTTCTGGTTTCTGAAGTTGATGATTTGTGAAAGAAAGTCTAAGTACAGCTCAACAGTATTTTAGGCGTCAGTGTTTCTCACAGCAGCTAGAAGAAAAGGAGTTTTTGTATCCAGATATATTCAGTATTGATCTCCAAAAGGAAAAGAACAGTCTGTTTTTTATCAGCCCACACAGGAGGGGTCAGAGGTCAGCCACAGAAGAGCAGCACTGATGGAGCTGGCGATTACTCAAGGACACATCAGACAGGCTGGTTGCAACAACGAGGAAGTGTGATAAGCTTAAAGCAAACATGCCCAATTAATTTGTCACCAATATTAGCAGAAATTTAAAACAACATTGAGACCATACTCTGGTCAAATCTCCCCTATTTCCCCCATTCTTCATTGCCCTCTTACTGTCACTGTACGGCGTGTATAAGCCATAATCCGTACTGTTTCCACCCGGACGGCAAATAGAGCCACACCAAATGTCGTGTCCTGGTGGTGGAAGAGAGATGTTTGCGACATATCACGTTATATAAATATCACAGCACGCAGCGCCCAAAGTTGGGCTTTGCTCGAAGCAGCAAAAAGCTGTTGTAACAATAAGAAATAAGAAGGTTATAGGTTAAGAAATAATGGGCTTCAGAGCGCAGTGGTGCCGTTGTCACATTGTGTCTTAAAGGACTTTCAGTGAGTGAGAGACAGAACTAAGAGAAAGAAATACTCAATAATCAATCAATAAAAACTGATGAATATTAGTTTATGCCAGAGATTCACTCAAGTTCCCACCAGAGTAGAGAAAAGTAGGCCTATTTAACGTAAAAATGCTGTTGCAGTGCACTTTATTTTGTTGATTTCATTCTTTAAAACTCGCCAGATTGCAGGAAACAAAGTCCCTGAAACTCAGAGACTGAAGGGAGGACGGTCAGTGTATCTTTTGGTCATTTGGTTTTCCTTTCACAAATGTTATTTGATTTTCGTTTTAAAATACAAAAATCAATATTGAAATACGAGGCGTTTTTCTTTACCGGGGTCAAAAAAGGATGAACTAATCTAAAAAACATGTTGATTATCATTTTCTATTTCTAAAAACAAAAACAAAAATTCATTAGAAGACAGAAACGAAAAAACGCCGCGTTTTTTCATATTCTGCGACCGGAAGTTGCCATTTACAAAGTAAGAGAGCGTATGAGGACGCTGCTGTCATGTCTTTTTGTCTTTTTCCCAGACACACTCTTTTATTGTTTCTAAAAACTACGTACTGATCCATGTCCATCACCTTCAGTTACACAGCAGCACGGGGCGTTTTTTCATTTCTGTCTTCTAGTGATTTTATTTTTCATTTTTAGATATAGAAAATGAAAATCAACCCATTTTTTAAGTTTAGCTCATCCCCTTTTTAACCCAGATAAAGAAAAACGCCTCGTATTTCAATCTTAATTTTTGTATTTTAAACCGAAAATCAAATAACCACACATTTTTTTTGTTGATGTCCTCTGAGACAGAAACATTTAATAATTTTCTTTGTCATTACTTTGACAAATTTCTCTTTCTACTTGTTTTAATAACCTTTCTTAATTAGAGTGAAACAGCTCCCCCTGCTGGGCTGTAACCATGGAGGTTGTAACCATGGAGAGGCTGTAACCATGGAGAGGCTGTAACCATGGAGACTGTAACGGCTGGTTCTCGTCAGTCAGTGTGGTAATAAAACCCGAGATGACGCCTCCTCCTACCTGCAGCCAGGTGAAGTTCATATTCTATCATATAAAAACACACACTAACGCTAAATATTAGACTACAGAATCAGTTGCGGTTACTGAATAGACAGTTTACTTTCTAATAAACGTGAAACCGGTCAAACTAGCGTCGCCTCAACCGTTGAGTAGTAAGTTAACATAAACAACAGAGAGAGCTAACTAGCTAGCTAACGTTAGCTTGATGCTAACGACCGTTAAACAGTAAAGTGACGTCACAGAGATGAACTACAGACATGGAGGTGATGTTGACCACTTCATGAAGGACAGGAGACACTTCAGAGTCTAATAACGTGAGTTAAAATACATCCTCTGTTTGTCTGGTGTTATTTAACAGAAGTTTTTATTATTTTTGGTATTTTTTTTTATTGAAGATAATTAATTTGCAAACATTAAGGCATTGTAATCTAAACTCAATACTTCTAACATACAAGGCACAGTTGGATAGGGAAGATAATTTAAATTATATTTAATAATATAATAACAAAAATAAAAGAGGGTAGAAAATAATTCAAGGAACAAAAAAAGAAATGCATAAATAAATAAATAAATAATAATAAGACAATGGCAGTATACATAGTTTTTTTTTGTTAGTAAAGATAATTAATCTACAAACATTAAGGCATTGTAATCTAAACTAAATACTTCTAACATACAAGGAACAATTGGATAGGGAAGATAACTTAAATTATATTTAATAATATAATAACAAAAATAAAAGAGGGTAGAAAATCTTCATTTCATTCATTTAATTTCAAAATTTATTTCGAACATGTGGAATACAAAAAATAAGGAAAAAATAAATAAAAAGAATGATCATACCAACAAGTGGACAGTCAGAAACAAGTAGTATTTACATACAATGAAAAGCGTAAAAAAATTAATAGTCAAACACTTGATGCCTTGATTTACATATTCGAAAAGGAGTGAGAAGAAGTATAAACTTATTAAATCTCCATAAGTCAATTATTAATTATTAACCAGTTTCTGTATTGAGCCATACATATACTCCAATTAAATTTTCCTAAATTTGTCTAACTATAATTATTATTATTTAGAATTATTCTAACTACAATAAAAATTCAAGGAACAAAAAAGATGCATAAATAAATTATAATTATAAGACTGCACTCTTCTATAGTAGCTCTAGGGGGTCAGTTCTTCATCAGCTCTGAGGAGACACTTTGCATGTTGTCCTTTCATTAGTCTTAAAGCACTGAGATGATTGTCCACAAGGTCCCTTTTGATAACTGAAAATAGGGGTTTCATTTTCCTCCATTTGGATGCATGGATGAAAACATTTGCCAGCAGTATCAGATTGTTCAATATAGTCACTCTTAATGTCTTTAATATTAATACCAAACACAATATTTTCTCTTGTGAGAGGAGAAGTAGTTGGATTTTGGTTGACAGCCAGTCCTGCAAATCTTCCCAGAATGCCGCAGAACATATACAGATAAATATTAGACATTATTTTGAAATGGACTTCTTTTGTCTTGGGGCTTACAGGGTAAGTGATGTATTTAGATCTCCATTTCTTAATGTCTGAGTCTGTTAATGCTGTTAGCTAATGCTCATGTTGTTATGGAGGATACTGTTCCTTGTCTGAGTGGACTCTCAAAGCTATTCTGTTATTACTGCTGTCTGCATTAACAATCACTTTCCCCAGTTATGCATTTATTGGTTATTAAATCACCTGTTCACTGTGTGTGGTTTGTAGCTCCTGTGGAGGATCTTGTTCAGTAGGTAACATTATCCTCTGTGTTGTAATTAGCAGTAAGTAACTTGGATACTGTAGGTTGTGGATATGTGTTTGTATGCCAAGTACAGCAGATAGATGAGGGAGTGTGTAAGTCATGTGTTTGATGCATGCATTGATGTGAATATCAAAAAGTCTTTGAATGAATATCTCTTAGTATTCAGTACAGCCCTGTATGAGAGTAAAAGCTTTGTAGTGTTTATTTAAGAAAGCAGATCAAATGTGCATAGTTCTTTCTGTTGCCTAAATATCACCTTGTGGTTGCTGCGTGGTTTTATACTATAATGCAATAGTACCACAAATAACACTTTTGCTTGGTAGAACAACACAGTGTCCTACTGTTTACCTTATATTTTTTACCTGTCTGACTTAGCTTTCCCACAATTTTTCCTGCACTACGCCACTGCGTAAATGAACGCTTAACTTCAGGGTCAATTTAACCGTCTCTTATGCCCGGTTCAGACTACATGATATCAGCCTGATTATAGCCCGACACGGCCATCATAGGGGATCTGGAAAGATAAATGAGTTTCGTGTGCGAAAATCGATCCTCTTATCTCGTGTAGTGTGTCATAGTACACGACAACCGACGCCACGTCTGGGACGCCCCACGACACCCCGAGGAAAAGTCTAGCCTGTCAGAATTTTTTGTCTTGACACGCCTAGTGTGACATCTCCAACGACGGTCGGTTAACGTTGCTTAATGTTAACTTTCTCAACTAACACTGGTGATTCTGGAGAGTGAGTGGCAGTACATATTGAGAGAAACTAGTATTTTCTTCAGCCGTTGTTAAAAAAACAAGCCAACAATACTTGCTAGCCAGCGTTAACTAACGTGTTCAGAGAATTATTCTCATTAATAACAAAATACCTCATCATGTTTACTAACAGAAAAGCGGTCTATTGTCTGGTGGAAAAATGTATTTGGACTTTGTATTTCAAGAGAGAAGGTGGCACTTTATTCCTTTGAAACAGTTTCAAACATTTCCACTCAGTTGTATGATACCTTCAGATATTCTTTCTTTTATATTTATACCTGTAGGTTTGTATGCTGAGGTTTGCTTTTGTGCTGGCAGCAGGAGCTGACCGATGTGTCACTGTGACTATAAACACAGATGAGAAATGAATAGCAGAGACAGAATGAGACCAGTATGATCATGGGAAATGTCTGTTTAGTGATGATGGGTGTGGCGCCTGTCAGATGATTACCTAACTCTAGTCTCTTTCAGTGTGTTTGCATAATGTACCGCTGTCAGAATCACTTTTAAATGCCTCTACTAAACAGCAAGTCGGGTCTTTGACTGAACAAACGGTAACTGGAAAATGTCCAACGTGCTCAGGTAGCCATGTTTACGACGTACTGGAGAAGTGAAACACCTTGCTGAGCCATAACGTCCTGAAGATAAGCAGGGGGAGAGGAAGGTATTAAATATTTCACGTCAGACGTTCCCATTGATCAGCTGAAGCCTCTTATCCTGCTCAGCTGCCTCCGTGTCATTACACAGAGAGAGATCATAGACGGCGTGCACCCAGCAGCGTGTTAATGAGCCAGCTAAAGGTAAGCCTGTGCACGCCGTTGCATCAGGAGTTGCGAGCGGAAAAACTAAATTTAGCACGGCGGATTTGTGATCTCGCAGAGGTTGACGCACCCCCCCACCGTCCTACACAGCAGCCAGCAAACCTGTGAACTCTCTGACGCTTTGTGTCTGTTATTGTAATATTGTTTGGGATGGAGGTATTGATTTAATTTTCAGTGTGTGGAAATTTGAGCCAACAAGGCATTTATGCACACTTTATTTTTTTAAGGAGCATGTCAATCTGTAGAGGGCTTTCAGGTCACAACCATGAATGTAGTATTAGAAGAACTGGATATTGGTTCTAAGGATGGCGCCCACTTTCTCCAATGAAAGCTGTTCTTCCCGTCTTTGTGCTTCTGTGCTGTGGACCCTCTGCACCTGGAAACTTGTACCTCTTTCCTTGTCCCATAGACCAATGGTTTCTAGCCTCGTGATTGGGACCCCACCAAGGGGTCCCAAGATAAACCAGAGGGGTTGTGAGATAATACATAGGGAAGAAGATAAAACCAGAGGGCAACTCCGTGGTCTGAGAAGTGAAGCCAATGCTGAAGTGCCTTAAACTTGCATTCTTTCTAGTAGCCAGCAGGGGGCGACTCCTCTGGTTGCTAAAAAAAGTCTGATTGTATAGAAGTCTATGAGAAAATGAGCCGGCTTCTCACTTGATTTAAGATAAGTTCAGATAAGATTAGATGTTCCTTTATTAGCCCCGCAGTGGGGAAATTAGCAGTGTACAGAAGCAAAGGGGATAGCGCAAAAAACAAGATGCATCAGCTAACACAGTAAAAAAAAGAGCTAAACAAAGTGAAACAAAATATGAACCATTTAAAGTATTGACAATAAACAGACTATTAAAAAATTGCACAAGTGGAAAAATTACATTGCACAGTGAGAATGAAATTAAATTCCACCTGAAAATATTGCACAGTATGAATTACACCTGAGTAGTAATGACATTGCACAGTCAGTATACAGTATAGTGCAGTTATTGTCAGTTTTTGGTTTGTATGTGGTCTACTGGGAGCAGTGCTGGTTGTGGAGTCTTATTACCTCAGTAAACATTGTAAACATGAGTTTATGGTCTCAATCGCTAGTTTCAAGTCTTCTTTAATACAGCATGATGTTCATTTAGTAAATTATGGTCCCATTTAGAGTCCAATAGACCATAAAGCAGGGGATGCTTTAGGGTTGCTACCACGGCAAAATGAAAAAATTCGAGGCATTCTCTGCTCAGGTAGACATTACTCCTCTACATCTTTACATAACAAATACTATCACTGATATTGAGATATTTGATAGACTTAACCTTCACATGTTCATTTGCATTATCTAACTGCTCAAGATGCAGCCATTCATCAAAATTAGTAAACTGACACTAAAAATAATTAAAAAAGGATTCGAAAGCAGCAAACCTTCACTAATCTTATGAAACAAGAAATCCTCAGCGTCATCCAGTTGTGAAATTTTAACAGCCACTCTCTGTTAGAATACTGTTGTGCTGCAGCTTCAGTAATGTCCTAATGTAGCCAGACATCCCTTTTAATGGATTTGGACTAAAACATTAAACACCGGGAGAGCCTCTGGTTCTTGTTGTTTATTTGCGCCGTGGTGCATTCAGGCGCCAAATTACTGAGAGAACACTGAAAGGGGCCTGATAGCGTCTATTCTCAGATTATCTCCTCGCAGTCACCGACTCTCAGCTGACGTGTAATTAACGGAAAACATTTATTATCCACCACACTCAAAATAAATGAGAAGGCAAATAACTACAATGGCCTGTGCTTCGTTATAAACAAGCAAAGTGGCTGCTGGAGTCTTCATCAGTATGCACGGCGGTGAGCAGAACGGCTTTGGGTGGTTGCCTGCGTAAAAATAGTAAATAGGTAGAATTGAGGCAATTTTGTGGGCCGTTCATGAATACTGAATGAATTGAATTATTTTTGGTAGAGTATTTGGTCTTTCTTCTGCCCTCACAGTTACAACCGTTTCAGGCAATTAAGCCGTCAGCTGTCACAGGAGCTCCTGGAACGGACCACACACATGAATGTTAATCCAACCCGGCATCGCCGTCTCTCCCCACGCCAACGCCGAGACCTGTAATTGAGTGTGTGATGAAATTTGGTGAAATCGGTAGTTCGTGGCTCGTGTTCATTGACTCCACAGGCCCGATGTCATTTATTTAATCCTGCGTGTCATTTTAAGCTCAGTGTTTCCTTTCAGAAAGATTTCAAAAGCAGGGTATTTTCTCTGCATGACTGGATTTTTTGTTGGCTGACAGCTACAGGTAGGATGAGAGAGAACCAGAGTCTGAATGGAGGGAATGTGTGGGACTTAGAGGTTACTGGTTTAATTCACTAAAGAAATGTAACCTGAGTAATCTGGGGGTTCCTATAAACTGGACAATTACAAACCTTGTCAGGTTTGTTGTCACTATATTTTATAGGGCTGGGACGATAAACCTCTCACCCGATTTGATACTTGGGTGCCGATTCGATATGTATTGCGATTCGATATTACAATTTATTGTGATTTTTGTTAACTTTTGACTTTTACTTTGGAAAATCTCTAAATTGATACAGTAAAATTGTTTTTAATTTTACAGCATGTATGTAGTCAGAGATGTCCTGAAGTCAAATATATCAGTCATTGTCAGGAATTATTTATAGTTTTTTTTTCCAGCAACCCAAAAATCAAAGAATAAAGACATTTAAAATGGCGGAGGATCCACGTGGATACGACCTGCACCCTCACATGTTAAATCCAGCGTGGTGAACACTACACATCCAGTAAAGGATGGAAACACTTTGGGTTTCACACATTGACAGGAAAAGCAGAGCTAGACATCACGGCTAAAGCTGCATGCTAACTCTGTCACGGACAGGAAACGTTATCGTATTGCGGTGACGTTGCTGTCAAGCCGGCCGTCGCTCTCGTCTCCATGGTCAAATGGGCCGATGCTACGACTGTAGAGCACCCATGGATTTTTGGGTTGCTGGAAAAAAATTTAATAAATAATTCCTGACAATGATCCTGATATATTTGACTTCAGGACATCTCTGACTACATACATGCTGAAAATCAAACATTTTTACTGTATTCATTTAGTTGTTTCCAAAGTAAAAGTCCCTAGAAGTGTATGACTCAACTTTTTCCCCATGGTCTAGTGTTAAAAAAGTGAACAAAAATTGCAATAAATTGTAATATCAAATCGCAACACCAGTCCCAGCTCAACTTTCCAGACTGCTCCTCATCTCTGCTCGAGGCTAGCGGCTCGAGGCTACATTAGCTGCTACTAGCCAAACACACCAGAATATTTTACCGAACTGTCGGTGGCCAAGTTGCATTGTGGGTAACGTAGGCATGTTTCTTTACACTCTCCGCCTTTTATCATGAAATACAATTTTTACGACATCAAATAGACAAAGAGGGGTTTAAAAATAGATGTTTAATGTAAAATTAAAGGTGTGGGAGCCTGAAATCACAGAATCCATTTTTACCTCTCTTAATTATCTGCTGGATTATTGCCAGAAGCCGTCTCAGAGACGTATTCTAATGCACTCGGTAGTGGTTGCAGCCTTATGCTGGGTTAAAGAACAGCACTAATTACACCCCCCCCCCCACCCCCCTCCTCTTCAGATTAGTGAATAATTCAGATGGCTGTGATTTAAATGCAGCCAAACAGCCATAAACTAACTGGAAGCCTGTTCCTGTGCCCAGGTTACAGTACGTGCTTTGCTTTCTTTATCCTGATTGTCTCTTAACCGCTTTTTTTCACCTACACTGTTGAATTGCAAATCAGGCTTTTATGGGAAACTGTTTACATAGATCGCACAAAAAGGGAGAAAGATGTGTTAACACTGAATTTAATTTGAAATCCGATGACTCATGCTGTACTTCTACCTATTGTGTTGGAAGGACAAAAACAGATGTCATGTATATCATTATGTGTTTTCCACATTTTGATGCTATTGATGTTGATATTACATACAGCTTCCATCCGACAATCAGAACAAACAGAATGACACACTAAACAAACCCTGAGTCAACTCTGCTGCTTCCGTCCACATACTAAACACATAAATGACAACACAACGGATACACAGGAGTCACAAATGAAATCAATGCATGAGTAATGCAAATGAAAGGAGACGATGAATACACAAAAACAAGCAAAGAATAAATAATAATCATCATCCTCTCCCCTCAGAGCAGATTCATCGTCAGACTATCAAGTAGCCAGACATGAGAGTAACGCAGCTGTGTGTGTGTGTGTGAGTGTGTGTTTAAGAGTGTATGTTGGGTTGGGGGGGAGGTGTTATTGATCTTTAGGCGCCAGGAAACCCTGTTCTCCCATTTCCACTGTAATGAAACATAATCGCTTTTAGAGTGGCAACTTTGCCTCACAGAAAGCCTTCAGATGATCTGGGCCTTTTCCAGTTGGCACCGAGTCAGACTTTGTGTGTGTGTGTGTGTGTGTGTGTGTGAAGATGGGGAACAAAGAGAGAAATACAATGCAGAGGAAGCGAGTAGAGTAATAAATATGTATTTGGAGGAAGACTATACATGGACATTTGTGGCTCCAGTTTGGCATATGTGACGTTCATCGGTTTTCTATGTAGCGAGTCAGGCTGGGACTATAAGCATATCTCCCGATTCAATGCCGATTAGATATGTATTGCGATTTGATATTAAAATGTATTGTGATTTTTGTTAAAGGCAGGTTGATGATGTTTTCCAGTCTACACTGTTTGTTATATTGGTTGAAATGGTCTTTACACCCCGACAGCGATCCATTACTGATGAGCTCTGAAAAAGGACCGGAAAACAGCCGTCATCTGTAGCTGCTGTAATCCTGTAAAAACGTCTACCAATCACTGCCTCGCGGTCCGCTTGGAAAGAACTAATCAGATGCCTCCCTGCTCGTACTCTACCCTTGGCGTGCACCAGCCTGAATTCAAAGCGCGTCGTCGCCGCACGTTTCCTGGAGAATGGAAGAGAAAAAACTCAGCCCTGCAGCAGCACTGCCGCGGTTACTTATCATGAGGTAGCGTTGTTGAGTTGAGGTCCTCTCTCCGCTCTGTGTCTGTGATGTAGTTAGTAGTGTGTGTGTGTTTGTATATGTTGTCAATGAGGTTTAATAATAACTGTGTGCTACACAAAATGTGCAGTCCTTTTCATTGCCGTTCATTGTAACGTATTTTTCTTTCAACTCTCATCCCACATTTGTCCCAAAATGAACTTCCATCACCCTGGGGACGTCCTTAAACTTCAGTTTAGTTTGTCATTTTTAAAACCTTTTTAGCCCCTAATTTTATTAATCCCCCAGCCCCCCAAACCGTGGTCCACTGGAAACCTAAATACAACGACAGAGGAGGAGAGACATGAGCAAACAGAGACATAAGAGTTTAAGAGGGACAGAGACAGAGGGAGAGAGACCTTTTTGACATATTAACCCAGCTGGCATTTACTCCCCCCGTCAGCTTCTGTCTGAGCAAACAGGAAAACAGGAAGGAGAGAGAGAAAAAGCCAGTTGGAGCCCGAGGAGTGACCACAGCTGTCAGGTAGAGCTGTGTGTCACTGAACACTTGCACCCCATTTGTGGAAAAGGACAGAGGAGAGAAAAAGCAATCACTGGGCAATTTAGCAGTCTTTTAGCCAACTATTGTCGGCGGTGGGGAGCGGAGCACAGCGAGGGACGCTCGGCTGGGTTCTTATCTGATAGGATCTATACACAGCAACCATTCCTCTGCTTTCACTGCCTGTTAGTCCCCATTAGAGGACAGGGAGTTAGTCTCTCTGTTTCCTGGTAATGAAAAATGAATTCATAGACATCACTGGGTCTCATTTACCCATAAGCCCGTGTTCTGGTCGGAGGTTTTATTTCCTGCAGAACTGTGAGCGTCATTAGTAACTCAGAGAACGGGAGCTCGAAGGCTGCGAGGAGCCTTACATCATTGTTGTTGCTATGCAACGCAAACTTCAACAACAACTTGCAAGCTACATCTAATTAGTGTTTAGCCTGCTAACGAGTGAAAAAGGAGATAATGTTGTTCAGAAGTAACTATGGAGACGATGAAGATTGTGCTTTTGAAGTTTAAAGGTGCAGTACACCCCCAAAACACCAAGAAACATTCTAATATCTTAGTAGGGATAGGATTTTATTGATACTACTACTCTTTTATACTCCTTATCGGTTCTTTTTCATTACTAAATAATTGCTTTTTAAAATAATACTTAAAAAAAGAAGAAATTCAGAACAGGATTAGAATTTATTTGTATTTTAAATATAACTAAATGTTCATAGAGCAGCAACAGTAATGTTTACAAAAGCAAAGTCACTATATAAACTCAATATTTTCTTACTGGAAACTAATAGAACTAATGTCAATGAATTCAATAATATTCCTGAGTGAAGTTGATAAAGAATGAAGAACATCTGTCATTACCAGATGATTCCTCCTGTCCTCTGTCCTCCTCTCTCTGCTGATGGGATTCAGTGCTGCAGGCATCGCTGGTAGAGAGGAGGGGCTGCTTTGTCTCCAGCTGATCAGCTGATCAGTACAAGAATTTTAAGATGTGTAAAAAACTAAGCTTAACAGTTCGACTACATACAGACAGCTTTTGTTTTAGTTTGTTTTTAACAATTCACCTAGCGCGCTGTGCTTGTGTGAACCACAGCAGCGGTGGATGAGAGATTGCAGACAGAGCAGATTGAAATATAATTTTTCTGCATATTTACATCATGTTTATGCTTGGTGAACAGGTGTATTGATAAAGTATCGGCTTTTTACTTGCAATGGTTTTATTGCACAGCCTAGTTGTCTGCGGCGTGATAATAAACTACACCAAAACGTATAAAAGAACCGGTAACGTTAGAGCTTATCAGTACTCCGGTCTTTAATAATTTAGCACCGGTGCCCGTTTAATACCGGGTTTCAGTAGGTAATTGACAGACATGTTCTTGTACTGCGTCCATCAAGAAAGAGAGAGGAAGAGGGAGAGAGGAGAAGGAGACAAAAGACGTTTTGATGTGATACAAAAACTTTCCTCCATGAAGCCGTTGGTTACTTTACAATTCTTCAGTTTGTGAACGACGCTGCAGACTGGATTCTCCAGTGACGGTGACAATCTGGTCATGGATCACATCTCTCGCCTGCGTCCAGCTGCGGCTGTGGCTCAGAGATAGAGCAGGTCGCCCACCAATCGGAAGGTCGGCGGTTCAATCCCCGTCCACATGTCGAAGTGTCCTTGGGCAAGATACTGAACCCCAAATTGTTCCCGATGGCTGTGAATGAGTATTTAGATTAGATCCTGATGGGCTGGTTGGCACCTTGCATGGCAGCGTCTGCCATTAGTGTATGAATGTGTTTGTGAATGTGTGAATGCTGACATGTAGTCTAAAGCGCCTTAAGTGGTCGGAAGGCTAGAAAAGTGTGATATAAATGCAAGTCCATTTACCATAGAATTGAAGTGACATATTTTTGTCTTGATGACGTCACGGCAGATGGTCAGATAGTGCTGTGGGCGGAACATTGAGTACAGAGTGATGACTATAGACAGAGAGAGCATTTTTAAATTCATGTATTTTAACGGCGATAGGATAAAAACAGTAACGATTCTGATAATTATAACTATGCTGAATATTGCAATTGACCCCTACTCTATAGTCAAACTTAATTTTGCTGTCTGGTTTGCTTTGGCAAACAAATATTTAGCCAGATTACAGCTGGAGTAAGCAGCAGCATCATCCACCTGCACTAGTTATCCTGGATACATTTTTCTTTTCACTCTAATAAGCAGAGCTGCATTGTGAATAAGCCGTCCGTGGTGTCCAGCATGCCAACACTACCGTTGTAGTGTCCTCCAGCTGTCGAGAAACTGTATTCATTCTTCTCCCTGCTGCACAAACCAGACATACCAGCAACTCGTTCTCACTTCTAATTTGAATGTTATTCCTGACCAGGCTAAAATGTACTTTTCGTAATGATTCCTGGCAGCTACAGAACAATAACCCCTATCATGACCTACATTGATTCCCGCCGAGTTTAACACTTGTAATCTCCATCTCAGTCTCTCTGTACTTTTCTGTAAAACATATCCGTCTGAGTTTAACTCCCCTCCATCCACTCCGCCCCGGTGACACGGGCTGTTAACACAGCTGAGAATCAAGTGCTTTTAGTGCGTGTTGCCGCCAAAGAGTAATCAATCAGTCCGTTTATCAGCGTCGACGCCCAGCGTTCATTTCCCTCAGCAGCAACGTTTGGTCCTCCATCCATAACGTTAGAGGGAGGCTCTTTTGCATGGCTACTGATGCTCCACAGCTCTTTGGTCCTCGGCTGATGAGCGGAGATGCTCAACAAGGAAAGCAAGGAAATTAAAAAAGCTAATGAATAATGTGAGAGAGATAGCACCGCACTAATATCTGGCTTTACACTATTTACACTTTATATTTGGAATCAACTGAATATTGGTCTGAAATGCTGCAGTTGGTTGCTTCTGAATTGATCTGAGATTTTGACAGAGATTGACATGTGCATCACATCACACAAATCAAATATATTAAATTTTGTGACTATTTCACAAACTGCCGTGAGACGGTGTTGGTTAATCCAAAACAATGAGCTGAAAGATGCTAACACACTCTCTTGAGCTGCAGAGTCGGGTGCTAACTCTGGGTGCATTTATCCCTCGGAGCGACCCCTTTCA
This sequence comes from Sebastes fasciatus, assembly GCF_043250625.1. Taxonomy (NCBI): domain Eukaryota; kingdom Metazoa; phylum Chordata; class Actinopteri; order Perciformes; family Sebastidae; genus Sebastes; species Sebastes fasciatus. Next base: position 3,193,352 of record NC_133817.1, on the reverse strand, counting down.
CATCATATATTTGTAGTCATTTGACCCATCCTTAACTTAAGAATATTGATCTGTGCAGCATCGATGTTGATTTTTTTTAAAGTCAGATGAGACAGATGTGATGCACATGGGAGTTTAGAGCATGTGACTGGATGCCTGGCTGTGCATTTGTCTTTTATGAATAATATATGGAGACACTGCCGTTCAGGGACTAAAGTGCTTTTCCAGCCGTTTACTCCAACCAGCAACTGTTCATGTCAGAGGTGTTAAGCTGTCACCCACTCGCATCTTTCAAATATCAGTCGACCAGAAGGTAAACGCATAATCCCCGGAGTCCTTGTGTTCGCGCTCAGCTGAGCCACGTCCATGTGTTTCAATTACAGTTAGACTGAAGGGCAGTGAAGGACGCGGTTCCTGAAGGAAGATGAATTCAGTGTTGAATTGTTCAGGGACTGCCCACACACACATTCATAGGTTAGGCTTTTGTTGTGAGTGACACATTGACTCAATAATAGCCGTGCCACCCAATTAAGCAGCCCCCACAGAGGCTCTATATTGATCTAAGACGAACGCCAGCGACACTCAAATAGGTCAAATACATATTGGCGAACCAATCGGTCAACCTTTGTGTGTAATGTGCGTGTGGTTATCTGTATCCTTTGTTTAGAGAAACAGCTGTGAAGCCGGACAGTTTGAAATAAACCAACCCCTCGTTGTTTTCAAAGTCAGATTGCTCGTCCCCATTCAGCGCCTCATAAAGCGCTCGCTTAGCCGTGCAGCTAATGTGCCCACGCGGATAATGTTTTACAAATGACATATTTCATTCCTCACAGTGCGTCCCTTGTTTTATCGTATGAATTAGGACCGCCTCACCCTCCAACGGACAGATCAGGCGAGGTAATTACTTCCATTAGCCCCTTTTCACCTGCTCCGATAGTCAGGATTCATTAGGCTTATCAGTTTATTAATCCACATGTAGTGAAGCGCTGGGAGACCCTCCAGGGTCCGGCTTAACAAAAGGAATAGCACCTGCCCCGTTATCAGCCGGTGACATTCGTCGAGCGTGACCCTACATTCTGGCTTACTTCAAAGAACAGTCAGACGAGGGTCGGCAGCCTCAAACACCCGGATTAGCCTCAAGTTAGAGAAAACTTTCTAAGCAAAGTTAATTAAGATACCTCCGAAGTTTGGTTTCAATTAAGAAAGAAAAATGCACAGGTCTACTGTTCTACTTAACTGCAAAGTTTTTATGTTCTGCACTTAACATAAGAACCAAGTCTCTATTAAAACATGCTGCTGAAACACAAATTCCCTCAAATAAATCGCATGGCCATTTTCAAAGGGGTCCCTTGACCTCTGACCTCAAGATATGTGAATGAAAACTCTGAGATGAACAGAATGAAAAGTGTATCTTATTAGATAAAAGAGATGTTGACAAACTGCATCATTTGCAGTTGAAAAAAAAGGTAATAAATTGCATTATATCTTATCGCTAGGGATGCACCAATACGGATACCAGTATCGGGTATCGGGTCCGATACTGTGCTCATGTGCTCATGTACTCGTACTCGCGAAACGGCACCAATACCACTTTACGGTGGTGCGCCCGACCCTGCTGTGCAGGGATCCCACCTCAGCTCGCGCGCGCCGGCCCTCACTTTCATTACGCCAAGGGGTTTCAAGATGGATCGGGTGGGTTGCCGACAACACCACAGATCCCTGGCGCCTTTCATGTGGGCCACGACACGACGCGGTTGGGACGCACTGAGGAGAGTCCGCCCCGGTCAACAGTCGCACCGGGAGCAGGGAGCCCCGCCACGGTGCGGCGAGGTCCGTGACTGGGCTGACATTTTCACTGTAACCTCAGACACTTGTCCAAAGCACCTTACAGCAGCATTACAGCATTGGTGTCTGTGGTGGGAACTGATCCCCTGACCCTCCTCAGCATCAGCCCCTCACTCCGTGTATTCAGCTACACAAGGCCACTAACACACGTGTGGCTAAAGCCGAAGCCAGGTCTAACACCTGCCGTCTTACACATCTCACGGTTGTAGGCTGATGGTAATCCGGTTAACGTTTTTTGCTGTTGATATTTTTCCGCTTCAAGGCTCTTACTGGATTTGTCACATGGGTTTCTGTGAAGAGCTAGAGGTGCTTTAGACAGCCCCCCCCCCTCCTCTGCTCTGTACCTACAGAACATGCAGCATGACTCACACAGCTTACAACATCTTGTGATTTTACCTTAATTTATGTTTTCATTAGTTGGCTGCTATCTGGCCTCAAGAGCCATAATAACATAACAACAATAATAATGTCAAAATGCCGTTACAAGGCACTTTATATAGAGCAAAAATAAGCATACCATACATACATGTGCTGACGTTGACAGTTATCTTCTTTTGCTGTTGTGAAATTATATTTTAGCGAGGGCTGTCAAAGTTAATGCGATAATAACGCAAATTAATTTAAACGCCACTAATTTCTTTAATGCATTAACACAACTTGCGATTTTTAAGATGATCCTGAAGATACTGGTATATGAGCAGGAACCGCTCGCTTCTCCAATTTACAGAATCCTCCTTCTAAATAGCGATGTGCCCAATGGAGACGCACACGTTTTTTAAAGGGAATGGGAGATGGCACTCTGATTGGTTTGATTCCTGTCACGCCCAAAACACACCAATGATTAATTACGAGACTAAATACAACCCCTTTGCCCCGTGCGCCTTACTTTGCACCCAGATTATGCGCTGCTTAAAGGCAGAGTTGACGATGTTCTCCAGTCTCCACTATTTGTTATATTGGTTGAAATGGTGTTTACACCCCGACAGCGATCCATTACTGATGAGCTCTGAAAAAGGATCAGAAAAGAGATGTCATCTGTAGCTGCTGTAATCCTGTAAAAACCTCTACCAATCATTGCACTAAATGCACTTTAGACCATGTGCTATATCTATGTGATATAGATCGTTTAAATCAGGCCCACAGTCTCATTCTCTAAAGAGACCTGATAAAAACTTGGTGGCCACCTACAAGGGATATCGGGCCACGGTTAATGTCGAACCCTTATGAGCTGATTCGATTTTGGTGGTCAATGGTCAAAGGTCACTGCGACCTCACAAAACACATATTTGGCCACAAGTCAAGAATTCAGTTTGACAATTTCACACAAATGTTGAACAGAATAAAATGAAGTGATGACACTTTGGACAGACATGGATGTAAACTGAAACTTGACCGGTTGGCAGAGGCATATAACCGTGTGGCGGTTATTCTAGTTTGGTGTCTGATTAGCCTTCAAACTCATTCATCTCTCACAGTTGGAGCAACATGCCCACACCAACGCAGCCCTTTGCTATTTTTAAAGGCAGGGCTGCTCACTGTCTCAGTACCAAGTTAGCCTGCTTGCAGTGCAACAATGGAAGGATGAATGCTAACTTTAAACCTAACCCTCACCCCTACCCATCTCATGTTAGCCCTGACCTAACCCTAATCTTAATCCTAAATTCACACTCTAACCATACCTGAGACAGAAGTGATAAACAGCCAGAGACCCCACCTATCTTTCAGCTGTCTGCTGTCTGCTGGACCTTCCTTATGCCAGATGTAGTTGCTAGGAGATTTCTGATGTAACTGCAAAGCCTCTATGAACTAAGTAAATATTCCTTTCTCTCTTATGAAACCATGCAGAAGAGAACGGTGGGGGGGAAATGGCACCTAAAGCAACCGGGCAGTTTAAGGATTCAGGAGACTCTAATGACAGAATGGATCTCGAGCTGACCCTTGACCTTACTTTCACCTTATTAAGGATATTCTCAACAAAATAATTTAGTGATAGATGTGATCATTTTAGCTCTGCGTGCTTGCCTGCCACGGTGAGACCGACAGTTTGCCTTGTTTCCTTCAGGGTCAAACAGGTCTTGTTTGTACGGAGAAATCCTAAATTCATCCTGTCAGCTTTGCCTTCACCTTCCTCACAAAGACCTTCCTGAGGGCCGAGACCTTTTCACATGTATTTATGTCTGGTTGAGACTGAAGGAAAAGTGACTCTGTACATTATTAAATATAAATACAGTCACTCTGACAAGTTCAGCATTTTGGTACTGTATCATACTGAAACATCCTGAAAAGTGAATGCAACATACTGACAAGCATATTAATCATGTGAATACATGTGAGCTGTTCAAATTAAGACTGTCAAGGGTTAAATCTACCATTTTGGTTTGACAGCTTCGTTTCAACCGCTGTGTCAGTGATACGAGGTGAGTTTAATGTCCGTTGGAAAGCTTGGAATTTCTAGTTCCCAACGATACCAAGCATGATGTTGTAGACTTTTGAGGAAATTATTGCGGATCTTTTGATCACAACTTGTTCCTATAGTTACGGAGTTCATTTCTGTACAACTTAATTGTTAAAATACTTCGTAATAATACATAGTTTGGACTACACACAGCTGGTCTACAGATTCTGAAAGCTGGAGAGCTCAGCTTTTCAAAACGGTATGGAATACATATGTTCTATAAATAGGTCAGCTTCCATCGCAGCTTTTTTTGTAACTATGCAACAGTGTATGACCCGTTTAGACCCGGTACCGCATACAGAAAATACGGACTTGTTGTACAAAGGCCTAAACTCTCAGCAAGAAAATGAATAAGCATATTTTCAAAACTATTCCATTAAGAGTTGACTGCTGACCCGGCTTGCATTCACGCGCTTTGTTGTCAAAAAGGATCATATGAGTTTTGAAGGTTCTTGTATTTAAAATGCTAGAGAAGAGAACAAAAAAGTCCTAATAAACTTGTTTGATATTATCGTCAATTACTGTTAACAGATATTGACAATCTGCAAGTTTTAAGTAAGTTTTCTATGCTGTAGACCCAGACTTTGATTCAGGGTTCAGAGATCAGAGCTGGAGAATTTGAGAAGGGGAAGCAAGAAAAAGACAGAAAGAGAAACTACAGCTAACCTAAATGTAGTACACCCCTCCTCTACCTCAGGCACACCGCACGGCGAGCATGTCCATCCTTTCCAGCAGAATACTCAAGCAGACGCAGTTGAAGTATTTAAAGCGGCAGCGGGACCACGCTACATCCATCAAGCTGCCAGAGCGGGTGAATACAGCAGCTACGCACGCAGTTCGTGTTTAACAGAGTGAAGCTGTGCCAGGTCTACGAGTGACTCCACAGCAGGGAAATAACACCATAGTGCATGTAGAGAGAGACTCACACAGAACACAGAGGATGTGAGACGGTTCAGATGTGAATCCGGCACGTCTGTGTCAAGAAGATGTTGAAATATTTTTAACTCTAAGTGTATAATAGAATAGGAGACTCCTGCCATCATGGAAAAGTCCTTAGAAAATGTAAATTCGGAAGGATGGGCACTTGGAAATTCACCGTCTCTCTCTCCCTCTTTTCAAAAGAGAAAACAGCATACAACTTCATCAAAAGTCTCACTTTTTTCGCAATTTATTTTTTTGAGTTATTGACCGATAATATGTGTAAAATATCTTGTTCAGTTTCAGTACGATCTTTCTCTCAATTCCTTAATAACCAAATTTAAAGAATTCTAAACGTTTGGTGTCTTTACGTTAAAAACATTATGTTAGATGACATATTTTATTGGATAGTTTAAATTCTCAAATATGGATATCAGTATTGGCTTCACAAATTGAGTATTGATGGGGCTCTAGTTTCTGATTTAAACTAATAAGCCGGTAACATTTCCTAGATCCTAAAATTGAAATCAGCGAAATTGTTTTAATAAAGAAGACTCACAACTCCACCAATCCCTATAAAAGTTTAATTCCAATTTAGTGCGAAAGATTTTTAAATTAAAATATGTTGAATTAACTTTTTTTGTATTAATGAATTTGGCAGGCACACCCAAAATGGGGAAGTTTAGTCCTTTTATTTGCTGCATCATCTCCACAGTCCATGTTCAAGCTGCTCCAGTTATTTTCTCTCATCTGTTTTCTCAGTTAGAGAGGAGTTATGGGGAGGGTTTCTATAGGCTGGGCATGTGTTAGTCTGTGTGGACGTCATCAAAACCTAAAGGTGCGCGGTGCAAAATAATGTGGAAATACCACGGCAAGCTCCTGCATTCACATCGCATCCCCAAAGTGTCAGGAGTTGCTTGGCAACAGGCACAGAGGTGAATCGCAGTGCTAAAATGGTGGCATCTCAAAAAGCAGAGGAACCAAACCTCTCTGTACGCAATGATGACTCTGCTCTGAAGGATCCTGAAAGGGGGAAACAGAAACACAAAGAAGCTGCCAACTGCCGAGGCAGTTTCACTCTAAATGCTGCAAAAGATTGTTCCGGCTTTTCAGAGCAAATGAAAAATGAATGGAGGAGATTTAGCTTCTTTTTTTTTTTTTTAAATCAGACTCTGAAAACATGCTTTCTGGCTGGAGCGCAGGCTTCTCGGTGGAGGCTGTTTCAGATCTGCCCTGCATGTATTTATGAGAACAGCTTGAGAGTTTTGAATATATTAACCAACCCAAAGTTTTTGGAACACGATACAATTATACAGAAGTGGAGTGAAACCATTGCTTCGCAACTCACAAGGAAATCTCAGGTGTTGGCAATCAAGTCCCAGGTTAAGTCAAAGTCCTGCACAAGTCAATATGTATATGTCATCTTAAATGTTTCAACATAAGAGCAATAATATTAACAGTATTAATTTCGTAATATTTAACAAACTTAAAGTTTAGATTGGGAAACAATAGATTCACCTGTGTATCGCAATTTTTTAAAAACAATTTTCTAATTGAATTTTTAACACCTGAATCAATATAATTGCTTCATTTGAGACGACACAATATGCACTAAAGCTGCATGCTAACTCTGTCACAGACAGGAAACGTTATCGTATCGCGGTAACTTGGAGGTCGAGGTCACTCATATCCGTGGTGAAATGGATGTTTCTTGGTGCATTAACACCATCTGTAGGTTGAAATATTTTCAACTCACACGGACGCAAATTGGTGTCCACTCTCGTCTTTCCAATTTTCATTAGACACAATTGTGGCACATCTAAAATGTTGATAACTTTATGTAATTCCCGCCCATCTTCAACCTGACACTGGAGGGCCTTTCAATTGCAAATTAAGCATATCCGGTTTCTTTTGACTTCCAGAGATCAAAAATTATTTTGATTAATTTTTAGTCGCTTGCTCTAACAGAAGTAAAAAAGGTTCGACACAAAACAACAAGGTTTCTGAGTTCTTTTCTACTCAAACTGACGATTTGCCAGGATGAAAAGTTGCTTGAAAAAAATATGCTGTAGTCAAAGTGAAGTTACTGTACTCCTTTTAATAAAAAAAAAGTCTTTATCTTCGCATCCATGGAGACCGTGACATATTGAATCTGAGTCGTTAACCTTTAGTTGAAGGTGTCGAGAATTTCTCTCGCAGCACAAAGATTCGTCCTTGGAGCTTTCAGCAGAGCTTCAGCCATAGAAAATGTTGTCTTTTCATCTCCGCTGAGCTGCTGAATGGAAGTCCTTCCAGTCATCCTCCCATGCAAACACACGCTCGCTGTGAAAATCGGACATTTTGAAGCCAAACGGCTGATGGCAGATCTGGTACAGAGGACCGGAGGGTAGAGATGGAGATAAGACACATGGGACAAATGACCGTCCTTGTCTTTCTGCGAGACATGACAATTGAGACACTCAAACATTTGACCTGATCTGATCAATCAGATTAAAGGACAGCGTCATTTCTCAGCATTTGTCTTTCAAAAGGAAGAAATATCATTCATCACCTCATCTGACAAGATATAGGTTTATATTAGTAATGTATTTCTATTAGGGCTGTCAAAGTTAACGTGATAATAACGCAAAATTCGTTTTAACGCCACTAATTTCTTTAACGAAACACACCTTGCAATTTTTAATTAACCTCTTAAAAATCCAACGGGTCGCCAATATTTTTGAGGTTGTAGCGGGCTCAATTTTGAAAGCTAGAGTAAAAATACTGGCATCATATGAAACTAAAAAACCTAAGGAATCCATCGGTACCAGCCGTGTCCTACTAGCTTGTTGCGAAGGACGTTAAATAACGCTCCAAACTTGCGCTACATTTTGGCGAAGAAAATCCATTTTTGCTGTGTTTCTGCTGCTGCAGCTGCCAGCCCTTTCTTTCTACATAGAGTTTGCCTTTCATAATGCCATTATTGCCATTGAATTTCATTATACATGTCATTTATATTTATTTTAGACAGAAAAAGGTGAAGAACCGGGTGGTAATTTGTAAATAATGGTAATAATCCACAATTAAAATCCTGTACTACTGTATATTCATTCATGGAGCTGTGCAAGTCACTGCATTTTCTACAACACAGTCCTGTAAATATTTCAGAATAAAAGCCTTGTGTTAACAAATGAAGGAATTCCGTCCGCAGAAAAAATGCTAAAGTGCTTTTATTATGAAACCGAAGCAGGAAGTGTTGTTTCAAAATACATTTTTACTTTTTTTCACGTCTGTGACATATTCTACAGATATCTAGACATTGAAACTATAGTAATGTTGCTGATATGATGTCAATATACTGTCAAAAGATCCCTTTCACTGTCTGTTGTTGCCGTGAACCGCTTGTGGCTTGACACACTGACAGCTGTTGTTGCCTGTTGGGCTGCAGTTTGCCATGTTATGATTTGAGCATATTGTTTTATGATAAATGCAGTACCTGTGAGGGTTTCTGGACAGTACTTGTTATTGTTTTGTGTTGTTAATTGATTGATACATATATTTGCATAAAGCAGCATATTTTCCCACTCCCATGTTGATAAGAGTATTAAATACTTGACAAATCTCCCTTTAATGTACATTTAGAACAGATAAAAAATGTGCAGTTAATCGCGATTAAATATTTTAATTGATTGACAGCCCTAATTTCTATATTTGATGTCATTCTTTATAGAAATGGTTCATTTCTACATAATTTCAGTGCTTCAGGGCATAATTGTAATGATGAAATAAACATAATCCAGGTCTTAATCATTCAGGTGTGTCATATCAGACTCACCAGTGTCTCTCAGATCTGAATTGTGATGCAGGGAGATAGTGGTAGCGGTTGAAGCCTATGGCTGAGCGCGTAACCTTTCTGCCTTCTGCTAACCTGATGGGAGTCATTACTGTGGATTGACATATGGCTAAGCTATGCTTCAGGAGGAAGCCATCTGGCATAATGTTGGCTGGCAAGCATTCACATTTACAGTACACAAGACGGGCTTTTTATATCCAGGGAAACGCTGTGTGGGGAACATTTTTTATTTGTTTTTTACTGTGGCTGCTTTACTTCAACTCTACCTGCTTCTCATGTACATGAAGCAGCCCGTTTAATATACATTATATACGTTGTTTCATGCGTTTTTGAGCCATTAATTTCCATTTGACGTTACCTGTTGTTTTATCTGGACTTTTAACGTTTCTTGCAGCATCTTCTCTGCCCTCTGTCGGGGCTGAGCTCCTCCATCTACCCACACACACACACACACACACACACACACACACACACACACACACACACACACACTCCCCTTTCAGATTGTTTTCTGTTTGAAGAATGGTGAGCAGAGGTTAGGCTCTCCTTCATGCCAATTCTTCAATACCTTTCTATTACATACATGGTCGACCATGCCTGACATATATTTTCTGAGTGTAGGACTGACACAAATAAACCATTAACTAAACACAGGAAGTTATTTATACTGGTGAGAACAGTCACATAGTGAGCTATTTATCTGTAAAGGTTAAAAAGAATAAGTCCTTTCCTCCTGTTTCAAGTTCATATTTGGACAAATGTTGCCATACACTAACAGAATGTACAGTAAAGTCAGTGTTTTTTTGCAGATAAATCAAACAAAGTTTAGTTTTTGTGAACTGATGGAAACAGTGTTTGATCAGGAGGAGAGTCACGAGGAGTGCCAGCTTAGCAGTTGGTGTTTATGACTTCTGAGTAAACACTGTGCTTATTGAGTAGAGCCCACACACCTGGTCAGTATGAGGAAAATAAAACCTGGCAGATGGTTTTTCTCCGGTCTCTTCCAACACAACTGTCTCCCGCTGCAGACCTTAAAGGAGCCCCTGTTTAAAGAATTAAAATTAATGTGTATTTATGATCACAGATGTTGAAGACATTGTTGAACCTTAATTGTGTTGAAGAGGTGACATTTGAAGTAATTGCACACAAATACATTCCTTTATTCAGACATTAAACTCTATCAAGCTGTTATCAGTTTGCAGCATTTGATATGGAATAGTGAAATAAATATCTGGATACTGGACAGAGCCTCAAAGTCTTGTAAGGGAATAAGGGATGAATGAATTATGGATATAAACAAGTAAACACAACGATTAATGGCAAATACATACACCTTTTATTGGAAAATAATAAAAAGTGCAACTTCAGGACCCGCTGCTTCAGTTCTCAAGATACAAGGCAGAGCAATATTTAACAAAAAATAAAATAAACCAACTTCTATTCAAGTTAAATCAACAGTGGTTTAACGCCGGCAGCTCATGCAGACCTCGTGCGCTGTTCATCTGCATGCACGCTCACGCTGCAGAGCCAGCACATGTTGATGACATCATACACAGGGAGAGTAAACCAGAGTAACGTTTAACATTTCTTTAATAGTAAAAGTGCTAAAAAATACATCCATATAACCTTTGTCATGATGGAAAACTGAAGCCGTCTTCAAAGCCACAAGACTACATTCACAAAAACAGTAATTTTACCTCGCAGAACACGGGAGTTGCTGGTCTACCGCTGCATTGATCGGTTAGTTTGTTCGTGTTATTGTGGGACTTTCAGATTCCAACTAACGTGGCGTTCACAGCAGTGCATTGCTATGCTTCCATGCCGGTTCTCCTGTCTGTCTCTCAAAAGCACACAGACCGCCATCTAAGTTACTCTATGTAACGTTAATACACTGACTATAAGGCTGTATATATACTGTATATGTAGCAGTGTTATCTTGCAAAAAACCTACGTCAGGTCGCGTGGGAATACGTTTTTAGAAGGGCTTGGGAAAATACCGTTTTGACACTAAAACACCCTTACTTTGACCAAAATTTGAATGTTGGATTTGAATACAAAAGGAACACCACTGGGAAGATACAGAATTACATAAAAACCTCAAAAATCTAAAAGAAAAGTAATGGACCCACCCTTTAAACCAGGTTCATTGTGAAACTTGAGACTGAAATCTGCACTCCTCAGTGTCACTTGCAGTGTAACCTCTTAACATTTCAGCCTTTCTGACCATCAAATTGTCAGAATCTAACAGGAAGTGACTTCAGGAACTGCAGTCTCGATAAAAACTGGATTACCAACGGGACCAGACCGAGAGCCCAGACCCCAAGAGGCCCTAAAAGCTTTCACCCGGTGGTAATTTGTTTATGGTAATTTGATTAATTGCAAATTTGTTTGTGGAATATGCAACACTGATGCACAACATGAACTGAAAAGGGTAAGGGCCTTAAGGTACGCAGACATTATTACCTAATCTAGAGGCCTTGTCTTGTAGAGGGACCCTTTTTTAAAATCTAATTTCTAGAATTGAATTGTTCTAATATAATCTGTGAATTGCTAAATTAATTTGAGTTTAATCCAATACCGCAAGCTAAATGACACACCGAAAACCTGAAGGGAAGGATTCCAGCGTACTAGAATACCGTTTGATTTCTTTAAAGGTCCCATATCGTGCTCATTTTTTAGGTTCATACTTATATTTTGTGTTTCTACTAGAACATGTTTACATTCTGTAATGTACTGGGACATAAACAACAGTTTGTAGGCTCGGATGTCTCTAATTTAATGCCATGGATGGCTGAAGTGTGTCAACAGGAGTGAAATCTGGAAAACAAAGTAGGTTTTTGCAGAACAAACTTAGCTGGCTAGCTGTGTTTCTCCATACTGGAGGTGAAGTTTGAGTTTGCCATTGAGAAGCTTCAGACTCCGTCAAGTTGGTGGAGGTTAGGGGAGGGAGGAGGGAGGGTAGGGATGACCGGGCCTATCGCTCCTGGCCTCCTTTTTTCTCCACAGACGGAGGCAATTCGTCTTTGGTGAAAACCTTCTCTCTCTTTTTGTTTCTCTATCACCCAAGTAGGTGTCTCTATTTTAGGACCATGAAGGTGTAGTTTTGGACGACTCAGTGTGTGTGAGAGAGAGAGAGAGAGAGAGAGGGAGGAAGGGTAAGACAGAAGGAGAGCCGCGGGGTCGATCTCTACAGGGATACAGTCAGCTGTGTTCTCGATTCAGGCCGTTCGCTGGGCCTTTGCCCCCCATTTGCCCTTCAAACGGCATCCGTCCCCTCATAGATCACCATGGCAACAGGGCACACTCTTCAGGACAAAGCAGAAGAGGATATGAAAAGGATTATGTAAGAGAAATTTAGATGAAAGTGGGTTTTGGTATTAAAATTCACTACTGACAAACATAATTGCGGGTCTCCGATCAAGTGCAACAGGGAGCGATAAATGATTAAACAGCAGCGTCGGGAATAAAACACACATAAACCGACGTGGAAAACCGGAGAGAATGTGCAGCTCATTCTCACCTAATATGTGTGTGTGTGTGTGTGTGTGTGTGTTAACTGATGAAAATAGTGTGGCTGTACATTAGTACACTGTAAAACCTGATGAGTTAGTTCAACTCAAACTGTTTGAGGAAAGCGATTACCTTAAACCATTTAAGTTTATTTAGATTTAAATGTGCTCAATATGGAATTCAGAGCATATCTATTGCCTCCTCACAGCTCTCAACATGGAGACGGCATCAATATCAGCCTTCAAAAGGAATATTGATTGAAATCTGTCAAGAATTTGTCCACTGTGTGGCGAGGTCCGGGCGGAGAGCGCTGTAAAGCTGCGGCCGCGAGCCACCTTCGCCCCGAGCCTTTCCAAGTCGACCTAGAGCCGGTCAAGGCGCACCGCCTCGTATGCGGGACTCCCCAGCCTGCCGTGTGTCGCTCACACCCTCCAGCTGGCTGTTAACGAGGGTCTTTTGGCACAAAGAAGGACTCGTATCGGTACTCGGTATCGGCGAGTACCCAAATGTAAGTACTTGTACTCGGTCTGAAAAAAAGTGTTATCGGTGCATCCCTACAAATAGCAGTACATAATCTTCAACATGCTTTACCAAGATCATTGTGCAATTTTGGTGACAGGATCCAGATTGATAAGTTAATATTCTATCATCCAATGATGCCTGTTTGTTGTAACCATCTTCTCTTCAAAACTTCCGTATGATTACATTCATTTTGTGTCATTTGTTGTTTTGTGTAGGTGTTGCTTTTTCAAATAGCTGAGAACTCGTCTCACTAACTGGAGCAAAGTGGAAAGCAGCATCCCCGATCACGACCCACACACCTCACACATAGCATCGGTGTCTCCAATCGTCTGAGTCATCAAAAACAGCAATTATACGGCGCACCTTTCCTCAATCACATGCCATTATTTGGCACAATACTCCTCAAACTGCACTCAGTGTGGGCCCATTGTTCAGCGGCTGCGCTCCCTCCCACTCGTTTACCCCTCTGTTTCATCTCCTCCCGTCTCTGATCATTCTCTATTTCGCCCGTCCAATCGGACTCGTCACGCTCCTTTCAGTCATTCACGCGGCGTCTCTATCTGTGTCCCCTCCCATCCTCCACCTCCACCTCCATCACCATCAGCGCTGATTCCTTCTCTTCCTCTCCGCTCCCGTCTTCCTTCAGGTGTTGCAGCTTTGACCTTGATAGAAATCAGTGGTAAGCACATGCAGAGACCTATCAAAATGTAAATGATGACAGGTAGAGGCAGTAAAGTGGGAGTGGGCTCATCGTGCGCCCAATGAGTCGTGTCTCCAGGGGCCAACCAAATCAATCTGGTGAGAGGGGCTCGAGTGGCTTCCCAGAAGGCATAGGGTCGAGCGGTTTGATGATGTCACTGCTATCTCCTCTCCTGGCATTGGCTTATGGAGGACAGAACCTGCCCCCCCCACACCCTCCTAAAAAAATGAAATAAATAAGAAAATGACTAGATAAATATGTAATTAAATGTAGCAAAAATAATATAAAAATAAACATAGTACTTAATTAATTGATAAAATGTGACATAAATTGATATTTCTGTTTCAATTTGCTTCTATATTTATCTTTAACTCTTCTGTTTAATTTTCACTTTTATTTATTTATGTATTTAGTTTTTAGAATTTTTTAATTTATTTATTTTTGCATCGATTTTTTATTTATTTATTTTTGCATAAAGAATTGTAAAAAGAAATGTTTAAACGAATGTATAAAGAAAAGAATACAGAAATAAAAAAGTTTTGGGAAAAAATAACGGATGAAATGCAAAAGGAAAATCGTGCAGAAATAAATGAATAAATAAATATATAAATACATAAATGAATACATAGATTTAGAAATATAAAATAAATAAAGTACTACAAAAAATAAATTAAGAATAAGTGTAAAAATAAATGAATAAATTTAAAATAGATGGATAAATTTAAAATAAATGCAAAAATCTATAAAAATAAAAAAAACATACATAAATGTATAAAAGTGAAAATTAAACAGAAGAGTTACCAAATAAGGGAATTCATACAAAGATAAATAAATAAAGAAGCAAATAAAACAGAAATATCACAAAATCACATTTTATCAATTCATTAATGACTACATTTATTGCTAAATATTGTTTTTGCTGCATTTAATGACATTTATTTATTTATCAAGTCATTTAGTTATTTATTCATTCATTTTTTATCTTGGCAGAGTCCGTCCTCCATACTGGCTGGCATGGTTACCACCAGCACACACAGCGGGTCACACTGGGAGGATTTAATGGAGATAATGGCTGGTTTTGTAGCAGTGATACTGTCATCAGTGCTTTCTTTCATTTCTCCCATCCATGCTGAAATAATAATATGTTACGCCAAATGCCTCAGTGACCTTCTCTGCCAGCTTATTTCAGTCATCTGTGTCTTCGAGGTTTGATCTTCAAAATGCACCAGCTGGAGACGATCTGGATTCTGTTTTACTCCCACCAAACCCTACTGCAGCATTTAATGAATTTAATGATCTCTTGCCCAAAGCTCATGGAACTGAGTCTATCTTAGACCCAGATTAAACTGGACTGAACCAGTTAATTCAAGTCAAGTGTCCTGATGCGTTTGGGCTCAGATATTTATTTCCTTTCCATATATTTGAAGAAGACTGCTGAGGGGCAGACGCTTTTTTGTGTAACACCCCCCCTTCCTCTGGATTGACCTCTGGATGTCAGGACTGCAGATACGTTCTCAGGATTAAAATTCTGATTCGTGACAAATTTATTCTGCAACCACCTTATCTGTCTGACCTCAGCTGACCTCTATCAGCGACCAGTGGAAACAGGAGGTCGCTCACGACCGAGCGGAGTGGTAGAGCAATAATCATATGAGAAATCTCCCGGTCACAGGACTGGAAAAAGGCTCACTGACTTTGATTTCAGAAGAAGCTATTTTCTGTTTTCTTGGGTTTCAAATTCAAAGTACAATAAATATCTCTGACCTGTCACTTAAAAGAAACTTCAAGGTGAGTCCACCTTTAAGGTGGGGCCATTTAACCTTAGCCGTTTTTTTTGTTTTTAACCTTTATTTAACCATGTTAGTCCCATTGAGATTAAGAACCTTTTTTCCAAGGGAGACCTGGCCAAGACGGTCAGCAGCAAGAACACAAAGTTGCAGACAGACAACCTAAAAAAAGCAAGTTTTGTTAATGCGTTAAAAAAATTTGTGGCGTTAAAACATTTCATCAAATTATCCTATCATAAAAATGTTACAGATGCTATAATAACTTTATTAATTTAAAATGTACACAATGCCTCAGTGGAGGCACCAAAGAATCCTCCCAAAAGTGGTTTGAAATATTCATTTTAAGTCTTGTCGGTTGCAGCTGAGCTTGCAGGGCGCGCAGTTGTTTCTTAACATAGAAAAACATGACACTGCACTTTAGATTACTGGAGTATTCATACTGGTACTGATTTTACGACACAGAGTATTTGGTATTTTGGCAATGTGAGTGACTTACCTTAGCGACTACAAATATGGGGTTACTCTACTGGACAGCTGAGAAAAGGAAGGGCTGTTTGAAATGTCACGAGGAAGGACAAGGCCCATTATAATGTGTCCTCTCTATGAGGACAAAGAGGTCAAAGAGAGCCATATGTGTGTGTGAATGAGAAAGCTATATGTGCTGTATAGCGTCCTCTGAAGATAATTCTGTTACTACCTGATCTTGTAGATGTGACTTTGTTTGTGATTAGAGCAAAGAGACGTCCTTTTGTGTGTGCGTTATACAACCTGATGCTATTTCTGACACTGACCCTCAGATCCCCACTTCATCCTGTTCCCTTCAGCCGCAGCGACCTGTAACTGACACTTTTGCCAGTAATCTCAGCACATGGTTGAACTGAACGATTTGTGATTTCATTAAATTGATAATATTTTGTTTAATTTAACTCCAGGCCTGTATTTGTAGCCAATTTTTTTTTTTTAGCAATCATAATTTTTTTAACTAGTGGGGGGCTCGTGCCCGTTTGAAGCGCGTGGCCGTTTAGAGCGTGCTGATTGCTTGACCCTAAGGAAGTACTGCTTGCAGCGTTGTCAAGAACCGCTCATCACTTGTTGACTCCTGGGAAGCAAATGCCACCGTCTCCGCCACCGCACACGCTTCTGTTTTACTGCTCAATCTAGCTCCATTACCTCGCGTCTCCTGCTGTGGAAGTCATCTGAAGGTCTTCTTTAAATCTCTCTACTTCATTACCTGCCGCTTCCGTGTGAAGACCGAGCCCGATAGATCATTATTATCCCAACAGTTCACTTCACAGCATTTAGCAGACGCTCTGTTCCAGCGGCTGCCTCTACTATTACTCCACTCGCCGTTCTCCCATTACAGTTCTCCCATTACAGCTGGAGCGTGGTGACGTAGGCCGACCGATGTGATGAGGAGAGCAGCAGGACACCTACAGGGTTTAATATCCTCATTCCTTTCACCAAGAATCTACACATTTAATATATTTGAGTTTTCCTTCACTTGTTCTGCTTGTGTTGAAGATGAAAGAACTCTTTTGCGAGCGAGGCCTGGTGAAGACAACAGACAACAAAAACTGTCATAGCCATTCTCAAAGGGGTCCCTTGACCTCTGACCTCCAGATATGTGAATGTAAATGGGTTCTATGGGTACCCACGAGTCTCCCCTTTACAGACATGCACACTTTATGATAATCACATGCAGTTTGGGGGCAAGTCATAGTCAAGTCAGCACACTGACACACTGACAGCTGTTGTTGCCTGTTGGGCTGCAGTTTGCCATGTTCTGATTTGAGCATATTGTTTTATGCTAAATGCAGTACCTGTGAGGGTTTATGGATCAATATTTGTCATTGTTCTGTGTTGTTAATTGATTTCCGATAATAAATGTATACATACATTTGCATAAACCAGCATATTTGTCCACTCCCATGTTGATAAGAGTATTAAATACTTGACAAATCTCCCTTTTAAAAGGTACATTTTGAACAGATAAAAAATGTGTGATTAATTTGCGATTAATCAGGATTAAGTATTAAAATCGATTGACAGCCCAAATGTTTAGATTTCAGATATTTCGATTTAAATTATTAGTACAAAATATCCCTTATTTCCTTCCTCATCTCCAAACTACAGGTCTAGTGTCAGCCGGCAGGGCAAACCCTGATGATACTGATGGGTGGTAATAGCTTCAGTGGTGCATTCATCTGTGAGAGCATTAAAAAGCTCTGTGTGTGTGTCCTGGCTGGAGCTGCAGGCTGCGAAGTCATACATCATGCAAAGATGATAGATGTGCCACTTATGTGACTCAGTGTCATGTTGTGATATTACACTACAGTGATGTTTACCATAATTATGGACATGACTGCATCGCAGCTCCATGCGAAAGCCCTGAGGCAGATCTGCTGCACGCCTCACACCTACTCCACAAGGTCAACTGTGAAATCATACGAAGGATCCCAGTGGAAATGTGTCCTGAATGCAATTCATTCCTTTAGAAATTAATATACGGCTTTAAACTTTTTTAAAAATGACAAAAACAGGTTAAAATGCCACGAGGTACAAACACAAAGACATCACGACGTTACGCAGAGGCCGTGTCATTTGCATCATGCACCTTTTTATTACGCTGCTGCAAGTCGGCGTTCATCAGTCATGCAACAGCAGCCTTCAAGCAAAATAGGAAATGAAGAAAAGTGAGATTACAAGTGAGTTTTTTGCGAGGCGATGATAGGAGGTAAACAATCTGGAGAGGAGAGGACTGAGGAGGAGGGAAGGGGAAGAGAGGTCACCGTCCTAACGTGTGCTGCTCAGGTTCGTAGGTGGAAGTGTTGCTTTATTGGTGCTGAGGTGGATTTTTGTAAAGATGCATATAGGAAACAAGATACCAGAATGTTATTGTGTCTTCTGTGGCAATATGTGCATTTTATTTTTCTGGTTGGAGGGACCTAGAACTCATAACTAAAACACTGTATACACATTCCTTTCTTCACATTTATAAAGCCGTGCATACACATGGTTCTGTTTTACAAATCTCATTCATCGTGAAATTGTTAACATGTTCACAGGCTTCATTTCCTCCCCCACAGTTATGGATTTGAATTGGGGCTGTATCTTCACTCTACCTTTAAAACTGAGCCCGCTACAACCTAAAAATCGCAATACATATCGAATCGGCACCAAAGTATCGTGATAGTATCGAATCAGGAGATAGACGTATCGTCCCAGCCCTTATATATTTTGTGATAACAAGATATTCATGACCTGTTGACACAAAATAAAGGACACACTGTTGTTCTTTAATGACTCTGAAGCTTCGTAGGCTTGCATATTTTCGTGGTGTGGTGTATCAGCGTTGAGTTCTCAGATGTGCTCTGTGCAGCAGTAATGAACGCGTGCAGAGCTGCTGGCAGACGGGATTAAAGAGACGCTGAAGGTTGTGACGGCGTCGTTAGTGTGAGATTTTCAGGTACGTGATGCACAAGAAGCAAGATCACCTGTCACCTACACATGTGAGTGTGTATAAGAAGGTGTTTAAATTACAGATAGACACATGCAATGGAAAGGCAGTGTGAATAAGACTGCGTTCACACCTCATTCATAACCATTCCCTGTCGTAATCCGTGTCTGGTAACAATGCGACCTGACATCAGCGCTCTAAAGGCGAGTGACAATAACAGCAGACATCACATCTGTTTCTGGAGCTCAGCTGGTTTCTGTCACATCCCACTTGGCGTTTAACGGAGCTGATGCGTCTCCCCAAATACCAATCAAATCACTGTTTGTCTTTCTCGTGTCCCATCGTCCTCCACGGAGCCAAAAGTACAACAACGCAGCTGTCTCAGGTGAAAAGATGTACTTATTGTCATGGCAACGCCAGCGAATGAGTCTGTGAGTGTTTAAAAATACAAGTCGCATGTGGGTCACATGCTTCAACATGAGGATTTCCCAGATCAACGCACAACAAAAAGGGGTGCTTTATGCTGGTTAGAAATATATCAGATGGGGCACAAATGAAATTTGGGACACTCTGAGGTCATCTGCTGTTCAAAGGACAAATAAAAACATGTCACAGGTTGATAAGAACGCAACTATCCAGGCAGTTTAAGCTGATGCCATCAGACAAGCAGGCCAAATAAAATGTCAGCGCTGCTGATAGAGAGGATAAAGAGAGGCTTCTATTAACAATGAGGAGGTGAAAGTGAAATGTGTGTGTGTTGATTAGCCTGTTGTGGTGCCGAATCCGTTCACCTCTCTGTCAACACCTCGATTATCCAGAACCGCACACGCACGACAGTGAAGGGAGGAAAGCCTCGGTTCACGCCACCAGGAATGGGGGGCCAATTACGGCGACCAGTTACCATGCCGACGGGAGGCGGTCCCTTTCTATAAAAAGCCAGTAGTGTGTTACTTTACATAATTCCAGTCACTTTGGATTTTCCACTCTGCTCCTCGAGACTAAGGGAGCTACATCACTGAAGCAGGTTTAAAGGAGGTGCGTCCAATCGCAGCGCTGCAGTGCCAATAGCACCACGCCATCACTTTAGACCTGCAGCTCCACGCCGCCACTTTAGACCTGCAGCTCCACGACGTCACGTTAGACCTGCAGCTCCACGCCTCCACTTTAGACCTGCAGCTCCACGCCGTCGCTTTAGACCTGCAGCTCCACCCTGTCGCTTTAGACCTGCAGCTCCACGCCGTCGCTTTAGACCTGCAGCTCCACGCCGCCACTTTAGACCTGAAGCTCCACCCCGCCACTTTAGACCTGCAGCTCCACGCCGCCGCTTTAGACCTGCAGCTCCACACCGCCGCTTTAGACCTGCAGCTCCACGCCGCCACTTTAGACCTACAGCTCCACACCGCTGCTCTAGACCAGCAGCTCCACGCCTTCGCTTTAGACCTAGAGCTCCACGCCTTCGCTTTAGACCTACAGCTCCACACCGCCACTTTAAACCTACAGCTCTTCACCGCCACTTTAAACCTACAGCTCCACACCGCCACTTTAAACCTACAGCTCCACACCGTCACTTTAAACCTACAGCTCCACACCGCCACTTTAAACCTACAGCTCCACGCCGCCACTTCAAACCTACAGCTCCACACCGCCACTTTAAACCTTATTATTCACAGTTTTATATTCATCCCAGTAATCATTTTGTCATGATTGTTTCTTTAGAGGAAAATCCCAGTTTTAAACCTCTACATCTTTTTGAATGGAAATGGTAGATGTCACGCTCGTCTGATGTACAGAACAGGCAGTCCCACTTTTCCCGCTTCCAAACTTTCCCCGCTCGCCTCAGGATGTGTATTTTGATGGTAATTTATGCATTATGAATATGTTGATATAAAACACACTGTGTTCTGTATGTGGAACGCTGGAAATATGTAGAGCGTGCAGCACAAAACCACTGAGCCACGGGAAGAAGAGATTTTAAAAGCACCCACGTGACCCTAAAGAGGAAATTTCTACTGATTTTAGTTAGAGATTATTTACACATGAGCCAACAACATGATTCCGCTTCATGCTAAACTAGATATGCAGATGCATTTCATTCAACATTATTCTCGCAGTGCATTGGATGGTGAATGGTCTTGCTGTTATAAAGCAGCCTCCGTTATGGAAATATGCAGATGTAATCTCACTAAACTGATTGGTTATGAGCACAATAGCAATTATGGGATGGTCCTACCAATGTGCTTCCACTCTAACTGCAATGTCTGACCAAACACATTCTGCTTCGGCCACTGACACGCAAGCAGTGTTGGCTGTCAGGTCACTGTTTATCTCTGATGGGTCATGTGTTATGGAGCTGAAGCATTTACAGAGAATGATCTTACTGTGGTTCTAATGCCAACAGTTCTTTATCTTACCTCTGTGTCACACTACAAATTAAAAGGCACTCTACATGATGTCAGTTAACAGCTATAATGAGTACTACTCAGCCTTTGAAAACAGACTTTTTTAAAGGAATATCTACACTGTGATCTGGGGGTGTCAATTTTGAAAGATGCAGTAATTTTCCAGGCACAGAGGCTCTAATGAAAGACACTATTGGTTGCTCTGTTGAAAACGGAGCTGGACACCAACTATGGACTAAAAATATAGATATTTTGGCCTCTGTTGCTTTTATTTTTACAAGTCCCCAAACTTTATGTAATTGCAATATTGAGTTGCTGAAGTCCCCTTAAATGCGAGGATAACGCGGTAACGCAAATTTGTTTTAACGACACTAATTTCTTTAATGCATTAACGCAACTTGTGATTTTTAGGTTGTAGCGGACTCCGTTTTTAAAGCTAGACTGAAGATACTGATACTACCATGAAGGGATGCACCGATACCGATACCAGTATCGGGTATCGGGTATCGGGTCCGATACTGTGCTCATGTACTCGTACTCGCAAAATGGCTCTGATACAACGGCACCTATACCACTTTACTGTGGTGGGCCGGGATCCCACCAATATTAGATATATACATACATTTGCATAAAGGAAGCGTATTTGTCCACTCCCATGTTGAGAAGAGTGTTGTGTCCCACAATGCAACCAGTAGCGCCGTTTCTGCATTAGGATTAAAGTCTCAAGTTCAGTCAAGAAGGCAGCACTGATGACATCAAAGTTATCAGACTTTGAAAGGCTCCTGCAGAGCCACAGAAAACATGATACAAGTGGAGTGGAGTTATTCATCGAGTCGTCAAAATTGAAATGACACAATAAAAACAATCCCTTTAATGTAATTTAAAAATGTTCTCCCAATCTTCATAATATTCATATTTTATCCTCTGTGTGGAACGAGTGACAGTTTAACTAAGATAATGAAGCAGTGCTCTCACTCAACCCCCAGCTAAAGTAATACAGTGTTCCTACTCGCTGTTATGGGCTTTTAGTAATTTTCCGGGGGAGGGAAAAAAAGCAATCAGCAGCACTTGTGACTGTAGTGGAGAGACCCAGTGACTAATATAGCTGCTAATCTACCTTCTTTGTAGACCGATGTGCTTGCTCTGCTGGCTATTTTTAGCACAGACCAGTGATTCATTTGTTGAAAAGAACAATATTTCTCTAACCTCACACTTTTCAACGCTTCTATTTGAGATTAATTAATGATGAGTGTGCTTAAAAGTTAATTTAGAGGCGTTCTTATACCTGCATTCCTCATCCATCCATCCAAACTGCAGCTGCTCCGACGCTGTGAGGATTTCTCCACATCACAGACGTGGAGCTTATTAATCTCACACTGGTGTCAGCCTGCTGGCAGTGATTTAATGAGCCAATTAATGTTAAACAGAGGAGTCGCACAGATTAGGAGCAATTCATATGAAAAATGATTCCTTAATCGTGTTGAACATGTAGATTTACTTTGCGCGCTCCTCTTTCCCTCGCTGGAATTAATAGGGAGCGGTTCCTTTGGATGAAGACCTCTGGACCGTCTTTACAAACCTGTTGAGGTGATGCACCTTGGTGTTGACACTGTCTATAAAGTATACAAAAAACACTGATTGGCCTTGCTATAGCAGCTGTTACAGTCGGAGTAGTTAACGTTGTCATGTGGGTGGAAGAAATATGCAGATTTAAGAGTTGTTTCATTTTGTGGTTATTTTCTATCCATTCCTAACAACCGTTAATAAGCACAACTACTGACCTACTTGAATCACTGAAAAAATCTGAGATTTGGGCAGCAATTCAGATGTATGGAACCAGGCTATGCTACAGAACACATAGAAATAATATCAATATTCTCATCGGCTGTGGGTTTAATAGCAAACCCTGATTGAAACTTTAATTTTGTCAAAAAATATTGAAAAGACAAGGCACCATCTTACAGGTCACAGTGAACTCCAGACAGACTGGAAACCCAGAAGTTTTCTTTTGCCGTGCCGGCTCGCAGTGTGAATTATCAGCGACCTATATTCTCCCTGATGTGGGAGACAAATGTGAGACATGTGCAGCGCCTGGAGCATTACGGAGGCCACGCTGGGACCAAAGCAATCCTAGTGGTCTGAGAGTCTGGGCGATTACACACTGGTGGACATAATAGAAGCCCATTATGTGAGGGACAGAGAGGAACGACAGAGGGTGGCAATGTCACCCAGCAGATTAATGAGCTCGCCATCCAGTTCGAGGACAACGCCACTCGGTCCGAGCCAAAACATTTAGCGGAGAGCAGCTTGTAAAGAGAGATGTCAGTAGACTGGAGGGGGGGGGGGCACCTTACCAATATGTTGATATGATTACAACACACTAAACATACTGGATACTGTTAGAATGGGATGGTACTTTTATCACATATCAAAATAAAAAATGGAAATAAATACAGGTAAATGCAGTTTTGTTTCACGTACGTATCATAACAACTGCTCGTATATCCGCCGTCTTCCGGTTTCCATTTTTGAATGATGAATACAGACTACCGCCTGCTGGTGTAGAGAGTTATTTCATCTCACGCAGGCGCAAAACGTACGTGGTAGTTGGCCATCGGCTGTCGTCTTTGCAGCGTGTTCGAGTGACCAAGATAATGGCGACGTGAGGCGATGCAACTGGTGGCTTTGGTCGCCGCTAGTTCTTTGACGTCGGCTCGGTGCGTTCCCAGCTTTAGACCTTTTCTGCCATGCGACTCTCCTGACGCTGTGTCCTTCAAGCAGAAAAAAAAGTGGACACAGTGATGGGAGTCTATATTGGTGTGCTCATCCATCATTGATTCATATAAGCACACTATTTGTATGCAAATGATCCCTCATTCAGCTCTGAAATGGGCAGTTAATGGTGTTCTCGGGGCAATCCATCACTCTGTGTACTTGATGAGGCTTCCTCCTTCATTGACATGTCTTGTCCTGCACTGTCGCATCCGCGTTGCTCGTCTTTCACAGAGAAGTGATCCAGTGTGTGCTGTAGCGCTGATCGCGGCGAATGGTCTTTAGATAACTGTGAGAAGCTCACTCACACATCCATACCCATTCACACATTCCCTCCACCACCTCTACACACATAAGAGCATAGAGAAAGCAAACTCCCAGATACAGAATGGCTGATGTGCAGCTGGTGTGACTGGAAATCAGAGGTGTTAAGAATGTTTTTATCCTTGAGTATGGACAAAATATTAGAAGAACACCACCACAACTACAACTTTAGAACTGACTCTAGAGATAAACCAATGTCTCTCTGACGACAAAATATGAGACTGAGTCAAATTATTAAAATGTAAAATGAACAGGTAGTATTCATTTCAGTGTTATTGTATTTACATTTTTACATTACACAACTAGCCAGGTCTTCTAAAATGTACATTCAGTCTCAGGGCTTTTTTTCTGTTTTCAATATTTAAGTTGCTTTATAGTATTTACTTTCCTTAGAATTTAGCATATTCATATCACGCCATGTCACAAAAGTAATGCCTTCAAATTGGATTATGACTGACACAGTAAAACTGATTATGACTGACACAGTATAACATGTACAATACATGTATATACAACATGTGAATAAGGGCAATGGCACTTATTTTTTTCCACTTCAAGCACTGATAAAGGTGACATTATGGAAAAACAGTGAAACAGAAAAATAGCTAACTTCTAACCTCGCTCTGCCCACTGAGCTACACCTACCTCTAACCACCCACTCACATTTGGTTTGTCATAAATAAAGAGACTTTCTTTTTCTATGAAAGTCTAATCAAGGTCGTCCCACGTCACAGCAGAAGTGTTAAGCCACTGTACGTCTGAATAATGAGAGCGAGCTTTTGTTTGGAATTACGTCATACACGCTGGAAGCTTTGTAAGGAGATAGTCATAAATAGTGCTGGCATAGTTGGCTGCTTAACCGAGACTAAAAAAGGCCACCCACGTCAAGCCATGAGGAACATCACTGAAAAGAGAACGCTTCAAAAAAGATGCCAGTTATAGTTCATCAAGGGCTGTATGAAAGGAAACCAGTGGCATTGGGAGCTACATTTGGACAAAGTGACTTTGTGCTTTAGCTTATACTTACTCTTCCCTGCTTAATCAATACCAACCAAAACCCGTTCCCCAATGCACATCAAACCCATTAGATTCTTCTTATCTTTAAATCATTTAGCTATTTCATGTTAAACTGACAGCGAAGATGAATAAGGACAGAAACCTAGAGATGAAGACTGTACCTAAGCAACAAGCATCACAAGCTGTTTCTCATTTCTGAGAGAAGAAGAAGAACTCACTCATTATCACAACTGTGCAAAACACAACGGAAAGACACACTAAACTCTTAATTTGTCATGTTTATTTAGATTTTGACTGTCTTGCAGAACAACTTCCAACTGTAGAATTATCTTCAAATGTTGACAGTGGTATTTGTCACAACATGGAGGGATAGTGTAAGAGTAAAGTACAAGAATAAATATTATCTTCAGGGCTGTCGATTGATTAAAATATTTAATCGTGATTAATCGCAAATCTGTTCAAAATGTACCTTAAAGGGAGATTTGTCAAGTATTTAACGCTCTTATCAACATGGGAGTGGACGAATATGCTGCTTTATGCAAACGTTTGTATATGTTTATTATTGGAAATCAATTAAAAACACAAAACAATGAGAGATATTGATCCAGAAACCCTCACAGGTACTGCATTTAGCATAAAACAATATGCTCAAATCATAACATGGCAAACTGCAGCCCAACAGGCAACAACAGCTGTCAGTGTGTCAGTGTGCTGACTTAACTATGACTTGCTCCAAACTGCATGTGATTATCATAAAGTGTGCATGTCTGTAAAGGGGAGACTCGTGGGTACCCATAGAACCCATTTACATTCACTGATCTGGAGGTCAGAGGTCAAGGGACCCCTTTGAAAATGGACATGACAGTTATTCCTCGCCAAAATGTAAGCGTAAGTTTGGAGCGTTATTTAACCTCCTTCACGACGAGCTACTTTTTACCGTAAATACAAATACATCATCAACTTAAAACTGCGTGTTTTTTTTCCCGTGACGGCCACACAACCCCGCCATACTGACCACATGAATTATTTGTGAACCAGCTTTATGATAAAGGCTGAAACAGAAAATAGATGGGCTATATTTTGAAGGATTTATCAATATTTCAGCTTGTGTAATAAGTAATAAGCTGTTATAGTCAGAAAAAGACATTACAATTATTATTTCCCACTTCCTCTTATTTCCAGCCAGTACGATTAATTTCATGCTCGGCTTGAAAGGATGGCACTTAAACTGAATGTGTGGATTTCTTGTCAGCCGATGATCAATTTCATGCTTCATTTGATTAGATTGTCACATCCTTTGAGCTGCTGCTTCACTACAATGCAAAAAATAGGAATAATAATAAAAAGAAAAAAGACTTCATTCAGATTTCATTTGTTTTGCAAGTACACGGATTAACAACTCAGGAATGCTTGTGACATTGCATATCAGGACTTCTTCTTCTTTTTCTTTTTTACAGGGTTGGTGTACATTTTAATAGTTTGTGTATTGGATTAAATCCAAAGTGGCAGAAAACAACTTGTATTTTTGTTTCATCCTTCCAGGAGACTGCTTCACCAGGAGGAGGGCAGGTTGATTTTCTGAATAATGAATCCTGAAAATGAATCCCCTGTGCTTTGGTAGGCAATCTGAATCCATCGAATGGCGGACTCCGCCACTAATATCTTTAATATCTTCTGATGTGTTTTTTGGAAGTAGTTTTTAGTTGTGTTTGCCTGTATTGACAACCATCTCAGCTCACTCAGCTGTTCAAATTAGTTTTTTTATTTGATCCAGGAACTCACAAAGATTGTGACAAGCCGTAAACTCCAGGCTCAAGAAAATACCTTCACAACAATAAAGGTCAGTGCTCGAAGTCACCGGGATGCAGTACCGGCACTTCTATATTCTCCTCTTTGGCGTACCGTGACTTCTTTTGTGTACTGGCACTTCTTGCAAACTTCCGCTACTCTTTTATGCCATCTCCATTTCAGGTTCTCTGGGAGATTCATAAAGATGACTCATAACGGCGCAGCACCAGCGTTTTTGCACCGCGCCTCATAAGCTGTATGAACATACTGTATAAACTATGTAGGTGAGAACGGGGTGCTATAATTTATCAATACAATCTTCAGGTCCTTTATGTAAAATAATTAATGAACTGTTTGTCATGACATGACATGAAATTAAATTTTTCTGAAGAGTTTTCTGAATCTGCTTTTTTGATATACAGAATATTATTTTACAGGACAAACATTTCCTGAAGAATTAAATGTTCAGACGAAGGCTGTGATATGTGTAAAAAAACAGAATAATGATTTAACAATAGCACGTTCTGTCTTTAAGCTTTTTGGGCGTTATCTAGACTATAGATGTTGATAAGAGTATTAAATACTTGACAAATCTCCCTTTAAGCTCCATTTTGAACAGATAAAAAATGTGTGATTAATTTGCGATTAACTATAGACAATCGTGATTAATCGCAATTCAATTTTCCGATTGATTGACAGCCCTAATTACAACGAATGGAAAACTTTGATGGTGAGTTGTGCATAAGCCATGTGCAAAACGTTCCTCAATAACAATAGGAGTCCTTGGACTGAAGTGACATCATCCCCAAAGCTGACACACTTTATGAATGCGATCCGTCGTCTGGTTTCTCCTCCCAACTGGGTCTCCTTTGTTTAGGTGAAAGTGATGAGTCACTGCCTGTCCTCAATAGTCCTCTAATGATGTTATCTAACTCACCTTTACTGCTGTTCTTCTGGCCACTTGCAGTAGCTCAGATGAAGAAGACATGTTACTGTGTGAGAGAGAGAGAGACACGTTGAAAATTACACCGTCTCTCTGTGCCGGATCATGGATCTGTTGTCTAATTGTGGTGGTGGCTTTCTGTCAACGTCTCCAAGATTAGCTCTGATGGGTCAGCAGGAGTGCACCGATAAACTTAGATTACTTCGGCTCGTGTGATCATCAGAGGAAGGAAAAACTCTTTGAACAGCTTCCTCTGATTTCCTGATTTGTGACATACCAGGCGGCGAGCCGTTCATCCATGAAACGGCTCCCATGATTGTGGACGGATCTCAAAGAGCAGATGCTCAAAGAGATGCGGCGTCTGTCAAAATAATGCTAATCTGCTGCACACATTTATTTGTTGACAACCTCTGTGAATGCTGACATCATGCAGCACCTCCCTCTCCGTCCACAGAACCAAGTCTTTTCAACCCCGGTTCCGTTTGATCCAATGGAAATAAGAAACGGCGTGTTGTATCCAGGCAACAAGTTCGTTGCCAGGTGACAGATACAGAGGTCCTGAGACCAGAGACTGCGTGCAACAATTCCACATGAATAAGACAAGACAGAACATCAGTCACCTCCTGCAACTCACACATTTCTTTGATCACTCTTTTACCATTAAAGCAAAGTCTGTCATATGAACATCTCTGTCAGCGGTGACAAATGCAATAAAACCGTGCATGTGAGCAGATGAAGCGACAGTAAAACTCAATTGCAGGAAACTGATCTCCGCACCTTTCCCAAACCTTTATCAGCTTTGCCTGATTGCTGCGTGGAATCATGATATACACACTGGCGGCTTATCAGAGGAGACATATCCTCCAGCAAATATAAAACACCAGCCCTAAGTGGTGGGATTATTAAACGTGTTTCTGCCAGAAACGCTGGGCCTTTCATGTGGCAGCCATGAGCAGAGATAATGATCATTTCCAGGGCGCTTCAGCTGACAAATCCACCACCACCACCACCATTAAAGGCTTTCATTCTACCCCCGGAGCTGTGTGGGGCGACTCTATACTTTTACTTTGATTTAGATGCAGCTGCTTTAGCGGGCGGGGGGGCATTTGTTTACTGAGGTCTTTTGAGCTCGAGTAAAAACTCACATTTGTAAAGCAAATGTTGGATGGTAAACTGTGCTAGTTTACTGTTCCTGGTGTACATGGAACATTAAAGGAAACATGCCATGGAATAACACATTTTTTCAGTGTGTTCATGCATTTGGGTATGCGGGGTTCCTACCAACGCACAAACTGTGAAATAAGACAACCCAGTCCGTTTTGTGTGGGCTACCGCTGGGGATGCACCGATACCACTTTTTTTCAGACCGAGTACAAGTACTTACATTTGGGTACTCGCCGATGCCGAGTACCGATACGAGTACTTCTCTGTGCCAAATTATATATATATATATCTATATATATATAGATATATATATATGTGTGTGTGTATATATGTGTATATATATATATATATATATATAAGGGCTGTCAAGCGATTCAAATATTGACTCGTGATGATTGTCCGTGATTAATCGCAAATTAATCGTACCTTTTTTTATCTGTTCAAAATGTACCTTAAAGGCAGATTTGTCAAGTATTTAATCCTCTTATCAACATGGAAGTGGACAAATATGTTTGCTTTTTGCAAATATATGTATCAATCAATTAACAACACAAAACAATGACAGATATTGTCCAGAAACCCTCACAGGTACTGCATTTAGCATAAACAATATGCTCAAATCATAACATGGCAAACTGCAGCCCAACAGGCAACAACAGCTGTCAGTGTGTCAAGCCCGGGTTACACATTGAACGTCAGCAGCGTGTGGCGTTACCTGTTGTTTTTAAGGGGTCCGGTTTGAGAAAGGCCCCCTATGTAGATATGAAGGCCTCATTCTAAGCTAACGGAAACACAATGATTCTTAGTTTTAGGTGATTATACACTCGTGAAAATGATGTTCCATTTCTGCTAATAGATTCCCCTAAATCCTACACACTGTTCCTTTTCATTTGTAAGTTTAGTTATCTTTCTTATTTTAATTCCTGAGTTGATTTTGATGTTACAGTACACTTTGTATATTGTGTATAGCACCTTCCATCACATGCTTCTTCTCGTATACAGTATTTCTCCCTACAGTATATTATTCAACTTCTTTTGGTATTGTGCTTTCAGGAATCAATACTTTATCTAAACATGAGGCATTTAGTTGTGGGAAATAGTGTGACTGCCATCTAGTGGACAAACTTCTGCACTACAATAGCTGTCCAAACTACTGCATCTTTGCCTTGAAGTTTTCTGCTTCTCTGGCTCTTTTACAGTACAAAATAAACCCTTCTCTATAATAATCAGCCTGCTGAAAATGCTAATAAATCAGGGGCTGAATCTGTATCACAATGCTAAAAATTAGCCTTAATTATTCTTTTTCTTATAGTGAACAGCATTAAAAAAAAAAAGAGCAATCCAATTACTGTTTTAAGCAATTTCACCCAAGTCATCTTTATTTATATTCCACACAAATGGATTTAATAAAACCAAGACCTAATTATATCCTGATAGATATTATAACAAAGAAAGTTAACATAATTGAAAATCAACAAGAGTGCTCTCAACATAACAACTTTTTTTGATAATTAAGAATTTGATTTAAAGGCAAACAAACATTTTGTATCATAAATCACACTAACTTGCGGACAGTGTTAACATGAGCTGAAATGAAACAAATCCATGCTGTACCAAACAAAACTAATATTTCTGTTAACATAAGCTCTCCTTTTATTGCTAAGGTAAAAAAACAAAAAAAGGACACTCAGGTGAGATTCTGTACTCAGTAGAGAACGTACTTATACAGTGTTTTCATTGTTGTGTTGTAATTTTAATCCTAAATGTCCTTCAGAGTTCAGAGGGCAGGCGTCTCTCAGAAGACCTCCAGGTCTGCAGAGTTGTAGACCACCGCTGCCGTCTCCTCAGTGCCCACAGCAGCTTCCTCCTGACCCTCCTCTTCCTCTTCCGCAGCCTCCTCCAACGACTCCAAGGCCTCATTGGTATCGCTGGCGAAAGTCTCCCTGGAGACGTCGTCGTGCTCCTGCAGGTTCAGCGTGCCGATGGCCTGCTTCATCTTCTTGGCCACCATGTGCCGCCTCCTCTTCTGCGCAGCCTTCTTGCTCTTGCACTCTTTCTGGTGCTCCTCGATGAAGATCTTCCTGATCTGGGACTTGCTGATGCTGGGCGTGTTCTTCAGCAGGTTGAGGTACACCCCGCCGGGCGTCCGTCGCCTGCTGCCATCCATTGTGTACACGCCACCGCTTTCCTCCAGCGTGGCGGTCTCTCCCAGCAGCTCTATGGCTTTTTTCTTTCCGATGGCGCTCACGACGCGCTCTATCAGGTCCTTTTTAGGCTCATGCAGCCTGTGTGCTATCTCATCTGTCACCTTATCATCAGGGTCATCCTCTGTGATCTCATACCGGCCCTTGATGTCCATCTCCGCCCTGGGGCCCAGTCTCTCCTTAGCTGACCTCTTCCTCTTGGCATCACCTCCCGGCCTCTCCTCCGAGCCCCGGTCCTTCATGTACTCCTCCAGCTGGGCGTCCAGCATGCTCACCTCTCCATCCTCAGTTGCCTCTTTCTCCATCTGCCTCTCCTTCTCCATGATCTTACGCGCCAGGACAAAGTTGTAAGTCTCCACGTTTCTGCTGGACATGCTGACTTCCCCTTCCATGCCGAATATGCCCAGCTCTGCAGTGATGGCATCCTGGCACTGATCCTGCACCACAGAGCCCCAGATGTTGTTCACCTTGCGGCCTCCCTGTGCGCCAGAGACGGGAATGGAGACGGGGACGCACATGCGCGTCGGCTGCGGGGTGCATGCAGGAGGCTGCTGGGGAGCGTTGGAGACTTTCTGGCGTTTCTTTCGCCAAACAGCCGCCTCCTCGTCCGACGTGTCCGGGTCGCTGTCGCTGGACTCCACTGTCCTCCCGGTGCTGCGGTAGGCGGCTGCAGAGCGCTGCGCAGCGGCCCTGTCGTGGAAGGACCGAGCGCTGAAGGCTTCAGGAACCTGGGGTCGAGGTTGTGCTGCAGCAGTTCCCATCTCGGCGTCCGAGCCGGACCCAGAGAGCTCTCCATCCTCCAGATCACCTTCCATATTGTCTGTGAAGTCACACCAAAGACTGTTTACATGCATCAGCTAAAGTTTATGCCATGCATTAGCAATAAGAGCAAACAACATCATGAGTTAGTAGCTACTGATGCTGCAGAACTTCATGTTTAATCCTGCAAATAACTTCATAAATAGCTCTCCATCCTCCAGATCACTGTGCATTAGATCTCCACCACCTTCCATTTATTGTCTGTGAAGTCACACCAAAGATAATGACTGTTGTTTACATGCATCGGATAAAGTTCAGGCTTCAAATTAGCAATAAAAGCATGAGTTAGTAGTGATTAAAATGATATAAATAAATAACCCAGCAAAATGAATAGCTAGTACTTTTAGTAAAAGCAGCAGGGAAGTTGCCCTTTTTATTGCCTGATTAAAACCTGCATTCTTAATTCAATTTGTGAGTCCAATTATTTATTTCTCTTTAAACTAAATTTTCAAATAGATTTTTAAATTCTTTATTTATTAACTCATTTAATTTCTTTATGAATATTTAATTTGTTTTTACAGCTATAGCTGTTAGTGAGATAACTGCTAGCTGGCTAACAGCTACCGCTACAACTAGTCTGAGCCAGTGATGCTGCAGAACTTCATGTTTAATCTGCAAATAACTTGATAAATACCTGCAGATATGTGACCCTGTTAGGAGGCAATGTTAGCTGACTCTGTTCTGCATGAAATAGTGTTATTATTTACTTGTTTGTCACTTGAACTCACTGTGAACTGAAGCTATAAAGAGGTTGATTATCTTGAGAAGCTCTGAAGGAAAATTCCGCGAAATGCTAAAGAAACACTTCCGCCTTCCGACTGTCAGACCCTTTCAAAATAAACGTGGGAGCATGGGTAGAAAAAAAATAAATGTAAGAAAGATGTTGACTTTTTTCATGTAATACTGAGAAAACTTAAACACTAAAGTATATTTAATCAAATTAAAATAAAATAATAACAAAATAAAAAATGAAATACACATTTTGACTGTCTAAGGCTACTAATTAATTAAATCATAATATCATAGAAATGTGGAACATTGTTTATTGTTTATTTATTTTGCACAATTTAAGACTTTTTCATTTAAGATTTTAAGACTATTTAAGAAAATAACCAAAAAATAGAATCATAACTTTACGAGAAAAAAAGTCGTAATATTACGAGACTTTTTTTACTTTTCCATTATAACTTTTTTATATATTTTTTTACTTTACCATTATAACTTTTTTTATTTTTTTTTTACTTTTCCATTATAACTTTTTTATATATTTTTTTACTTTACCATTATAACTTTTTTTATTTTTTTTTACTTTTCCATTATAACTTTTTTTATTTATTTTTTTACTTTACCATTATAACTTTTTTATTTATTTTTTTACTTTTCCATTATAACTTTTTTATATATTTTTTTACTTTACCATTATAACTTTTTTTATTTTTTTTTTACTTTTCCATTATAACTTTTTTTATTTATTTTTTTACTTTACCATTATAACTTTTTTATTTATTTTTTTACTTTTCCATTATAACTTTTTTATATATTTTTTTACTTTACCATTGTAACTTTTTTTTATATATTTTTTTACTTAACCATTATAACTTTTTTAAATATTTTTTTTACTTTACCATTATAACTTTTTTTATATTTTTTTTTTACTTTACCATTATAACTTTTTTTATTTATTTTTTTACTTTTCCATTTTAACTTTTTTTATATATTTTTTTACTTTACCATTATAACTTTTTTATATATTTTTTTACTTTACCATTATAACTTTTTTATATATTTTTTTACTTTACCATTATAACTTTTTTTATATATTTTTTTACTTTACCATTATAACTTTTTTAAATATTTTTTTTACTTTACCATTATAACTTTTTTTATATATTTTTTTACTTTACCATTATAACTTTTTTTATATTTTTTTTACTTTACCATTATAACTTTTTTAATTATTTTTTTACTTTGCCATTATACATTTTGTGGGACTACTTTTATCTATATTATTTTTTAAAGAGTTTTCTTGGTTTTATTTTGATGAGACTTCCCGTCATCCCCGGCGGATCTGAGAGTATTACGTCACTTACGTATTGCGTCTCTTTGCGTCAGCGTGACAGAAGAAACCAACATGGCAGCGTCCTCACAGCGCTTCACGTCTGCTGGCAGATTTCTCCTTCAAAGACATTTATTGAAGACAAAACCTTTACTCAGGGTAAGAACTATGTGTTCATAGTGATGTTTTACATATTGTAACACTTCCTCTATAGTTTGACAGTTATCAGTGTTCAGTTTAAAGAAGGAAAACCTCTCAGCCAATCAGAGAACAGCTGAGACCTGCTGGTTAATAACATGAGGGGCTAATGCAACATGAAGTAATACCAGTCATATCTGACCTGTTTAGTCCTTGTAGTCCAGTGAAACCACCACATAGGTTAGTTCAATTCATGATCTCTGACAGTAGCAGCCTCACTGTCCTAAATGTGCAGGATCATCATGACTGTGTGTGTGTGTGTGTGTGTGTGTGTGCTGACTTTTACTGGGACACTGTCTGAGTAAAGCAACTCCTTTTCTCACAGTCCCTGTTGTAGATTTCTATATAATCCCATTGTAATAATCTCCTGCAGTGCACTCTTCTGCAGACTTTGTGTGACTCTGTATAACCAGTGCCTCTTCTTGCAAGAATAAAATACAACAAAGACATTTCATCTGTTTGAGATCTTTATTTCAACGTTCATTAGGACTCATCTTGGTATATTGACAGAGTGTGTGTTTTCTCCACCTGCAGCTCCCAGCTGGATCACACAGACTGTTGGCCACTCAGGCTGCTCAGCAGGTGGCTCTCAATGTCCCTGAAACCAAGGTGACCACTTTAGAGAACGGACTGCGGGTGTCTTCTGAGGACGCTGGAAACACCACCTGCACGGTGAGTTAAAAAGTTACCCTGCTTAAACACTTGCTGTTTATTTGGTCTGATTAGTTGTATTTGCAATAATAGTTGAGAAAAGTACAAATACAAGAATCAAATAAAATGTTTGGGTTAACTTAATGTCCCTCTCCAATCCAAACCACAATGAAGAAATTCAAGACTCAAATATTTCTTTTATTTTTTTGGGGAACAAATCAAAAGAGTTGACAAAATTTTGAATAATTTGCTATAAATTACTAAATTGTGCTGTATCATTAAAAACTGCATATCTACAGTTTGCGCCAATAAAACAAGCATATTGTGTCCATTACTACGTTACCCACGTTAGCTCAGGGCCAATAGAAACTCTGATATGATGACATTAGGGATGTAAGAAAATATAGAGTATCGCGATATTATGTTTTGTCGTACTGTCTCAATAACAATATCGATTTTTATATAGTTATATTTAAAAACTTTGTTTATGTAGTTTACATGCAAAGATTAACTCTCACTCAATACTTATTATGAAGGGGTCCTTGAAAAATGTTCTCCCCTGTAAGAGGACCCTGGCCCCAAAGAGTCTGAGAACCCCTGCCAATATCATTAGCACCTTTTGATGGTGATTCTTCTTTAATTTGTAATTAAAGTCACCTATGTTGAGTTGCAAGTGTTGTCAATATAAAATCATTCAACCAGTTAAAATAGAAAAGAGTCAACTAACAGAGGTGGGTGTGAGTCATGAGACAGGTGATGCAATGTGTCCCTATTTTAATGGTTTATCCCAATGCCTAATGAAGAGTTGAGCTCCGTCAATACAGAAGACAACCTCAGCTCAGGTATCTGTCTGAAGTTCTGGTACAGTAGCAGCATATTGTGTGTTTGGATATTAATCTGTGGGTTCATTACTGACTTCGTCCAGGTGGGTCTCTGGATAGACGCCGGCAGTCGCTACGAGAACGAGAGAAATAATGGCACCGCACATTTCCTGGAACATATGGCATTTAAGGTGAGACGGTAACAACGCAGCAAAGTGTTTACTTCTGCTAACTGTCTTCTATAGTTTCTTATTTACACACACATGCAACAATTATAAAGACGTTTTACTTGTTTGATTGTCTTCAATAATCCTAAAGTTTGTTCACCTGTGTGTACTGTGCGTGTGACAGGGCACCAGGAAGCGCTCCCAGCTGGATCTGGAGTTGGAGATCGAGAACATGGGGGCTCACCTGAACGCCTACACATCCCGAGAGCAAACTGTGTATTACGCCAAAGCTTTCTCTAAAGATCTTCCACGAGGTACAGTAGAGTGCAGCAGAGCAGAGCAGCTGAACGTTACAGCGAGATTAAGGCCACATTGTGGCATGTAGTGATGAACATAAGGATGATTTAAATGGTGATGAAGAAAGGGAGCATACATGTTATTGCTTGGCAGAGAATTGCATATTAGAAATTGATTACATTTTAAGAAAAAGTCCCAGCTAAGTACAGCACATTCAGCCTTATCCACTTGTGGTTGTCAAAAGGCTTTTTGGGAAATGTAGGAAATCACATACTGAGGTCAATGAAGTAGGTAAACCAAAACAAATATATTATATTATATAATATATATATATATTATATTATTATAACACAACACAAAATAACACGGTGAATACAGAGAACGCAGACTGATGTGTTTGAATAATGAAAATAAATCATAGTTCCATTTATCCAAATAAACAGTGTTCCTGTTTTCTTCTCTCCCAAGCTGTGGAGATCCTGGCTGACATCATCCAGAACAGCACCCTGGGTGAGGCGGAGATCGAGAGGGAGCGAGGGGTGATCCTCAGAGAGATGCAGGAAGTGGAGACCAATCTGCAGGAAGTGGTCTTTGATTACCTGCATGCTACCGCGTACCAGTCCACAGCTCTGGGCAGGACCATCCTGGGCCCCACCGAGAACATCAAGTAAGACCGAACATTCATTTCAAATGCAAAACTGCTTTGTTCAACAGAACACAGGATCTCTGTTGCAAATACCTGATCTCAGTGTGGTTTATGTGCAGGTCTCACCTCAACTTGCTGTAGAAATGTTGGCTTGTGCATGTTTTTTTTCATGCTGTAAGTGAGTTGTATTTGATTGCAGGACGATCAACAGAGGAGACCTGGTGGAGTACATCACCACTCACTACAAAGGCCCCAGAATAGTGCTGGCTGCTGCTGGAGGTCAGAGCTCGTTATCCCCTCACTTATTTGGTTATAGGTCGACAACAAGAATTAGGCTAATGGAGAATCTTGGTCTTGGGGTGTTGTTTATTTTTTTTAGACTAATTAAAGTCAGCTGACATTACTGTTGATTCTGCATGAACTCACACCAGACATAAAGTTATGAATTCATACTAAAGTAAAATGTGACTTTGAGGTTATTCTGACCTTCAGGACGTTCTGTGATGTGTTTTTTGTTCAGGAGTTTCACATGATGAGCTCAATGATTTGGCCAAGTATCATTTTGGAAAACTTCCTGGCAGATATAAAGGTGAAGCCCCGGCTGTTCCTGAATGCCACTTCACAGGAAGTGAGGTAAGGTTGATGTCTTTAGGCTAAGACCATACATTATCTATTTGTTTTTTTTACTTATTTAATATTGTCATGTAAATTTGTATCAGTATGTTTTTTTATTATTATTATATTGAGGGGCATTTTCTTGAGTATCTTGAGAAGAGTTTATTATCATTGTCGCATATCAAAAAAACAAACAAGAACATTGACAACACTTTATTTCAAGTTCATGTTAGAATAGCACAGCCTTACTGACAGTAGGAAAACTTTACAAGTGAATGTGTTTTTGCTGTTGCTTCAGATCCGCGTGCGTGACGACAAGATGCCTCTGGCTCACATCGCCATCGCAGTGGAGGCGGTTGGATGGTCACACCCCGACACCATCCCCCTCATGGTGGCAAACACACTTATTGGGAACTGGGACCGCTCGTTTGGCGGAGGTGTGGTGAGTACCGATGAAAGCTCACAGTCAAGTTGACTCTGCTCCTATTTACTTTAGTTTAGATTTCTTACACCAGTTGTGTCAACCATACATACATAAACACACACATTGAGTCAGCAATTGACCAAACACTTCAGTAGCCAGTTAACTGTAAGACTGTACTTTTATTATTGCACAGGTTGGGCTTTCCATCTTGTAACTATCCCTTTTGTATTGTGTCATTTGTGAACCTAGAATCTGTCCAGTAAACTGGCTCAGATGGCCTGTCAGGGGAACCTGTGCCACAGCTTCCAGTCCTTCAACACCTGCTACACAGACACAGGCCTGTGGGGTCTCTACATGGTGTGTGAGCCCGGCACCATCAACGAAATGATGCACTTCACTCAGATGGAATGGTGAGTGCACACACAGAAAGGACAGATCAGATATACTGTAGTAATGGTACGTTTTAAACCATAAAACACTGTGTGTGTGTGTGAGTGTGTGTGTGTGTGTGTAGCTGCTGTCTACTTCCAGGTCTAAATATAAAACGGATGATGAATCTTTTTGCTCTCATGTTAGGATGTCTCTTTGCACGAGTGTGACGGAGAGCGAAGTGGCACGGGCCAAGAACCTGCTCAAGACCAACATGCTCCTGCATCTCGACGGTAAGTCTGCATCATGTCAGGCTGCACTGATAATCTGAGAAGCATAATGTAGCGCTGTTTTATGCCTCCATGCCGGCAATACTACGCTATACTATGACTTTTTATGACACACTATACTATAACTCTTTTTCATGAAATTTTCAACATACCACACTATGACTTTTTTTCCTGAAATTTACGACATACTATACTATGATTTTTTCATGAAATTTACGACATGCTATATTATGACTTTTTTTTCATGAAATTTACGACATGCTATATTTTGACTTTTTTTTCATGAAATTTACGACATGCTATATTTTGACTCTTTTTATGACATTTTATACAATTGCAAGGTGGTAATTGTTTTTGTCTGACATCAACTTGTGTATTTGCTTTCTCCAGGATCCACCCCGATCTGTGAGGACATCGGCAGACAGATGCTGTGCTACAGTCGCAGGATCCCTCTGCATGAGCTGGAAGCCAGAATTGACGTGAGTGGATACAGTCAAATCTCACCCGACTAAGAATGTATAGAGGTTCCCACATTTCCATCCAATTCAAAGACTGAGTGGAATTCAAGGAGGCAGCTGTGGCATGTTATGCATCACGTACTGCAAAGCGTTGAATCTGTATTGATGACCTTCTTGCTAACAACTCATCCAATAAGAAAATCACCAGATTTGAAAGTGATCCTGCGCTTCATGAAAATCACCCTGCCTTTCTCTCTTTTGACGATCATTCAACTTTCAACTGTTAAGCAATGAGCTATCGGCTCTGATTTATGCCTTCCTAAAAGTAGGAATAGCACTGGTTGAATTGTGGTGGGAAATTAAAATATTGTATTGTTTTCTTTCTGCCCCTCACCAGGCTATCGACGCCACAACCATCAAGGACGTGTGTACCAAATATATCTTCAACAAGGCTCCTGCCATCGCAGCAGTTGGTATGTTGCTGTTTTTCCTTATTGGATGTAGAGAAGCATCTTTTAGTATAACTCGTATACGTTGTAGTAGGAAGACAGTCATATTGTCTTCAACAATAGCTCCTGCGCTTCATGTTGCAAGTTATCTTAATTGCAATGTTTATGCACAATTAAATTAAACTGTAGGACAATATTTGGACGTAAAGAAGCAGCCATTTATTTGTTCAAGAGGACACTCGATCCTTGCATGTAAAGTTGAATAGGTTAATTAGTTAGACGACTAAACTTGGGTTATATTTTTGTAGCCCCAGCCACCGGTACTATGGGTTATGATAACATTGTCGCCGTGTTCCCAGCACTCCCTTTGAATGAGTACAGTGTTATCATAACCAATAGAAACGAGGGTAAGAGTTACAAAAATGCAACCTATATGGTAATAAACTGTAGTTTTTTTCTTCTCAGGTCCGATTGAACAGCTGCCCGACTACAACCAGATCCGCAGTGGAATGTTCTGGATGAAACCCTGAACTGTGAGGACAGATCATCAACTGTACACACCATGTAAAACAATACACACACACAGTATTTAAGTTTGTAATATTTTTTCCTCCTTTAATTTTTATTATAAAATAAAGACCAACACAATAATGTTAAAATAACACGGATACTATTCTTTTGTGGTTCTTGTCATTTTTTACTCTTGCCTCCGACTTCCTGTGCGGCTTTCTTGGCTTTAACCATCTCCACCAGTTCCTGCAACAGAAACAGGGAAAACATGTTAGAATAGTACTCACATTTTGGAGGCTCTTGTGTTACTATTCATGTTCCTCTTGCAAGATTTCACGGCGCCGAAGGAAAACAACCAATCAGAGTCAAGGAGTCTCTGAGCAGCTGTCAATCACAACTCCGATCAATCAATATTCTGTTACTGTAATGCCTATTTAACTCCTCAAATGTTTTCAGAAACATCTTGTAGTGTACCATTTAGCTAAACTACAACTTCATATTCACGATTGACAGCTGCTCAGAGACGCCTCAGCTCTGATTTGTTGTTTTCTTTCGGGCGTGGTGGAATCTTGCAAATGGATGGAAGCATCAGCAGCCAGACCAGCACCATCATCGTCTTACCTTGTACCTCTTCATACAGTCTTTCTTGGTTCGTCCTGGGACAGCAGCAGCGATCTTCTCCCACCGCTCAGATGTGCTGACCGGGTAGGTCTTCAGGGCTTGTTCAAGAAGCTTCTGTTCCTCTGTGGTCCAGGAGGCAGCATTACTGTCGCTACCGGCGCCTGAGGGGACGAGACACAGCGGGGTCAATGAGACACATTGTTACACAGAATATTTGTCATTCATTAAACATTTCCCTCACCATGATCCCCTTGAGCTATTTCCTTGTTTACAATGTGTACACACCTTTCTTGACTCAAACTGGAACTAGTGTGTTTTCATACAGTTAGAGACACTCACCATCAAATCTCTCTGAGGGCACAGCGTTGTCTATGGTGGGCGCTACACAAGCATGTTCCTTCTTGAACTTCTCAAATGCTTTTCTGTTTATCTCGTCTTTCTGCCCCGGATCTGTGGAGAGGACATCAACAGGACTGATTTAGCTTATTAAAATACACAAAAACAGCATGGAAAATAGTATTTTAATTATACTTTACTGTATCTATATCATGCATAAATAGATATAGAATGATTTTTTTTTGTGTGTGGCACTGAAGCTAGTTTGCAGTAGTCGTCTCTGAGCTCACCTAGTCGTTGTAGATTCTTGGCTTTGTTGATGACGTCTTTGGCCGTCCTCTTCATGCCACTGGTGGAGTGTAGGTTCATATAGTTGGCAATAACTTCCCATCTGGAAGGAATAAAACAATTCAATTTGAGGAACAAGGATTCTAACGTATAGTATTCCATAAAAATAAAAAAAAATGTATGGTATTTCAAATAAATTATAACAAAGACTAACTATAGTATGTCATTAAAAATAATTAAAGTCATTAATAATGAAAAGTCATAGTATAGTATGTCAAACAATTAAAAAGTCATCGTATAGTATGTCATAAAAAAATAATTGAAAAGTCACTGATAGTATGTCATAAAATAATTTGTCATAAAAAGTCATTAATAATTAAAAAGTTATAGTAAAGTATGTCATAAAATTATAATTAAGTCATATTATAGTATGTCATAAAAAATATTGAAAAGTCATAGAATTAGTATTAGTAGAAGTATGTCATAAAATAATTTAAGTCATAGTTTAGTATGTCATAAAAATAATTAAAAAGTCATAGTATAATATGTCCTGAAAATAATTTAAAAAGTCAAATTATAGTGCGTTATAAAAAATAATTTAAATGTCATAGTACAGAATGTCATATAAAAATCAGTATAGTATGTCATAAAAATAATTAAAAAGTCATATTATTGTTTAAACTTTGTGCGAGTGTCTACCTGGCGTTGGTCCCAGCAGGGAACAGGTTGACAGCTTTGATGAGCAGCTGAAGGTCTTCCTCGTTCCAGCCCTTCCCGCCTGCTCCTCCTCCTGCGCTGGCCTGCTCAGCGCTTCGAGCCGCCTGCCTCATCTGGACCTCAGCATCCTTCTCCCTCTGCAGCTGAGCGTTCACCTCCTGCACCTGAGAGGAGGAACGCCAACATGTTTGTAC
This sequence comes from Sebastes fasciatus, assembly GCF_043250625.1. NCBI lineage: Eukaryota > Metazoa > Chordata > Actinopteri > Perciformes > Sebastidae > Sebastes > Sebastes fasciatus. Next base: position 3,150,810 of record NC_133817.1, on the reverse strand, counting down.
ACTTTACGTACATCAACTCGTTCCCTATAAAAGCTATAAAATAAATTGGAAATGCCACAAAAAAAATTTTTTGAAAACAAAAGTGCATTTTTACCTGCTTCTCCACGGCTACCTTGCTGTCCTCTTTTGAGCCTGAGGCCATGATTTCATTCAGAGACTGCAGGCTGCAAACACACAATAAATTACTGTTACACATCTCATACACCACCACATGCATTAACAAGTAATAATATATGAAGAATATATCGACAAATAACTAAAAAGTCATAGTATAATAAGTCATGAAAATAATTAAGTCATATTAATAATTAAAAAGTCATAGTATAGTATGTCTTAAAATAATTAAAAAGTCATATTAATAATTAAAAAGACAATGGGTCTATATTAAAGAGGGGAGGAGTGGAAGAGGTTGATGCCTTTGTGGTCCTGATTTACAGAAATGTGTCCAAAAACAAGTTTGAAAGCATTAAATTCCTCCGAGTGCTGATCTTGTAGTTGACTGTACCTCGTCAGCTCCAGACGATCACAGAGCTTCTCCACTTCCTCCATCATTCTCACACTGTCAGATTCCTCCTCAGTGAAGTAATTCCAGTTCTGCGGAGTGAGAAAAGAACATTAATTTAAGAACTACGACTCCTCAATAGTCTCAAATCTTGACGTATTTCTATGAGAACGAACCTTGCAGGTCGTCCTGAGTTTCTGCCTCTCCTTCTTGAAGGCCTTCTTCTGAATCTCCTTCTCTTTCTTGGCCTGCTGAGCTACCTGCTTGGCCTCTTCTTCTTCCTTCTCCTTCGCCAAACGAGCGGCGTCCAGCTCCGCCTGCCGGGCCTGTAAAACACACGAGGAACTGACTGATGAGCATTTTGTCCAAAGTGACGGCATCATTTCAAAAGCAAACCTAAAAAGTCACTCAAATCAAAACCCTGACCCTGACCAGAAGCCTGACATCTGCTGGTGAGACGTTATGGTATGTTAAGCAGTCGCTCTTTGATATTACAGTTCATAACACAGCAGCTGTGACACGTCATATTTAATAGAAGTTGCTCTGAGGCAACGATGTCTAATTATTTTAGTTACTCAGTTAAAATGCTTAATGTCGGTTAACGGTTAATTATTAACATCCCTATCATGAACAAACTGGTTGTATAGTTTTGAATGGGGATGACATGGCAAAAAAGTCACGCCAACAAAGCGTGGTAAACGAGACGGGTTCTATGTTTCAAGACGGGTCGGGTGGGTTGCCGACATCACTGCAAACCCGCTGGCGCACTGAGGACAGACCGCCTTGGTTGCAGTGGTTCCCATGCCTCCCCACAAGGAGAGAGGGCACAGCGGGAAGCCCCAAGGAGTGCCGTTAAGGACCCACCTTCACCCTGAAACCTTTCCCAGCCGACCTGGAACCGGTCGTGAAGCAGCGCGACAGAAAAGTGTACAGGTTTGGTACGAATGTGAATGAGACTTACTCGCTCCTTCTCCTCCTGCTCTCTCTTCTTGGCTTCAACTTTAGCCTTCTTCTCAGCCTCCTTCCTGGCTTTTTCTTCGTCTTTGAATTTCTTTATTCTAGGGTCTAAGCTGTAGGCAGTATCTGCAGGGAAGCAACACAACATCATCAGTCTCACTAATATTCAGCAGCGGTATCCTGGCATTCCTTCACCATGCACCAGATTACAGACCGTTATGTAGCGTAGTGTTAATGTAGTGTTTCATTCATTTTGCAGTGTGTGTGTGCCGGTTCTGAGAGACTGTACCAACTAGTGTTCGCATTCTGTTCATCTCCTCCTTCTTCCTCTGAGCTCTGGAGGCTCGATTCTGCTTTTCAATCCATCTCCTCTCATCTCGACTGCAAGACGACACGTCAGTCAGACACTTAAAGTTATAACGCAGGGTCTGAAATGTGTCGCAGTAGCTGTGAGACACACTAACTTACCACTCAGCCTTTTCCTTTTCCTCTTCATCCAGGTATGAGAATTCCCTCCATGAGTCAAAGTTGTACCTTTAACAGAAAATTTAAAGTTAAAACACTCCCTCTTCTCTAAATGCTAAATCTTTCTGCTCTGACACTTTATATCACATCAACATTTCTTGCTTAAAAAGCAGCAAAAAAAACTCCCCCGCTTACCAAAAAGAGTAAAAATTGTCGACTTCTTCGAAAGTGGACTCCATGTTTCCGAGCTTGGGCACGTGCTTTTTGGAAGACCATCTGGCATTTCTCTCGAAAACGGGAGAAAACACCTCGGAAAAGTTTTCTTTGCCTTCGTTCTTTGAAGGCACGGCGTTGTCGAAGGTAGGATCTACGCTATCGAAGGCTCTCCTCTTCACGGGGTCTGACAGGATTTCTATAGCTTAGGTTCAAACAAAGACAGAAATAACAGTTAGAGGGCCCTCCTGTAATAATATTAGTGCTGATAAGAACTACAGGCGGCGTTACATACCTTTAGTTATACAGGTAAAGTAATCATTGTCTCCCTCTACGATCTGCTCTCCACCAGCTTTCCTCTTGTCAGGATGGTGCTTCAACACGATCGCTTTGTCTGTTGAGAAACAGCAGAGAATAAGTTATTTCTTTATAATATATATATAATATAAGTTATTTCCACCAACTAGAGAAATGAACCATGCGAGGAGGAGGAAGAAATATACTCACGGGCAGTTTTGATCTGTTTCTGTGTGGCTTTGTACCTCAAGTGTGGGAGCCCGAGGACAGAATAGTGATCTTGATTCTGACAAAGAAGGAACGAGTAAGTAAAGAGTTCAAATGACGAGCTGACATTGGTTATATTTTTATTAGGCCTGTCCAAGTTGACGTGTTAATGCAAATTTGGGGACTCGTGGGTACCCATAGAACCTATTTTCATTCACATATCTGGAGGTCAGAGGTCAAGGGACCCCTTTGAAAATGGCCATGCCAGTTTAAAGGTGCCACTTTGTGACCTGTGATGGACAGCTTTCACTGTTTTCTGCATTTACACTGCATTTGTGCAGACTCTGCAGTCAAACAATACAGGGAGGATTATCAGTCTGGCCCTTTACAGCTGTCACATTTCTCTTTCCTACATTGTGTTTCAAAAGGACAGGGGGAAGAGTTAGTAGGTGAATAAAGCTGATGTCAACCTGCGATTAACAGAGAATAACTAATCAACATTTCCTCAACTAATCAAAACTGCAGTGACATTAAAAAGCAGATGCTTGATGAGTTTCTCCTCCTGTGATACATCAGCTCTGAAAAGGAAGCAGAGACTTCTCCTCCTGTGAAATTAACATTCTGATCTCGACCGATACCTTCCAGTCTTTGGGGTCGAGTGTTCGGAGCATCGGGTACTCTTCCAGCTGAAAGTCTTCATCCTCCGACTCCTCTGAGGACACCTCTTCCTCCTCCAGCTCCTGGAAGGAGACAGACGCGTTCCTGTTCCTCCTCTTCAAGTAGGCCTCGAACCATCGACCCACCGGCTCCACCTCGATCTGCACAGAGGCTGGAGGGGACAGAGAGGTGAGACATTAAGGGTTACACTGGTTACTAGAATATGTTTAGGCCAAATATATATTTTTTTAAATACATCCACAGAGCCTTTAGAAAGGTGCCGAATAAAAGTATGGCTTTTCCTTTTTTGAAATTTGATTTTGATGTTTTGTTCATCTCTGTGGAAGATATGTAGGAAGTTATGACTTTATTCTCGTAATATGACTTTTTTTCTCGTTAGTTTATGACTTTTTTCCCGTTAAGTTACGACTTTATTTACATAATATTATGATTTTATTCTCGTAATGTTACGACTTTTTTTCTCATAAAGTTACGACTTCATGCTCGTAATATTACGACATTTTTCTACTAAAGTTACGACTTTTTTTCTCGTAAAGTTACGACTTTATAATCGTAATATTACAACCTTTTTTGTCGCAGTATTCTGACTTTATTCTGTAACTCTCAGATGTTTTTTCCTTCAATGTGGTCCTAATACTCCGTCGTACATTGTCTCTTTGGCCCTCACTGCATTAGACTTATATACTATATACTTAGACTATAAACTGTGTTACCTTCATCACAATGATCAAATGTTTTGCAGCTCCAAACAGATTTCTTTAATTATTTTTGCCTGAAACAGCTCTCTTGATAGTAAAGGTTGCTGACCCCTGACCCCTGGTTTAGGGTGAACCTTTAACTACAGCTTCTATTTTTATCCTCATTGAAGATGGTGACAGGTCACAGTATCTGAAGGTACAACAGGTGTACAGTATTATATAACAGTAATGAATGAGATGACATGCTGACACATACAAATCTGTGAAATGTCAAAAAAAAAAGTGAAAGTGTGTTAAACATCAAGCCAACCAGCAAGTGTTCAGCTAAATCAGTGCATCATGATGAGTCACATTATGAACCACAGGAACACATACTGTCAGAATAAACCAACAAACAACAAACATCATGAACAATAAAGGGATTCTTCACAGCTCTGATATAAGCTAGCTGATAGTACCAGATCACTGTCTGCTCTTTAGCTCTTTAGCTCTTTAGCTGCGTGCTAACGAGCATAGCAACAGTCTCCATATAGAACACTGGTAGCTTAGCTTAGCATAGCTTAGCTTAGCTTAGCTTATTGGCCTCTTTCTCTTCTTACCGGCAGCAGAAGTGAAGACAACCGTCTCATCACCGTCCATCGCTTCCAACAACATCTTAGAGAGATAGTCTACACGATCATTCAGCTGACGGAGTTATGAAGGTAAAGGTTTTTAGTAAAGTTTGCTGCTCAGTAACACACCAGCAGCACATGGGCCTCTCTCTGACTGCCGGGGACGACTTCCGGCGGTGTCACACCGTAACCACTCCTCCGTGCGGTGTCACACCGTAACCCATCCTTCTTTCTTCTTCTTTGGTGTTTATTGGCGGTTGGCAAACAACGATTTGGTGCATTACCGCCACCATCTGGTGGAGTGTGGGTCATTCTGGCTAATATTTACTATATAGATATTAGCCATATCTATATATTTACTATATAGATAAAATAAAAATAACATAAAAAGAAAAAAAAGAAAAGAAAGAAAAAGAAAAAATAATAGGAAAAAGAAAAAGAAAAGAAAAATCATAGGAAAAAGAAAAATTAAAAAGAAAAAGAAAAAATAATAAGAAAAAGAAAAATTAAAAAGAAAAAGAAGAAAGAAGAAAGAAAAGAAAAAGAAAAAAGAAAAAAGAAAAAAGAAAAAAGAAAAATGAAAAAAAAAATAATAGGAAAAAGAAAAAAAGAAAAGAAAAATCATAGGAAAAAGAAAAATTAAAAAGAAAAAGAAAAAATAATAGGAAAAAGAAAAAGAAAAGAAAAATCATAGGAAAAAGAAAAATGAAAAAGAAAAAGAAAAAATAATAAGAAAAAGAAAAATTAAAAAGAAAAAGAAGAAAGAAGAAAGAAAAGAAAAAGAAAAATGAAAAAAGAAAAAAGAAAAATGAAAAAAAAAATAATAGGAAAAAGAAGAAAAGAAAAGAAAAATCATAGGAAAAAGAAAAATTAAAAAGAAAAAGAAAAAATAATAGGAAAAAGAAAAAGAAAAAAGAAAAGAAAAAATAATAGGAAAAAGAAAAAGATAAAGAAAAAAAATTAAAAAGAAAAACAAAAAGGAAAAAAGAAAACAAAAAGAAAAGGAAACAAACAACCTCATATTTTTCCAATAATGTTAATTAGTCTAAGATACTGAAATAATGTTCTATAACACTCATTTAGTGAGTTCTTTTGCAGAATATCTATAAAATCAAAGTGTACTTTAATCTCTTTGAGGCCTTCTTTCTTCCTCATATCTCTCACAATGCAACATGACATGCTCCACAGTTTCCTCTTGTCCACAGTAATCACATCTACCTGAGTCATGTTTACCTATTTTAAATAGTGTGCTGTTTAGTCCAGTGTGTCTAAGTCTTGATATGATTGTCTCATCTCTCCTGTTCCTTCCTACACACCTCATAACCCCTCCTCCGTGCGGTTTGTTGTTGTTCTTCTTCTTCTCTCACAGGAGTGTGTAACATCATGTCATTTTACACCTTACTGCTTCTCTTAAATTCTACCCACCAAAACTTCTCTCAAAAGGACATTGTTTATGAACTTGTCATGGACAATAACAAAGATGACTTTCTGGTGAATAACATTCTCATTCTTGGAAAATTTTCCAAGTATATGAAAGTGAAACCTATACGTTTAATGTGTTTCAGTCTGGGTTTCTTTCTTACTTAAAATCCCTTAAAGTCATGAAAAACAAAAATGCATTGAAACTTCTTAGTATAATAGAAGAATATGAATTACAGGTACAGCCCCTATAGCCCTTAATTTAATTTATTATTATTTTCATGTATAATTTTACATATTTTATGTGTTCTTGTTTTTGTTTATTTTCTTTTTCTTTTTCTTTTTCTTTTTCTTTTTCTTTTTCTTTTTCTTTTTTTTTTCTTTCTTTCTTTCTTTATCTATTTATTTGTTTTATTTTTTGGGGATATAGTAATTATTAGCCAGAATGATCCAAACTCCACCAGTTTATTTTTTATTTTGTTGACGGTGCCTCCTCAATAAGAGTCCGATGTGTGTTTCCGGTGACTGGCTGAAACGAGCGGAAGTGTAAAGCTGCTGTGTAATAGTGGAGTTCAGCAGCAGCTCTGTCTGTTATTCTACTGATTAAACAGTTTATAGTTTATTAACTGATCTAAACATGCCGGATTATTTAGGAGACGATCAAAGGAAGACTAAGGAGAAAGAGGATAAAGATGACGGACCCATCAGAGGTTTGACTAAAACTAAATTAACTCATTTAAAACAAACAGAACGTCGAGGTTAGCTGCTAAGCTAACAGCTAACAGTTAGCAGCTAACATTAGCATGGAGGCTAACTGCTGTTTGTTCCTCTGATCAGGATCAATGTTGGTTTATTAGTATAACATTGAAGTTGTTTGTAGTTAATGTTACTATAGCATGTGTAACTGTGATATAAGTTATCCTTCAGGTGGACAGCAGAGCTAACAGTAGCAGCTTAATCACAATGTTAGTCTGCAACCAGCTCATTCATGTGTTTACCTCCACAGCTCTGGATGAAGGAGACATCGCCCTGCTCAAAACATATGTAAGTATATCCTGGGCAAAGCTTGCACCAGCTGAAAGCTCTTGTTATCTGTGAAAGAGGTGGAATTGTTCACATTTACATTATTCTGCACTTCAGTGTATTTTAAAACCTCTCTACCTCAGTTCTCATCCCACATTATATTACATATTTGACATTTCTTAATCCCCTGGTCTCTACTGTATATCTCCTATATTTTATTATTCAGCACTATGCCACTTTTTGCACTATATTCACATTTGTAATAGTCCTGTATCTCAGCTGTTACCCTGCACTATACTCATTTTTAACAGTCTATTCTGCACTATATTCACTTTTTTAATAGTCGTGTATCACAGCTGTTACCCTGCACTATATTCACTTCTAACAGTTTTCTTCATCTCCTTGTATTTTTATATCTGGTATATTTTTATACTTTGCACTACTAACTTTTTTACTGCCTTTTACTAACATGTTTTGCACTATGGAACTGTGATGCTGGAAACTTGAATTTCCCTCGGGATCAATAAAGTTACTATCTATTCATCTATCTATTCATTTTTATGTTCTAATGTGGTGCTTGCTGTTTATGATCAGGGTCAAAGCACCTACTCCAGACAGATCAAACAGGTAGAAGATGACATCCAGCAGCTGCTCAAAAAGATCAACGAGCTGACAGGTGGGTGATAAAAAGGCCGTGACACTGACTTCAGATGTAGTGACTGACTGGATGCTGGGTTGTGTTTGAAGTTCCTGTTGTATATTTATTTTTTGTTGGCTTTGACAGGCATTAAGGAGTCAGACACAGGCCTGGCTCCACCAGCACTCTGGGATCTGGCTGCCGACAAACAGACTCTGCAGAGTGAACAGCCGCTGCAGGTTGCAAGGTAAGCAAACCGGGCTACACAGTGACTTGGCAAGAAACACGATAATGTGGCAATATGTTTGGTGATGGCTGTTTTTGCTATATATCACAAGGCAAAGTCAGAATATTTAATGTGATATGGTCCTTGCCATAAGGAAAAACACATCTTAGCTTTAACAAGTAGTTCATCTTACTAGAAAATTTAATATTTTATAATCGGGGTGCAACTAATGATTTGTTTTCGTTGTTGATTAATCTGTCGATTATTTATTTGCTCTATAAAATGTCAGAAAATAGTGAAAAATGTCAGTGTTTCCCGAAGCCAAATAAGACGTCCTCAAATGTCTTGCTTTGTCCACAACTCAGACACTCAAAAACTGATTTTAAGTTAACTGTCATAGAGGAGTAAAGAAAACATATTTACACTTAAGAAGCTGGAATCGGAGAATTTGCCTTTTTACTTAAACTGTTTATTCGATTATCAAAATAGTTGGTGATTCATTTAATAGTTGACAACTAATCGATTAATCTTTGCAGCTCTATATTATGATATATACTGTACATTCCCTAATTTTTTTGAAGATGCTAAATATTTGCGTAAGATGTTATTACAGTTAACTTTCTTAACTTCCCTACTGCATTCATCTGTTTATGTATTATCCATCCCTTACAAAATAATAGTATAGGATTTATTCTGCCTCACAAAACTGAAATATTCTGCGATGATAGGTTGTAAACAAGGTTTTACCACGTTCCCCTCCAGTACAAAAGACATCTTTTGTTTTGTTTTCTTATAACGTATATCCATTTTTTAGTTCCAAATGTTTCTGTGTATCATTCAAACAGATGCACGAAGATCATCAACGCAGACTCGGAGGACCCCAAATACATCATCAACGTCAAACAGTTTGCCAAGTTCGTGGTGGACCTGAGCGACCAGGTGGCCCCGACCGACATCGAGGAGGGCATGAGAGTCGGGTGAGGCAGGAGTGTTATTTAAATTAAACTCAAATATTATTTAATTTATGTCAAACGTCTAGTCAAAACAATCTGCTAAATAAAGTGTTCTTTCTGTTCTTCCAGTGTCGACAGAAACAAGTATCAGATCCACATCCCTCTGCCTCCGAAGATTGATCCAACTGTCACCATGATGCAGGTATGAATCCGCTAGAGCACGGGTTCTCAAACTTTTTGGGGCCAGGGACCACTTAAAAGGGAGAACATTTTCCAAGGACCCCTCTCATAATCGTAACACTGATTAAGCATAATGCTTACTACCATTTTAACTCTTAGATGCCATTGGACTGCCAAGTTTCAGTTGGTTGTAATCTTCAACTTCACCGCTAGATGCCACCAGATCCTACACACTGCACTTTAAAGCCGTGCATTTAGATTATCTATGACATTTTTCAACATTGTCCCAATTTATTCTTTGAAAAAAGTGACAGCCGACCTTCAACTTTTTACTAAAATGACATGAAGAATTGCAATGTTGGCTTCTGCACTTTCCAGACTAAGCTGCAGTAACAACTCTTTATTCCCATGTCGTAGGTGGAGGAGAAGCCTGATGTGACCTACAGTGATGTCGGTGGATGTAAGGAGCAGATTGAGAAGCTGAGAGAAGTGGTCGAGACCCCGCTGCTCCATGTGAGTGTTCACAAATGAAGAATATCCCACAGCCCAGTCACAACCAGAGCTTTTCTTTAGAGATTTTACTAATAAACAGACCTGCCATCACACTTCTGCTCTGTGAATAATCAAGTTTAATAGAGTTAACAGGACTGATTTAAAACGACTCGGGTCTCTACCATCATGTGAGACTTATACATGCGTCTCTCTTGACTGATCACCCCTGTTTCCTCTGCTCACCAGCCCGAGAGGTTTGTTAATCTGGGTATCGAGCCACCGAAGGGCGTGCTGCTGTTCGGGCCGCCAGGCACAGGAAAAACCCTGTGCGCCCGCGCCGTGGCTAACAGGACGGACGCCTGCTTCATCAGAGTCATCGGCTCCGAGCTGGTGCAGAAATATGTGGGAGAGGTGAGTGGGAAAGGAGCTGACACCAGGCAGAGAATAGCAGCTGTATAGATGAATCCCGATGGACGTAAAGGTTCACTTTGGATTCCTGTCTTTTGTTTGTAGGGAGCCAGAATGGTGCGTGAGCTGTTTGAGATGGCCAGGACTAAGAAGGCTTGTCTCATCTTCTTTGATGAAATTGATGCCATTGGAGGTAAGGCTCCACTGTCCCATTCTTTCACGTGTTTCAGTATTATTTACAGTACATTTTCTCCAATATGTCTGTGTTATGATCCTTTGAAAATGGCTTAAACTATGCTCACATCAGAGCAACATCAAGAGAGAGATTTGTAGAGATTATTGGAGATTCTGAATCTCTGTTTAAGTCAAGTAATATAACATTTTATGTCAATATGTATATAAGTTTAGCCAGTTTTGGTGCAACATTCCTTCTCCATGTACAATTTTTGTCTTCTAATGAAACATATTTTTTAAAAGCGGTGATAAAGAAACCAAACTGAATATCCCCATATAACACTTGAGCAGAACACAGTCTTCCACATTAACATGGAAACGTGTCCTTTGACCCTACCAGGCGCTCGTTTTGACGACGGTGCCGGTGGAGACAACGAGGTCCAGAGGACTATGCTGGAGCTCATCAACCAGCTGGACGGCTTCGACCCTCGAGGCAACATCAAGGTGCTGATGGCCACCAACCGACCGGACACCCTGGACCCGGCCCTGATGAGACCCGGACGTCTGGACAGGAAGATCGAGTTCAGCCTGCCTGACCTGGAGGTGAGTGAAGTCTTCACAAGACATGCAGATATACTCTCATAAATCAGCCATAAAACTCTGCTCACCTCTACTTTGTGCAGTTGTTTCCAACTTGTTTTTCTCTTATGAACCTCTAGCCTCACCCCCGTTTGTTTTTGTGTTTCAGGGTCGCACTCACATCTTCAAGATCCACGCCCGCTCTATGAGTGTGGAGAGAGACATTCGCTTTGAGCTGCTGGCTCGCCTCTGTCCCAACAGCACCGGTAAGACCTGATATTGCAGCATTCACTCTCCGCTCTGTCATTTTGTCTTTCCTCTAATCACAAAACGGCCACAGAAGCATCTCACCCTAAAACCGAAAAATCCCTAAAACCAGAGAGTATTTACTGATACATGACTGACTGAACCTGAAAGTCGTTCTGTAAGCAGAATCTGATGTTGTGTGTTTTCCTGCCAGGTGCTGAGATCCGCAGCGTGTGCACAGAGGCCGGCATGTTCGCCATCCGAGCTCGCAGGAAGATCGCCACAGAGAAGGACTTCCTGGAGGCCGTCAACAAGGTCATCAAGTCCTACGCCAAGTTCAGCGCCACCCCCAGATACATGACCTACAACTAAAGAGTGTTTGTGTGTGTGTGAGAAGTTCCACTTTGGCTTTTTACTGTCAAAAGAAACAGAGTCAAAAATATTGTCCATTTTGTCGTCATTCTTGTTCACTTAAAAATAAAATTTATTCCAGACTTGAGTCTCTGTGATTTGTTAAAGGTTGTAAAACATCGACATGGTAACTTTAAAGGCATCCTGTGTTAAACAGTAACAGCACAACTACAGCTTTTTTTCTAATTTTTTTTAAATAGGAAAACACTTGTTATGTTGAAATGTACAATACTATATTAATGTTGTGCTCCGACTCAGACAGTAGTGTACTGTAACCACAAACATACTTACATTTGTAACCACAAACATGATACTGCAAAGTGACCAGTGACGGTGCTTTAGCTGGTTTTTATATACACAGAAATACAGCTGAAAATAGAATACTCCAATAGATCAGAGGCCTGTACTACGAAGCAGGATTTAGCGTTAGCTAGGTAACTTCAGGGTTCGTCCTACAAAGGTGGTTCACTTCTTACCGGGGTAAATCACCATGGTAACATGCTGAACAGCTAACCTGCTCCAGATAAGTGATCAACTCGTATAAAAGCACCGCCTACTGACCAATCAGAGCTCAGTGCGGTGATTGTATGATAACATTACACACATATGAAGAACTTTAAGGCTAAAAACCATATGGTTTAAACTGACAAATGCAGGAAGGACAGCTGGCTTTAGCTTTCAATGTGTTTTTATATTAGTTTTTTTACTTGCTCTTGAGTCCTTGTCACAGCGCCTGAGAGGGGGGGCGCAGCTGAAAGAAGATTGAAATAGTCATACACGCCACATTCGTGCCACAGGGTATAAAGAAATGTAAACCATTCATCCATTACACTCCTAAAAGCTATTTAAATCTAGACGAGTATATCTGACTTTTGAGTATTCCGTTAAATTAATAAATCTTAATTTACGCATTCACACATAAGGAGTTTTTTTTATTTTGCCAGCTGTCCTTCCTGCATTTGGCAGCTTTAACTGTGTTCATTTTAGTCTGGATTAAGTGTTTAATTTCTTCGTATTTGTCTAATATAGTTTGCTCTTCTTTTATTAAATGTGCCACTCTGCCTGTCTGTCCGGAAGTCAGTAGACTTGTCCATGTCTGTGATTGGTCATATAATGCAGACACCGCCCCGTTCATGTGAACGTGCTCATAACCAGATATGAAACCCTGGGTTGACTTACCGAGTTGATAACCACCGTCGTAGGACCGCTTAGCGTGATCTCGTTTGTTAGAGTTAGTGAAGCCAGATAACGAGAAGATACCCTGGGTGTGTTGAACTCGCTTCGTAGTACAGGCCTCAGGACACAACTTCTCAGTAACCATAAACATTTGATACCAGCATGATGAAGAGAGGCAGCTTCTGGTAGGTTTCACATACGTTTCCACCACAAACTAGAAAATCATTCTAACAAGATCATTTGGACAGCAGCAGCTTTAAAACCTACTTCCCCCAGCAGAGCAGAGAGAACTTGAACACAACTACAAAAAGACTTAAAAAGTGCAACGAGAGAGAGAGAGAGAGAGAGAGAGAAGGCTGTAGGAATGTCAGCTGGAAACTCAATCCTGAATTTCTGATTGGATATAAAACAGCCTTGTATCTCACTGCTCTGGGCACCGTGAGGTTGACAAGGTTGTCAGCCTTGTCATGAGTGGGAAAAGTCTGCTACAAACACTCCTCTATTCAATATGAATGACTGTTCAGCAGTTCATCCCGACTGTGATGCTGACCTACAGTTCAGTTTGGGTGCAGGACCTCCCGTGTCTGCTGAGATTTGTCCCGGGGTTACAGGTGTCCTCTCCTGTCAGGTTGTCCCATTGGTTGGAGGAGCAGCTGGTGGGCGGGGCTTCGAGCACTGACAGCGCAGTACAGCGTCATGGATGGTGGGGAACACCATCTCTGGGGTCATGACCCCGGTGAAAAACTGTAAGGAGTCCAGCTCAAACAGAAGGTTTCCTAGTAGATCAAAGCACAGACAGACAGGATCAGTCAGACCAGAAACATACTACAGTATTCAGGTGAAGATATTAACATGAATCTTTGCTGTACCAATAAGGAACCTGATCACAGCCCACCAGCAAAAACTATGGAAAAGATTCATCTTGACCAGATTACTCCACAACTGAGAGCTAGTTACTTTTAATAGAGAGTATATCAAATAGTATAATACTGCTGTGGAGAACATAGAGGGCCTTGAATTGTATCGCATCACACAAGTAAATATCAAATGAATATATTAACTAGGGCTGTCAATCGATTAAAATATTTAATTGTTGTTAATCGCATGATTGTCCATAGTTAATCACAAATTAATCGCACATTTTTTTATTTTATTTTCTGTTCAAAATGTACCTTAAAGGGAGATTCATCAAGTATTTAATACTCTTATCAACATGGAAGTGGACAAATATGCTGCTTTATGTAAATATATGTATATATTTATTACTGGAAATCAATTAACAACACAAAACAATGACAGATATTGTCCAGAAACCCTCACAGGTACTGCATTTAGCATAAAACAATATGCTCAAATCATAACATGGCAAACTGCAGCCCAACAGGCAACAACAGCTGTCAGTGTGTCAGTGTGCTGACTTGACTATGACTTGCCCCAAAACTGCATGTGATTATCATAAAGTGGGCATGTCTGTAAAGGAGAGACTCGTGGGTACCCATAGAACCCATTTACATTCACATATCTGGAGGTCAGAGGTCAAGGGACCCCTTTGAAAATGGACATGACAGTTTTTCCTCACCAAAATTTAGCGCAAGTTTAGAGCATTATTTAGCCTCATGGTTGGTACCAATGGATTCTTTAGGTTTTATAGTTTCATATGATGCCAGTATCTTCACTAGCTTTAAAATGGAGCCCGCTACAACCTAAAATTTCAAGTTGCCTTAATGCATTAAAGAACTTAGTGGCATTAAAACAAATTTGCGTTAACGTGTTATTATTGCGTTAATTTTGACAGCTCTGTAGAACAAATTTGGGATAATATAACTACACAACTCATAAAAATATACATATTGCTCTAGTCATTTTAGGACAGAGAAGTTACCTATTATACCTTTAAACAAAGACAGAGAAGAGGCTTGATGATTACTTACTGCTGCAGCCGGCGATGACCACTTGAACGTCCACAGCTGCATATTCTTTAATAACCTGCGGAGACAAACACTGACTTACTCACTGAGATAAAATCCTTCTGCAACACACATTTTCATACAAGCACTCCTGAACCGACGCTGCAGCAGCACAGGAATGAAACTTCAGAGCACCTGTTTGACGGCTTTGGCTCCCACAGAGTCGATGAAGCTGGCAGGCGTCCAGTCCAGGATGATGGAGTGGACGGTGCCGAGAGGTTCTAGGAAGACGACCTCCTCTGAGTGTGTCTCGCTGTGTCTGTCCCCCAGCTGGCCGTTCCTCTGCTCCTCCGCCACGTGGTTATAGGACAAAACCTCATGGGTCACTCCCTGCTCCTTATCCTGGAACCAGTCAGATAAAGTGATTTCATGTCAAGCCACTTGGTATGTTGTCTGGTTTGTGTATTTTTTTATATTACCACTGAGGGGAGCCAGAGTCAAAAATGGCCCCAGTCTACACATAGAGGTTTGATGTGTAAACTTTGTATTTTTTATTATCAATCCACTACTACTACTACTACTACTACTACTACTACTACTACTACTACTATTACTATTACTACTATTACTATTACTATTACTACTACTACTACTACTACTACAGGTAAACTATGGTATTCATGGGTTTGATCAACTCAATGGATAGTTTTCTGCCGTCTCTTTACAGAGTTCTCTGTACAGAATCACAAAGGTCTGACGCGTACAGCAGCAGCACAGGAAACAAGTTTTTCAACCCCTCCAGGATTTCACAAGCCCCTACATGACAGACACGTGAATGCAAATATGCAGGATGCCGACTCAGCAGACTGACTGTGTACATACGCAACAAGCAAACAGTGAGAGGAGAAAGGGAAAGGGAAAGGGGAACTCACCTTGGCAGACATCTCCAGTGGAGAGTTGTGGTTGCTGTTTGCCTTCTCCTTCTGTTTCTTTTGGGCTTTGCGGGCAGCCTGCAAGACCGCAGGGTTTACTCCCGTCTGTGAAGACATCATCAATAGCAGAAAACACGTCAGTGAAACAGTTTGACTACTAGAATAGAAAAATACACTTTAAAATATGCTTTAAAACTTTATTTCCTTGTCGTGGTTTGCTGCAAAGTAAATCTAATGATAACTTGGACAAAAAGGACAACATCCACATTTTGGGAAATACGCTTCTTCATTTTCCTGAGAGTTAGATTATCTTAGTTTAGCATAAGGACTTGAAGCAGAGCAAGTCTAAGCAAACAGCTAGCCTGGCTCTCCAAAGGTAAAAAAAAAAAAGCTTCATAAATGCCATACAGAGATTTTCTTGGCAGAAAGCGAGTTATATTTCAAATTCCTTCTGAAATTTGTCAGCATTTCCTTAAATGTCAAACTACTCCTTTAAATAGGACAAATTCCTTTAATCTTGTTCAACATGTTTCTGGAGACGTAAATGCTGTCATACTTGTTTTTCCACATGGACTAAACATCTCAAAAACCTGGGCCCCATTCTTCAAACGTGGCTCTACTAATCCGGGCTAACGTGCCGTTATCAAGCTAAAATAATCCTGTTCATTCTCATCCACATAATTAGGTTCTTTGACAGCAGTTTCAGGATTCATTTGTTAATTCCGGATAAAGTTATCGTGAATAACAGTGTGTTCTTATTTTGAAATAAAGGTGAAATGAGTTGAAACCCTTATCAGCTTCAGTGGCAAAAATGTGAATTTATATGAGGTAGGTGTGTAGGGAAGCCTCCCAGCATGCACTGGGGGAGTAAATGAATTGTTCCTGCATTTTGTTTAACATTGTGCTCCACAATGTTTCCATTGTTTCCACTCTGTTACACATTGCCAGTGAATGTGGTCCGACTATGAGTGATGCTGCTGAGGTTCTGCTAAATGAACACGCCAGAGACTTTTATGTGATAATCATAAGCCGGCTGTGAAAATTGAACTTTACATAAATCTCATATATAAAATCAGCATGAGGGAGACTCGTGGGTACCCGTAGAACCCATTTTCATTCATATATATTGAGGTCAGAGGTCAAGGGACCCCTTTGAAAATTGCCATGCCAGTTTTTCCTCGCCAAAATTTAGCCTAAGTTTGGAGCGTTATTTAGCCTCCGTCGAGACAAGCTAGTATGACATGGTTGGTACCGATGGATTCCTTAGGATTTCATATGTTTTCATTGTTTCATATGATACCAGCATCTTCACTCTAGCTTGAAGATTTGTATAAAGCAGCATATTTGTCCACTCCCATGTTGATAAGACTATTAAATACTAAATCTCCCTTTAAGGTACATTTTGAACAGGTAAAAATGTGTGATACATTTGAGATTAATTGCGATTAACTATGGACCATCATGCGATTATGCGTTATTTAGCCTGCTTCATGACAAGCTAGTATGACATGGTTGGTACCGATGGATTCATCAGGTTTTCTAGTTTCATATGATACCAGTATCTTCACTCTAGCTTTAAAACTGAGCCGCTACAACCTAAAAATCGCAAGTTGTGTTAATGTGTTAAAGAAATTAGTGGCGTTAAAACTAATTTGCGGAAACGCGTTATTATCACGTTAACTTTGACAGCCCTAAAAAATACACTCACTCACTCACTCACTCACTCACTCACTCACTCACTCACTCACTCACTCACTCACTCACTCACTCACTCACTCTCACTCACTCTCACTCACTCACTCACTCACTCACTCACTCACTCACTCACTCACTCACTCATTCACTCACACACAGTGGTATGACTAGGATTACCTTCTCCTTGAGGGCGTTCACATAAAGGTCACTGTTGGCAAAGTAGATTGAAGAGTTGTAGTGGAAAATCTTAATCCCCTCATATTCAGCCGTCTGGTAACAAAAGATAAATCACAGAGTTCAGACCAACAGACTCGATGTGGTCCAGGTTCTAGCCTGGGTTCAGACTTTAGTGTTCTCTCTTGTGACAGACTCACCTCTTCGTACTCATCCACATCACAGTACAGCCCTGTGCCGGGAACATGGCCCAGGACGGCACTTTTAGGGCTGGAAGACAAGGGGAAAGAAAACACTTCAATTGTTTAATTTATACATTATATTCTTCTGTTACCACGCTTGGAGATCCACCTTGATCCAGTTCACACTAATGTATTTACATGCTGTGATATGTGGCATTAAGTTTATTTAGAGAATATAGTAAATAATGATGTTTAGACTAAAGACAATCAGCTGCCTATTATCAGTACCTCTGTGTTCTGTAGATGACTGTTAGTATGGCGAATGCGAGGGCCACCAGGAGGCCATAATCCAGTCCCAACAGCACAGACGCTACGAAGGCCACCAGCCAGATGGCCTGAGAGAGAGAAAAGGGAAGAAAGAGGAATATATCGACAGGAAGTGTTACATCAGAAGCTATATCCTCTTTCCTCATCTCCTATTAGTGCTCAATTACATACATTCAAAACTTCAATTGCCCAGTTCATTCAGCACTGACATTTCTCTCTTGGACCAGTATCCCTTACTTATTTTGCTATGGCAGTGATGCACATAAAAGGGCACATCAATGTGTATAAAAGCACCTCGTAAAATTCACTGGGACGGGCTGATGTTCTGACTTAAGACACAGAATGTGTTGCTCGTGGTAACAGACATTTATCAGCTCATTTTGCATGGCCATGTTTTCTGTGAGGACCTCTGCTGCACGGTAACATTTTTATTACGTAGAGCTGGATTTGACAGACTGACCAGTTCGATCTTGCTCGTCCTCCACAGAGCAGGAATGTCCCTGAACTGTTTGAACATCCCCACCAGGTTCACCATGATGATGGCAGCCAGCGCAGTCTGGTTAACAGAAACACACAGGAAGACGTTAGAAAAGACTCTTTTGCTCTCATTAGGTGAAACAGGCTAAGCCACTGTTTGTTCAACAGACTGTGACCTGTGACGCCGAGCTGCCAGACAGGAAGCTGGAAGCCCTGCGTCATCATCAACAGCTTACACCCACCTGAGGGAGCGGCTGGAAGACGAAACCAATGGCCACCACCACCAACAGCACCATGAGAGACGCCAGCAGCCCTGCAATCTGAACACACACAATGACTGTGTCAACATTGTCTCATTCTAATTATAGTTTTACGACACCAATTTAGGTTAGTGAGACAGCATAATTATCCCTCCTGTGTGTGTGTGTGTTACCTGTGTTTTACCACCAGTGCTTTCCTGCACCAGGCTCCTGGACATGGAGCAGGTGATGGCGAAGGTTTGGAAGAAAGAGCTGATGAAGTTACACAGGCCGAGGGCAATCAGCTCCTGAAAGCAGCACAACACAAAGGTGTCGTCTCAGAATATTCAAATATATTCAATGCTCTGCAGCTTGTTAGGCACTGAAAACAACTCTAGGAAATGACCCCAAAAACTCAGAACAAACCACAAAGAACTCCAGAGAGGGTCAATTATGCTTAGCTGTAGTTACAGACAGTCCTATGTGACGATGTGTGACCTAATCAGATATTGTAACATGCAGCTGATTCACTGAAATAAGGTCTTTTCATTGTTGGGATATTTACTCTTATATAAAACCTCGCCCTGTTTTTGAACCCATATGACTTGTGTTCATTATGTTCCAGTTTCCTTGTCGATAGGCAACGTGTTGTTTTTATAACATACATTAATTTGCAGTCAAGAATCCTGGTTATCCTGAGAAACCAGTTTCTGCAACTAATTGGTAAACACATTTAGATGCACTCTAGTAACCTTGCTGTAAATCCTATCCTACTATCTTATTTTGACTTGACAGAAGACGCTGAGTCCATTTTTTTTGGCACAAATGTGTCAAACAAGATCTCTCTATTACATGACGTTTGAGGAATCAGCGTATTAGAGGAGGTGAACTGTAACCAGGTTACTGGAGCGTATGTAAGCAAACAGACTGTGAGGTTAGCATTCTTGGCCCAAGATAGAGTTCACTGTGCCAGGATCTGTAGCTCGTGAGCAGCTCCTCAGATATCCGGACTCACCTGGTTGCCGTCGACGCTGTAGCCGTGCTTCAGGGCAAAGATCTTGGCGAGTGAGATGCCCATTGAGAATCCTACGATTGCTACAGCGAAGGAGTCGGTGACCAAATTGGGTAACAGAGAGAACTCTGGGGCGGCGGGAGGCAGCAGCCTGAGAACACAAGATAACTTAAGATAACACTTGTTTTATCAGTGTGAAAATATTTTTTGACTGCGATGTTATGATGGCGCCTTTTACGGCTCGATGTGGTGAACAAGAGCATAAAACTACATAATACAATTAAGATATGACACACAAGTTCTTTAGTAGATTCAGATCTCCCAGTTGTAAAATCCACAACGACAAAATGAGACTAACAACCTACCCAGTTGGTATCTTCCCAACCACGTCCACTTCGTAGTTTTCTGATAAGGACATGCCATACGAGACGCCGGTAGACACAATGACCACGATGATCTCTCCAGGAATGGGAATGGGCAGTTTCTTCTTGAAGCGCACGTTGATCTCTTTGACCGTGTACAGGAAGACGATGCACATAAGGCCCAGGATGAGAGTGGAGAGGTTGGTGCTCGTGATGTGAATGAGTACCGCCTTGAGGCTCTGGAGCAAAGAGAGACCGGTGACCATTTATGATGCATTCGTTTTTCTGCAATAACTAGGGCTGTCAAAGTTAACGAGATGATAACGCGTTAATGCAAATTTGTTTTAACGGCACTAATTTCTTGAACACATTAACGCCACTTGTGATTTTTAGGTTGTAGCGGGCTCAGTTTTAAAGCTAGAGTGAAGATACTGGTATCATATGAAACTTATGCTAAATTTTGGTGAGGAAAAACTGGCCATTTTCAAAGCATCCCTTGACCTCTGACCTCAAGATACAATATTTGTCATTGTTTTGTGTATTTAATTGATTTCTAATAATAAATATACACATACTGGGGCTGTCAATCAATTAAAAATATTTAATCACGATTAATCGCATTATTGTCCATGATTAATTGTGATTAATCACACATTAAACACACATTTTTTATCTGTTCAAAATGTACGTAATGTAATGATAATAGTTTTAAATACTTGAAAAATCTCCCTTTAAGGTCCATTTTGAATAGATTAATTTGCAAATAATCGTAATTAACTATGGACAATCATGCGATATAATATTTGAATCAATTGACAGCCCGAGCAGTTACCAAACACACAACAAAACCAGACCTAGGACAGAAAGGTAGTAAAAGTCAAATTCTTCTAACTCCCAATTCAAGGAGGCACCTCTTGCACTTTTTCCACCTGCAAACCAGTCAGAAACTATCAATACTCACATAAATAGCCGAGAGGGGCCCACTGAAGCGCTGTGTTTTCACCCCCAGCAGGTACTTTAGCTGAGAGACAACGACGTGCATGGACGCTGCCGTAGTGAAGCCTCGCACCAGGGGCTCTGTGAGGTAGATCGCCACAAAGCCAAACCTGAGAAGACCGAAGACAAACTGAAAGAAAGGAAAACAGAAATTAAGAAAGAAAGAGGTAAGGGGATAAGAACTAGCTACATGGTGTTTGTTTCAAGTAAAAACATGAAATCAAGGTGTTGACGCATCAACATTCAGTGATTCAGACTTCCTGCTGCTTTGGAGCAAACAGTGATTTTTGAGCGTGAGAAGATTTCAGCAAGCTGTATCACTTTACTGTGATGTTTTAATCAAATAACAGACTGAGTGTGGTGGTTGTTTTCGAGGCTGACCTGGATGATTCCCACCAGAGTCGTGAGCACCACGGCCACCTGCACCCTCCTGGCATCACGAGCCTCCACGTCCAGGTAGACAGACATGTTGGATCCGTTGGCAGGCTGCACGTAAAACATGGCGTCTGGGGCCTCCCTCACTACAACACCCCCGATCATCAGACTTATCACTGCAAAGGTGCCTGCAGATCACACACACAAACAGAACAGTCATCTATCAAAAACTGTATTACGGTGGAAGTACTTCTAGGCATGGTTCTGTACAGTATCATGTCCAGTGTTACTGTGGACATCATGCAGTATCCCTTTGAAAAGGCCATGTTGCCCGGCACTTGAACAGCAGCCCAGTTATTCCCTCTCGCTCTCTGCCAGAAGATAAGAGATCATCATTTCCACAGCAACTATCTGAAGCCAACTGCTTCCTGTTGTTCACTTCAGATCAGCTCTTTTGTTTAAAAGGTTGAGGTTTGGTTTATCTGTTACCTATTCATCAGATGGACTTTAAAGGTTAGAGCTGACATTTGAGATGTCTTGGAGCCCTTTCTTGGAACGAAACTAGTCAGGTGGGTGAGATGAGGGGAGCGAGGTCACTGAAATTTCACAATCCTGCTGCTCACGCCAACTAACCCTTCGCTAAGACCCTCCTCTCAATGTATTGTTTTATTCTAACTAGGGCTGTCAATCGTTTAAAATTGTTTTAAGCACATTAAACACCTCCTAATGTGGATAAGTGTGTAATTTATGAATCTTTGGATAGTTAATTGAGCTGCCCCCCTGTGTGTGTGTGTGTGTGTTTGGGGGACAGAGACGGTTGTTCTTGGCACTGACTGTGGAAAGCAACCTGGCTGTGTGAAAAGGCCACTAAAGACCACCATTAATTTAGACCAGGATAAATATTAACAAAGTTAACAACATGGGGATGTGACTATAGAACACCACATTAACAAATGTCCTCAAGATATTTTGCCAAAGGTTGATGGTACAACAGAAAGATGAAGCCTGACGTTGGCACGCAACAGGTTTTTTCCACCACCAGTGCTTAACATACAGTAAGCAGCAGAAGGGAACAAAAATGTAAGCACAGTAATAACACGAGATGCCCACTTTATGATAATCACATGCAGTTTGGGGCAAGTCATAGTCAAGTCAGCACACTGACACACTAAAAAAACGAATCTTAGGCTGCCCTAACGTAAATGTCGATCAAGCTTGGCTTTGCATCGGCACATTTTGCCAAATAACTGGGTCATGACCTAGTCAGTAGCTCAGGCACGCAGTCTCTTATCAGTGTTGGCCTTCACTGTAGGAATATGCGTCGGAGCAACACCAAAACAAATACGACAATCCTCTGTCAAACATCGTTATGTCTGAATTATGGACGTGTTTCACCTTAGCCCTACTTATGCCCAGGCTTGGTGCTGTACAGTACCATGATGTCCAGTGTCCAGTGTGCAGTGTAACTGTGGGGTCATGCACTTGTGAGTGAAAAGGCCATGTTGCCCAGCACTTGAATAGCAGCCCAGTTATTCCCTCTCTCTCTGCCAGAAGTTAAAGGATCATCATTTCCATAGCAACTTGCTATCAGGCTTAAATGTTGGGCTGGGAACATTTTACCGTGAAGCCCACTCCTTCCTGTTGCTCACGTCAGATCAGCTCTTTTGTTTGAAAAGGTTGAGCAGGTTTAGTTTATAGTGCCCGTTTGTCGGGTGGACTCATAACTTAGAGCTGACATTTGAGATGACTTGGAGACCTTTCTAGGAAGGAGAGTAGCCGGATGGTTGATATGTCAAAGGGGGGTGGCGCCAGTCAAATTTCACAATCCTGCTGCTCACGTCAGCTGAGGACACGGTTATCACGTCTGAGTGAAAACATTTCCTCCACAAGCCATCTGAAAGACCTTCATCTTATAATCTGGATCAGTCTGTAACTTGTGACTCTTCAGACAGTTAATTGAGTTGATACTTAGAGCAGTGCTGTATGTAGTGCTGTGTGTGTGTGGGAAAGTTTTAGCTTATCATAGTGTTCTTGGCGCTGACTGTGGAGAGCAACCTGGCTGTGTGAAAAGGCCACCGACCACAGCCTATCCCCACCATTAATTTAGAACATGATACATTCCAACTGGGGCTGTCAATCGATTCAAATATTTAATTGCGATTAAAGCTGCAGCGGGTAGAAACGGAGCTAGTTATTTTTATGAAACGGTCACTATATCCTGACAGTAGTGCACGAGACAGGTAATCTGAAACAAACCATGTGCTTCTATGTCCTTCGGTGCTCCTCATGGCATCTACAAGATTTCACAGACTGGAAGAAAACAACCAATCAGAGCCGAGCTGGAGCCTTGCTGTCTCTGAGCAGCTGTCAATCACTCGCAAACTCCGATTCAACTGTAAAATGAGAAAGGTTGTGACCCGGCCGCCATGTTGAGATCTCCTGAGGAAATACCAAGCACCGCCCAAAAGCCGGAGCACAGCCAATAGGAACTCCCTCTCTCTGAAATGATCTGTGATTGGCCAAAGTCTCCCGTCACAGGCTAGATTTTTTAAAGCCTGAAAAACGAACTATGAGAAGGTGCAGAAGTCTCTCAAAACACTAGAATTACAATATGCTGAAAGGTTATTATGGGATTTTTGCCCAATGATGCCAAAAATATAATGCCTACTGCCACTTTAAGGCATCATTGACCACAGCTAGAAGAAGCTTTATGACCCCAAAAGCAAGGCCTCTACAAGAGGCTTTAAATTAATTTCTCACCTATGGATATGTGTCTGGACGTGCCAAAGAAGGTGTAGAGCAGGACGGGGTAGAATGAGGAGTACAGACCGTAGACTGGAGGCACAGCAGCCAGCATAGCGTAGGCCAGACCTGTGGAGCAGAGAGGGGGGAGAGATGTAAATAAACTGAACAGCCCCAGAAGCTAAAGTGATTGCATCACAACCCCAGAGATACCAAAACAAAGACCGCGTGAAGCTGAAAGCAGTCCATCAGGAGTTGGCAGCTGGCCCTTCACACATTAACCCTTACTGTATGTCATTCCAGATGACTAGCCTGGCCAAACTTATGGCTACTGTATAAAAAGCAGCTACATACCATTTCTGGCTTCATCTGTAAAGCTAAGGTTTGTTTTGGGCTATCAAACATACAGATGGGTGATAAATGAAGTGGCTAAGTGAGATGTTTTTCCACCACAATCCTCGAGAACAGCTTTACTGCTCCACGTCATAGCTTCCTGAACTCTGTTGAACTCTACTGGAGCAACAACATTCTTCCAAATGATATATCCTCATAATATATTTTGAATTAAGTGCATGTCTGAAAGCTAGGGTTGGCAATCTTCTTCAAAACATATTTGTTGTATTTGTAAAAAATTCTCATAACATGCTCCGACACAGGGCTGTAGTACTCGAGGTTTTGGAGTTTTTGCACTTCTCTTGGATTCGTGCCTTGTTGGACTCGGACTTGTCTTGGACTCGGGCTCGGCTACTGAGAACTAGTCAAGTTGCTCCTGGCTGCTGAATTGAGATCAGTTGTACAGAACGTCCTAACTCATCAATCACTATATTAGCATTGGAAAGTCACTATTGCCTATTATGGTCTTGAACAGGACTAGATTTGCTCCGGACTCGGTCTTGACTTGGTCTTGCCTGCCTTTGGACTTGGTCTTGACTCGGACTCGACTGAACCTGGTCTGGGACTTGACTTGGACTCGATTAAGTTGGACATGACTAGAGCCCTGCTCTGACAAAAAAAAGGGAAATGATAGTTTAGAGGTAGGCCTGATGGGACGGACTGTCAGTGTTGCTGACTTAGGGACTTTCTCTCTAGATATAGGGACTTTTGGAGCTAGTGCTGCTACCTACTTTCATTGGAAAAGAGTTAGCAACACTGGGCTGGGTTTTTCGGTCAGATCATTTTTCAAATCTAGCTCACTCTTGCTAGTTTCTGAAGATTCCCCAACCCCTAGCTTTTTAAGTGCAGTGGGACTGCAGGACACTGACCTTGAGGTAGCTGCACAACTCCTGTGCTGAGCCCCGAGACCACATCCGAAAACAGGTACTGCTTGACTGGGTAGGATGGTAGCCATGTTAGAATGGGCAGGAAGGTGAAAGCTGCCGCCTTAGCCTTCTGTGATGAACACCTATAAAAAGGAGACAAGTGGATGAACTTTTCAGTTGGTAATTTAAAAAATGTCCCATTACAGAAAAGTCATCTTCTTCACTACAGAAAGTCTTCCCAGAATCCATGTTGGGTTTTTGCTATAGTTTCTGGCCTCCAAAAAAGGCCATACTTCTTCTTTACTACGAGTGAATCATTTTGTTCCACTCACCTGACTCCTAATCACCCGTATACCCAAAAAGAAAGCCCATCTTTGTCAGTGTTTATCCACAAAGATGGGCTTACTTTATGGGTAAATCATTTAGCTCTACTCACCTGACTTCTAATCACCCGTATACCCATAAATCTTTGTAGGTAAACAATGACAAGACATATTTCTTAATTCTCACATCCTGCCAAAACCAGTCATCACCATGAGTGAGATGGGAGGGTTTATGATTACCAGGAAATTCAACTTAAGAAAGAGAACTATAAAATGGATCAGTCATGTCAGCACAGCACAATGACGGGCAATATTCATGTTGTTTTTACTGCATTTTACCAATTTAATGGCTGTAAACCAGTAATATACTGCTCATTCATTGGTATATAGTGTCAGCTAAATGCTAAAAACAGTATAGCATTTATAAAGATTTTTCTGTATTCTAACTCTTTGACTTGCGTTAACACATCTCAACTGCAACAAATAGGAAACATGTTGTGTGTCTACATTTCTATGTAAATGTTTTGTAATATAATATTCAGACACTAAATGTTACTAGGTCTGAACTAGTTAGATTGCTGTCGTGACATTAATGGAGAAGTCACATTATAGTGCAGAAGTTTGTACACTGGGAGGAGGAAATGTGAATAATTTAAAAACCGATTATTAACCGTTAACCGACAAGATTTGTGCCTCACGCCAGCTGCAGTGTATGAGCACCACAGACAACTGAGTCCCCAGTTCACCTGTCCGGGAGCGCTAACTTAGCAGCCACGATGCTGCGTGTAGTGTCGTGGACATGCAGCCACTTTACCAGTAAAAGTCTCCACCGCACATTTAGTTTAGTTAAGCAGGTTGTCCGTTGTGTGTCTGTCCGGCGTAAAGAGACTCTGTCTGCCCTGATTAACGATAGCGATTCCCGACAAACAGTGTGTGTGTTTGTGCTACGTTACCATCTGTAGCTCTGTTGGTAGCTTTGTGCTCACCATTGTCACACACATACGGTCTGTCAGCGCGGCGTAACTTCAGCGAGTTTCCAACAGACCGTGTGGGTGTGGCGTTATAGCTGTGAACGTAGGTGTAGCAGACAGTGTGTGTACAGTTTATTTGTCGGTGAATAAATGCTACGAGGCTACAACTCCTTCGCTCAAGCGAGCTATAGACGAGAGCCAACTTCCTGTATCTGTAACGCCTGTGCATCTCACGCGGGCGCCAAAATAAAAAACAACAGGTAACGCAGCCGCCACGCGCTCCTGACGCTCCCAGTGTGGACGATGCTTTAAGGTGGGCTGTTAAGGTGGACCAGCTTTTCTCTTTTAAGTGATGAGTTTTTCTAAGCTTTTTTAATTCATTATTAACATTTCTTATAACCGTTTTAACCGATAGTGTTTATCGGTTAACAGTTAAACGGTTATTTATTAACATCCCTGGTACTGTAGGAATATTTCCTTTTAGACTCACTTGTGTGGACCTACATAGACTGATTCAATGATTTACTCAACTGTACTTCAGCAGGATAAATCCAGAGGTCAATTCCTCCGTATAAACTTACCGGAGCCGATTTGCCAGCCTCTGTCGGAGGGTCGTTGAATTCTCTCTGCGGTTGAGAAGCTTCGACCGGATGAGGGCTTCATCATAGACCGGGCGCTCTATCCTGTACATCAGCTGGGAGTCGGCCTCTTCCAGAGCTGCAGCTTCTTCTTGCTCCATAACAGAACCGGGAGGGCTGATCGTATTGAGTCAGAGTTATACAGTCTCTCCGCTGTTGCTTATCTCCCCCACTTTATCTTCTCCGTCATTGCTCTGACCGGTATATTTTCATTCCTGTCGCTCCAACTTGAATCTGTCTGAATGCACTTCTTCTTTCTGCTAAGAAGGTGAGATAAGACAAGATTATTATTCCAACACTAACTGGTTCGCCTTTTGGTTCACTACTTATATATATATACAAGATATAACAAGAGTGGGCGTGATGATAACCAAAAAGGACTGTGTGTTTGTGCATTTTTTTGTGCAGATAAGAGAGACTTCCATTGGATGTGCAAGGCCTTTGAGTAAATGTTTTATCACATTTTTGGCAAATATTTGGTCTTTGGCGACAATCTTTACACCAAGATTTAGTTGAGTAAGAGTACAGTTTGTCAGTTGGACTTGGATGCTGCCTTCAAAGTCAGACAAAAATTGGACACCAACAGAGGAGGTGGTATATAACTTGAAAAAAAGAAGTCACAAAAATTATAATAATAGTCACTGTGTTGCTATAGGAATATAAAGTATCTCTGTATGACTTCATAGTGAATTTACAGTAACCCTATCTCCTGTGAAAGAAAAAGCCTTTATTGAATATGAACATTTAGCATACATACTAAAGCTTAACGCGTTAACGGAAAATTCATTTTAACGCCATTAATTTCTTTAACGCATTAACTTGTGATTTTTAGATTGTAGAGGGCTCAGTTTTAAAGCTAGAGTGAAGATACTGGTATCATATGAAACTAGAAAACCCAAGGAATCCATTGATATCAACGATGTCATACAAGCTTGTCGCGAAGGAGCCTAAACAATCTGCAACCGCCAAATCCTACACACTGTACCTTAATACTGGGTTTAATTTAATTTAATTTATGGTAGGGCTACGCAATAACGTGTTAACGAAAAACTGTTTTAACACCACTAATTTCTTTAACGCATTAACGAAATCGATGTTTCGGAGGTTGTAACGGCCTCAGTTTTACTGATACTGGCATCATATGAAACTAGAAAATCTAAGGAATCCAGTGGTAGTACCAGCTAAATAGCGCTCCAAACTTAGGGCGAAATTTTTGCGAGGAAAAACTGTCATAGCCATTTTCAAAGGGGTTCCTTGACCTCTGACCTCCAGATCAGTGAATGTAAATGGGTTCTATGGGTACCCACGAGTCTCCCCTTTACAGACATGCCCACTTTATGATAATCACATGCAGTTTGGGGCAAGTCATAGTCAAGTAGCACACTGACACACTGACACACAACAGTAAAGAACACAGGGGTCACTGTTAAAGGGACTGTTTATAAGAATCAGAAATTGGTTGTAACAGCGACACCTGTGGCCGTTAAGTCAACGAAAGTCAGCGTCCTGTTGCTTGCGCTCGCCCGTGTGCACGCGTTAACTGAATTTGAGCGAGCATCTGTCAAAACAGTGAGGCGACATACGTCAGCTGAAAGCACAATATCACTCTATATTTCAGCTGCTTAGCAGTAATGTTAGCTGACCAGATGAAGGTCTCTCCATGAATCAATGCTGATCCTAGTGTTGGCTTTTCCCGCCTCAGCCTCCCGACCGCAACCGGAGGAAACAGGGGAGACACCGGAGTTTTGGTCGGAGACGATAACGTTTCTCTCTGCGGAGCCCCGTCACTTCACAAGACACGGGAAACCTCTGTTGGTCTGGAGGAGCTGCAGCAGTTATTTTCTGCACAAACGTCCACTGTACATTCACTAGATAACTAGATTCCGTGTAGTTTGTGTTGGAGTCTGAGTCTGAACAGCGTAGCCACACGCGAGCGTGTAATGTAATTGACTGCTAATAGGCTGGTCTACATTATGCTGGAGCAGACAGACTGTATTATTATATTGTCAAAGTGACACATACAGACGTGTTGTGGTGTTTTTTAGTTTGTTTTTTAGTTTATTTCTTTGTAGTCATTTTGTGGTTGTTTTGCCTCTTTTCATAGTCATTGTGAGTCTCTGTGTGTCTCTTTGTAGTTGTTTTTAGATTTTAAAATATTTAATGACTGTTAATAGTATAAGTATGATATGAATAATAATAGTATGAATGTAATTGACTGCTAATAGTATAAGTATGATATGAATAATAATAGTATGAATGTAATTGACTGCTAATAGTATAAGTATGATATGAATAGTAATAGTATGAATGTAATTGACTGCTAATAGTATAAGTATGATATGAATAGTAATAGTATGAATGTAATTGACTGTTAATAGTATAAGTATGATATGAATAGTAATAGTATGAATGTAATTGACTGCTAATAGTATAAGTATGATATGAATAGTAATAGTATGAATGTAATTGACTGTTAATAGTATAAGTATGATATGAATAGTAATAGTATGAATGTAATTGACTGCTAATAGTATAAGTATGATATGAATAGTAATAGTATGAATGTAATTGACTGTTAATAGTATAAGTATGATATGAATAGTAATAGTATGAATGTAATTGACTGCTAATAGGCTACTGTAAATTATGCTGGAGCAGACACACTGTATTATTATACTGTCAAAGTGACACAGACGTGTTTTGATGAGTTTTTTTTTAGTTTACTTAAGATAAGCAGCTTCATTGTTAGTTGGTTCCTGGTGGGACTTGGTGGACCAGAATCACCAGTTTCTCCCAATTCAACCGTTTCAACGGTTTCCAACCGTCTCAACCGCTTCAACGGTTTGTTTCTCTGACGTACCAACGGCTGAGTCTCGAGCTCCTTCCCGTTGGTTTATCCTTCATGTTAGCTAGCTGAACAGCGACTAAACACATTTAAAACGTATAAAACAACAACATAAACACACGAACAGCAGTATTCTTGTTCCTAGTATCATCATGTGTTTAATTATATCGTTATATCCTCTCTGTGACAGCAGAGAGATGTATTATATCTTAATCTAACATTAGAGATGCTAACAGAGACTCACCTCGTCCTCCTCCAGCTGAGAGGTGAGAGGATGCTGCTGCTGAAGGCTGAAGGAGACTGTGGAGATGAACTGTCCTCCTGAGTTACTGTTTAACCAGATAAATGTCCTCAGAGGACAGAGACACAACCTGCTTCAAATCACAGATAGTCTATGATAAGAGGAGTCCTCACTCCGCACTGATATTCCTCTTCTTCCGGTTTCCAAAGATAGGCGGTGATTCTCGCGCATGCGCAGTCCCCTTCAAACCCAGGCCAGTTTGTAGTCCTAAAGCAGAGGTCAGCAACCTTTACTATCAAAAGAGCCATTTAAAAATAAAAAATAAAAAAAATCTGTCTGGAGCCACAAAACATTTGCAGCCACATTGAGGGAAAAAAAAAATCTGAGATTTTGAGAATAAAGTCAACTTTACGAATAAAAAAGTCCTAATATTACGAGAATAAAGTCATAACTTTATGAGAAAAAAAGTCGTAATATTACGAGAATAAAGTCATAACTTTAAGATTAAAAAAGTTGTAATATTACGAGAATAAAGTCATAACTTTACGATTAAAAGAGTCGTAATATTACGAGAATAAAGTCATAACTTTACGATTAAAAGAGTCGAAATATTACGAGAATAAAGTCATAACTTTACGATTAAAAAAGTCGTAATATTACGAGAATAAAGTCATAACTTTACGATTAAAAAAGTCGTAATATTACGAGAATAAAGTCATAACTTTACGATTAAAAAAGTCGTAATATTACGAGAATAAAGTCATAACTTTACGATTAAAAGAGTCGTAATATTACAAGAATAAAGTCATAACTTTAAGATTAAAAGAGTCGGTATATTACGAGAATAAAGTCATAACTTTACGATTAAAAAAGTCGTAATATTACGAGAATAAAGTCATAACTTTACGATTAAAAAAGTCGGAATATTACGAGAATAAAGTCATAACTTTACGATTAAAAGAGTCGTAATATTACAAGAATAAAGTCATAACTTTAAGATTAAAAGAGTCGGTATATTACGAGAATAAAGTCATAACTTTACGATTAAAAAAGTCGTAATATTACGAGAATAAAGTCATAACTTTACGATTAAAAAAGTTGTAATATTACGAGAATAAAGTCATAACTTTACGATTAAAAAAGTTGTAATATTACGAGAATAAAGTCATAACTTTACGATTAAAAAAGTCGTAATATTACGAGAATAAAGTCATAACTTTACGATTAAAAAAGTCGGAATATTACGAGAATAAAGTCATAACTTTACGAGAAATACATATATACATATACATGTTAAGTTATTGTACATATTCTTTTATAGATATTTCCTGATGTGATTTAGGAAACTTCTCTAACTTTAGACACATTTTATTTATTTATATATTTTTTTAAGACCGACTGCATTGAGCAGAAAACAAATATCATACTGGCACAGATATCAATACCTAACTAGTCCTATTTTCCATTGCCCTAAAGGTTTAAATATATTGATATATTCAATGATATATCCATCATGTGTAAATCTTTTTTGTAGCACTTCAATTGCTGAAACCCTCAAACATGATTTCAATAGAAGCACTACTATAGACAATGATGTATAAACATCGAACTGAAGCTTATAAAGCTGAAGGTCTATGATATTTAAAAAAGTGTGATTGAATAACATGAAAATGTTATGATCGATTATGTATTTATTGTGTTGTCACGTGAGTCTGATTACATTGTAGTCATAAATGATGTCAGAGTGAGAGCTCTTACTGTGTTGAGGATCTCTGGGAGCTGGATGATGAGAGCTGGACCTGCAGTGTCATCAGCGTCATCCTCTGACGTGTCTCCTCCTGGTCACGGGGTTCCCTCCCTCATGAACTCTCTCACATGGTACACAATGAAAGAAAAACATGTTTCTGCACAAATAATAACTAATTATTATTACACCACATCCCACCTCCGTCTACTGTGATCCACATCCCTCTTATAAAGATTTTGTTTCCCAAAACATGATGATGATGATGATGGTGACAAAACATTTCACACTGCTTGTTTCATGACTTGAGATAATGTTCAGTGTATTATTAATGCCATCTGTCTGTCTGTATTAACAGTTTGTTTCCATTAGGGGGCAATAACAGTCAGAGTTAAAACACTTTACTGGAGGAGAGACTGTTGAGATTAATCATAATACAACAATACATGTGTTTCATGTCTTTGACTGTAGTAATTCAAACTATATATATCTATATATAATAACTTACTGTTATTTTATCAGCATAGGTTATGATTACAAGACTTTATAGTTATTTAACATCTTTTTGGGGTCATTTTGTGTCATTTTGTGGTTGTTTTGTATCCCTTTCTAATAGTTTTGTGTCTCTTTGTAGTTGTTTTGTGTGTCTTTGTGGTGATTTTGTCTCTCTTTGTAGTCATTTTGTGTCTCTTTGAGGTTGTTTTGTGTCTCTTTGTGGTCATTTTGTGTGTCTTTTGTAGTTGTTTTGTATCCCTTTCTAATAGTTTTGTGTCTCTTTGCATTTGTTTTGTGTGTCTTTGTGGTGATTTTGTCTCTCTTTGTAGTCATTTTGTGTCTCTTTGAGGTTGTTTTGCCCCTTTTCATAGTTGTCGTGAGTCTCTTTGTGTCTCTTTGCAGCTGTTTTGCATCTCTTTGTAGTTGTTTGGTCTATTTTTAGTCTTTTGTGGTGTCTCTTTCTAGTTGTTTTATGTTTCTTTGTGGTCATTTTAAGTCCCTGCCTGGTTGTTACAGGAGACCATTGCGAACCCTGACACTTTGGGCCCCTGGGTCTGCGCCCGGGAGGCCCGTTCAGTAATCTATCCATGGTGACCAGTAGGACCGGCAACAACTCTGATAGAACTTTCTGTATTATTTTATTGTGTTTTACTGTTATTTATGTTTCTATTAGCTGTGGCAGGTACAGACATTGGACGTTCTGAAGGATTATGAATGTCTGGAAAGTCAACTGTTGATCTCAAAGCCTGTTTTATACATGTTTCACAGTGCTGTTTGGTTCTGTGGGGCAGTAAAAACAGGATTTATCGCTCCTTTGAATTAGAAGTGGGAGAACATTGTTATCATGATGGGTTTTCCCCGTCAGCCTGATGAACACTTCCTGCTCCCTCCAGATGGAAGGTGGTAATGATTTAATTGATGATGGACTCGGCATGGCAGGTGAGAGAATTACAATCACAGTGGTGCTACTTCAAACTACGTCTATACTCACTAATGTCTCTTTAATATGTTTTCATTTCTCTCCATGTTTCTGCAGCCCACTGACTTAAAACCAGCGAGTACGGCGCCAGCATTTTTTCCGGGTGAGAACGCTTCCTGTTCCTTGCCCTCACTTTGATTTTTTTAATGACCTAATTGCATTGTCATCACTGCTAAGTAATACAGCAGACATGGTCAAACTGCCAGAAATAACAAACAGTAGTCAACGAGTCCAGTGCACTGTACTGAACTGCTATGAAATGTATACAACAGCCTCTGTACAGACGTCATGAGGCCCCTGTCAGTGTTATTTTATCATATATTATATTATTTGATTACTTTTACTTTGGCGTTAACATGTAAACAGCTTCTTAATGTTGTAGCTTCTACACAGGGAGTTAATGTTAACTACTTAAAGGCAGGTTGACGATGTTATCCAGTCTCCACTATTTGTTATATTGGTTGAAATGGTCTTTACACCCCGACAGTGATCCATTACTGACGAGCTCTGAAAAAGGACCGGAAAAGAGCCGTCATCTGTAGCTGCTGTTATCCTGTAAAAACGTCTACCAATCACTGTATAATCTGTCTGGAGCCACAAAACATCTGATCATAGTGATGAAGGTAACGCAGTTTATAGTCTAAGTATATAGTATATAAGTCTAATGCAGTGAGGGCCAAAGAGACAATGTTCTACGGAGTATTAGGACCACATTGAGGGAAACAACATCTGAGATTTCCAGAGTAAAGTCAGAATATTACAAGAAAAAAAATCTTAATATTAAGAGGATAAAGTCATAACTTTACGAGAAAAAAAGACAATAACACGTAAAATTACTACTTTATAATATTATGACTTTATTCTCATAATCTCAGATTTTTTTTTTCCTCAATGTGGCCCTAATACTCCGTCGTACCGTCGTACCATAGACCTACAACAATGATAAATTAAAATTGAAATGTAAACAAAAAACAGTAATTCATTTCCATTTTTATAAATCCACAGGGAGCCACTGGAGAGGAGCTGAAGAGACGCATGTGGCTCCGGAGCCGACCCCTGGTTTAGACGGAGCTCCTGAGGCGATGCTACTTTCAAATGATGCTTTCCAACATCGTCGACCCTACCTTTAATCATATTTGCTCCATTTCTACCCACTGCTGCTTTAAGGTTTGAGGTACAACACTCAGTAATAGAGTTAGAACCAAAACAAACTGGAAATGCAAATGAGAGAGCTCACTCACACTCTCCTGTACAGTATATGTGTTATTATGTCCCTGTGGAGGTAATAAAACTGAGTCCTCAAGGGGGAGATACAGGACAGATCAGTGAAGACACGTCATTTCAAGGAGGACTTCGAGTCTTGTTGTTGCTGCCTGCTGTAGCGCTCCTCAGGCTGCAGCTGGTGCTTGTGTTTCATTAAAAAATTCACAGGTGACACATTATACTTTCATGTGTGTGGTCATTTACGAAAATATTGTAGGTCCCTTTATGTATGTTCTTTAAACTGTCATCGGTAATGTGGAACTGCAGCCAACTGTGTGGCTTTTTTGCAACCACTCTGTAGAAATCGCAGCAACATGAACCTATAACTGAAGCCTTTACTTTACCCTTTATGTTATCATATTAAACCTGCTTAATAAGCATTGTTGTAAAGTTGTTAAGTTTAAAAAATAATGGACAAGTAAAAGCTTCAAATTTGCATACAAAATGTGTACAGAGCCACGTCTCAATAACAATCCTCCAGTCACTGAATGAGTTTCAATTTTCTTGTTGATTTAATACTGTCCTGATGTAGGAAATATTTGTTTCCTGATATGACTTTATGGCTCAGTATCATTGATTATTGCCACATGATATTAAACCCCCAGTCTATAAAATGTGACTGTATCAGTATGAATCACATGTTTCAAAGCACATTGTAAAATAAAGTGGTTGACGGCCTTTGTTGTCTTCTCTTAAAATAGAAACCGTAATTAGAAATTAACCTTGAAAGCTTCAGGAAGTAAATTTCCATCCTGGAGTATCAGAAGATTTACAGCTGTATCACTTTAATGTACCATGTTTGGTCAGGTGAGCGAGTTAAAGGTGTGATGTGTAAGAAGATCTGGCCACATGTTCCAGACAAATAGGGGTCAGCGTTTCACCTCTACTACTGAGTCCATACAATCTAAATTTACAGTCATTAGTTATTAGAATAAAAGCCAACTACTAATATTGTGTTTACTGTGATGTGGCCAAAACGAGCCGAACCGGAGTGACGAAAATTAGGAGGAACTAGTGATGAAATTGGGTCAGGAAGACAAACAGTAGCTGTAGAGTTTCCTAGTAAATGCCAGACGAATACTTTATAATCACAGCATCTGTTGATGCTTGAAGGGTAAATGTAGCACCTTTAATCAGCCTGCTGGCTTCTTCTGCAGCAATGAAACACAATTGCAGTTATTTTTAAGACCAATCCATCTCTGTTGAGTCAGCCCCCACATCTCCTGGCATAGGCTCAGTGTTGATTTCCGTAAGCAAACGTCCCATGACACTTGTTTTGAGTGTGAGTTGAGGGCTTGGAGAGGAACAAAAGAATAAACACTCATCTCTGGCGGAGGACTGCTCGCCATGTGACTGCGGTCGGAGGAATAAACACTTTGTTTCCTCCCTCTGACGGGCGACCGGACGTCTGAAAACACCACCGACCCCGAGGAGAGAGACTGAAACACACCGCTGTTATCTCTTTAGCTTTGGGTTCAGAGTTATCTGTATCCTTCAGCAGGGAATAACTCTGACATAACTAGAAGAAAAGTATCCTTCTTGGTGCCATGATAGAACCCGTGAAGAGCACACTTCTGCTTTCAAAACAACATATTTCAAAAACATTTTAAACACAAGAGCTCCTCACAAACTTAAAGTCGGCATTTTGGGAAATACACTCCTGCCGAGTTGTCGTCTCGTCTGGTTACACCACTTCCGGATGTATTTTAACCCAAACCACAATCTTTTCCTAAAGCTAACTAAGTAGTTTTTGTTACGTAACTTCCGTAATCCAACAAACCAACTAACTAACCAAGTAGATCTAAATCAAAGCAGTTTTATTTTGAAAAGACTGGAGCGGACATTCGTAGGAAAAAGCATTAGAAATACGTCGTTGAAAGTCGCGCTGAGCGTCACCAAAAAAAAGGGAAATTCGTGTCTATGTACACAAATTAAATAAGATTAAATTCAGGAGACCATTTTAAAGGAGACAATTAGAGTAGCTGAACTTAGTTTAGCATAAAGACTGAAACCAGTTAGTCTGGCTCTGTCCAAAGTACACCTGTTAGTAGATGAGACTAGTAGTTTGTTTATAGCCTAACATTAGCTTTTACACCTCTGGCGATTGCATTCACACTTCAAAAATCCTAAAAGTGGTGTTCATTTGTGGAGATTATCTTACAGAACAAAACGTGTAAAAGTATCATAAACGTTTGTTTGCCACAGAGTTTATTTTCTGCAATAATCCAAAACCCAATGGAACAATCCCGTTGGCTTTTTGTGGAGGGAACCCAGAGCGACGCTAACTTCCTGTTTGGCCTACAAAAACACGTCATCCCTGGAGCACTCTTCTTGACATTACATTAGTTGGTTGCTGACTCTTTTTTTTTTAATTGTGCAACTATAACACAACAGTACAGTTTCTACAGT
Organism: Sebastes fasciatus; assembly: GCF_043250625.1. Taxonomy (NCBI): domain Eukaryota; kingdom Metazoa; phylum Chordata; class Actinopteri; order Perciformes; family Sebastidae; genus Sebastes; species Sebastes fasciatus. The sequence continues at coordinate 3,113,671 of NC_133817.1, read as the reverse complement.
GGCGCTCTATTTAATGGGTATATGCCATGTAATTACGAGGAAGTTTCCTGTCATTTTTTTGCATGTTCAGCAGTGTGTTCCTCTGACTAAGTGACTCTCTGCTTGCAATTTACTGGAATGAATTCCTTGGAAGTGTACCAACTAAGCATTGTCTCTACCTCTATTTTGTTTTTTATACACATTTCTCTTTAATTCCACCCTGATATTTGACCAAGATTTGAATTTTTGGACGATAATTTGAAACACAATTCAGCAGGTTTGAGGTCATATAGGTTGAAAACTTTCCGTTATGTTTATTGATTTTTGTTTTCTCTCGGCCCACGTGAACCTGTAAACTTTGTACCCCTTGTTGACATTCATTCATTCCTGGGTGGAAAAGCTTTGAAGGTCCAGTCATCAAAACAATGTTTACTCTGTCCTGAAAAGCCACTGTATGACAACGCTGCATGGTTGGTAACATTAGTCACAGAAGTGCTCACATACACAGCTTCCTCTCCCACATACACCAAACTTTAAATGTACAACCACATCAGTTTGTGGTCCTCTGGTGAATGCATCGCAAAGATATAAAGGCTAGAGGAAAGGAGGACTTTAAAGACACTGGAAGCCGGATCATGAGTTGACCTTCTGCACCAGTAAGTGACATTATTTACACTTTCTCTGCATCATCATGGGACAATAGATGTGTTATTATTTACTGGCAAATTGCAGTATATGTTCCTCCACAACTGGAAGTCATAGAGCCACAATCCTGCTGTCGATCGTCATTATCAGCACATCGTCATTAATCATTGATGTCATCTTGTTATCTCTGGACACAATCTCCGACCGGTGGTTGTCCTTATTTATTGCCCATGACGGGTTTAAAGTCTGTGCCATAAAAAAACACCTTTCATGTGTCGAGCCTCGGTCACTGTAACACAAACTGTTTATTGGACGATTACTTGAAGGACTATTTATTATTTTTGATGTATTTCCTGACTGCCCTTAACTAATAGAAGTTTATTCAAGTGTGCTAGTAGTTTAAACTTAAAATAAAAGAGTATACTTTCAGTTTACTTACAGACAAGTATACAGAGAAGTCTAAGTATACTTGGTCTATACTTGTACTTAAGATATACTTAAGAGAAGTATAATGAAGTATTCCTTACACAGAAAGGTGGACTTGGCTTGTAGTTGTGCTTATGTTTTAATAGAGTAGCCTATTAAAGTGTTTGAGAGTTTGTAAACAGATGTTTTGATATGAATTTACTTCAATTCCCCAAAAATGTTCTACGTTTTTTGGATTATCTGTTCACCGTGGAGGCATGTGAGAATTTGTTTTAATTATTTCTTTATCATCACAACACATCAAGTCAAATAGAAAAAAAGGAGTAAGTCTCTTTGTATTACATTACATTACTTGGCTAAGTACTCCTATAAGTTAAACTATACAAAAAATTAAATTAAAAAGCATTAAAAGATAATCATGAGACCATTAAAAAAAAAGAAAAAACGTTAAAGAGTACGTACACATAAAAGGCAAATATATAATCTGTTCTATAAACAATAAAACAAGTAGCAGGGAGCTGTAATCATTTCTCTTCATCCATATATTATATCTTGTATTTATTGCACTCTGGTTAGATGCAAAACTGCATTTCGTACTATGTGCAATGACAATAAAGTTGAATCTAATCTAACAAAGTGTACATTCATGAACTAAAAAGTGGGCTACAAATATATACAAGTATACTTGCAGCATAAAATAACTATTAAACTGCGAGTACTTTAAAGTTTACTTTCACGAACAGTATACCTATTCAATTGCAGTATAGTTCATAGTATAGTTGCTGTACAAAATACAACTTAGATGTACTCAAAGTTTACACGTAAAGTACACTTAAAAGTATACTTTCATAAACTAAAAAGTGGGCCAATTTAGTCCCAAGAAGTATTAAAGTAGCACACTTACAAGTATACTACTAGCACATTGATATTAATAGACTTACATAAAGTATACTTGAACTTTACTTAAGTATACTTCATAAAATAAACTAGTAAGGGTGTATTTCTTAGTCAAATCTGGCTTTTATATTGTATATTATGAACATTTGTGGTTCTCTGCTGGGCATCTATACGGTTTCTCTCTCTACTTTAACATCCGTCTAGTCAAAGCTGTTCTGTACATTATGTGTGGGTGAACTTCCCACCTTCCTGTCAGCAGAGATAACAGCATACAATGGAGTGAAAGGTGTTGTTAATCATCAGATATCAGATGTGTTTTCCAGCAGCCTTGAATTTATTTCCATGTGACCTTTATCTTAAATGTCATCTACTGCATATTGTGTACATGAATTCCATCAGTTTCATTGTCCTGGTATTGTTCACTGTCCCACCGTCATGGGACACTTGAATGGAACAAAGTCATTGTTAATGATATAAGTAATATCTGTGCGTGGGTACCCATAGAACCGATTTTCATTCACACATCTGGAGGTCAGAGGTCAAGGGGCCCCTTTGAAAACGGCCATGCTAGTTTAGTGTAAGTTTGGAGCGTTATTTGACCTCATTTGCTACAACCTAGTACGACATGGTTGGTACCGATGGATTCATCAGGTTTTCTAGTTTCATATGATACCCGTATCTTCACTCTAGTTCTAAAACTGCGCCGGCCATAAGGTAAAAATCACAAGTTGCGTTAATGCGTTAAAGAAATTAGTGGCATTGAAAGGAATTTGCGTTCAAACGGGGTCGTGTTTACTGTGTTTAGGAGAAGAGTCCATTTGATAAGTTTGGTTTTAATTAGTTATCTGATGCTATAAAAAGCGGGTGAGACGTCATGATTGACAGCTGTGATTGACAGCTGCTCTGAGTGAAGTAGTCGTGGAATTGTACGAGAGGGGAGATGTTAACTTTAACTTTCCATAACCGTCACCGGTCCGTGTAATAGAACGTGTGTCAGTTTGATTATAAATATATTTATAGAGATATTATGGTTAGTACTGTGGTGCTAACGTAACAGCTAAGTGGCTCACGCTAATAAGCTGCGGTCGTGCTCGGCTCGTGATTGGCTCGGGCGGGTGTGTGTGGGCGCGACCTCGGTACCGCGGCTCCACCACCCGATCTCTACCACAGCTGTTTTTACAGGCTATGTAGTCCACCCCCATGACAAACTGAACTTCATGTGTAACAACGTGTGCCACTTTAAGCTTTTTCATTTTATGTCTTTCCCTGTCGGACTACGATTCCCAAATGTCTCGGTTTCACTCTCACACAGTAGTAATAAACAGACAGATAGTGTGTTTTCTTGTTAGTGTGTCTTATGTAAATACTATCATGAGATCATCAGAGCAGAGACGTTACGGTGTTGCAATGTCAAGTAGATTACCTCCCTGACTTCAAACCCACTCTTCTCTCTATCTGTCTGTCTCACCACATCCTGTTCTCACCAGCTCCACAGTCCAGGGCACTCTGTGTGCTGAAGTTGCAGGTTTGTTCTCGTCCTCTGGAATTCACTTTACTTTTTCGTTTTTAATGAGAGAACATTCTCTCCTGTCTGATAAGACATTTTGTTATGGATGCAGGGGGAGAATCATATCTGATGATCCACAGATGCACCGCAAACTCCAGTGGAACGACTGCTCTGAGAATATAGGGCCTAACTTCGCTTTGAGGCGCACCGCTTTCATGGTGTCGCCGCTGCCGCTGAGTCGAACAAAGCGAAAGTAGTTAGACGCCATTGAACAGAACTTCCGTGCCTAATTAACGGTTGCTAAGCTGTGATTGGACAATCACTTTTTTGGGGGAGGAATTTAGTAAATGGTCGATTGCAACTTGCATAAAGATAATTTGCTTGAGACACGGTGGAAAACAAGTATATTCTGTCACATTACATAAAACTAGGGCTGTCAAAGTTAAATAATAACGCATTAACGCAAAATCGTTTTAACGCCACTAATTTCTTTAACGCATTAACTCCACTTGCGATTTCTCAGGTTGTAGCGGCTCAGTTTTAAATCTAGAGTGAAGATACTGGCATGATATGAAACTAGAAAACCTAAAGAATCCATCGGTACCAACCACGTCATACTAGTTTGTTCCGAAGAGGTTAAATAATGCTCCAAACTTGCACTAAACTTTAGCGAAGAAAAACTGTCAAAGGGGTCCCTTGACCTCTACCTCCAGATCAGTGAATGTAAATGGGTTCTATGGGTACCCACGAGTCTCCCCTTTACAGACATGCTCACTTTATGATAATCACATGCAGTTTGGGGCAAGTCATAGTTAAGTCAGCACACTGACACACTGACAGCTGTTGTTGCCTGTTGGGCTGCAGTTTGCCATGTTATGATTGGAGCATATTGTTTTATGCTGAATGCAGTACCTGTGAGGGTTTCTGGATCAATATCTGTTATTGTTTTGTGTTGTTAAATGATTTACTATAATAAACATATACATACATTTGCATAAAGCAGCATATTTGTCCACTCCCATGTTGATAAGAGCATTAAATACTTGACAAATCTCCCTTTAAGGTACATTTTGAACTGATACAAAAATGTGCGATTAATTCGCGATTAATCGCGATTAACTATTTTGATCGATTGACAAAACTTTGATTGATTGCAGATAATTGTGTGAAAAAATTACAGGATAACAGATAATTATAGATGTTTATTTTATTTATGAAATATTTTTTTTTTTTTTTACAACACAACAAAACAAAAACTAACAAATAGACACGACAGAGTAAAACAAAATAATATATATATATATATGTATATATATTGGTAAAATAATAAAACTGAAACAATTAATAAGACAATTAAAAATTAAAATTTTCAAGAAATTTACAGTGTGTGTTGTTAAAATTTTGTTTACTAATTTTGTCCGTAGTGAACGCGTCATACTGTACATGACCACACAGTCCATGAACACATTCTTTCCTTCTGTTTTTTTTTTTTTTTTATCAATGGAAACTAATGCGTACCCAGTGGAAAGTGTCTGACCTTGGTGTAATCGACAGCACATCATTGTTCCAGCATTCATCAGATATCAATCATTATCAATGAGCATGGTGTGATAGAACAAAGGCTGGCCTGAAACCACCTGATCACATGACACCGGTTTATTATAGTCATTTATATGGGCTGCAGATATTACCCACCAGTTACTGTTCCAGTGTTGCAAGGAAACAAAGCACACGTTCACTATTAGAAATCCAATAATCATGATCACAAATATCCTAATAATATGTTGGAATATGTCCATGATCCAACGTCCAATCCTCAGAACTTCATCACAGACTGTATATAGGAAGTGAAAGTATTCACCGTGACGTCACCCATTGGTTTATGGAGTGCCGTTTTGAAGCCTTGAGTTTGACATTTTGGCCGTTGCCATCTTGGTGTTTGGTCGTTGCCATTGGTCGTGTCTAGAAGGTAACCCGCAAATTGTGAAAACTGATCTGAGACCGGCAAAAACTCTCGCGAGACTCGCTGCCCAATGACCTATCCTTAACCTTAACCATTCAACCCTAACCTTTACTATTCAATATCAATGCCTAACCTTAACTATCTTCCGAGAGTTTCCCCAACTTGGACACTGCCATCTCCATATTGGTCTTTTGCAACCAGAAGTGACACAAGGGGAGCTAAGTATAAACAATCGCTGAATAAGACTCCCAGACCGGACAACGCCATAGTGACCTGTCAATCACAAGGTAGCCACCACGCCATAAAGCATCCCCTGCTTTATGGTCTATCTGACTCTAAATGGGACCATAATTTACTAAACGAACATCATGCTGTATTGAAGAAGACTTGAAACTAGCGATTGAGACCATAAACTCATGTTTACAATGTTTACTGAGGTAATAAATCAAGAGAGAAGTAGGCTCATTTTCTCATAGACCATACAACCAGAGGAGTCGCCCCCTGCTGGCTGTTAGAGAGAATGCAGGTTTAAGACACTTGAGCATTGGCTTCACTTCTCATAGCTGGGAGTTTCCCTGCTGGTATTCATGCATCTGGGTCCATTTCCCATGAACCTGGCCTGAACTGTGCTTGATCCTGGACAAACAACAGAGGCAGGCATTGCCGTACTTCCACTTAATTCTGGGTCGACACTTCGATAAGATTGCACTGAAACCAGCGAGCAGCACACACACACACACACACACACACACACACCTACAGTTTCTGCTCTTTCTTATCAGCTCGGTTGGTGTTGCCTTAAATTTTGAAGGAAGACTTTCTCTTTCCCGTCAGCTCTATATCCAAAAAACAAAACATAAAAGGTCAGTTCACTTTTAAAGACTGACCTCTAATGTGTTTATGGAATCTGATTATCAGTGTGTCTTATCACACGCTGGATAAATGAATCTTGGAATACAACTTTTGCATTCAGCAGTTTTTTCCTCAAACAATCTCAGACTATTTTTACCCTTGAAGTGCACCACGGTGCTCCGCAGCAGCCGACCTTTTTCCCATCCTGAAAAGCTACTTGATTTCCACTTTACAACAATGACCTGTCCTGTCCTGTCCTGTCTCATGTCCACATCCTCCCTATCCTCCCTAATATCTTCCAAACGCTCTTCTGGGGGGCGGAAAGTCTCCGGCTGAAAGTTGCAGGTCGCAGATATCAGTAAGAACAATGGTCAAGGATAAGGCGGGCGTCCAGAAGTTGTGCGAAACGGGGACTTCATCATAATTGCTGTTAATAATTACAGTCGTGATAAGCCAGGCAGAGAGGTGGCATTTATTGATGGCAAAGTCGTCTGAGGTCCCAGTTGATCTCCAGGAGCTGGGAGGAGGAGGAAGACGAGAGAGAGGAGAGTTTGGATTTGAGACGGATTAGGACACAGTCAGGTAGGTGGGACAAGCTGCTGTACTTTACTTTTTTAATCTTTTGGGTGTGAAATCTTTGAAATCAGAGGATCTTCACAAGCAGAGGTGATGTGTTTTGGTTCTTGGAAAAGTCAGGGAGACATTTTAGTGCTAAAATTCAAATCTATCCTCTCAGGTGTCCTTGTTTCTAGAGCTCAAATAGAGCCTGACAACCCTCCCAACCCAACCCCAGGTCCTGACCTGGCTCCTGCGCTCGGGAGTCTGGACCTTTGTTGTTTGCTCTTAACGTTGTTTGATAAGTGATGTTCAAAGGCAACACAGGAGCCTCCTCCTAACCCTTAATGTGATTAATGTGATCTCAGAGCCACATAGAGGAGTGGAAGCAGCGGCGCTCCAGGCAGCAGAGACGAGACGAGATGATGCGACCGGGAGCTCAGCAGTACGTGGTGGCCAGGCCGCTGTACTCGGAGGAGTCCTTCGCAGAGGACCATGAGGTGGTCTACAGGCACCGCAAGACCATGCTGGACCACTTCAAGCAGTACTTCACGTAAGGAACACGCTTTCGGTTTTTGTTTCCTGTGTGGTTTTGAGGTTTGTCCTTTATGGAGGTTAAGATGATGAACTTCAAATCAGTCTCTTCTTGTTTCTTTGGTCATACAACACATATAAATTATATACCAAACCCAAGACTTTTCATTCAGTATCACAACCTACATTTTGTTTAACAGTTCAAATTGAGGCCAAATTATGATGGTTCATGTCAGATTTTGTAAAGTAAAGTGGTTCTTGCTCCACTTACTTTAATATGAAAACTAACACTGTAGCACAATACATAAGGTCCAATCCTGCATGTATATAACACATGAAACATGTCATTTATGTTTTTTAGAAAGTAAAAAAACTAAAAAAACGTATTATTATTATTATATTATTTATGATGTTTAAGGATGCAAAGAGTTTTTGATCCAACACACCTGTCTGTAAGACTTTCTGGAGTATAAGAACTTTGTAGAAATCCTTTTTATAAATTACTTGTGAGATTCTTGAGAGAAGTTTTCTATTAATGTCCGGCAGGTTTATGCAAGCCGACCAATTTTTTATTTAAAATGGTAACACGTTTACTTTGCACCTCCGCACTGTCTCCTAAAAAAAATTACTTTTCCATATGACGAAACTGTAAAAAAAATTGTGAATTACGTTTCAAGGGAAACATATTTTGATGGTAATTACATTTGTTATTTATTTATTTTATTTAGTGAAGCAAGACAAGACAGGTGAAATTTGACAAGACAAACCAAAAATAAATAAATAAATAAATAAATAAATAAATAAATAAATAAATAAATAAATAAAATACATCGGGTGACATGACAGAATTAATGGGACAGGGCAATTCGAACAAAACGAACAAAATGAGACAAATAAATAACGTATTCAATTTGTTATTGACGTATCACGAATGCATGTAATGTAATGATGAAGTCCGTGGAAGTCCGTGAGGAAGAGGAGGAGATCGGGGTGGTGAATGGGTCAAACAAACACGAGACTTTCAAACTAAAAGTCAACGTTTGCTTATTTTAATTTATGTCTGTAGCTTAATAACATAACAAACATAGTAATTTAGCCAACCTTGATGGGTTTTTTTTACTAAACCTAACAAAGTAGTTTTGTTACCTAAACTTAATCAAGTAGTTTTGTTGCATTTTTAGTTTGTTTTGTTTCAATTTCGTAGTCATTTTTAAGCCAAACCATGATGTTTTTTTGTTTTTACTAAACTTAACCAAATAGTTTTGTTTCATGGTTTAGTTTTGTTTCAATTTATAATCTTGGATAAAATATTTTTAGCTTGAAACTTAATTGAGTATGCAGTTTCGATGTATGGGAACATTATTTTGTAGGACATAGAGTTGCTTTGTTATAGTAGCAGAGAAAGTTAAAAAATTGGCACATTTGACCCCGTTCTCCCCTAAGACAAATCATAATGTTTTTTTTTTTACTAAACCTAATAAAGTAGATCTGTTGCCTAAACCTAACCATTAGTTTTGTTGCATTTTTATTTTATTTCGTAGTCATTTTTAAGCCAGCCATGATGTTTTGTTTTTTTTACTAAACATAACCAAGTAGTTTTGTTGTATTTTTTCTTTAGTTTTGTTTAAATTTATAGCGTTATGAAACTGCGACTGTAATCCGGGAGAAAATATGTGTTTGTATGGGAACGTATTTTTGTAGGAGACAGAGTTGCTTTGTTATAGTAGCAGAGAAAGGTTAAAAATTGGCACATTTGTTCCCGTTCTCCCCTACTAGGTGATGTATTACTTTAGCACAGTTCTTCTTCTTGCTTTCCTGCCTTCACTCTCACCGATATTCAGCCTTTGATTTGTCTTTCTTGTCTGTGTGTACTTGGTGATACTTTAAGTATGATGTACTCCCCTTTAACCCGTCTTTCACTGACATATAGAAGATTATGATAGATGATTTAAAGGAATACTTAATACTCTAAATGAAATGCAATCACTCTCATTGTATTTAAGATCTTGAGTCTGTTTCTCAATGATTTCATCAGGTGAACACACCTGGATAATCATACTGTACATACTGTACCATTGCAGATGTGACACCAAACGAGCCAAGAACACAGCTCTGTCTCTGCTGCCGGTCATCGGCTGGATGAAAATATACCGAATCAAAGAGTGGCTGCTGAGCGACATCGTGTCTGGTATCAGCACCGGACTGGTAGCCGTCCTGCAAGGTAAACGTTTAGTGTCTCACTTTAAAGCATCTGAAGGTGTAAGGTGAAGATTTGTTCTTTAATGCAAGTCTGTATTTCCTCATTGTCAACTATCAAATATGGAAAACAACAGGAACAAACCTCACATTTGAGTCCATCTAATATAATATATCTGACACCATTTTGATAAAACCTGGATGGGTGATGCGTGTCAGCACTGACACAGCGTCCTCACAGAGAAATGGTTTAATGTGGACACACCGTTACGCTGAAAACACTCCCACTGACCTGATAATGACGATAATGAAGATGAAACTTTATCAGTAGCCTCATTCCCGCTGCATGACCTAACCAAAGGGAGGAGAAAAATGCATCTTTAATCACACAGTTTTGGTATCGGTAGAAAAAAAAATATAGCATGTTTGAACATTCCTAGGGAGGAGGAGGCGGGGGGGAATCTGTAGAATCCTGTTACTGATTTGCCTGAAGGGCTCCTACATTGGCCTATTCATAGGACCAGAGAAGGTGACGAGATGTTAACGTCACGCTGCTGTAAAGTGGAATCGGTGCCGTTGTATCGGAGCCGTTTTGCGAGTACGAGTACATGAGCACAGTATTGAACCCAATACCCGATACTGGTATCGGTGCATCCCTAATTACAACCTGTTCACACATTGGCAATAAAATAAAAAAAACAATTAAAGGGACTGTTTGTAAGAATAGAATCAGAATCAGACACCTGTGGCTGTTAAGTCAACTAAAGTCAGCGTCCTGTTGCTGGCGCTTGTGCTCGCTCTACATAGACATGAAGGAGCATCGCTCAACACAGTGAGGAGACACACGTCAGCTAAAAGCACAATATCACTCTATATTTCAGCTGCTTGGCAGTAATGTTAGCTGACCAGACGAAGGTCTCTCCATGAATCACTGCTGATCCTAGTGTTGGCTTTTCCCGCCTCAGCCTCCCGACCGCGGCCGGAGGGAACGGGGGAGACGCCGGAGTTTTGGTCGGAGACGATAACGTTTCTCTCTGCGGAGCCCCGTCACTTCACAAGACACGGGAAACCTCTGTTGGTCTGGAGGAGCTGCAGCAGTTATTTCTGCACAAACGTCCACTGAACATTCACTAGATATTCTCAGAGCTAAACTAACTCTTCTGCAGTGTGGAGTGAGCAGCATGCACGTGAGAGGTGGAGCGAAAGAGCGAGAACGAGCGCGGTGTGTGAGTGAAGGCAGGCAGAGGAGCAGAGGAGCAGAGACTCCGGTCCTGGAGACTAAAGCTACGGTCTCCTCCGCGTCCTCCGACCGCGGCCAACACTGTTTAACAGACGGGCTTCACTAGATACAACCAAGAGGTTTTGGTGCTTCCGTGTAGTTTGTGTTGGAGTCTGAGTCTGAACAGCGTAGACACACGTGAGCGCGCATGGGACACCGACCTGCAATGATTTATACGTGTAAGAAGTTATAAACAGTCCCTTTAAAGGGACTCTATGTAAGAATCAGAAATTGCCTGTTAACAGTGACCCCTGTGGCTTAAAAAAGGTTTATACGTTTAAAAAGTTTCCTACAGTCCCTTTAACCGACCCAGATCGAGAGGTGGGTCGGATCAGGGTCGTTGTCATGTCATTGGTTGGAGATGTTGGGCACACAGTCATGACGCAATAGTCACAGGTCGTAGTGAGTAATTACAAGAACTACAGTAAAAATGTGTGTCAGAAGCGTTTCAGCGTTTCCTTCAGAAAATCCCCAGATTATCGTTTGGCTTTCGCCTACATTCTTTTGATTCTCCTCCTAAACTACACTATTTTATCATCAACACGTGCGTCTAATCTGATAATACACGATAACCTCTCCTCTGGTGTCGGAGTTGTTTAGAGTGATAATATGTACTATCTTTATCAGCAGGTCTGGGTTATCATACGAACAAAGCACCCGTTTTTATCTTTATATATATATTCTATTTAAATAGTTCTCACCTTTATTCAGGTTAAGTTTATTTAGTGTTTATGGGAAAACAACAAATCATGAATTCTTTTATAAATACTGTTTTGTTTCACATCGTCCAACACATGTTTCAAATGACCTCTTTTTCACTGAGCACATGTTTTTTTGTTTCAGGTCTGGCCTACTGTCTGCTGGCCTCTTTGCCGCCCTGGTACGGACTCTTCTCCGCCTTCTTCCCTGTTGTCCTTTACTTTTTCCTCGGCACCTCCAGACACATCTCAGTGGGTAAGGCCAGTTTACTTTCCGTGTGTTTCCCCGTCCTCATAGCTGCTCTCAAAAGGCTACAACTCAGCTAATCTCTCTCACACGTTGCAGGTCCGTTCCCGGTCTTGTGTCTGATGATCGGCTCGGTGGTCACCAGGCTGGTCCCCGACGAGGGTCCGCCAACCCTCAACATCACAGCATTTGAAGGCCTAACCAGAGACGAACAGAGAGTTCTGGTGGCTTCTTCTGTCAGCTTCCTCGCCGGGATCATGCAGGTGAAACACACTCTTCTTTAGATCTAAACCCTCTGACCTCTGACCTTTCTCTACAGTTATTTTCATTTACTGCCACCACATCATCATCATGCCCTATTTCTGTCTCTTCCAGCTGGCTATGGGTGTCATGCAGGTGGGCTTTGTCGTCATGTACCTATCCGACACTCTGGTGTCCGGCTTCACCACAGCGGCTGCCGTCCACATCCTGGTGTCTCAGCTCAAGTTTGTGTTGGGGTTGACCGTTAAGGGCATCAGCGGTCCGCTCGCTCTCATATATGTAAGCACAGAACAGCTGTTTATATCACTGTTTATCATTCATCTACTAGACCAGAGGTCAGCAACCTGCGGCTCCGGAGCCACATGCGTCTCTTCAGCTCCTCTCCAGTGGCTCCCTGTGGATTTATAAAAATGGATATAAATATTTTCTTTTTTTCTCGTAAACTTCTGACTTTATTCTCGTAATATTACGACTTTTTTTCTCGTAAAGTTATGACTTTTTTCTCGTAATATTACGACTTTTTTTCTCGTAAAGTTATGACTTTTTTCTCGTAATATTATGACTTTTTTTCTCGTAAAGTTATGATTTTATTCTCGTAATATTATGACTTTTTTTTGTAATATTACGACTTTTTTTCTCATAAAGTTGTGACTTTATTCTCGTAATATAACAACCTTTTTCTCGTAAAGTTGTGACTTTATTCTCGTAATATTACGACTTTTTTTCTCGTAAAGTTATGACTTTTTTCTCGTAATATTACGACTTTTTTTCTCGTAAAGTTATGACTTTATTCTCGTAATATTACGACTTTTTTTCTCATAAAGTTGTGACTTTATTCTCGTAATATAACAACCTTTTTCTCGTAAAGTTGTGACTTTATTCTCGTAATATTACGAAATTTTTTCTCGTAAAGTTCCGACTTTTTTCTGGTAATATTATGATTTTATTCTGTAAATCTCAGATGTTTTTTCCCTCAATGTGGCCCTAATACTCCGTCGTACATTGTCTCTTTGGCCCTCACTGCATTAGACTTATATACTATATACTTAGACTATAAACTGTGTTACCTTCATCACAATGATCAAATGTTTTGCGGCTCCAGACAGATTTATTTATTTATTTTTTGGCCAAAAATGTCTCTTTTGATAGTAAAGGTTGCTGACCCCTGAACTAGACCTGACTTCTCTTTTTGTTCTTGTTCAGACCCTGGAGATCATCTTCAATCAGATCACCTCCACCAACGTGTGCGACGTGGTGATCTCCTTAGTGATCATGGTGGTGGTGTTCATCGTGAAGGAGCTGAACGACAGATTCAAATCCAAGCTGCCGGTGCCCATCCCCATCGAGGTCATCATGGTGAGCAACGTTGCCTAATGTGACCCTTATTTCCAAAAGCCATTCAAGGCTTGTTAGTCATATAAACAGTAATAATGATAATTTGGATGTGACTTTTTATGGAGAGGGACAATCATTAATCTGATTTATGAGATCATTTATGACAAATGTCGGTTCAAGGAAACAGCTGACAAACTGTAAACAAGGAGTTAATAATAAATATCTCTTATTTTGAAACTAACTCTGTGAGTCAGGCTTAAAACAGCTTCTGTGGTTTCTCCTGCAGACTGTCATCGCATGTGGAGTTTCATACGCGTTCGACTTCAAGACGAAATACGGCATCGAGGTTGTTGGGCCTATTCCAAGAGGGTGAGACGTTTTGCACAATACATCAGAGCGCCACATACGGGTACTTCGCAAAAGGTCATGGCCATCTTCTGTTTACAGATTTACAATCACAAAATGACAATAATGTTAAAGCACTTGTGAATGACAGTGTCATGTTATAGTAGTGCAATAGAAAGAACAACATACAACACCGAGCGACTACAAAGAAACACAAACATTCAGCGTGGTCATTTCACATATTGCAGATTACTGCAAGGGTGAAGTTATTAAACTTCACCCTTCAGGTCAAATAAAGATAACTAGAATGGCACTCGGAGAGCGCAGACCTCCGCCCCCCCTCTCCGTGCAGCTTGCGCCATCGGATTCCAATCTGACCTGCGGCCCTTTGCTGAAGATTGCATAAATCTCAGACAGATATACTGTGAGTCAAAATAAGATAAATAGTAATAAAACTAACTAATACAAGTGATTTACCATCTTTTAAAGCTTCTCTACTACTTTTACTTGACCGACTATATGAATAAATCTCTCTAAATCAGCTGTATCCTCTGTTGGGCTCAATGCAACTGAGAACTTAACATATAGAAACACATGAGTTTCTGGGTTTCTCCCTATCTGTCTGATTCATGGACCATGACACTCACAGTGTAAAGATAATGAGGGCGTGAAGAATAGCAACACACATGTATCTGTCTGGCTGCACCCATCATCTGTATCGCTGTCACACGTGTGTAGAGATGCACTTCTTCACTCATAACACTCCTTTATGTGCCATGAACTTGATGACCCATAACCACAACGAAGAATGCTATCTGAGGTGGAATACAAATGTTAAATAATATGGAAATAAATCAACGTCTGTTCTCAGGTACGAGTCTCCGATTCCTCCGGACCTGGAGATCTTCCAGGAGACGGCGGTGGAAGCGTTCCCCATGGCCATCGTTGGTTTTGCTGTTGCCTTCTCTGTGGCTAAAGTCTATTCTGTAAAACACGATTACACCATAGATGGAAACCAGGTATGTAATAATGTTTAAAGTTTAAAAAGCGCCAGTTTTTTTTATCAGGATTTAGATAACCAGACGTGTTTTCTTCTGTAGGAGCTGATAGCTTTTGGAGCCAGCAACATCTTCGGAGCTTCCTTCAAGTCTTTTGCTGCGAGTACGGCTCTGTCCAGGAGCGCCGTGCAGGAGAGCACAGGAGGCAAGACTCAGGTAAACTAATACGCTTATTTAACCTTTAACCTTTAACCTTTATTCTAACCACAGACAAGTTTGAGTCAAATCTGAGACAAAATCCAGTGAGTTTGAGCCACGTTGTGTTTTATTGCATTACCAGTGTAGAGAGTAACTACATTTACTCAAGTACAGTACTTAGTTATATTAAAGTACCTGACCTTAGAAAGTGTTCTTGAGATCAGAGTACAGACAATTCATTAAAGGAACAGCGAGGGAACAATAAAACATTCTGTACAACGATGACCTCTAGTGTTTGGTTGGGGTTAGTATCCTCTACTAATAATCTCACATGGTTTATAACAGCTATAGTGGAAGAAAACAGACTTTTATTTTGAGGCATAATAAACTGGGACCAACATGTTTTCATAAGCCTAAACGTCAGATTTAAGACGCCAGCAGAGCGTTCGTCCTCTCTGTAGTTTAACACACCTGTTCTGTCTCCTTCTCAGGTAGCTGGTTTACTGTCAGCTGTCATAGTGATGATCGTCACGTTGGCCATCGGATTCCTGCTGGAGCCGCTCCCGAAGGTAAACCTCACATCTCCTCACGTCTCCCTCACGTCTCCCTCACGTCTCCCTCACGTCTTCCTCACGTCTCCCTCACGTCTCTCTCACGTCTCCCTCACGTCTCTCTCACGTCTCCCTCACGTCTCCCTCACGTCTCCCTCACGTCTCCCTCACGTCTCTCTCACGTCTCCCTCACGTCTCCCTCACGTCTTCCTCACGTCTCCCTCACGTCTCTCTCACGTCTCCCTCACGTCTCCCTCACGTCTCCCTCACGTCTTCCTCACGTCTCCCTCACGTCTCCCTCACGTCTCCTCACGTCTTCCTCACGTCTCCCTCACGTCTCCCTCACGTCTCTCTCACGTCTCCCTCACGTCTCCCTCACGTCTCCCTCACGTCTCCCTCACGTCTCTCTCACGTCTCCCTCACGTCTCCCTCACGTCTCTCTCACGTCTCCCTCACGTCTCCCTCACGTCTCCCTCACGTCTCCCTCACGTCTCCCTCACGTCTCCTCACGTCTCTCTCACGTCTCCCTCACGTCTCCCTCACGTCTCCTCACGTCTCCCTCACGTCTCCCTCACGTCTCCCTCACGTCTCCCTCACGTCTCCTCACGTCTCCCTCACGTCTCCTCACGTCTCTCTCACGTCTCTCTCACGTCTCCTCACGTCTCTCTCACGTCTCTCTCACGTCTCCTCACGTCTCTCTAACGTCTCCCTCACGTCTCCCTCACGTCTCCCTCACGTCTTCCTCACGTCTCCTCACGCTTCCTCACGCCTCCTCACGTCTCTCTAACGTCTCCCTCACGTCTTCCTCACGTCTCCTCACGTCTCTCTCACGTCTCTCTCACGTCTCCCTCACGTCTCTTCACGTCTCCCTCACGTCTCCTCACGTCTCTCTCACGTCTCCCTCACGTCTCCCTCACGTCTCCTCACGCTTCCTCACGTCTCCTCACGTCTCTCTAACGTCTCCCTCACGTCTCCCTCACGTCTCCTCACGCTTCCTCACGTCTCCTCACGTCTCTCTCACGTCTCCCTCACGTCTCCCTCACGTCTCCTCACGCTTCCTCACGTCTCCTCACGTCTCTCTAACGTCTCCCTCACGTCTCCCTCACTCACTGTACCTCACGAGTCTGACCTTTGATTATTTCACCAGTCTGTGCTGGGTGCCGTGGTCATCGTCAACCTGAAGGGCATGCTGATGCAGGTTAGAGACGTCCCGTACCTGTGGAGGAGGGACAAACCAGACTGTGTAAGTTCTCACAAAGATAGTTTTAAAAGCCAAACATCTCTGCATTTGAAGATTATTATTTTGTGCTAAAAAAAAAAAGTCGACATATTGCCCCTTTTAAAGAAACTCTTCTGTTTCTTACCATCGTCTCTGTCCAGGTGGTGTGGCTCGGTACCTGTTTAGCAGCCATCTTGCTGGGGCTGGATCTCGGGCTGGCTGCAGGCCTCGGAGTGGAGCTGCTCAGTGTCGTCCTCAGGACTCAGTTGTAAGTATCTGGTCGCCAACAATTTACTTAAAGGTCCCATATCGTGCTCATCTTCAGGTTCATACTTGTATTTTGTGTTTCTACTAGAACATGTTTACATGCTGTAATGTTCAAAAAAACATTTATTTTCCTCGTACTGTCTGTCTGAATATACCTGTATTCACCCGTTGCTTGAAACGCTCCGTTTTAGTGCATTTCAACAGAATTGCTAGGCAACAGCTTGGGTCCATGTTTACTTCCTGTCAGCTGATGTTATTTACAAACACTGCAACAGGAAATAAACTGGGACACATTTAGAACGTTATGTTTAAAACCGTGTAATGATCTGTAAATATTGTATATTTGTGACATCACAAATGGACAGAAATCCTGACAGCTTGTTTCAAACGCACAATTTCTGAATACGGACTGTATGTATTTCTCCATATATTGAGCGTTTTGATAGTTTAACAGTATTTATATAGCACTTAAACCTGTTTTATGATATAAAAGACATGAAAATCTCACTTTTTACAATATGGGACCTTTAATTTCCTTACACAAAACGCAAAACTTTATTCGAAACTATTTTATCTTAGCTTGAAATTGTCTTTCAAGTCTTGGCAGCATGCAGTTTGTTGTGTTCTAATCATCAGATCTGAAATAAGTGAAGTTTTAATATCTTTTGTTTTCAGCCCTCGCTGCAGCGTGCTGGCCAACATCAAAGGAACGGATATCTACAAAGACAGAAAGGACTACATTGATGTAAGTGTGTGTGTTCTATCAGGTGTCCACACTTTCTGGCAGAGAGTTAGATGATTCGGGCTATAATATTGGGTATAAAGACGATGACTCTCTCCAGATATATGAGCCGGAGGGAGTGAAGATCTTCAGGATCCCATCACCGATCTTTTTCGCCAACATCGAGTTCTTCAGGACCAAGCTGGTGGAAGCTGTAAGTACAACATTGTTTTATTGTTTATCACATTCTCATAGAAAAATTATAATAATTCATATCCAAAATGCTCAACCGAGCTAATTTAGTCTGTAACGCAGCATCTCGTTGTGTTCTCAGGTTGGATTTAACCCGTTGAGAGTGTTGAGAAAGAGAAATAAAGCGCTGAGGAAGATCCGGAAACTTCTAAAGAAGGGAGACCTTGAGTGGACATCAGTAAGTAACGACACCTGTTATCCTGTTCCTGTATATATACATTTATATATTGATGCTGAATCTTTATTTGAAAAAGATTTGGAGTGCGTTTGCTCAGCAGATGGTTCAAAGTTCACCTCCATTTATCTCAGATGCGAGTAAATGTGTGATAGAGTAGGACCCTATAAAAGTCAAATATTGTTGTACCCTTGCCATTTTTACTTTCAAACTGCGGTTATGTGCCCCAATAAGTAGGGGAGAGCGGGGTGAGTTGAGCCAGTTTTTACTCGAGCACAGCCAATGGGAACGCTCTCTCTCTGAAATGACCTGTGATTGGTCAAAGTCTCCCGTCACGGGCTAGATTTAGCCTGAAAACAGAGCCATGAGGAGGAGCAGAAGTCTAGTTATCTCTCAGAACACTTGAATTACAATATGCTGAAAGGTTATTATGGGATATTTGCCCAGTGATACCAAAAACGTATTGCCTACTGAAGCTTTAAATTTGTCTAAAAGTATAATAAAGTGAGCACAAGTAGCGACTACAAACAGTAGTTCTGAAGCTGACTAACTCCAAGTAGCAAAGTGGCTTGTCCTCCCTGTATTCCTTCGTCTCTCAGCCATCATATGTGTTTCACCATTCCAGAAAGGCTTCCTGAACACCTCCTTTGGACCCATCAAGGAGTCAGATGATGAGAGCAACATGGAGGAGCTGGACCTGCCCACCGACTTCAAGGACCTTCCCGTCCGGGTCGACTGGAACGCCGACCTTCCCGCCAACATCGTCGTTCCCAGAGTGGACGTCCACAGCCTGATCCTGGACTTTGCTGCCGTCTCCTTCCTGGACATCTCGGCTCTGAAAGGACTCAAAACGGTGAGACGTTCACTCACAGCAGCAACAGAAGCAGTTTGTTTTATATATAATGCTGTTTTGTTTTAAATCATCTTCACCTTTTTTCTAAAGATGCTGAGAGAGCTGATCCGGGTTGAAGTCGAGGTCTACATCGTGGCTTGTGATAGTGAGTATAAAACTACAGTATTTCAAGTCATTGCTTTTGTCAAACAGACATTATTCTACACAGTGAAGGTCAAACATCCGACTGAAGTAACAAAATTACCGTTTTAGTCTTTGCATTTTCACGCAAAAGGCCTGGCCCCTCCACTGTAAATATTGAACTATTTAAAGAGGACCTATTATGTTCATTTTCAGGTGCATACTTATATTTGGGGTTTGTAATTGGAACATGTTTACATGCTTTAATGTTCAAAAACACTTTACTTTTCTCATACCGGCTGTGCTGCAGCACCTCTTTTCATCCTCTGTCTGAAACGTTCTGTTTGAGCTCCTGCTCCTGCTCCTCCTCCTCCGCTCTAACGAGCTTTGTTTCAGGGCGTGCCAAACTAGCCGCTATGCAAATGTGTTACTTGGTGACATCATCATGTTATGGAAGAAAAGGCGGGACTTCAATCAAGGTGTTTCAGGCAGTTCAGGAGTTGTGTTTCTCCCTTTGGTGTGGACTTTGGGCTTTGTAACTTTGCAGACCTTATACATGCACAAAACATTATATAACACACTAAAGGAAAAGGATAAAAAACATATGTTAGTTTATTATTTATACTTCCCACAAAGACATGTTTAACAAACCCACCACGTGCATTTCATTTTGTGCTCATTTCTGGTGTCAAAATGCCGTCACGCTGCCGACAGTATCAGTAACAGATCTGTAATTAAACAAAACCAACATGCACAATGACAGATACAACCTGTCTCTCTTTTACAGACCTCCATCTGAAGTACTTTGACTAACCTCTTCTCCTCACCTGCAGCTTACATCCTGCAGAAACTGCACGACTGCTGCTTCTTCGATGATGAAGTTCAGCCGTCGATTTTCTTCCTGACGCTGCACGACGCCATGCTGCACGTCCTCGAGAAACACCCGGGGTCTACGGAAAAGAAATCCGACTATGACAAGGTAAAGAAGACACATTTTTATTTAGTGTAACATACCATAATACAATATTCGGAGGATATGTTTTCATGTTCATGTTTGTTCTGCAGATTATAACGACAGTCACAGTTCATCACCCTGGAGGCAGCTTGAGGAGCAGAGATAGAAACGTACGTATTCTTTTTTATTTGTTTTCATCTCCTTTATTTAGCCACGTCCTAAACTTAATTTCATCTATTGGTTTATTTTTCTGGGATAAGACCGTTTGATCAAAACAAAATGACAAAAAAACACAAAATGCACCAGAGTCAGCCATCTTTATTACCTGAAATATTCATTCTTTAAATGTGATGCCTTAAGTCAGGGGTCTGCAACCTGCGGCTCTGGAGCAACATGCGGCTCTTTAGCTCCTCTCCAGTGGCTCCCTGTGGACTTTTAACAAAAATCGTAGTATTATGGGAATAAAGTCATAATATTAGTATATATATGTATAGTAGTATAGTAGTAGTAATTTTACAAGTTTTTTTTTTTTTTGTAAAGTTATGACTTTATTCTGGTAATATTACGACTTTTTTTCTCTTAAAGTTGAGACTTTATTCTGGTAATATTATGTCTTTTTTCTCGTAAAGTTATGGCTTTATTCTGGTAATATTACGACTTTATTCTGGTAATATTATGACTTTATTTTGGTAATATTACGACTTTATTTTCGTAATATTGCGACTTTATTCTCGTAATATTATGACTTTTTTTCAAGTAAAGTTGTGACTTTATTCTGGTAATATTATGACTTTATTCCAGTAATATTACGACTTTATTCTGGTAATGTTGCGACTTTATTCTGGTAATATTACGACTTTTTTTCTCTTAAAGTTGAGACTTTATTCTGGTAATATTATGTCTTTTTTCTCGTAAAGTTATGGCTTTATTCTGGTAATATTACGACTTTATTCTGGTAATATTATGACTTTATTTTGGTAATATTACGACTTTATTTTCGTAATATTGCGACTTTATTCTCGTAATATTATGACTTTTTTTCAAGTAAAGTTGTGACTTTATTCTGGTAATATTATGACTTTATTCCAGTAATATTACGACTTTATTCTGGTAATGTTACGACTTTATTCTGGTAATATTACGACTTTTTTTCTCTTAAAGTTGAGACTTTATTCTGGTAATATTATGTCTTTTTTCTCGTAAAGTTATGGCTTTATTCTGGTAATATTACGACTTTATTCTGGTAATATTATGACTTTATTTTGGTAATATTACGACTTTATTTTCGTAATATTGCGACTTTATTCTCGTAATATTATGACTTTTTTTCAAGTAAAGTTGTGACTTTATTCTGGTAATATTATGACTTTATTCCAGTAATATTACGACTTTATTCTGGTAATGTTACGACTTTATTCTGGTAATATTACGACTTTTTTTCTCTTAAAGTTGAGACTTTATTCTGGTAATATTATGTCTTTTTTCTCGTAAAGTTATGGCTTTATTCTGGTAATATTACGACTTTATTCTGGTAATATTATGACTTTATTCCAGTAATATTACGACTTTATTCTGGTAATATTACGACTTTATTCTGGTAATATTATGACTTTATTCCAGTAATATTACGACTTTATTCTGGTAATGTTACGACTTTATTCTGGTAATATTAAGACTTTATTCTGGTAATATTATGACTTTATTTTGGTAATATTACAACTTTATTTCTCGTAAAGTTATGGCTTTATTCTGGTAATATTATGACTTTATTCTTGAAATCTCCAATTTTTTTCCCCCTCAATGTGGCCCCTACCTCACTGCAAATGTTTTGCGGCTCCAGACAGATTTTGTCGATTTTGATAGTAAAGGTTGCCGACCCCTGCTTTAGGCTTTATGATGGCTCCTCGTGTGTCTAAAATTAAGAAACTTCTTCTTCACCCTACAGGCTCCGGATCCAGAAACCAGGTTCTAACGTCTGAACGAGAAGATTTCTGGAGAGAAAACGACCAAAAAGACCAAAGAAAATAAGAGTAAATGTTTTACAGATCATGTTGTACAAAAACTGAATGTAGAGAATTAACAAGTGATACCTTTATACGTCTGACAATCTAAGTTTACTTTACAGTATTTACTGGAATGTAAGAAAACTAATTCCATGGTGTTGATGTTTTTTTTTTTATACTGTATATAGTGAATTTGTAGAAATTTTAGGTGCAATATATTTGACATGTTTTATAGTTATATTTTCATGATAATGAGAATTAAATGAATATCTCTCGGCACACAGTTCTCTAAATGATGTTGGGACCAAAGCAATGTGAAAAAAGACTGAATGTGCAGTGGTTGAAATATTGGAATAAATATTTTATCACTCTAAATAATGACATTCAATGTTTCTGTGTATTTTTTCTTGTAAGCAAAATATTGATATTAAAATATTGCTACCCTCGTACTGTTAAAAGGCTGTCGCACTCTCAGTGGACATCGTACCGTAAGCACCGGGCTTACCGTGTGGCACTCGGTTTGTTGATTAAAGGAACAGTGTGTCACATTTCGGGGGATTTATTAGCAGAAATGAAATATAATATTCAACTGTTTTCATTAGTGTATAATCACCTGAACGTAAGAGTCGTTGTGTTTCATTTTCGGCTCTAGAGAGAGTGCTTTTTGCATTTTTACGTTACCTGAAAGCCACCGTAGTTCTCCGGCATGCTTGTGAAACTGCACCAACGTCAGCCGCAGAGTGCAAAGCCGTGGTACCGCCAGCCGCCGTCTGACTTCCGCTGCTCCTGAAGTAAAGTTATTATGGTATAGATAGCCTTTGAGCGAGGTGAACAGCGTTACCACGGTTTTGCACTCGGCGGCTCACGTTACCGCAGTCTTGGAAAGGGAGGAGTGAGCGGAGGGGTACTCAGTTGGTTGTAATCTGCAACCACACCACTAGATACCTCCAAATCCTACACACTGCTCCTTTAATTATAACCTTGTTTGTGAATATAGGAATATGCACCACTAAACCACAGTGTGCAGCATTTAGGAGGACAGAAGTCATAGTCAAGTCAGCACACTGACACACTGACAGCTGTTGTTGCCTGTTGGGCTGCAGTTTGCCATGTTATGATTTGAGCATATTGTTTTATGCTAAATGCAGTACCTGTGAGGGTTTCTGGATCAATATCTGTCATTGTTTTGTGTTGTTAATTGATTTCCAATAATAAATATATACATACATTTGTATAAAGCAGCATATTTGTCCACTTCCATGTTGATAAGAGTATTAAATACTTGACAAATCTCCCTTTAAGGTACATTTTGAACAGATACAAATTATTTTGCAATTAACTATGGACAATCATGAGATTAATCGTGATTAAATATTTTATTCAATTGACAGCCCTAGTGAAAGAAATGCTCAGTAAATGCATCTGAAGTTGTGATTAGTGCATGATTGACTCTGCAGTCTTAGATCAAACTTCTAACATAAAGAACATTTCAAAAGCTCTCTGAAACTAAACCAAAACATGTGAGGATGCCTCTCGTCCGTAACCTCCGTTTCAAAGTGTCTGAACCAATTAAAAACGACATATCAACACAATGAATCATAAATCCGTGTTAATGATTGAACAGAGCTGAGACAAAACTGACATAGTGATGAGATTGATCTCAGATCACAGATTAGATAAACACAGACTGCACAGCGCTGCTCAGGAAAGCAACGGGCAAAGGTTTATTCTCTCCAGAACCTTTCACACATTATACTGTACTGGGATTCCTCAAGACACCCCCGGAGGTGTCAGGATGGTGACTTTGAGGAGACAATATGCGGTGGCCAGACCTGTGTACTCTGAGGACAGCTTTGATGAAGACTATGAGAAAACCCCCAGGGTGCGCAAAACCATCCTGGACCATGTGAAAGAGTATCTGACGTAAGTGAACCCGGGTCTTTAGACATTTCTTTAAATCTTCTGCAAAATAAGTCTGAGGGGTTTTGATGAAATTCAAACTTTCAAGTGCAAAAAGCTTTTTTTATTTCTGTTAAATCCAGCTGTGATTCGAAACGTGCCAAGAACGCCGTTCTCTCTCTTCTGCCCATCATCGGCTGGATAAGGATCTACAGAGTCAGAGAGTGGCTGCTGGGAGATGTGGTGTCTGGGATCAGCACTGGAATGGTGGCCATTATGCAAGGTGAGGAGCAGGATGAGATCAAACTTTATTGATCCCACACGGGGGGGGAAATGAAAGAGTCGCAGTAGCTAAAGGAAGTACAAGAACAGATATAGATAAGTAAGCTTAAAGGGACTGTTTGTAACTTTTTAAGCGTATAAATGTCTCTCTCCACCTCTAGACGAGCGTGCGCGCACACTCCACACTGCAGAAGAGTTAGTTTAGCTCTGAGAATATCTAGTGAATGCAGAGTGGACGTTTGTGCAGAAATAACTGCTGCAGCTCCTCCAGACCAACAGAGGTTTCCCGTGTCTTGTGAAGCGACGGGGCTCCGCAGTGAGAAACGTTATCGTCTCTGACCCGGTGCCGGTGTCTATCACTGACGACTTTGGTCAACTTTTGTTGTTTTTAAATGTGCTTTATAAATAAATTTGGATTGGAAAATAAAATAGTGAAAAAGTATTGGTTTATTGGTTAAATTAACAAACAAGTATTAGCTAACTTAATCACTGATTTTTGCTTCTTTTACTAATTTTGCAGACATTTTCTAAAACTTGTTCTCCTAATAGGCCTATATGTACAATTTATGTGGCAGAACAAATAAGCTTTTTGTTTGTTTCATTCGTTTTTTCCAGAGATATTTGACGTGCAAAATGTCTGTTATTATTGAAATCTTCATTCTGTGTTTGTTGTTTTTGCTGCTGTGGTGTCACTCAGGACTGGCCTTCTCTCTGCTGGCCTCGCTGCCTCCGAGCTACGGCCTCTACACGGCTTTCTTCCCCATGCTGACGTACTTCTTCTTCGGTACTTCAAGGCATATATCTGTAGGTATGTCATGCAATGCTGAGTCACTATCGAATATCTTATTTTTTCTCTATAACAAGTAAAAAACATATAGCACTTTGGGACAAACCTCTTTAATTATCACCATTTCATCAAGCATAAACAGATCACTTAAAAAGGCCTGTTTGGAAAAGTTATGGATCTTATCATCTGAGGAGAGGAGAGGAGATAAGATTGGTTGTGATACGGCTTGTCTCCGCACCCCTCGACACCCACCTTTATGCAGGTTCCTTCCCGGTCCTTAGCCTGATGATTGGAGCTGTGGTGACCCGTCTGGTGCCTGACGTCGGACCTCCGGCCAACATAACCGGCTTTGAAGGCCTGAGCATGGACCAGCAGAGAGTCCTGGTGGCCTCTTCTATGACCTTTCTCATGGGGATTTTCCAGGTAGATTTCACTTCATACCATACCATCGGCCTACCATACCATACCATACCGTACCGTACCATACCATACCGTACCGTACCGTACCGTACCGTACCGTACCGTACCGTACCGTACCGTACCGTACCATACCATACCATACCATACTGCATGTGCTAAAGAACTTTCAAACCGAGTTTCCCATGGCTTTTTCCCCATGCAGCTGGCTATGGGTGTCCTGCAGGTGGGCTTCATCGTCATGTACCTGTCCGACACTCTGGTATCCGGCTTCACCACAGCGGCTGCCCTCCACATCGTGGTGTCCCAGCTGAAGTTTGTGTTGGGGTTGAACGTTCCGGGCATCAGCGGTCCACTCTCTATCATATATGTAAGTCCAGGATCTATCCGACAGTTATGTTATTATGGTGTATGCAATTATATATTTGGAACGAGCGGAGATTGCAATTGAACTGTGAAAGTTCAATGAAGAAATGATTGAATGATTGATCTCCAGTAGTTTTAATCTTTAAAAAAGTGCATAATGTTTTTTGTATTTACTGCCAATCTGCTCTCATCTGATGTATCAAAGTACACCGTCGCACACCGTCGACTGAATGAGTTCTGGCTCAAAACCAGTGTCCAAATTACACTTATATGGCCTTTTTATGATTTCTGTATCGTCAAAATTCCAAGACAAGACACACTTGTCTTGGAATTTTACCTTCCTGAGCTGTGATGTAAAACTAAATAATACATTACAGAGTAAAGTGTGTTTGCTTCTTTTGTGCAGACTTTGGAGAAGGTCTTCGTCCAGATCACCTCCACCAACATCTGTGACCTGGTGATGTCCATCGCGATCATGGTGTTGGTGTACATTGTGAAGGAGCTGAACGACAAATACAAAGCCAAGCTGCCTGTTCCCATCCCCATAGAGGTCATCGTGGTGAGGGATGATGCTCCTCTTGCACACAAGTCATGTATACTTTACATTATTACCATTTTCCCCAGGTATAACAGTTTATTTGTTAATTAACACCATCATTGTAACTGGTCGGTGCATTCAAGGAAGCTCTGATACGTGGGATTTGAGAGTTGTTTGTCTCTCCGGTGTCTTCACAGACTATCATAGCTTGTGGGATATCCTACGGCTTCAACTTCGAGACGAGATTTGATGTTGGGGTTGTTGGCAAAATGGTTAGTGGGTAAGTTTCAAGTTCTACACTTCTACTCCTTTAGTTTAAACTTTAGAGGGCCAGTGTGAAGCATTTAGGAGGTCAGAAATGGAATATGATATTAATAAGCATGTTTTCTTTAGTGTATAATCACCTGATAATAAGAATCGTTGCGTTTTTGTTACCTTAGAATGAGCCGTTTATAAGCTCTTCATAAGCTATATATTATATATATATAATATTTCTATCTGTAGTCGAACTTGAAATGCAATAAGCTACTTTTTACTGCTGTTCAGATTCTATAAATGTTCAATTAAACACATTTATCTTTCAGGTACGAGGCTCCCATTGCGCCCAATATAGAAATCTTCCAGGAGGGCGCCGTGGAGGCCTTTCCCATCGCCATAGTAGGGTTTGCTGTCGCCTTCTCTGTGGCCAAAGTCTATTCCATCAAACACGATTACACCATTGATGGGAACCAGGTGAGTTACATTAAACCCCCGTCTATCCTCGTCTGGCTCTGGCAGAAGAAACAGAGTTAATTGGTTACTGATACTAAACGAGTACGGGAATAAGACTCCTCGTAATTTTGGTCATGAAGCTATAAAATCACGGTGAATATTGCTTTTATCTCAAGGATGTGTTTGAGCTTTCATGTGTTGCACGTAAAAAAACAAACAAGGTCAAACAGACTCGTTCTTTCATTGCGAGAGTGGTAACTTTTTTGTTGTTTTTTATAATATTTTTATTCAAGAAAAAGAATATTATTCACAGATATTTAACACAGAGCATTTTCACTTTCTCACACCCCCCAATGCCAAATAAATAAAAAAAATAATAATGTAAATAACCAAGAGCAAAATAAAAAATAAAAAATAAAACAAAAATAAATAAAATAAATAAAATAAATAAAATAAATAAAATAAATAAAATAAATAAAAAATAGAAAAGCCAACAAACACATAATTATCAAAATAAGACATAGATACAGATTAATGAATTTAACATTTTGCATAGGAAAAGATACATGTGCTTTGAAATATAAACACATTTTAGGATGTTCAAGTATTTATAGGCTTATTGTAGTAACTTAACTTTTCAATGCTCCATCCCAGGAGCTCATTGCATTTGGGGTGAGCAACATATTCGGTGCGACCTTCAAGTCGTTTGCAGCCAGCACGGCGCTCTCCAGGACGGCGGTGCAGGAGAGCTCAGGAGGCAAAACGCAGGTCAGGAAGGAAGCCAATCTCACTTGTTTTACTGGGTCATGATGGTTTATTGTAATTTTACAATCTTGGTTTATATGACGTTCTTTTTTCCTCATTGGCATGTTAAAATGAAACATTAACTTTTTTTTTTTTTACAAATGCAGGTTGCTGGGCTGATCTCTGCCATGATGGCGATGATTGTAACCGTGGCACTCGGCTTCCTGCTGGAGCCGCTTCCCAGGGTGAGACTCACCATGCCCCCAAACTGCATGTGATTATCATAAAGTGGGCATGTCTGTAAAGGGGAGACTCGTGGGTACCCATAGAACCCATTTACATTCACTGATCTGGAGGTCAGAGGTCAAGGGACCCCTTTGGACATGGACATGAGAGTTTTTACTTGACATTTTTAGCGTAATTTTGGAGCGTTATTTAACCTTCTTCATGACAAGCTAGCATGAGGTAGTATGAGTAGGGTTGATACCAATAGATTTATCAGGTTTTCTAGTTTCATATGATACTAGTATCTTCAGTCTAGCTTTAAATTTGAGCCCGCTACAACCTCTGAAAGATGGATTGCGTTAATGCGTTTTATGCTCCTTATATGGAGAGATAATTTTAAATTTTTCTGGAGTAAGCTCAGTTGTGATTGTACATCTATAAGTCTAAAAGTTTTTCCTCTAACGTTTGACCTCGCTCCAGTCCGTCCTTGGTGCCTTGGTCATCGTCAACCTGAAGGGCATGCTGATGCAGTTCAGAGAGATCCCGTACCTGTGGAGGAGGGACAAACCAGAATGTGTAGGTGTTTCAAAATGTCTCATAGATCACATCACTGCCAGAACTAAGCTGTACAGTATTTACATGGTCATTTCCTTGTTACTGACCTCCAGGTGTTTGTGTGCAGGTGGTGTGGGTGGGAACGTGTCTGGGTGCCACCCTGCTGGGACTGGATCTCGGTCTGGCGGTGGGCTTGGGGGTGGAGCTGCTCACTGTCGTCTTCAGGACTCAATTGTAATGTCATAAGTTATTTGGTATAAGTTTTGTATTATGGAAACTGACAGTGTGTAGCATTTAGGGCAGGGGTGCCCAAACCTTTTCCCTTGGATAGCAAAAACTGGAGCTCAGTGGAAGGCCACGGGCCAAAAGTCAAAACCTTCTGTATTGTATTGTTAAGATGCAAAATGGTAGTAGGATCCCAAGTTCTGTATTTATTTTATGTCTTTCTAGCCCCCGCTGTTCCGTCTTGGCCAACATCCCGGGGACCGACCTCTACAAAGATCGCAAAGATTACCAGCATGTAAGTATGTTAAACTCGAAGGGCACTCGGAGAGATCAGACCGATTCCAGAGGCCGATTCTATAAGAGAAAAATAATGCATGTATCGACCCCGTGATTCGGATCCGCTTCAAAATGTAACGGGTTCGTCCATCGCACATGCTACACCCTTCCACCAAGTTACATGAAAATCTGGCCTGTCGTTTTTCCGTAATCCTGCTGACAAACAGACAAACAAACCAACAATGATATCCTTCTGAATTTCCTTTGTTTCATCGTGATGCTTCCCTTCTCAGATAGTCGAACCAAGCGGAGTAAAAATCTTCCGGATACCCTCGCCTATCTTCTTCGCCAACGTTGAGTTCTTCAAGGACAAGCTTGTAGAAGCTGTATGTACAACACATCTCCATCTTCTGCTTCAGTTTGTTTTTATCAGATAAATAATGTATGTATGACCATAACGCCAACACGTTGGTCGTTCCAGGTTGGGTTCAACCCTCTGAGGGTTCTGAGGAAGAGGAACAAGGCTCTCGAGAAAATCAAGAAACTGTGGCAGAAAAAGGACGATGACGTTACAAATGTGAGACCTGAATATAGTAGACCTATACTAGAACTTCAATGTGTTCTTCCAACAAGCTTTAAGCCCTCTTTCCTACGTCTGTCAAACAGAAAGCATCAATGGGTTTATACCGCCAGACGACCGATGAGTCTCGCATGAACGCGGAGGAGCTGGATCAGCCCTCCGACCACAGGGGCCTTCCTTTCCAGGTGAACTGGAATGCCGAGCTTCCCGCTGACATCAGCGTTCCAAGAGTGGACCTCCACAGCCTGATCCTGGACTTCTCTGCTGTCTCCTTCCTGGACATCTCCGCTCTGAAGGGACTCAAAACGGTACCAAGTCATTCATGGAGCTCCCACATGGAGAGACGAGGACCATCCACTTCCGGTGGACCACCATGGGACCTTATTTTGGAAAAAATATGTGCGGTAGTCAACGGCAAGAGAGAAATGTATTTTTGATCCCGTTTGAATTACGCACATGATGTTTGTCAATTTAAAAGATAATTTTGCAGGTCAAGAAAGTTGCATTTGCAGTTGTCGTAGTATTATTTAGTTTTGTGTGAAACTGCTCAGTGATTTCTCGTCTCGCACAACATACGTCACCAACACTGGCTAGCTTGTTAACTTAGCTATGGGTCTACCCTCGGGGCCTCTTACCAGTTAGACGTGCCCGGAAAACCTCCAAGCGGAGGCATCCAGGAGGCATCCTGATCAGATTTTATTGACTTGCAAAATTATGTTTTAAATTGACAACATCATGTGTGTGAATCATGGCGCAAATCAAAAAGGATCAAAGAAATATTTGTCTCTCTACGTTGACTACCGTTCATATTTTTTCAGAAATAAGGTCCCATGATGGTCCACTGTAAGAGGCGGAGCTTCTCCTCCCTATATGGAGCCCAATAGATGCTATAGGGAGGCTGAGGAAGTGGACATTCACCGTAAAAGGTGTCACCTCCATCTTTTCATCCAACCAGTCCCCACCGTGGCTGCATCTTTCACCTCTCCGCGTTATTTAAAACTGATTTGCTAAAATAAAACCCTGATGTCCACATGTTGCTGTGTAGACCAAGAAGTAGGCAGTCTCATTGGTATCCTCAAAGTTTAGGGCTGCAACTAATGATTATTACCAATTAATCTACAGTTTATGTTCTCAATGAATCGTTTGGTCTATAAAATGCTCATCATGTTTTTCCAAAAGCCCAAAGATGATGAATCACTCATCAGCTGCATATGTAATTCTATACTTTATATACTAACAGTTTCTCACATAAAACTACTCTCTGTATTCTCCTCAGACACTCAAAGAGTTCATCCGTATTGATGTGGATGTTTACATTGTTTCCTGTGATGGTGAGTTGTAGACTCTTCACATTGTGACGACACATGTACACTGAGCACGAGGTGAATAATACTGCGATACTGTGAAAACCCATAACATGCTCCCCACGTGTTGACAGTGTACATCCTGGAGAAACTACACGGCTGCATGTTCTTCGACAACGAGATTCTGACCTCCATGTTCTTCCCGACCATTCATGACGCCATGCTGCACGTGTTCGAAAAACACAAGGAGGATAAAAGTAGAGGCTGGGTGGTAAGGGAAGCTGTTTATGCTATAAATACTATTCATATCATTGTTTCTGTCCTGGGCATGGATACTTTATATAAATCACTTCTATTGGCCATATAAATGTTCATTATAACCCACAGTACAGAAGTGTTGGACATAGAGAGCGTACTAATGTTTCTTTTCTTTTAGAGCTAAAGACATCAGGGCGGCACTAGAGGAGAGGTCACGGGGTCATTATAATAGAAAGTTTAATTCCCTTGATATAATTAGAAGAGAAGTATAGAGGATTTTAATATGCCTAAATTAAAAGAAATCAATGAAATGAAGTGAAACACAATTCATAATGTAATCTGTGTTTCCCTTTTTATGCATGGAATAACATTGACATTAAAGGCGCAGTGCGTAGGACTAGTAGTGTGGTTCTTTAATGACGTTCATGACGTGTTTTCCGTAGTTGTTTTCAAACGGATTTTACTTACACTCACCAGCCACTTTATTAGGCACACCTGTTCAATTGCTTGTTAACACAAATAGCTAATCAGCCAATCACATGGCAGCAACTCAATGCATTACGTCATCTAGACGTGGTGAAGAGGACTTGCTGAAGTTCAAACCGAGCATCAGAATGGGGAAGAAAGGGGATTTAAGTGACTTTGACAGGGCATGGTTGTTGGTGCCAGACGGGCTGGTCTGAGTATTTTAAAAACTGATCTACTGGGATTTTCAAGCACAACCATCTCTAGGGTTTACAGATAATGGTCCGAGAACATATCCAGCGAGCGGCAGTTGTGTGGACGGAAATGCCTTGTTGATGTCAGAGGTCAGAGGAGAATGGGCAGAGTGGTTGGAGATGATAGAAAGGCAACAGTAACTCAAATAACCACTCGTTACAACCAAGGTATGCAGAATACCATCTCTGAACGCACAACACGTCGAACCTTGAAGCAGATGGACTACAGCAGCAGAAGACCACCCGGTACTAGCAAGGTCTACCTAATAAAGTGGCCGGTGAGTGTAGTTTACATACTTATTTTAAGCCCAACCATTATGGTTTTCTTGCCTAAAGCTAAATGCAGAAGTTTGCGTGGCGTACAAATGACACGCGGAATATCCGTGTAATATCGTGGTATTTATACACCTTCCAGCACCCTTACATGTAGCAGGTAGAGTGTTAAAATTGGTTGTGTTATAGCCAACACAGAGGTCAGAAGGTCAGCGGTTCGATTCCCGGCTCCTCCGGTCACATGTCAAAGTGTCCTTGAGCAAGATACTACATATCAAACATATGTCTTGTACGGTTATAACCTTATTAATATTTAATTAGGATGCTGATCAGAATGTAATAGAAGCAGGAAAAAAACACCTTGGAAACTTCTTGAAACTACATATCTAAGACGGGTGTATGGGGACCAATTATGTCTTCAACCAAAACGTTATGCAACACCAGACTTTTAATGGAGTAGATAAAAGTCTGTGTGAGTCATCCTGTGTATTATAGCCGTTATAATGCTTACTTCAAAAGTTTTACAACCCTGACACGCTGTTTTCTTTTTTCTACAGTTAACAGAAGCCCATCTCTAGAAGAGCAACCGTCTCCACGAACATCTTTCCAAAAAAGACCACATATAATTGCTTTTAATTATACCGTACCATACTGCACTCTCCATACTACAACACAATTAAAAAAAAATGTTTTGCATATTTAGTGACTTTTATTTTGAAATGCTGTGTAGCTATTGAAGTTCATCATGTGATTTTTTATAGGAGATCCAGTGTCTGTTGTCACATGACTTGTTACTACTGTAGTGACCTTTTATATACTGTTCTTTCGATAAATGCAATACATTTTCAAGATTAAACAAAGAATTTGGTGTTAAATGTGTTCATCAAATACATCTTAAATACTCCACAAATGTGACATCTCACTCAGAATATCTGCAAGATTTTTTAAACACAAGCTAAATTTATAGAATAAGATAAACAAAGGCATCCCTGCACTTCACATATTGACATACAGAGCGAGGTTTGAAACCTTTTTCTAAACAAACACTGAAAGTTTGTAAGCGATAAAAGGACTCGAAGAAGACCAACAACTGCCAAAGTATGAGTTCATCCCTGATAAACAGGGAGCGCAAAGTCCTGTCGTGTTAACTACACCAGACAGAATGAAAACATCGCTTTTCTTCAGTAGCCTACTACCCATGTTGTGTGTTAAAGAGGACCTATTATGCTTATTTTCAGATGCGTACTCGTATTTTGGGTTTCTACTAGAACATGTTTACATGCTTTAATGTTCAAAAACACGCTTCAAAAACAAACTAGCTTTGTTTGAGGATGTGCCAAACAAGCTGCTAGGCAGAATGTGTTACTTGGTGACATCACCACGTTACAGAAGAAAAGGCGGGACTTCAAGCGAGTCGTTTCAGGCAGTTCAGGAGCAGTGTTTCTCTGGGGGAGAGGAACTCCCTTTGGTGTGGACTTTGTAATTTTGCAGACCTTTTACAGGCATGAAAAAAAACTATCACACACTAAAGGAAAGAGAAAAAAAATCATAAAAGCATAATAGGTCCTCTTTAAAGCAGCAGTGGGTAGAATTGTAGTTATTTTTATAAAACGGTCACTATATCCTGACAGTAGTGCATGAGCATGTTCCTCCGGTGTCCTCCGGTGTCCTCCGGTGTCCTCCGGTGTTCCTAACGGCATCTACAAGAGTTCACAGACCGGAGGAAAACAACCAATCAGAGCCGAACTCCGATCAAACGGTCAAACTAGGCAGCGCTGATCAACTATGAATCAATATTCTGTTACTGTAATGCCTATTTCTCTCCTCAAATGTTTTCAGAATCATCTTGTAGTGTACTGTTAACCGGTAAAAATTAGAAAGTTTGTGAGCCTTTCTCTCAAAACACTTGAATTACAATATGCTGAAAGGTTTATTATGGATTCTTCTCTGCCCAACGATGCCAAAAACATTCTGCCTACTGCTGCTTTAATTGGACTTTGATTGAAAAGCAAACTGATAAAGACATATGAGAAGAAGAAGTACTACTTCAACCTGGGGGGACATAAGCTTTGACAGAATAACACATTAGGGTTTCTTCCAAAGGGTCTTCTTTCATAAAGCCTGCTTCAATCACCAAAATGTCTTCTGAGAAAGCTTCAAATAAATAACCTCCAAAGCAGTCGAACCAGCAGGTGATCCTTCATCAGTCATCATACCAAACAAAGATGAGATGCACATCTGCCGTTAAAAATTTATTGAGACATAGTTAGCGTCTTTCGATGTACAGTACATATGCGTGAAATCAGCTGACATATATACAGAAATATTTACCATACGCTATTATTAAAAAAAAAAAAAGGGGGCATTGGTGCTCTTCTGCAAGTCTATTGTATGTTCAGTACACTTAACTAAAAGGTGCAGCACATCTGCTTCGGGGCAAATGTCTTATCAAAATGAAAGTCCTAGAACCCTGAGGTCTACTATCACATTATTCAGACAAAGTGGTATGGAACAGAATGACACTGTTGGCAGTTTACTGATAAT
The DNA here is from genome assembly GCF_043250625.1 of Sebastes fasciatus. Lineage (NCBI taxonomy): Eukaryota > Metazoa > Chordata > Actinopteri > Perciformes > Sebastidae > Sebastes > Sebastes fasciatus. Next base: position 3,078,937 of record NC_133817.1, on the reverse strand, counting down.
AAGGCCGGTAGCGGCCCTGGTCTGGGTGGTGCTGTCCAGGCATCGGCGCCTGGGGGAGAGGAGGACCCTGCATTCGTGGAGGTGGGGGTCCTCTCGGAGCGGGCCACATCCCAGGACTGAGCCCTCCTGGCTGGCTGAACGGGGGACTGAGGGTGCCCTGGTCTTCGGGGAACTGCTGCATGGAGTTGGGGTTGTAGTGATGGGGTGGGGGTGCGTTGACAGGCGGGCCACTGTGTTGTGGTGGTGGTCCCGGGGGCGGGTGGTTCATATAGGGGGGCATCTGGTTCATGATGTGCCCCGGTGGAGGAGTGATCGGTGGGGGAGCTGAGGACATGGGAGGAGGAGGGGCCTGGTTGTACACCATGTGTGGCGTACCGGAGGCCTGGGGAGGATGCTGCATGGGGTGGTTGATGGGAGGAGGCGGGGGAGGTGGGGGGCCGAAGTGCTGCTGCGGTGGCGCCATCATGTGGTGAGAGTGGGACACGACAGGTGGCTGACCAGGATAGTCCCCGGGGTGGTGGTGGGGGGGTTGAGCGGGGCCTGGCCCGCCAGAGAGCGGGTCCCGAGAGGAAGAGTCATCTTGGATGGGCACGGTGATGAGGTTGCTGTGCTTACGGGTCGTTACCGTAGCGATGCGGAATGTCTCGGGGCCGACGGCGGGCGGGGGCGGGGCGTCGTGACCTGTGGGCGGCGGCGGCTGACTGTAGGGGTCGTGGCTGCCGTGCTGGAGCGGGTTGGGGAGGTGAACGTGGTTCTTCGGTAAGTGGGGCGGAGGCAGGCGGAAGCGGTCGGGGACATCGGACGACGGGGGCATGTGCACGGAATCCTGTCGGCCGGCGGAGGACTTGGCCGCCCTCATGTGGCGGTGGTTGACGTGGGCCTGCAGGTCGCGCTGGGACAGGTAGGTGCGCTTGCATCCCGGCACAACGCTGCACATGTAGAGGGAACCACGCAGGCTCTGCTCGATGCGCTGCACTGGGTCTGTACAGTTGTACATGGTGAGGCTGGACACAGGGACACAAGTTCAGTGACACAAAGCAGTTAAGTAAATACTTTTGAAACAACTGAGATTCACCACTAAGAATCTCGCACTTATAATTTATGATGTTAAAACTCGGGAGGAGCTGCAATATTCACCACAACTCATTTAAATGGTTCAAATGTCTCACCCGGGGCACATCTTGTCTCCTTTCTTCTCATGAAGCAAAGCACAGTCGTAACAGAAAACATGTTTGCAGGGGATCTGAGGAGTCAGAGGACGGGAGTTACACATGAACATGTTTCTGTGACTGCCTGCAGAGAAAAGGTCAGTTCAACACAATACATACCATTCGTCCATAAAGCTGGATAGGAAGACCACATTTATCACAAAAGTGAATTGGTACGTCATCCCTTTCTCCAATCAAATTTAACTGTAGGTGAAAAAAAGAGGGGAATAAACACAAGTGACTACCATTAAAACACACTCATTTACATTATGAACTGAGTGCAAGACATTAGTAATCAAGTCTTTGTCATATCCGTGTAATATGATTTCTTTGCGTTGTACAGGTGATGTACCTTATAGTCCCAAAACAGTGCCTGGGGGAATCTCCTCTGTGTCGCAAACACATCGCCAGATTTAGCTCCACAATCAAACCTCTCCTCTTGCTTGAAGCCAAAGTTACCTGGAACACACAAGAGACAAATATTAATGATGTGATGCAGAAAAACAGAAGAAAGCCAAGTCTAATTCAATCGTCTCCGAAGTAGTGGCCAAGGGCCTAGATAGGGCTGTGACCAGATGTCAATGTATATCTCTAGAATATCAACGACTAAAATTAAAAGTTATTTCTCTGAGATCACATATCATATACATAACTTGATGTTTTGACATGATCACCTTTAAACAAGGGAGTCTTACTAGGACATACTTCTCCTCTCCAAAGGGAAATTCTGCACCTTTTATGTGGATGTCCAATCAGTGTTGATGGTAAATTTAGTCGATTGAAGCAATAAATTCCTCAGTGCTGCTATATTGACCCAGAAAGATGAGTTTGCAGCTGCAAAATCTGTTGTCCTTCCTGTATCCAGCGGCGTCAGAAGCGTGCGCACAATGAATCCAGGTACATGTAGGCACTGCTGACACGGCTGCACGAGAACTCAACTTTCTGGGTCAATTTAGCACACATTGATGAATTTATTAGGCAACGTGGCAAATATTCCCTTTAGTCTGTAGCACACAACATCAATGTTCAAGTAATACTGCATTTGATGTAACATTTGAGGAGACTATTGCATTGTGTAAGATCTCTGTAGATTATTTGGGTGGCAGTCTTTGGTTTATTATGGTAACGATGGGTGATTCACTGGCACCCTCTGGTGGTGCAAAGGTAAACTGCATAATGTCTATGTACAGTATATACAGTATGCACTCAATGATTTCCTCACAGCTCAGTTACTGTATTACCTCATGTTCACAGGCAAGTTCAGTGACTAAACCGCTTGAGAGGTTATACAATTTTGCAATAAAAAAGGCCAATAAGATCCCACCACCATCCAGGAAAACCTGAACCTGCTATGTTTTGACAACTACATTGCACTTGCAAACGCCAATCTGATCTGCAATTGTTTACATGGCCAGGCTCCTCCAGGCTATCTGCGACACGGTTTGCCTCCTTTGGCCAGACGTCCTTTTCTATAAAAAGCGAGCTAATATATGAAATGCACTGACTATTGGATGCAAAAAAGACCAAAATTGTCAACATTTTAAAATTAAACTGACGGAATTATTAAAAGCCAGTCAATCATGTGGTCAAAGCCAATATGTGTCTGTATGTGTATATACTAGGGCTGTCAATCGACCAAAATATTTTATCGCAATTAATCGCAAATGAATTACATATTTTTTATCTGTTCAAAATGTACCGTAAAGGGAAATTTGTCAAGTATTTAATACTCTTATTGTGGGAGTGGGCAAATATGCTGCTTTATGCAAATGTATGTAAATATGTATTATTGGAAATCAATTAACAACAAAGAACAATGACAGATATTGATCCAGAAACCCTCACAGGTACTGCATTTAGCATAAAACAATATGCTCTAATCATAACATGGCAAACTGCAGCCCAACAGGCAACAACAGCTGTCAGTGTGTCAGTGTGCTGACTTGACTATGACTTGCCCCAAACTGCATGTGATTATCATAAAGTGGGCATGTCTGTAAAGGGGAGACTCGTGGGTACCCATAGAACCCATTCACATTCACTGATCTGGAGGTCAGAGGTCAAGGGACCACTTTGAAAATGGCCATGACAGTTTTTCCTCGCCAAAATGTAGCCTAAGTTTGGAGCGTTATTTAACCCCCTTCACGACAAGCTATTATGACATGGTTGGTACCGATGTATTCTTTAGGTCTTCTAGTTTCATATGATGCCAGTATCTTCACTCTAAAACTGAGCCCGGCTCATTCCTGGCCGATGCCGACATGTAATTTCAAAGCTTTTATAATACCGATGACGTGCAGATATCATCGTCCATCCCTAACACTAACCATACTATCTTAGCTACTGCAGAATAGTGCACTGCAGAATGTGCCTACCGTCTTCTCCAGCCTCGGTTTTAGATGGCCTGCTGCTGGGTCTCTGGGCGCGGGGCGGAGGTTTGCTCCTTAAGGGCTGCTTGGATATCAGTTTGATGGGGATTCGTCTGCGAACATCTGGGCCACCCAAACTCCCAGAACCATCGCTTCCTTGAAGATCGTTGTCTGCTGGGGGAAAAGGTAACATTAGTATACAAAAAAAAAACGCTTTTGAGTCTTACAGTTAAATGATTTCAAATACCAAACAAAATTATACTACATGGGCTCAAAGGACATGCCAACATTTAAAAGGTCCCATATTTTAAAAAGTGACATTTTCTTGGCTTTTATATTATAAAGCAGGTTTAAAATCTATAGAAATACTGTGAAAGTATCGAAACGCTTAATCCACAGAGAAATACACGCAGCCCATACTCAGAAACTGAGCTTTTGAAACAAGCCCGTCAGGATTTCTGTCCATTTGTGATGTCACAAATATACAATATTTAGACCATTTCAAAGTTTTAAACGTAAACATTCCAAATGGGTCCCAGTTTATTTCCTGTTGCAGTGGATGTGAATGACATCAGCTGACGGGAAGTAAACATGGACCCAAGCTGTTTCTGGGCAACGCAATTCCGTTACAATTCCATTGAAATGCACTAAAACGGAGCGTTTCAGACAGAGGTTAAATACAGGTATATTCAAGCAGACAGGATGAGGAAAATAAAGTTTTTTTTAAACATTAAAGCATGTAAACATGTTCTAGTTTAAACCCAAAATACAAGTAAGAACCTGAAAATAAGCATGATATGGGACCTTTAAGTCAGAGGTGCACCTGTTTGATATGATTTTTGTAAAAGATATATATAAAATAAATGAATTTAGAGGCTTTAGAGGGGAAAGATACTGGAAGTCAGGATGTGCAATATGCACTGTGTGATAGAAGCCCACGTCTGTGTCCACAAGGCTTAAAATGACATTATAGATTAGCAATCCCTTATTTTGATTGGGAATGTTATTGTTTGTTATCATTATTATGTAGTCATATTATTTCTTTATATTAATCTTGTCTCTAGGTGGAGGTTTTTTGCCTCTTCTTGCACTGTCTATTATTCATTTATTGTTTTTGTTATGTTATGTAGTCTTAAATTGTGCAAAACAAATAAACAAAATAAACATCTGATAATATATTGTAACTTTCAGGTAACCAGCTAACATTAGACTAATGTTATGAAATCACAATTCATTTATTATTACTATTATATCACTAATAAACTAAGAGGAAAGACTCCTAAACGTCAGTAAACACTGAAAACATGACATTAGTGAGCTCAGCTCTTAGCTAGCTTAGTTAGCATCATGCTAACGTTAGTGATGTAGCATTCTGCAGCTAGCCTGTTACAGCTGCTAATAACAGCATGTAAACACATAGTTTATCATTCAATATAATAGTAGTTAACTGAGTAGACTCGGTTACAGCATTACATGTGAACTTACAGATTCATTTAGAAACTTAAAGTTAACTTTTAGCATGCTAATGTTAGCATGATTATCATGCTAACATTAGCCTGGTTAGCAGGCTTTATCTAGCTGCTCTGGAGGAGAACGTGACGTCGCAGCCAACCCGTCATTACAGAGGATGGTGTGTTGTTATCTGAGGAGTTGATTCCACATCGTTTACAGCGTGTTATAGTGAATAACAGACCCTATAATAAGAGTTTATCTGCCCTCCGCCCTGCTGAGTGATTAGCTTACCGCTCTGGTCCATGATCCAACGAGACAACGCAATGCATTGTGGGAGGGAGGAGGCGAGGAGAAGAGGTGAAGGAAAGAGGAAACTCACACTCTGCTTTTATTTACTCCTCTACTTCATGGTTTTGTTTTGTTTTTGTAAGTTGTAATATTACGAAAATAAAGTCATAACTTTATGAGAAAAAAGTCGCAAATAATACGACTTTATTCTCATAATACTACGACTTTTTTTCTTTTAAACTTGTGACTTTATTATCATAATATTAAGATTTTTTTCTGGTAAACCTATAACTTTACTCTCGTAATTTTATGACTTTATTCTTATAATATTATAACTTTATTCCCGTGATATTATGACTTTATTCTCGTAATATTATGACTTTATTCTCGTAATATTATGACTTTATTCTTGTAATATTATGACTTCATTCTCATAATATTATGACTTTATTCTCGTGATATTATGACTTTATTCTTATAATATTATAACTTTATTCTCGTAATATTATGACTTTATTCCCGTGATATTATGACTTTATTCTTGTAATATTATGACTTTATTCTCGTAATATTATGACTTTATTCCCGTAATATTATGACTTTATTCTCGTAATATTATGACTTTATTCTTGTAATATTATGACTTCATTCTCGTAATATTATGACTTTATTCCCGTGATATTATGACTTTATTCTTGTAATATTATGACTTTATTCTCGTAATATTCTAACTTTATTCTCGTAATATTATGACTTTATTCTTGTAATATTATGACTTTATTCTCGTAATATTATGACTTTATTCCCGTGATATTATGACTTTATTCTTGTAATATTATGACTTTATTCTCATAATATTATGACTTTATTCCCGTGATATTATGACTTTATTCTTGTAATATTATGACTTTATTCTTGTAATATTATGACTTTATTCTCGTAATATTCTAACTTTATTCTCGTAATATTATGACTTTATTCTTGTAATATTATGACTTTATTCTCGTAATATTATGACTTTATTCCCGTGATATTATGACTTTATTCTTGTAATATTATGACTTTATTCTCGTAATATTATGACTTTATTCCCGTGATATTATGACTTTATTCTTGTAATATTATGACTTTATTCTCGTAATATTATAACTTTATTCTCGTAATATTATGACTTTATTCTTGTAATATTATGACTTTATTCTCGTAATATTATGACTTTATTCCCGTGATATTATGACTTTATTCTTGTAATATTATGACTTTATTCTCGTAATATTCTAACTTTATTCTCGTAATATTATGACTTTATTCTTGTAATATTATGACTTTATTCTCGTAATATTATGACTTTATTCCCGTGATATTATGACTTTATTCTTGTAATATTATGACTTTATTCTCGTAATATTATGACTTTATTCCCGTGATATTATGACTTTATTCTTGTAATATTATGACTTTATTCTCGTAATATTATAACTTTATTCTCGTAATATTATGACTTTATTCTTGTAATATTATGACTTTATTCTCGTAATATTATGACTTTATTCCCGTGATATTATGACTTTATTCTTGTAATATTATGACTTTATTCTCGTAATATTATGACTTTATTCCCGTAATATTATGACTTTATTCCCGTAATATTATGATTTTATTCCCGTGATATTATGACTTTATTCTCGTAATATTATGACTTTATTCTTGTAATATTATGACTTTATTCCCGTGATATTATGACTTTATTCTTGTAATATTATGACTTTATTCTCGTAATATTCTAACTTTATTCTCGTAATATTATGACTTTATTCTTGTAATATTATGACTTTATTCTCGTAATATTATGACTTTATTCCCGTGATATTATGACTTTATTCTTGTAATATTATGACTTTATTCTCGTAATATTATGACTTTATTCCCGTGATATTATGACTTTATTCTTGTAATATTATGACTTTATTCTCGTAATATTCTAACTTTATTCTCGTAATATTATGACTTTATTCTTGTAATATTATGACTTTATTCTCGTAATATTATGACTTTATTCCCGTGATATTATGACTTTATTCTTGTAATATTATGACTTTATTCTCGTAATATTATGACTTTATTCCCGTGATATTATGACTTTATTCTTGTAATATTATGACTTTATTCTCGTAATATTCTAACTTTATTCTCGTAATATTATGACTTTATTCTTGTTATATTATGACTTTATTCTCGTAATATTATGACTTTATTCCCGTGATATTATGACTTTATTCTTGTAATATTATGACTTTATTCTCGTAATATTATGACTTTATTCCCGTGATATTATGACTTTATTCTTGTAATATTATGACTTTATTCTCGTAATATTATAACTTTATTCTCGTAATATCATGACTTTATTCTTGTAATATTATGACTTTATTCTCGTAATATTATGACTTTATTCCCGTGATATTATGACTTTATTCTTGTAATATTATGACTTTATTCTCGTAATATTATGACTTTATTCCCGTAATATTATGATTTTATTCCCGTGATATTATGACTTTATTCTCGTAATATTATGACTTTATTCTTGTAATATTATGACTTTATTCCCGTGATATTATGACTTTATTCTTGTAATATTATGACTTTATTCTCGTAATATTCTAACTTTATTCTCGTAATATTATGACTTTATTCTTGTAATATTATGACTTTATTCTCGTAATATTATGACTTTATTCCCGTGATATTATGACTTTATTCTTGTAATATTATGACTTTATTCTCGTAATATTATGACTTTATTCCCGTGATATTATGACTTTATTCTTGTAATATTATGACTTTATTCTCGTAATATTATAACTTTATTCTCGTAATATTATGACTTTATTCTTGTAATATTATGACTTTATTCTCGTAATATTCTAACTTTATTCTCGTAATATTATGACTTTATTCTCATAATATTATGACTTTATTCTCGTAATATTATGACTTTATTCCCGTGATATTATGACTTTATTCTCGTAATATAATGACTTTATTCTTGTAATATTATGACTTTATTCTCGTAATATTATGACTTTATTCTTGTAATATTATGACTTTATTCTCGTAATATTATGACTTTATTCCCGTGATATTATGACTTTATTCTCGTAATATTATGACTTTATTCTTGTAATATTATGACTTTATTCTCGTAATATTATGACTTTATTCTTGTAATATTATGACTTTATTCTTGTAATATTATGACTTTATTCTTGTAATATTATGACTTTATTCTCGTAATATTATGACTTTATTCCCGTGATATTATGACTTTATTCTTGTAATATTATGACTTTATTCTCGTAATATTATGACTTTATTCCCGTAATATTATGACTTTATTCCCGTAATATTATGATTTTATTCCCGTGATATTATGACTTTATTCTCGTAATATTATGACTTTATTCTTGTAATATTATGACTTTATTCCCGTGATATTATGACTTTATTCTTGTAATATTATGACTTTATTCTCGTAATATTCTAACTTTATTCTCGTAATATTATGACTTTATTCTTGTAATATTATGACTTTATTCTCGTAATATTATGACTTTATTCTTGTAATATTATGACTTTATTCCCGTGATATTATGACTTTATTCTTGTAATATTATGACTTTATTCTCGTAATATTATAACTTTATTCTCGTAATATTATGACTTTATTCTTGTAATATTATGACTTTATTCTCGTAATATTATGACTTTATTCCCGTGATATTATGACTTTATTCTTGTAATATTATGACTTTATTCTTGTAATATTATGACTTTATTCTCGTAATATTATGACTTTATTCCCGTGATATTATGACTTTATTCTTGTAATATTATGACTTTATTCTCGTAATATTCTAACTTTATTCTCGTAATATTATGACTTTATTCTTGTAATATTATGATTTTATTCTCGTAATATTATGACTTTATTCCCGTGATATTATGACTTTATTCTTGTAATATTATGACTTTATTCTCGTAATATTATGACTTTATTCCCGTGATATTATGACTTTATTCTTGTAATATTATGACTTTATTCTCGTAATATTCTAACTTTATTCTCGTAATATTATGACTTTATTCTTGTAATATTATGACTTTATTCTCGTGATATTATGACTTTATTCCCGTGATATTATGACTTTATTCTTGTAATATTATGACTTTATTCTCGTAATATTATGACTTTATTCCCGTGATATTATGACTTTATTCTCGTAATATTATGACTTTATTCTTGTAATATTATGACTTTATTCTCGTAATATTATGACTTTATTCCCGTGATATTATGACTTTATTCTTGTAATATTATGACTTTATTCTCGTAATATTATGACTTTATTCCCGTAATATTATGACTTTATTCCCGTAATATTATGATTTTATTCCCGTGATATTATGACTTTATTCTCGTAATATTATGACTTTATTCTTGTAATATTATGACTTTATTCCCGTGATATTATGACTTTATTCTTGTAATATTATGACTTTATTCTCGTAATATTCTAACTTTATTCTCGTAATATTATGACTTTATTCTTGTAATATTATGACTTTATTCTCGTAATATTATGACTTTATTCCCGTGATATTATGACTTTATTCTTGTAATATTATGACTTTATTCTCGTAATATTATGACTTTATTCCCGTGATATTATGACTTTATTCTTGTAATATTATGACTTTATTCTCGTAATATTCTAACTTTATTCTCGTAATATTATGACTTTATTCTTGTAATATTATGACTTTATTCTCGTAATATTATGACTTTATTCCCGTGATATTATGACTTTATTCTTGTAATATTATGACTTTATTCTCGTAATATTATGACTTTATTCCCGTGATATTATGACTTTATTCTTGTAATATTATGACTTTATTCTCGTAATATTCTAACTTTATTCTCGTAATATTATGACTTTATTCTTGTTATATTATGACTTTATTCTCGTAATATTATGACTTTATTCCCGTGATATTATGACTTTATTCTTGTAATATTATGACTTTATTCTCGTAATATTATGACTTTATTCCCGTGATATTATGACTTTATTCTTGTAATATTATGACTTTATTCTCGTAATATTATAACTTTATTCTCGTAATATTATGACTTTATTCTTGTAATATTATGACTTTATTCTCGTAATATTATGACTTTATTCCCGTGATATTATGACTTTATTCTTGTAATATTATGACTTTATTCTCGTAATATTATGACTTTATTCCCGTAATATTATGATTTTATTCCCGTGATATTATGACTTTATTCTCGTAATATTATGACTTTATTCTTGTAATATTATGACTTTATTCCCGTGATATTATGACTTTATTCTTGTAATATTATGACTTTATTCTCGTAATATTCTAACTTTATTCTCGTAATATTATGACTTTATTCTTGTAATATTATGACTTTATTCTCGTAATATTATGACTTTATTCCCGTGATATTATGACTTTATTCTTGTAATATTATGACTTTATTCTCGTAATATTATGACTTTATTCCCGTGATATTATGACTTTATTCTTGTAATATTATGACTTTATTCTCGTAATATTATAACTTTATTCTCGTAATATTATGACTTTATTCTTGTAATATTATGACTTTATTCTCGTAATATTATGACTTTATTCCCGTGATATTATGACTTTATTCTTGTAATATTATGACTTTATTCTCGTAATATTCTAACTTTATTCTCGTAATATTATGACTTTATTCTCATAATATTATGACTTTATTCTCGTAATATTATGACTTTATTCCCGTGATATTATGACTTTATTCTCGTAATATAATGACTTTATTCTTGTAATATTATGACTTTATTCTCGTAATATTATGACTTTATTCTTGTAATATTATGACTTTATTCTCGTAATATTATGACTTTATTCCCGTGATATTATGACTTTATTCTCGTAATATTATGACTTTATTCTTGTAATATTATGACTTTATTCTCGTAATATTATGACTTTATTCTTGTAATATTATGACTTTATTCTTGTAATATTATGACTTTATTCTCGTAATATTATGACTTTATTCCCGTGATATTATGACTTTATTCTTGTAATATTATGACTTTATTCTCGTAATATTCTAACTTTATTCTCGTAATATTATGACTTTATTCTCATAATATTATGACTTTATTCTCGTAATATTATGACTTTATTCCCGTGATATTATGACTTTATTCTCGTAATATTATGACTTTATTCTTGTAATATTATGACTTTATTCTCGTAATATTATGACTTTATTCCCGTAATATTATGACTTTATTCCCGTAATATTATGACTTTATTCCCGTGATATTATGACTTTATTCTCGTAATATTATGACTTTATTCTTGTAATATTATGACTTTATTCTCGTAATATTCTAACTTTATTCTCGTAATATTATGACTTTATTCTTGTAATATTATGACTTTATTCTCGTAATATTATGACTTTATTCCCGTGATATTATGACTTTATTCTTGTAATATTATGACTTTATTCTCGTAATATTATGACTTTATTCCCGTGATATTATGACTTTATTCTTGTAATATTATGACTTTATTCTCGTAATATTATAACTTTATTCTCGTAATATTATGACTTTATTCTTGTAATATTATGACTTTATTCTCGTAATATTATGACTTTATTCCCGTGATATTATGACTTTATTCTTGTAATATTATGACTTTATTCTCGTAATATTATGACTTTATTCCCGTAATATTATGACTTTATTCCCGTAATATTATGATTTTATTCCCGTGATATTATGACTTTATTCTCGTAATATTATGACTTTATTCTCGTAATATTCTAACTTTATTCTCGTAATATTATGACTTTATTCTTGTAATATTATGACTTTATTCTCGTAATATTATGACTTTATTCTTGTAATATTATGACTTTATTCCCGTGATATTATGACTTTATTCTTGTAATATTATGACTTTATTCTCGTAATATTATGACTTTATTCCCGTGATATTATGACTTTATTCTTGTAATATTATGACTTTATTCTCGTAATATTCTAACTTTATTCTCGTAATATTATGACTTTATTCTTGTAATATTATGACTTTATTCTCGTAATATTATGACTTTATTCCCGTGATATTATGACTTTATTCTTGTAATATTATGACTTTATTCTCGTAATATTATGACTTTATTCCCGTGATATTATGACTTTATTCTCGTAATATTATGACTTTATTCTTGTAATATTATGACTTTATTCTCGTAATATTATGACTTTATTCTTGTAATATTATGACTTTATTCTCGTAATATTATGACTTTATTCCCGTGATATTATGACTTTATTCTCGTAATATTATGACTTTATTCTTGTAATATTATGACTTTATTCTCGTAATATTCTAACTTTATCCTCGTAATATTATGACTTTATTCTTGTAATATTATGACTTTATTCTCGTAATATTATGACTTTATTCCCGTGATATTATGACTTTATTCTTGTAATATTATGACTTTATTCTCGTAATATTATGACTTTATTCCCGTGATATTATGACTTTATTCTTGTAATATTATGACTTTATTCTCGTAATATTCTAACTTTATTCTCGTAATATTATGACTTTATTCTTGTAATATTATGATTTTATTCTCGTAATATTATGACTTTATTCCCGTGATATTATGACTTTATTCTTGTAATATTATGACTTTATTCTTGTAATATTATGACTTTATTCTCGTAATATTCTAACTTTATTCTCGTAATATTATGACTTTATTCTTGTAATATTATGACTTTATTCTCGTAATATTATGACTTTATTCCCGTGATATTATGACTTTATTCTTGTAATATTATGACTTTATTCTTGTAATATTATGACTTTATTCTCGTAATATTCTAACTTTATTCTCGTAATATTATGACTTTATTCTTGTAATATTATGACTTTATTCCCGTGATATTATGACTTTATTCTTGTAATATTATGACTTTATTCTCGTAATATTCTAACTTTATTCTCGTAATATTATGACTTTATTCCCGTGATATTATGACTTTATTCTTGTAATATTATGACTTTATTCTTGTAATATTATGACTTTATTCCCGTGATATTATGACTTTATTCTTGTAATATTATGACTTTATTCTCGTAATATTATAACTTTATTCTCGTAATATTATGACTTTATTCTTGTAATATTATGACTTTATTCTCGTAATATTATGACTTTATTCCCGTGATATTATGACTTTATTCTTGTAATATTATGACTTTATTCTCGTAATATTATGACTTTATTCCCGTAATATTATGACTTTATTCCCGTAATATTCAGATTTTATTCCCGTGATATTATGACTTTATTCTCGTAATATTATGACTTTATTCTTGTAATATTATGACTTTATTCCCGTGATATTATGACTTTATTCTTGTAATATTATGACTTTATTCTCGTAATATTCTAACTTTATTCTCGTAATATTATGACTTTATTCTTGTAATATTATGACTTTATTCTCGTAATATTATGACTTTATTCCCGTGATATTATGACTTTATTCTTGTAATATTATGACTTTATTCTCGTAATATTATAACTTTATTCTCGTAATATTATGACTTTATTCTTGTAATATTATGACTTTATTCTCGTAATATTATGACTTTATTCCCGTGATATTATGACTTTATTCTTGTAATATTATGACTTTATTCTCGTAATATTCTAACTTTATTCTCGTAATATTATGACTTTATTCTCGTAATATTATGACTTTATTCTTGTAATATTATGACTTTATTCCCGTAATATTATGACTCTATTCTCGTAATATTATGACTTTATTCTCGTAATATTATGACTTTATTCCCGTAATATTATGACTTTATTCCCGTAATATTATGACTTTATTCCCGTAATATTATTACTCTATTCTCGTAATATTATGACTTTATTCTCGTAATATTATGACTTTATTCTCGTAATATTATGACTTTATTCTCGTAATATTATGACTTTATTCTCGTAATATTATGACTTCATTCTTATAATATTATGACTTTATTCTCATAATATTATGACTTTATTCTCATTATATTATAACTTTATTCTCGTAATATTATAACTTTATTCTCGTAATATTATGACTTTATTCTCGTAATATTATGACTTTATTCTCATAATATTACGACTTTATTCTCATAATATTATGACTTTATTCTCATAATATTACGACTTTATTCTCATAATATTATGACTTTATTCTCATAATATTATGACTTTATTTTCGAAATCCCAGATTTATTCATGGAGGGTTTTTCTTTCTTTAACGGAAGGGTACCAACAATTTTGTCCACGTCTGTATATCTGTCATATATATATATTGTTATAAATATGTCATATATATGTCATATATATGTCATATATATTGTTATATATATATATGACAATATATATATGTCATATATATGTTATATATTGTTATATATATGACAATATATATGATATATATATGACATATATATAACAATATAAATGACATATATTGCTATATATGTCATATATATTGTCATATATATTGTTATATATATGACATATATATTGCTATATATATGACATATATATAACAATATGTATGACAATATATATGACATATATGTATGTCATATATATGTCATATATATGTCATATATAGCAATATATATGACATATATATAACAATATGTATGACAATATATATGACAATATATATGACATATATATTGTCATACATATTGTTATATATATGTCATATATATTGCCATATATGACATATATATGACATACATATATGTCATATATATTGTTATATTTATGTCATAAATATTGTTATATATATTGTCATATATATTGTTATATATATGACATATATATTGCTATATATATGACATATATAACATATATATGACATACATATATGTCATATATATTGTTATATTTATGTCATAAATATTGTTATATATATTGTCATATATATTGTTATATTTATGTCATAAATATTGTTATATATATTGTCATATATATTGTTATATATAGGACATATATATTGTTATATATGTCATATATTGTTATATATATGACAATATATAGACATATATATGATTTTAATTTGATATATAACAACAAAAACAGTGTTGCACTGTGGCATCCTTCAGTCCTCCACATTATCTATATATATTATTATTATATATTATCTATATCAGTATCTATTATGTTTAACTAAATGCATTATTTTATATTATTCATTTTCTGTTAAAGCCCTTATAATTTGATATAGAACAACAATAACAGTGTCTATACAGTGTGTCCTCCTCCAGTCCTCCAGCATGCTCTCTCTCTCTCTCTCTCTCTCTCTCTCTCTCTCTCTCTCTCTCTCTCTCTCTCTCTCTCTCTCTCTCTCTCTCTCTCTCTCTCTCTCTCTCTCTCTCTCTCTCTCTCTGCTGATCTGAGTCTGGAGTCAATGCGCGCTCCCGCTGTAGCTCTGCTGCGCGCTCCCGCTCCCATCTCGCCATTTTGAGTCTAAATAACACTTGGTGAGTTTCTTCTTCTTCTTCTCGAGTTAAACTTTAACACCGCGGTCCACTCTTCCTCTGCGGGAGCACCAACACAGCAACAGCGGGGTACTCTCTATCAACACCGAGTAGTCATGAATACCGAGGAACTGTTTGTTTAACAGACTTTATAAAGACACTAACGTTAGTTCAAGCTAAGCTAAGCTAAGCTAAGCTAAGCTAAGCTAACAGCTAGCCGTCGCAGTCTTCACAACAAATCACTCTGATGCTAAGCTAACCAGGCTAGCTAGCAGGTAGCTCAGTGACTTCAGTGTCTGGACGAAGACTTCACCTAACTGTCTGTAAACACAGACTGGAGGAGGAGCAGTGCAAGGTGAGTGTTTAGAGGTAAACAGCGAGCAGCTAGCTGGCGGGGAACTCTGCTGAAGTTGAGTTGAGGAGTTGTTGGCTAACAGTTAACACGTTAACGAGCTAATGCTGCTAACAGGAGAGGAAAGGAGGAACTACACGTTGAGTTAGAGCACTTTATGTTAACTGAGTGGCTTTAAATACACATTTAGGGTTGATTAAATGAACTAATGTTGGCTCCTGTGTGTTAAGCTTGTTTGATTACATAATAGTTAACATAGTGCATAAGTTTAACAGCTGTAATGTGAGTTGAGTGGACATTAACTTATTTCACAACAGATATAATCCTTCACTTCTTTACATATGTATTATTGTTTTGTTAGAAGTTAGTTAGCTAAGTTGTGTTGTTTAATGCAGCCATTGGGTGCACACATAAAGTTGATTTATACAGTTATTTAAAGATGGATTAAATAGTAAAAAACAAGATATGAACCATTTAAATAGTATTAAATAGGAGCAGTATATATAGTATTGACAATAAACACTATTAACAAAAGTGCACAAGTGGAAAATTATATTGCACAGTGAGAAAAAAATAGCTGTTTGATTACCTAATAGTTAACATAGTCTATAAGTTTAACAGCTGTAATGTGAGTTTAGTGGACATTAACTTATTTCCCCACTGATATAATCCTTCACTTCTTTACATATGTATTATTGTTTTGTAACTGAAGAGTTAGAAGTTAGTTAGCTAAGTTGTGTTGTTTAATGCAGCCATTGGGTGCACACATTAGGTTGATTTATACAGTTAGTTAAGGATGGATTAAAGAGTAAAAAACTAAATATGAACCATTTAAATAGAAGGAAGTATAAAAATAGGAGCAGTACATACAGTATTGACAATAAACAGACTATTAACAAAAGTGCACAAGTGGAAAATGATATTGCACAGTGAGAAAAAATAGCTGTTTGATTATGTAATAGTTAACATAGTCTATAAGTTTAACAGCTGTAATGTGAGTTTAGTGGACATTAACTTATTTCACAACAGACACATTTTTATATATGCATTATTGTTTTGTAACTAGACGAACTAGAAGTTAGTTAGCTAAGTTGTGTTGTTCAGTGCAGCCTTTCTGAGGAGGCCAACAGCAGCTGAGTTTCTGAAAGTGACATTAACACATTAAAACACACCACTTAAGTTCCTTTGTACAGTTACTTATGGATGGATAAAAAGAAAAGGGGACCTGTTTATTTTGTTTATTTGTTTTGCACAATTTAATACTATACAAAATAACAAAAAATAAATATTAGACAGTGCAGGAAGAGGCAAAAAAAACATCGACATTAACTCATTTCTGATATGTTCCTTCCCATCTTTAAATATGTATTATTGTTTTGTAACTGAAGTTAGTTAGCTAAGTTGTGTTGTTCAGTGCAGCCATTCTGAGGAGGCCAACAGCAGCTGAGTTTCTGAAATCAAGTAACATTAACACATTAGATTCATTTATACAGTTAGTTATGGATTAAAAAGCAAAAAACAAGATGCATCAAAAGTGCTAAACAACCAGAGAGGAACTACACGTTGAGTTAGATCACTTGTTTGTTAACTGAGTGCCTTAAAATGAACATTTAGTGTAGATTAAAGAAACTAATGTTGGCTCCTATATGTTTAGCTGTTTGATTACTTAATAGTTCAAGAGTTTTAAGTTTCAAGAGTTTTATTTGCCATTTGCACCCATAAGTACAACTGCTGAGGTCATAATAAATGAATTGTGATGTCACAACATTAGTCTATTGTTAGCTGGTTACCTGAAAGTTACAAGATATTCATCAGATGTTTATGCTTGTTTATTTGTTTTGCACAATTTAAGACTATACAACATAACAAAAAAATAAATGAATAACATACAGTGCAGGAAGAGGCAAAAAAAAAACACTGGGCTTATCTGAAGCCTCCACCTAGACAAGATAATATAAATAAATAATATGACTAGTGATAACAAACAATTAGGACAAGATATATATAATAACAATAAGTGTTAGCTAACTTGTTTGTTAACTGAGTGCCTTAAAATTAACATTTAGTGTTGATTAAAGAAACTAATGTTGGCTCCTATATGTTTAGCTGTTTGATTACTTAATAGTTAACACAGTCCATAAGTTTAACAGCTGTAATGTTAGTTGAGTGGACATTAACTTATTTCCCCACTGATATGTTCCTTCAGATCTGTAGATATTTAGTGACTGTTTTGTCATTTATACAGTTAGCTATGGATGGATTAAAAAGCAAAAAACAAGATGCATCAGCTAACACAGGAGCTAAACAAAGGGTAACAAAATATGAACTATTTAAATAGAAGGAAGTATAAAAATAAGAGCAGTATATACAGTATTGACAATAAACAGACTATTAACAAACTACAAAACACCCTATAGTCAAAGTACCTCCTCATAATCAGTACTCCACCGGTATCTATTATGTTTAACTAAATGAGACCCAGCAAAGAAATAAAGCAAAAATGGAACTTTAACTTCTTACATTTACACAAAAAATACATGTTATGGTTATAATTTAATGCAAATTGAATTGTGCGATTGTTTATTTTGAATAAATTGTTGTGACACAAATTTCTGTATAAGATAAGATCAGATCAGATATTCCTTTATTAGTCCTGCAGTGGGGAAATTTGCAGTGTACAGCAGCAAAGGGGATAGTGCAAAAAACAAGATGCATCAGCTAACACAATAAAAAAAAGAGCTAAACAAAGTGAAACAAAATATGAACCATTTAAACAGAAGGAAGTATACAAATAGGAGCAGTATATATAGTATTGACAATAAACAGACTATTAACAAAATTGCACAAGTACAAAAATGATATTGCACAGTGAGAAAAAATAGCTGTTTGATTACTTAATAGTTAACATAGTCCATAAGTTTAACAACTGTAGTTGAGTGGCATTGACATTAACTTATTTCTGATATGTTCCTGCAGATCTTTGGCAATCGTAACCATACAACATTGTGAGTGGAAAAAAAACAAAAACAGATACATGGACAACATGGGGAAAAGCAATTACAAGACAGCAATTAAATGACCCTTTAAGCGACTTTTGAAACATTTGACAGATGAACAGTTTATTATTGATAGATGTGAAAAGCTACTCCATAATTTGGTTCCCCTAAATCTTATCGAAATCTGACCTCTACTAGTGAGGAATTTAGGAGGATGAAGATCTAGAGATTGACGTGTTGAGTTAGAATGGACCTTAGAATTTGTTTTAAATTGGGTCTTGAGACCTGTGATTAAACGACAACTGTGACGAATTAATCGTGAGGTATGCAATACTGTAAATTAAATCTACGTTGCTTTCTTTTTTTGTTATATCTTGTATTCTTTGATAGTGGTGCCTCCACTGGAGTTGAAGTAAACAGAAATCTGAGCTCCCACCGCAGGTCAGTTGATGTGCACTTCATGCCAAAGCTACTGCAACTCACTTTACATTTCTTTAGCCACACACCAGTGTGTCTCTAATTGTTGTTATATAGTCTTAAAAATGTGTAGGGGACCCCCTTACCTACCAAAATATAATAAAGGATTAATGCAGACTGGATGATTATGTTCACATTACAGAAAAATGTGCCTTAAAGACTGTAAGAATTATAATCTTTAATGGCAGCACCATTGCAGATAGTTTGATCATTTGGTAGCACATGTCAGTAACTATCTAGTACAATATGATAATCACCACCAGTTGCACCTTTAAATTTACATTCAGCAAGTATAGGAGAGTTCACGTAAAAGTGTAGGTGGAATTTCCTTTTGCTTGATTTCACTGTTTTTTAACTTGCCTAATTACAGACTATTGTTGGCTCACAAACATCCACACGTATGCCCTTTATGTGTGCCATTGTTCCTCTTTTCAACGTCTGTAAATGTGCCAGTAGACTGTTTTTGTTGAGGTCGCCTCTGGTGGGTTCTATTTTGGATGTAAAGTCAAGCATTTGCTTTCCTGCTCAGTGTCCACAGGGAGCGTTCAGCGGGTTATTATTGCACTTGTGTACTCTGTAAATGTATGCCAGATGGACGCTGCCGCCGCTGCTGCTGCATGTGCAGGGAAGGGTCCTCCTCAGGAAAAAAAGGAAAAGAAAAAGGAGGAAGCACTTTGTTTTCCCCTTCAGTTTTACTTCCATGATCAACAGTTGATAGCATGTTGCTCAGATATAATTGTTTTTTGTAACCGTGTTAGGTTGTCTAGATTAGCCGCCACGGTAACCACACGAGGAAACTAAACATGCTTGCGTAGTCACAATACCATCAAATAGTTGTTCTCCGTCATTTAAGATGCATTTTCCACTTAACCATCATCTGACTGGGCATTTAAAAGCTTCCGCTGATGAGACACGAGAAGTACATTTTGACCAAGTCTTGATGTAACATAGTCTAATGTTTTGAAGGTAAACTTTCTGATAACATCTGTGTACGCTTGACAGTAAAATGCGATACGGGCCTATAGGCTGTAGCCTCATAACATAGAAGAAGTTCATAAAATAGGTCGTATAAAACCTTTCCTTGTCAGTTTGTCCTGTAGGGAATCTTCATCATTAAAGCCTTCTTACTTGCTAGTGAATATTCCCATTGTGTTGAGTTAATACTTCATTGATGCAGGCATAATCACAGCTGAAGCTTTGAGCTCTTTTGGGTGGTTTGTCAACAGATTTGTCTTTGATATGTTTGCAGTGGTGAAAAAATCTTACTACCACAGTTACTAACAACAGGTAAATCCACATTTTACCATGCATGAGATTACTTATTGTCCCAGCCAGTTAGTTTTGAGATATTAAAACAAAAACAAGAGTGCAGACATGTGAATGAGAGCAAAGTTGACTTTATGTCAAAGAGGAACAAACTCTCCACGTGCTCATTCACATACAGTATTTATCTATCGTCATATCTTGTTGCACTAGTCGATGTAATAACCTCCGCTGTTTTTCGTGTCTTGCAGGTTATGGTGAGCCTCTCAGCGTCTCATCTCCTAAAGAGGCCTGCGTTTTAAGAGGAGACCCATGCTGATAAATGCCAGGCCTCGCCACACTCTCTGTCGTCTGCACAAACACAAATGCCTGCCTGCCCGTGGGGGAGGTCTGATTAAAGATATCCACATTTCATCCACTGGTACGTGTGAGCATTTTTACTTTGTGTCTTTTTTGTAATTGTACAGTCCATACAGACTACATTTACCTGGACAACAATAATGCAGCTGTTGTCCTTATTATTGTGAATAATAGTATTATTCTGATTTAAACTCAATAGATCTATTCAGGTGCTAATATAGGCTTAAATTCTATAGAGCAACAGCTTGATCAGTGACTGAAGATGTCATCTCCACATTACATCACAGCATCACCTTCCCGCGGGCATCAACTTTTAGCAAAATAAGAATGTTGCAGTCCCTGTAAAACTGTGATATAATAGGACCTACTGCAAGTGATAGTGCTGTCTTGTTGTTCCAGCTATTATTGGTTTAATCCTTTAAGGGTGGGCGATTTGGCCAAAATCTTCGATCACAGTATATGCAATTTTATATCATGGTAACTGTAAATTCAATTAGGAAATGGTTTAAAATAACAATACCGTACTTCATCTCATTTGATTATCTTCTTTTTTTTGGGAACAGACAAAAACATCTGCCTCACATGAGACAGACACTTGAGTTAAAAACCAAATACTCAAAACAGTAAAAGTAAAAATTCTTTCTAAATAGAAACTTTTAAGGTTCCTGAGAACAAGAATTTCAAGTGTTACAGGTTTTAAGGTCAACAGGTGCAAATACATACCAGCCTGACTTCAGTCAGTGATATATAAATCACACTAATTTGACTTTCTTTACACGTTTAGTATACCAAAAGAATCCTGCAGGATTTGCTCATCTATCATTTCAAAAAGCTGACATAACAAAATAAACTACTGTGTGCAAAAGTCTGGTAATCATGTACCCAGAGTTCTTCCTCATCTTGGGTTGGCTGGGATGCCTCCTTCTGTTCCTCCTTGCGAGGCAGCTGGATCCGCGATATTGCGAGATCAAGCAAGAATTGCTACAGTGGTGGAAACTGTTTTACCAAATCTCTACCGGTGGATACATTTCTACCGTCGTGTGGTATATACCATCATATCGCCCAACCCTAGCTTACATCTTTGTTTACTTTTCTCTCCCCTGTTTCCCTCCCCACCTACTCCTCCACTCTTCACCCCTTTCTTTTATTGTTCTGGCCACTGCTGGGCCTCTCTGTATTCCCCTCATCCTCCTCTCCCTCTGTGGTGTCGTCCTTAAACCTTCCCTCCCTCCTCGCTCTGCTTTCCTACGGCCCAGGGCTGTGTCCCCCGTCCCAGCGGCCACCATGTTTTGGAAGTTCGACCTGCACACCACCTCCCACATCGACCAGCTGCTGGACAGGGAGGACGTGACGCTGAGAGAGCTGATGGAGGAGGACGACGTCCTGCAGGAGTGCAAAGCCCAGAACCGCCGGCTGCTACTCTTCCTCTCCCAGGACCAGTGCATGCAGGAGCTGGTCAGCCTCATCACCACGGAGCCGCCCGCCGACCTGGAGGAGAGGAGCCGGTTTAAGTGAGTCACCAAAGGCACCAAAGATGATTTCCAATAATAAATATATAAATACATTTGCATAAAGCAGCATATTCATCCACTCCCATACTGATAAGAGAATTAAATACTCGACAAATGTCCCTTTAAGATACATTTTGAACAGATAAAAAAATGTGATTAATTGTGATTAACTATGGAGAATCATAGATCCGATTGACAGCCCTAGTTTAAACACTTTTCAGCTTTTATTTTCATTAACTGGAGTCATGAGGGCAGTATATGCTCAACTCAGTTCTTGTTCTTAGTTCTTATTTAGCTGTTGGCGCAGATAACCAAAACAACTATTGTGGTTGTATTAATTTATTTAATGTCCTTATCATTGTTTCTCTCATTTAAAAAAAAAAAAAAAAGCAATCATACCATACCAAACAGCTCAGATGATCAGAAAACAATCAAGAAATCAATTGCACTGACGACTTCTCATTGTCGTTCCATATTTTTTGTTGTAAGGTTTCCCAACATTGCTTGTGAGCTGCTGACATCAGATGTGTCCATTATAAACGATAAGCTGGGCGCGGACGACTCTCTCCTCGAGGTGCTCTATCACTTCCTGGAGCAAGACCCACCCCTCAACCCGCTACTGGCCAGCTTCTTCAGCAAAACCATCGGCAATCTCATTGCCAGGAAAACCGAACAGGTATAGTGAAAAAGATCGTAGCTTGAGCGAAAAAGGTTTGAGCGTGTAAGTAAGCAATCCAAAACACTGTTAATCTGTTGTACTTTGTTTTATTTTCCAGGTGATTACCTTTCTAAAGAAAAAGGAAGGCTTCATCGGTCTGGTGCTGAAACATATTGACGCCTCTGCCATGATGGACCTGCTGCTTCGCCTCATCAGTTGTGTGGAGCCTGCCCCCTTGAGGCAGGAGGTCCTCCATGTAAGCTCTCTAAATATTTCTTCATGTCCTTCCCATAATTAAAGCCCCCCTCCACTCAGTGTTACTTCCTGTTCTTTCTCAAACAGAGAATGGTGGTGTGGTTAATAGTCGGACGTAATTCATTACCACGGCAACCAGATTGCATCGTTTTTCAACCCAGTTTAGATGAATTTACTGTTTATTGGACCACAAATGAGACGAGAATTAGTGCAACACACTGACTCTCTCTCACTTGCTCTTCTTCTTCAACGTCACCTCCTGGCGAAGCGGCCGTCTGTTCTGCTGCTGCACCGAGGAGCCGCACCGCCGCACGCCGGCCACAGCGCACCGCAGAACAGATAGACATGTTGCCGAGGTCCTCCGTTTGAAATGCAGTTTCGGGACACGGCACTGTGATTCATTTGTTTCTCTAACAGGACTTTTCTTTTGTTCTCTTGAGCTGAAAGTTGTGTGCTCCGATCATCCGGACCTGTTAGAGGCCTTAAAATTAGGTCATTGCGGCTTTCGCGTCCCACTGTGCGCTGTGCTTTTCATGTCAACACGGACGCCTTCGAGGGAAGACTGGCCGAGCAGGTTGGCCTGCACAGACGTCTCTACAACTGTTCATTGAGAGGCCACAGGGACAGTCACATAACATTAAATTCTTGGAAAGAAACATGCAACACACTGGGGAAAGAAGCTGCTTTTTTGCCGCAGGCTGTGGAAGAATATGAGAGATCGCTTTGTAAAAGCTGAAAAAAGGTTTCATGGAATATGGAATATTAAAATTCCCCTGCAAGGAAAAAAGTTATATATATATATATACACATCAGGCTTCAGGTACCAGACTTCCCGAAGACTAAAGCTGCTCTTTTGTACATTATTAATTTACGTAACGTTGCTTATCCACAGAATATTTTGTTTTTACGCCCCCCCTGGCGTTTTGGAGCATACTGCAACGAATAACATGCTGAGCATAAACGCCTCTGTGCATGCTCGTCTACAGAGGCCCGTGCCACGGTGTTGCGCGCTAGTTTTAACAAAGCTTAAAGAAGAGGGCGAGTGAGATAGACAGTCAGTGTGTTGTGTTAATTCTGCTGGTGGGATTTCATGTAATCCACCGCGTTGATTGCACCCGTTCTCAGCACACACAAATGCCATCATGAAAATATACCCACTAAACTAAGGTGGAGGAAACTAGAAATATAATGAAACCCCTCAGTTAACTAATGCAACAAGTTGGGCTAGCTAACTACACCTAACTAGAAAGACAAACTGACAGACAGAGTTATCAAAGTGTCTAACACCATTTATGTTTTTTCTCCCCCTTAGTGGCTGAATGAGGAGAAGTTGGTACAAAGACTCACAGAGCTCATCCATACTGGTAAAGATGAAGAGGTGAGTGTTGTGATGACGCTCTGTGATTGAAGCTATGATTCTGTACAAGCATTATTAACATCATTTAAAAGGAGTTAATCTGTTCATTAGGGTCTTTCAATTCAATGATTTACGTTTCAGAGACAATCAAATGCATCCCAAACGCTTTGCGACATCATCCGCCTTAGTCGAGACCAGGCCAATCAGATGCAGGAGAACATGGAGGCCGACCCACTATTGGCTGTGCTAGAGTCGTAAGTGTGCAATGCCTTTTGGTTAAGAGTTCTAGGAGGAAACATGTGCAGTTTGCTTGTGGTATTTAGAGCAAGTGTGTATTGAAAACATGGCATTTCTGTGGCTGCAGTACACAGAAACAAAATGGCATCGGATTGGCTTTGTTTGATGACTAAGCTAGTCTAACCTTCCGCTCTGCGGTTGGTTAATGGTGTCACATAATTGATAGGTTCTTTTCACGTGTGTGTTTTTTTTTGTGTCTTCTTGGAATCAGTTTGACGGTAGACTTGGTGCGATGTGGAGCTCCTACATGTCCACACAAGCAGGGATTGTAAACACACTGAAACACTCCTATGTCCTTGTTGACTTCAGATTTGAAAAATTTCCAAATCTGGAGCAGAGAGCTTTTCAACAGGTTGTTGTGTGGACAAGGATTTGCCGGCAGAGCTCGTTTGACGACAGTTTTGATTTATGTGGAATTTTGTGTCATTCATAACGCCTCCTCGGTGTACAACATGTCACCCACACCTCAGTATTTACAATAGTAAAGAAATAATGAGCTGGCTTTAAGAGGAGAAAACCTCATTAGCGTGTCAACATCGTCTAGTTTGGGTCTTAAACATTTGCTTAAACCTTTTGTTTCTCAGGCAGGACAGTGTAGCGGGGCTCGTCAAGAACATGTTCGAGGGGGAGAGGAGTGAGGCCTCCATTGTTAACGGAACTCAAGTGCTACTTACCTTACTGGAGACCAGGAGGTCTGGGTGAGTGAACGTGTTTCCTGTCAAGTTTTTTTTATTGTAAATTTTGGGAGCTTAGTCTTCCAGGGTATTTTGAGTAGAGGAAATGCTTCTCTCTTGCTTACATTTACAAATAACACTGACTCAGTTTAGTAGCATTTTCCATAATTTCAAGCCTAGTATCCTCATGTTTTTGTTTTGTTTGTGTCTCCCAGGTTGGAAGGGCTGATGGATCTGTATTCTCAGGGTTATGAAAGGTCTTACACTGTCAACAGCAGTATTTTAAATGCCATTGAGCCCCATTTAAAGGACTTCCAGCAGCTTCTTCTGGATCCCCCCAAGGTAAAGCCACAGAGCAGCGCCATGTCATGAAGCAAAAATACATTCACAGTTTTAGTATTTCATTTCATAGAAGAGATGATCCCACATTCTTAATAGTATTTTTTTCAAGTTGACAGGTTTCACATTTTAGCCTTACTTTTAAGTAGGGATGCACCGATACCGATACCAGTATCGGGTATTAGGTCGGATACTGTGCTCATGTACTCGTACTCGCAAAACGGCTCCGGTACAACGGCACCGATACCACTTTACGGCAGCGTGACGTTAACCTTTTGTCACCATCTTTCGGGTCCTCACGCTCCACCTCCCCGACGGGCCCGGGATCCCACCTCAGCTGGCGCGCGCCGGCCCTCACTTTCATTGCGCCACAGGGTTTTGCTCGCACGTGCGTTAGACTCCTTGGTCCGTGTTTCAAGACGGGCCGGTGGGTTGCCGAAATCGGCGCAGACCCCTGGCGCCTTTTACGTGGGCCGCAGCACGACACGGTTGGGGTGCACTGAGGACAGTTCGCCCCGGTCGACAGTCACACCATCCCTCCCCGGCAAGGAGAGAGGGTGCAGCGAGCCTTTTGTCCACGGTTTGGCGAGGTACGGGCAGGGAGCGCTGTAAGGCTGCGGCCGCTAGCCACCTTCACCCGAGGCTTTCCAAGCCGACCTAGAGCCAGTCACGGCGCACCGCCTCGTATGCGGGACTCCCCAGCCTGCCGTGTGTCGCTCACACCCTCCAGCTGGCTGTTAACGAGGGTCTTTTGGCACAGAGAAGTACTCGTATCAGTACTCGGTATCGGTGGGTACCCAAATGTAAGTACTTGTACTCGGTCTGAATAAAAGTGGTATCGGTGCATCCCTTCTTTTAAGAATACTGCAGTAGCTGATGGTGAATTGGCAGTACACATTTTCATTGTCATGTACAGTTATGGCATTGAAACTCTGGCTTGTTGTTGTATTGCTTTCAAAACAATTATTGTGCTTTTCTCATTCCTTCTACAGAAAAGTGCAATATTGACGACCGTTGGCATTCTAGAGCAGCCACTGGGGAACGCCCGCCTTCACGTGGCCCGGCTGGTGGCCGCCCTGCTGCAGACCAGTGCCCCCAGTATCTGCCAGGAGCTCTGCAATCTCGCCACCATGGACCTACTACTGGTAGGCTTGACTCTGAACACTGAAACTCTGTTAGCTCCTCTCTGTCATTGCACACGTAGCGAGCAAGATGTGTGTTTGAGCCCTCAGGATGCTTTTGTTTGTGAAAGAGTTGCATCAGATTTGCTCAAGGTTGGTCGTGAGGCAGAGGAGCGCTGATTACCTTATCACACCACCTGACCAAAGGGCAATGGGTGGTGCTTATTTGGAGCAGGCTCATATAAGAACATCAAGTTCTGTGTACAGTTCAGCAAACTTCAGGGATTCAAACACTCCACTGTTGCCCTGGTTAACCTTTTCCACTCCCCTCCTCTTTTTCATCGACCCCTTTTTGTCTTTTTTGGGGGGTACAGGGGGTCTTTAGGGGGAGATAGCAGGTCAACAGTAGAGGTCACATAGAAGTGGTGTACATCATCTGAAAGCTGGGAAGGTGTGTCAAGTTGTTCTAGTCATAAATCTGAAATAATAACTTGATTACTGATTACTTAATTGAATAAATTGTGATAGTGTATAAGGGCTTAGAACATTATGATAGAAGTAAATGATGGCCATCCCCATGCTCTATTATGTCTCATAAGTTGTTGCAGCAGTTTTTGGGGTTGATACCATTTGTTACACAGATTTGGTGCTAAATTTAACCATTTTTTATCACTCAAGAATTGATAAAAATGATTAATAATCCTTCCAAAATCCCACATTAAGACACCAAGACCTTGAGGAACACCATAGAAAAAGTCATGCTGTGATTTGGGATCAGAAACTTTTTTGACATTTGGAGATTTCTGCAAGAATTTACATTTTTTGGCGATTGGATGGCGAGCCCTTCTGTTGTGTAAACTGCAGAGCCATGTGGTGTTGCAGTAATTTGCTTAAAAACTGACATGCACTATTGGTACATATTGACTACTGTATGCTGTTAAGGGAGGTGTCCACTCACTGCTTACAGTTCTGTCTTGAATGCACTCTTTTTGCAGCATGTCACTGACTTTGCTTTCCACCTCTCCCTCCCTCTCTCTCTCTGAATAGGATCTGTTCTTCAAATACTCCTGGAATAACTTTTTGCACTTCCAAGTGGAGCTGTGCGTGGCGGCTATCCTAAACCACCCTTCCTCGGATGAGCGGCCCAGCCCCGTCCTCCTGAACCACGACGGGGGGCCTGCAGCGTCCAACCCTGAGTCGCAGGGGGAGGCAGTGGAGACAGGCAGGACCAGCGACCCACAGACCTCCATCCACAATGCCCTCGTAGCACATGTAGGTGGCTCCTGATTCCCGATCAAACAGAGTGCGTTTTTCAGCAACAAAAAGGCAGTGCGGTGCGCCTCGTTTTCGATCAGGACTATGAGCAGCTTCATGTCCTGAACTTGCCAAACAACACCCACAACATTCTCTGCTGTTTTGTTTGCAAGGTCTTTGGTGCTCTTCCTCATTTATCTCCACGCTCCTCTTCATTCTGTGTTTCTGTTGAACCCTCAGCTCTTCCAGAAGTGTTACCTGGTACAGAGGATCCTTGACGCCTGGGAGGAGAACGATAAAATACAGTAAGGATCTCTTTTGCATCCGTTGGCATGGCAATGTGCACACAGAATATATATTACATTTATATAACCACAATAACAAGGGTAATGATGTCATAAAATATGATGACAGACAATGGTAATCACAAGTGTGTACTTGTGAATCTCAGGGGTGAGGGCGGCACCAGGAGAGGCAACATGGGTCATCTGACCAGAATTGCCAACATGGTGGTTCAGAACCTGGAGAAAGGACCAGTACAGGTCCAGATCACTGACCTCATCAAAGGTAACCGTATACTGCAGTAAGCCCGAAACCAGACGAGTCGCCGTTTTAACTGAAAAGTCAGTGAAAATGAATACCCCTCTGCTTTTTTGCAGAGCTGCCAGAAGACTGCAGAGGTCGCTGGGAGAGCTTCGTGGACGAGACCCTGAGAGAGACTAACAGGAGGAACACGGTAGAGCTGGTAAAGATGTCATTCAGTAGCACCTCAGGGTCCTTCTGCGTGGAAAGCTTTACTTTTATCTTCTCCTCTTCTCTCCCAGTTTTAACCGCACCGTGTTCACAGCAGCCAGTTATTCAGGACAGGAACCGAGCAGCCCGGCACAGTGTCAGAGCAGACGTTACCAGCTCCTCTGCAAATTTGTCATTTAATAAATCGAAGAATATCAACAATAAAAGTCGGAAGTGTTGTTTTAATTGATTAAAGGGACTGTTTGTAAGAATTAGAAATTGCTTGTTAACAGCGACACCTGTGGCCGTTAAGTCAACGAAAGTCAGCGTCCTGTTGCTGGCGCTTGTGCTCGCTCTACATAGACATGAATGAGCATCGCTCAAAACAGTGAGGAGACACACGTCAGCTAAAAGCACAATATCACTCTATATTTCAGCTGCTTGGCAGTAATGTTAGATGACCAGACGAAGGTCTCTCCATGAATCAATGCTGATCCTAGTGTTGGCTTTTCCTGCCTCAGCCTCCCGACCGCGGCCGGAGGGAACGGGGGAGACGCCGGAGTTTTGGTCGGAGACGATAACGTTTCTCTCTGCGGAGAGTTTCTCTCTCACTTCACAAGACACGGGAAACCTCTGTTGGTCTGGAGGAGCTGCAGCAGTTATTTCTGCACAAACATCCACTGATCATTCACTAGATATTCTCAGAGCTAAACTAACTCTTCTGCAGTGTGCAGTGAGCAGCATGCACGTGAGAGTGGAGCGAAAGAGCGAGAACGAGCGCGGTGTGTGAGTGAAGGCAGGCAGAGGAGCAGAGTACAGCAGAGACTCCGGCCCTAGAGACCAAAGCTACCGTCTCCCACGCGTGGAATATACATTAGTGAAATCTTATACTTACAGTTAAATTGAAGCGTTACTGACATTACAGAGCTGCCCGTCAACGTCTGTCGTGAACGTTTTTGTCACTACAGCATTGCGTTGTTGGATATTTATGCTGCCGTAATGTCCGGCAGGGCGTACTGTAATATTTCACCGGAAATAGTATGCAATTCACGTACTATTTGTTTCCTACTAAGGTTTCGGGAATGCTAAAATATCTCACATACTGTTTTAGCGTACTAAATAGCGTGTTAGCCCCTTTAGGTAAGGCCCAGTGGTGTACTGTAGGATGACAAAAATCTGAGTTTTATGTTACTGCACTATTTCTTGTATTTGTTTTCTACGTTTTCACAAGTTTTTTTTAAAGTCATTATAAAAACTTAATTTACTGTTGGACACTGTAAAAAGTTGACCAAACCCTCTCCACTGTGTCCCGCAGGTAAGCACCCACAACATGCACTCGTCCAGTGAAGACGACGACATGGAGAGCCCCTTCCCCAACGACCTGTCTCTCCAGCAGGTACGCCACTGTTACTTGTAATAATAATAAGGAAATACCCACATCCATCTCTAGTAAGCTCCTCTGTCCATAATGATGAGTGCCCTTTGACATTCCCAGGCCTTCTCTGACTATCAGATCCAACAGATGACCGCCAACTTTGTGGATCAGTTTGGCTTCAATGACGAGGAGTTCAGCGAGCATGATGAGAACATCAAGTAAGCAGTAAAAGTCTTACACAGCTTGTTGCCCTTTTAAAGGGACAGTTCACCCCAAAATCAGACTTACCTGTTTTATCAATCTAAATCTGATTCAGCAATCACCCTAACATACATACAGGATGTTGGCTAATATCTTCATACTCTCCTTTGTTCTCTTTCCTCAGCGCCACATTTGACAGAATTGCCGAAATAAACTTCAATCTAGATGCTGATGATAATAGTGTAAGTGTTTTGCTGGTGTTTGTGTCGTACTCCGTTAATTAAACTGTCAAACTCAATCTGCTTTTACTGTCAGTGATATTAATATTACAGCTACTACAACAACTGTTGGTATTGTTGTCGCAACAAAACGACTGCCTTCATTAAAATGTGTGTTTGTGCTCATGCAGGCCAATGCGGCTGCTTTTGAAGCCTGCTGTAAAGAGAGGATACGCCAGTTTGATGATGCTGAAGAAGAGGAGGACATTTGGGAGGAGAAGGAGATGAACTATGCAACACAAGCTAAATCCAGAACAAGGTAAACCTGATTATATCTTCTACTTTTTGGCTCCCTCGCTCCAGTATGTAGTAAGTACACCATACACCCTGTTAACCCTTTCATCTCTCCTCTTCTATCCATCGTCACCCTCTGCCAGGTTCGGGGTCTCCCAAACCTCGGAGGAAAGCTCCAGGAGCAGCATGGAGAACGGAGGCAGGGAGCGGGACCACGGATCTGAATCTGATGAGGAGGAGGACTCTGAGCAGAACATATCAGATAATGGTACATCAGAGGACAGCAACTACCAACAGAACACATCAGATAATGGTAGATCAGAGGACAGCAGCTACCAACAGAACACATCAGATAATGGTAAATTACAGGACAGCAGCTACCAACAGAACACACAAAATTCATAGGTTTAAATGACATTTGGCTGTGTTCTCTCTTTGAAAGAGTCTTGTTTGTTGTTGTCTTGTTTCCAGGTCCAGGCCCAGGCTGGACAGCAAATTTCAGGGAATCTGGAGGGACTGCAGCATCCCAGACCCCAGCAGCGTGGGACAGCTCATCGAGGAGTGGAGCAGGGGAGACGCAGGGAAGTGGCTGGGCCAACTTCACTGAGTTCCAGCCTTTCTCCGGGTGAGAGAGCAAACCTGTTGAGACAAAATTAGCAAGTCTGCTAGGATGGTCTTCTAAGAAATAACGGAACTTAGTTTTACTAGGTTATAGGTTTGATTGATTGATGCAACAGGTGTCACTGTTAGGAACTCTCCCAGGGGACCAAGACGTTTTTGAGGAGCTCCCGAACTAAAACAGCGTTTCGACTGGAGGAAACGGGGACTACATTTAGTTGTATTATAGTTCAAAAAAGTCCCTACTCTGGGCGTAGTGTTTGCAAAGGTTCAGGAACATTAGAGGGGAAGCTTTAAGTCGCTGATTGAACACATACACGCAGCTGCTTCAGCTCGTGTACTGCTTCATTCACAAATATAATATAATATCGTATCGCTATTTGGATGAGGGTTAGACCGTTTTCATTGTTAATTAACTTTAAGAGTAGGCTTTGTTGTCGTCATCTCGTCTTGTTTTAAAAAAAGAGTGAGAGAAAGTGACATGAGGGAGTTAGAGTGAATGAAGGAGAGGGAGCGGGGATGAGAGAACAAAGCGGGTGAAGGAGAGAAATATGCGAATAAGAAACGCAGCTTACCTGCTGCAGAAACAGACTCACCTTTTGGAGAAACGCAGCCCGACGTCATGCTGCGGTAGTCAATCATGTAAAAAACAAAACACAAACACTTAACTGCGAGGTGTTTGTGTAACAGCTGACTACATGGTTGCTCGTTGGAGCAACTCTGCAGGGAATCTGGTAACGTGCTTCCTGCAACAAGCTACAGAAGGCTCAGTCCCTCCTTCTTTTCTTGTGTAGCTGCTGTGAAATGAATGAAGCTGCCTTCAAGTGCGATTGAAAATGCAAAGTAAATACTAGGGTTGAAAAAAAAAAGGGAAAATGTCTTTTATTCTATGGTTTTTGGGTTGCTGGAAAAAATATAATAAATAATTCCTGACAATGAAACTGATATATTTGACTTCAGGACATCTCTGACTTCATACATGCTGAAAATCAAACATTTTACTGGATTCATTTAGAGATTTTCCGAAGTAAAAATCCCTAGAAGTGTATGATTCAACTTTTCCCCCATGGTCTAGTGTTAAAAAAGTTAAATAAAATTGCAATAAATTCAAATATCGAATCGCAATACATATCGAATCAGCACCCGAGTATCGTGATAGTATTGAATCGGGAGATAGGCGTATATCGTCCTAGTAAATACAAAGAACAACAGGATGACATCAGCTATGGCTGAAGGACTTCAGCTTCAATACAGGGAGGAAAACAACAAGCTTGAAAAAAAGTAAAGTTTGATGATGTTTAGTGATGATGATGATCCATTGACCGGCTTTGAGTAGCCCATGTCATTTCACACAGTGTAACGTTGTTCATCTATAGACCGATGTGTGCCATCTAACAGCTGCATTGCCTTTTTACCATTTGACGTATTGAACACAGACCAGACAGTCACAGAAATGGGAGATTCTGTAGAAAGTGTTTACACCTTGTTAACACGTGTTTCTTCTTGATCTTCTCCAGTACAGAGACTGAGCCCAGGAGCAGCTCTCCTGTGGACTCGGCCGGCAGTGATGCAGATAAACAAGCCAAACAAAACCACGACAAGGGTGGTGAGTGTTTCCCTTCATCCTTCAGACCTCAGCTGACAACAACCTCCGTCTTAATTGATTTGAAAAACTAATTTTCTCTCTCTCTCTTTTAAGCAGACGTCAGTGCCTCCTCTGATGCTTGGCCGGTGGGAGAAGGGAGGAAGGCTCCCATCGTGGCCTCGGACAGCAGCTCCTCCGGGGGATCCGACAGCGAGGAGGACGACAAAAATGCCGCCGCCGCCGCCGCCGCTGCTGCTGCTCCTCCCGCCGCAGCAGTCGTCGCCGCCTCGGAAACAGCCGGTGCCCCCGGCAACAAGACAGCTGACCTCAAAAGGTTTGCATCTTTTTAGCTGGAAGCTCTGCCGTCACGACGCTGGAGTGGTAGAATCCTCCTCCGTTGACCGGTCCACTCTGCAGCCACACACGAGAAGCTGCTCCGTGTGTCTGTAGAAACGTCTATATTTGAAACATAATTACCACATAGAGGTAATTATAGACTGGATTGGGATTTGAAATTACTGGATTCATTCAGTTTTGCCTTTCTAAGTAAAGTACATCCTGGGAGCTTCTCTGCTACTCCACACAAACTTAAGCTTAAACTGAGATTTGCAAGTTCAGAAGTAAAAGAAGTTTTTAACTCCACAGCTGGCTAGTTACTGGGTAGGAACGGCAGTGTTATTACTTTAACAAATATTGTGAAAAAAATTCAGTTATAGCAATAAAGTGACTTATAAATATACTGTAGGTCAATTTTATTTTTTGGATTAGTCACAATATGTCCCACTTCCATTTTTATCCTCTCAGTTTATAAACACAACATTCATAGTCAGCACTGTCACTCAACTTGTCCATACACTTATGCCCGGTTCAGACTACACGATATCAGCCCGATTATAGCCCGACGCGGCCGTCGTAGGGTGTTGACTCGGATCGGGAACGATAAATGAGTGTCGTGTGCGACAATCGATGGTTTTATCTCGTGTAGTGTGTCATAGTACACGACATCCGACACCGCGTCTGGGACGCCTCACGACGTCCCGACAGAAAGTCTAGCATGTTTTTTTTTTCTTTTTCTTTTTGCTTTCAACGACGTGCTCGATCAGCACAGACGCACACAGCTGTAAACAGAAGCACATGGTTACTTATTATACAGAATGATGTCATCGGACCTTCCCAAGAGCAGCAGGATATTCAATTTAAGTTGTGTCGGAGTAAAAAAACACCGCTGCAGTTGCGTCTTTGCGCATGGAGCATCCCGATGTGCGCCCGCTTTTGTTTCTCCCTGTGCTTCATATTTGTATTGTTTTCCCCCGGAGCCTCGTGGGCCCCTTTACATGGTCGGGCCCGGGGGCTTAGCGCATATTAAGACGCCGGTGCCGGGAGAGTGTGTGTTGTCGGAACAGGGGACCGACGTGTAGTCTGTCACGTGTCGCGGCCGAGTCACAACAAGAATTTATGACTCTCAATCGTCTAATCTGACATAGTGACCATCGTAACCGTCAAAAATATTGTGTAGTCTGATCCTGGCATAAAAAAAGCGAAATTAAGTGCTTCGTTTATTGAGCCCAAAAAATAGAAAATGCTGTTTTCTTTTGCCCTTGCAGTGGGGTCAAAGGTCAGCTATAGAACAAAGAGTGAAGAAATGGTTCAAAGACACTGACTTGAACCTGAAAGTGTGTTGGAGTGGACTAATCGGTAACTGTCTGTTTGTCTGTCTGTCTGTGTCCTGCAGCGAGGAGTGTCCAGTGTCTCTGGAGAAACTCTCTCTGTCAGATCCTCCTAAAGCGTCGGAGCAGCAGCCTGCTGAGGAATCACCCGTAACCACACAGACCGACAGGAAGTACGAGTCTTTGATTACTAATTCTGGAGAAATGTAATGGATGCTGATTTTCTTTGATAGTAAAATTAAAATTTCTTTTAGACTAAAGCTTTTTGCTCACATCACCTAGAAACTTGTGATAAGCATTTATTTTTTGCTATTATCCAGGGCTGTCAAAGTTAACGCAATAAAATTTGTTATAACGCCACTAATTTCTTTAACACATTAACGCAAATTGCAATTTTTTAGGTTGTAGCAGGCTCATATGAAACTAGAAAACCTAACAAATCCATCGGTACCAACCATGTCTTACTAGCTT
This sequence comes from Sebastes fasciatus, assembly GCF_043250625.1. Taxonomy (NCBI): domain Eukaryota; kingdom Metazoa; phylum Chordata; class Actinopteri; order Perciformes; family Sebastidae; genus Sebastes; species Sebastes fasciatus. Next base: position 3,042,856 of record NC_133817.1, on the reverse strand, counting down.
GTCGCAAAGGAGGTTAAATAACGCTTCAAACTTACGCTCAATTTTGGCGAGGAAAAACTGGCATGTCCATTTCAAAGGGGTCCCTTGACCTCTGACCTCCAAATATGTGAATGTAAATGGGTTCTCTGGGTACCCACGAGTCTCCCCTTTACAGACATGCCCGCTTCATGATAATCACATGTAGTTTGGGGCAAGTCATAGTCAAGTCAGCACACTGACACACTGACAGCTGTTGTTGCCTGTTGGGCTGCAGTTTGACATGTTATGATTGGAGCATATTGTTTTATGCTAAATGCAGTACCTGTGAGGGTTTCTGGATCAATATCTGTCATTGTTCTGTGTTGTTAATTGATTTACAATAATAAATATATACATACATTTACATAAAGCAGCATATTTACCCACTCCCATGTTGATAAGTTGTTGAAAAAAATATCATTGTATAGTATGTCAAAAAAAAAAAAAAAAGTCATAGTATAGTATGTCAAAAAAGTCGAAGTATAGTATGTCAAAAAATATCATTGTATAGTATGTCAAAAAAAAAAAAAAGTCATGGTATAGTATTTCAAAAAAAAAAAAAAGTCATAGTATAGTATTTCAAAAAAAAAAAAAAGTCATAGTATAGTATGTCAAAAAAAAAAAGTCAAAGTATAGTATGTCGGAAAAAAAAAAAAAGTCAAAGTATAGTATGTCGAAATTTTAAAAAAAAAGTCATAGAATAGCATATAAAAGAAAATGTCATAGTGTGTCGAAAAAAAAGTCAGTATAATATGTCTGAAAATAAAAAGTCTTAAAAAAAATCTTATATATGTTGAAAAAAAGTCATAGTATATGTAAAAAAATTCATGGTACAATATGTTGAAAAAAGTCGTAAAAAAATAATTATATAGTTTGTAAAGAAAAGTCATAGTATGTAAAAGTTTATGATAAAAAAGTCATGTCGAAAAAATAAAAAAGTCATAGTATAGTATGTCGAAAAACAAATCTCCCTTTTAAGGCACATTTTGAGCAGCTAAAAAATGTGCGATTAATTTACGATTAATCGTGATTAACTCTGGACAATCATGGATTGGCAGCCCTATATATTATATTTTCTGATGTGATATAGATCAAAAAATGAATCCATTTACAGAAAGGAATCTGTAGGTTAATAGTTGGTTGACTCAAAGAACTGCACCGGAAGTGTAATTGACAGTTTTATTCTGTCAAGAACATGTTTGTCTTTGTGTCACTTAACTCTGCTGACATTGTCTGAGGGCTGAAGCTGGCTCCAGATGGCATTGTGTATCTAATTCAAGCAACTGTCTGTGGTTTTCTCTTTTTAGAAAACTTATTTTGTCTTCCATCAGGGAGAGATGAATGCTCAGGTTGAAGGCGTTGTATAGTTAGTCCTCATTACTGTGTGTTTTCTTCCAGCTAAACCCACATCCAGTCCACGCTCATCCTCTTCAGGCTCTGTGTGTTTATGTGACCGTGTGTTCCTCTGTCCTCTCCAACAGAGAGGAAACGCCACCGCCCCAGCAGGAAGTGTCGGTCAACGGGCCGGTCTGAGCGGCCGAGCGGTTCTGCTAAATCCATCAGCGACGGGCCGGCTTCTCCGCGGACTGTCAAGCCTCCTCCAGAGTGGACTTCCCCTTAAATAACCTCACTGCAACTACAGTGTTTTTTCTTTTTTTTACTGAATCACTCGGCCACGTTATTGGACCCTGGACACTGCCAATCGACACCAATAATGAGGCGGCGGCGGAACATGTAAAAAAAAAAAAAAAAAAGAAAGAAAAAAAAGAAATAAGAAAAACCAACAGACAGAAGAGTGTAAGAGGAATCATCTTCAAAGCCTTTTTTCTGATGTTGCACATAATTAACGTGCGGTTTTAATGTAGCAGCGATCTTTGAAAAACGACAGAATCCGAAGGGGTAAAACATCGTCATCGTTATTTTTTTATGTCCTGAAAAGATTTCTCTCCTACTTGCTGTTGGAATCCCATTGTTAGGGATTTTACATCGTCACCCCTGAATGGATAGCACAGGCTAACTTTTAATGATGCCTCAACAATAAATACCTTCTTTTTTTTTTTGAGAAAACATTTTTTTTTTTTTCTTCAAGCTTAAGAAAAAGCACTTATGCAGCCATTTTACTGTACATTATAGCACAATGTAAGTGTTCTACCCTCATCTCTGCTGGCTGTCTTATCTGTCCTCGCACCCAGATCAAGGTTTTTATCCGTTGTTTCCGTTTTTTTTTGTTTTTTTTCTCTCTTTTTGGTAGCTGTTGATGAAAACATCTCTTGTTGTCGTACATCACCAGGTTTCTGAATGTTCTGAAGTGCTTCAGGAGGGTCGAGGAGGAGGAGGAGGAGGTGGAGGGGCAGGTTGATGAACAGAGCTCTAATAGTATTACTGTCTTTTGCTCATGTGCAATAATGTCAATTAGCCATTTTATTTAAAAAAAAATGAAATTCAACATTTTTTTTTGTCTTTTTAAAAAGAATCTGTAGCGTTGGAGACTCATTTGGTGTAGTTTTGGGGGCAGATAAATTTGGATATAATCTCAACTTGATCGATTTTTTAAAAATTCTTTTTTTTCTCTTTTTAGTGCATGTATTGTTCTCTGTTGACCTAGCTAGTGAGCTAAGACCTTCTGATTGTATTGACCTTTAAGTTCTTATTGCTATCCCCCCTTAAAAATCAACCAAACTTTATCTACCTATATACAAATATTATCTACATTTAAAAAGTAATTTTACAAGCAATCTTGAGATTACTATTGTTGTCTGTTCCTTTTTTCTCGCTCTCTATCTCTCTCTCTCTCTTTCTCTCTCTCCACCAAGCACTTACTCACAGGGCGAGAGTGGCATCTGGTAAGAGTGACGCTGTATGTGTTCTTTTTTTTTTTTTTTTTTTTTTTTTTTTTTTAAAGTTTAATTTTATTTGTCTCTGAGCAGCAGGATTGGAAAGAGGGCAGGTCTGGGTTCTGCAGAGCTCCAGGCCTCTTTGGTGTACTTACTTAAATCATTTGACAGCGATCAGGTTCTACGATCATTGTTAAAAAAAAACAAATTTGAAATTAAAAGTGTCTGGTTGACCACATTAATACCAAAAAGCTTTGCTTTGCCCGTCTGGTTGTTGTCTTTCCACCTCTGCAAAGATCCAGCTGCCTGTACAAGGCGGAATTTGTCCCGCCGCCCCCCAACAGGTGCAACAAATCTGTCAGTAGACGAGGTCTCAGGATCCGCTACAGAGCAGCAGCCCAGGAGCTGGTAGGCAACCACTAAACATACCACTGTGTGTGAGCTGTTTTATGATGAACCGATGCTGTAATGGAAGTTACAGAGGTGCTGTATGTGGTTAGACCAGGGGTCAGCAACCTTTACTAGCAAAAGACATTTTAGGCACAAAAAAAAATCTGTCTGGAGCCGCAAAACATGTGATCATTGTGATGAAGGTAACTCAGTTTATAGTCCAAGTATATAGTATATAAGTCTAATGCAGTGAGGGCCAAAGAGACAATGTAATACGGAGTATCAGGGCCACATTGAGGGAAAAAATACCTGAGATTTACAGAATAAAGTAATATTACGAGAATAAAGTCATAATTTAACGAGAAAAAAAGTTGTAATGTGAGAATAAAGTCATAATTTAACGAGATTAAAAGTTGCAATATGAGAATAAAGTCATAACTTTACGAGAAAAAAACTTATAATATTACGAAAATAAAGTTATAACTTTACGAGAAAAAAGTCATAACTTTAGGAGAAAAAGTCATTACGAGAATAAAGTAATTTAACGAGAAAAAAAGTCGCAATATTATGAGAATTAAGTCGTAACTTACCGAGAAAAAAGTTGAAATATTACGAAAATAAAATCATAACTTTGCAAGAAACAAAGTCGAATATTACGAGAAAATAACATGTAAAATTACTACTTTATAATACTATTACTTTATTCTCATATTACGACTTTTTTTCGTAAATATCAGATTTATTTTTTTCCCTCAATGTGGCCTTAATACTCCGTCGTATCATAGACCTACAACAATGATAAATAAAAATGAAAAAGTAAACAAAAAACAGTTATTAATTTCCATTATTAAAAATCCCCAGGGAGCCACAGGAGAGGAGCTGAAGAGACGCAGGTTGCTGACCTCCTGAGTTAAAGGGATAGTTTGGAGAAAAAGACAGGAGTACCAGCACGGGAGCAAAGCAGCGTACTGCTGTGGACGGCTTCAGTATTTTCAACTAAAAAAGCCACCTAAAAAAATCAGTATCCGTTTAAGTGTACTCTATATTTAGAATATTTTCACTGCAGATCCTCACAGCAAAAAAAAAATGTAGCTTTGACCAAATAAATCTCAAAAGTCAGCCGGTGTTAACAGTGGTGGATCACCTGTTCTTAAAGCGGCTCTTTATCACTATTTTTATATCATCAATGCATGAAATTAATTTGTGTACGTGAAAGGTGGTAAACCCACAGAGAATTATCACCTCGCTGCAGTTTCCCTCAACTCTATGGACTGTTTAAGCATTTTTTATCTCATTTATCTCATACTATGACTTTTTATCTCATATTATACTATGACCTTTTTTTTATCACATATTGTACTATGACTTTTTTTGACATACTATACTATGACTTTTTTTTCACGAAATTTACGACATACTATGACTACGACAAACTGACTTTTTCATGAAATTTTCGACATGCTTTATTATAACTTTTTCATGAAATTTTCGACATCAATTTTTTTCATGAAAATTTTCGACATACTATATGACTTTTTTTCATGAAATTTTCGACATGCTATATTATGACTTTTTCATTAAGTATTCGACATCAATTTTTTTCACGAAAATTTTCGACCTGCTATAAAATGACTCATGAAATTTTCGACATACTATATTCTGACTTTTTCATGAAATTTTGCAACATTAATTTTTTTCATGAAAATTTTCGACCAATTTTTTTCATGACAATTTTCGACATGCTATAAAATGACTCATGATATTTTCGACATACTATATTCTGACTTTTTTTCATGAAATTTTGCGACATCAATTTTTTTCATGAAAATTTTCGACATGCTATATTCTGACTTTTTTCATGAAATTTTCGACATAAATTTTTTTCATGAAAATTTCCGACATGCTATAAAATGACTCATGAAATTTTCGACATACTATATTTTGACTTTTTTTCATGAAATTTTCGACAAGACTTTTTTTCACGAAATTTACGACATACTATGACTTTTTCATGAAATTTTCGACATACTATAAAATGACTTTTTTCATGAAATTTGCGACGTCAATTTTTTTCATGAAAATCTTCAACATGACTTTTTTTTCATGAAATTTACGACATGCTATGACTTTCATGAAATTTTCGACATACTATATTCTGAATTTTTTTCATGAAAATTTTCGACATCAATTTTTTTCATGAAAATTTTGCGACCAATTTTTTTCATGAAAATCTTCAACATGACTTTTTTTTCACGAAATTTACGACATGCTATGACTTTCATGAAATTTTCGACATACTATATTCTGACTTTTTTTCATGAAATTTTGCGACATCAATTTTTTTCATGAAAATTTTGCGACCAATTTTTTTCATGAAAATTTTCGACCAATTTTTTTCATGACAATTTTCGACATGCTATAAAATGACTCATGATATTTTCGACATACTATATTCTGACTTTTTTTCATGAAATTTTGCGACATAAATTTTTTTCATGAAAATTTTCGACATGCTATATTCTGACTTTTTTCATGAAATTTTCGACATCAATTTTTTTCATGAAAATTTCCGACATGCTATAAAATGACTTTCATGAAATTTTCGACATACTATATTCTGACTTTTTTTCATGAAATTTTCGACAAGACTTTTTTTCACGAAATTTACGACATACTATGACTTTTTCATGAAATTTTCGACATACTATAAAATGACTTTTTTCATGAAATTTGCGACGTAAATTTTTTTCATGAAAATCTTCAACATGACTTTTTTCACGAAATTTACGACATACTATATTCTGAATTTTTTTCATGAAAATTTTCGACGTCTTTTTTTCATGAAATTTACGACATGACTTTTTTTTAATGAAATTTTCGACATAAATTTTTTTCATGAACATTTTCGACATACTATACTATGACTTTTTTTTCATGAAATTTGCGACATTACTTTTTTTTCATGAAATTTGCGACATCAATTTTTTTCATGAACATTTTCGACATACTATACTATGACTTTTTTTTCATGAAATTTTCGACATGCTATATTATGACTTTTTTTCATGGAATTTTCGACGTCTTTTTTTCATGAAATTTGCGACATCAATTTTTTTCAGGAACATTTTCGACATACTATACTATGACTTTTTTTTCATGAAATTTTCGACATGCTATATTATGACTTTTTTTCATGAAAATTTTCGACGTCTTTTTTTCATGAAATTTACGACATGACTTTTTTAATGAAATTTTCGACATATATGACTTTTTTTTCATGAAATTTGCGACATATGACTTTTTTTTCATGAAATTTGCAACATCAATTTTTTTCATGAACATTTTCGACATATGACTTTTTTTCATGAAATTTGCGACATATGACTTTTTTTTCATGAAATTTGCGACACCAATTTTTTTCATGAACATTTTCGACACTGACTTTTTTTTCATGAAATTTTCGACATGCTATATTATGACTTTTTTTCATGGAATTTTCGACGTCTTTTTTTCATGAAATTTACGACATGACTTTTTTTTAATGAAATTTTCGACATATATGACTTTTTTTTCATGAAATTTGCGACATATGACTTTTTTTTCATGAAATTTGCGACATCAATTTTTTTCATGAAATTTTCGACATGCTATATTATGACTTTTTTTCATGGAATTTTCGACGTCTTTTTTTCATGAAATTTACGACATGACTTTTTTTTAATGAAATTTTCGACATATATGACTTTTTTCATGAAATTTGCGACATCAATTTTTTTCATGAACATTTTCGACATACTATACTATGACTTTTTTTCATGGAATTTTCGACGTCTTTTTTTCATGAAATTTACGACATGACTTTTTTTTAATGAAATTTTCGACATGACTTTTTTTTCATGAAATTTGCGACATACGACTTTTTTTTCATGAAATTTGCGACATCAATTTTTTCCATGAACATTTTCAACATACTATACTATGACTTTTTTTTCATGAAATTTTCGACATGCTATATTATGACTTTTTTTCATGAAAATTTTCGACGTCTTTTTTTCATGAAATTTACGACATGACTTTTTTAATGAAATTTTCGACATATATGACTTTTTTTTCATGAAATTTGCGACATCAATTTTTTTCATGAACATTTTCGACACTATGACTTTTTTTTCATGAAATTTTCGACATGCTATATTATGACTTTTTTTCATGGAATTTTCGACGTCTTTTTTTCATGAAATTTACGACATGACTTTTTTTTAATGAAATTTTCGACATATATGACTTTTTTCATGAAATTTGCGACATCAATTTTTTTCATGAACATTTTCGACATACTATACTATGACTTTTTTTCATGGAATTTTCGACGTCTTTTTTTCATGAAATTTACGACATGACTTTTTTTTAATGAAATTTTCGACATGACTTTTTTTTCATGAAATTTGCGACATACGACTTTTTTTTCATGAAATTTGCGACATCAATTTTTTCCATGAACATTTTCAACATACTATACTATGACTTTTTTTTCATGAAATTTTCGACATGCTATATTATGACTTTTTTTCATGAAAATTTTCGACGTCTTTTTTTCATGAAATTTACGACATGACTTTTTTAATGAAATTTTCGACATATATGACTTTTTTTTCATGAAATTTGCGACATCAATTTTTTTCATGAACATTTTCGACACTGACTTTTTTTTCATGAAATTTTCGACATGCTATATTATGACTTTTTTTCATGGAATTTTCGACGTCTTTTTTTCATGAAATTTACGACATGACTTTTTTTTAATGAAATTTTCGACATATATGACTTTTTTCATGAAATTTGCGACATCAATTTTTTTCATGAACATTTTCGACATACTATACTATGACTTTTTTTCATGGAATTTTCGACGTCTTTTTTTCATGAAATTTACGACATGACTTTTTTTTAATGAAATTTTCGACATGACTTTTTTTTCATGAAATTTGCGACATACGACTTTTTTTTCATGAAATTTGCGACATCAATTTTTTCCATGAACATTTTCAACATACTATACTATGACTTTTTTTTCATGAAATTTTCGACATGCTATATTATGACTTTTTTTCATGAAAATTTTCGACGTCTTTTTTTCATGAAATTTACGACATGACTTTTTTAATGAAATTTTCGACATATATGACTTTTTTTTCATGAAATTTGCGACATCAATTTTTTTCATGAACATTTTCGACACTATGACTTTTTTTTCATGAAATTTTCGACATGCTATATTATGACTTTTTTTCATGGAATTTTCGACGTCTTTTTTTCATGAAATTTACGACATGACTTTTTTTTAATGAAATTTTCGACATATATGACTTTTTTCATGAAATTTGCGACATCAATTTTTTTCATGAACATTTTCGACATACTATACTATGACTTTTTTTCATGGAATTTTCGACGTCTTTTTTTCATGAAATTTACGACATGACTTTTTTTTAATGAAATTTTCGACATGACTTTTTTTTCATGAAATTTGCGACATACGACTTTTTTTTCATGAAATTTGCGACATCAATTTTTTCCATGAACATTTTCAACATACTATACTATGACTTTTTTTTCATGAAATTTTCGACATGCTATATTATGACTTTTTTTCATGAAAATTTTCGACGTCTTTTTTTCATGAAATTTACGACATGACTTTTTTAATGAAATTTTCGACATATATGACTTTTTTTTCATGAAATTTGCGACATCAATTTTTTTCATGAACATTTTCGACACTATGACTTTTTTTTCATGAAATTTTCGACATGCTATATTATGACTTTTTTTCATGGAATTTTCGACGTCTTTTTTTCATGAAATTTACGACATGACTTTTTTTTAATGAAATTTTCGACATATATGACTTTTTTTTCATGAAATTTGCGACATCAATTTTTTTCATGAAATTTTCGACATGCTATATTATGACTTTTTTTCATGGAATTTTCGACGTCTTTTTTTCATGAAATTTACGACATGACTTTTTTTTAATGAAATTTTCTACATGACTTTTTTCATGAAATTTGCGACATACGACTTTTTTTTCATGAAATTTGCGACATCAATTTTTTCCATGAACATTTTCAACATACTATACTATGACTTTTTTTTCATGAAATTTTCGACATGCTATATTCTGACTTTTTTTCATGAAAATTTTCGACGTCTTTTTTTCATGAAATTTACGACATGACTTTTTTAATGAAATTTTCGACATATATGACTTTTTTTTCATGAAATTTGCGACATCAATTTTTTTCATGAACATTTTCGACACTGACTTTTTTTTCATGAAATTTTCGACATGCTATATTATGACTTTTTTTCATGGAATTTTCGACGTCTTTTTTTCATGAAATTTACGACATGACTTTTTTTTAATGAAATTTTCGACATATATGACTTTTTTTTCATGAAATTTGCGACATGACTTTTTTTTCATGAAATTTGCGACATCAATTTTTTTCATGAAATTTTCGACATGCTATATTATGACTTTTTTTCATGGAATTTTCGACGTCTTTTTTTCATGAAATTTACGACATGACTTTTTTAATGAAATTTTTCGACATACTACTATGACTTTTTTTCATAACATTTTCGACATGCTATATTATGACTTTTTTTCATGGAATTTTCGACATACCATCAATTTTTTTCATGAAATTTTCGACATGCTATAAAATGACTTTTTTCATGAATTTTTCAACATATGACTTTTTTTTCATGAAATTTTCGCCATCAATTTTTTTCATGAAAATTTTCAACATGCTAGACAATGACTTTTTTTAATTAAATTTTCGACATACTATACTATGACTTTTTACAAGTTTCTACTATACTATGATTTTTTTGACATTCTATGAGTTTTTACAACTTTTTATGATATACTGTACTATGATTATTTTGACATAAGATCGCACACCAAAAGAAATGGGCACAAATGGCTGTCTGAAAGGTATAATAAAATTAACCTAAAGTTACTTTAACAATGCTCAGCTGTAATGTGGAGTATTCATAATGTAAGTTGTCACATGCAAAAAATGTTTGGTAAACAGGTATGGTCCTTTTAAAACCAGCTGACAGGAGCTACAAGCTGCTGAACAAGGAGTGAGAATTCAACCCAAGGAACATATAATAACTGGACTCAAAATATACCAGCATGAAGAACATTCCTACTCTAAAATAGCTGATATTTTAGGATGTTCTGTTATTCGAGGTGCCACCTGGTGAAATTAGTCGATATACACACACAACACAGATGAACATTTAAACCCACAGTTTTTATTTGAATTCTAAAAACTATATTGACATGATTGACAACATAACCCGGCTCAGAAAGTCATCTCTAATAAAAAAAAAAGAAGAAAAATAAATAAAAAGTATTATGTCATGTTGTTGTGGTTAATATTAGCTGCTGTAGAGCGTTACCACAGAGAGAGATGAGTGAACTAGAGAGTGTAAAGATGAGCTGAGTCTAACTGGATGCAGACTGCAGTCAGAACACGAGGACACACCGAGTCCTCCCACAGGTCGGGTTCTGGCTGCTGCAGCAACTCCTGCTGTCACTCCGGTCCATCTGTCTCTCAGAGGAAGAATTATTTTAAGATCCACAAGGTCAAATGAAACTTAACGATGTTTGGTCGTGATGTTGGCTGTGTACGTTAGTTTGGATCAGGCAGCTACTGTCAGGGAACGGGGTACCATTAAATATTTAGTGACAAGATGGCAACCAGTCCTACGACAGTGTGTCAGGCCGGGCGGAGTGGGGTGATATTCTGAGAAAAAACTCAGAATTTCTGAGATTAAAGTCATAAATTTATGCGAATTAATTTGAAAAACTCTATATTTTTGGTCGTGTTGTATGCCTGCAGTTGATGACTTAATGAAATTATACTTCACAAAATCACAAACATCCAGTCTTTGAAGAGACATTGCTGTGAATTGGGCCTATTCAGAAGAAAATAACAGTTTTGAGGTTTTTGTCCCGTAAATTAGTTTTTTTTTTTCATGTAAATTTACCTCTTAAATCTCCGAGAATATCAACGTTTTTTCTCGTTTAATTTACCATTTAATTCTCAGTGAATATCAAAGTTTTTTCGTGTAAAATTACCATTTAAATCTCAGAGTTACTGATAATGTGTAACAGGTTGATTGAAACTTTCAACCAGAGTGCACTGAACAACGTTTGTGAACCCACCATATTCCCAAAAACTTACTAAACATAATAAATACATATAGTATGTTTGAAATATGTGATTAATATAAAACTATTTTTGCCTACACCGTGCATTTTAAATGAACTTACCGATATTCTTCAGTTAATTATGGAGGCTGACATACAGCACATTTAGGCTGCCACATCTCGTCGCTGACTATTTAATGGAACACTAAAGGAGGTCCGTTAAGCGAGCAGCAGAACCCGGCACCAGGAGAACTTCATGTGTGGACATTTATTGTGACTGTAACCTCCATCCAGAACATCCCATCGCTGTGGGTGAGCAACACCGTCAAATCCAATCCTCTCCCACTAACACACCGTTTCCACTCTCGCATTAATGGTTGGTATTACGTAAGACAACCGTGTTTACAAAAAAAAAAAAGATTTACTTGTACATTTTTCCAAAAAAAAAAAAAAAAAAGCATTAGTCACATTAATACAGAAATAAACAAATGGCACATTGAATTCCTAATTTAAAAATAAAGTGGTGCTTCAGGAACTTTCTTACTGAGGAGACAAGTTAAATAAATTACTACCATAAACGTTACATACAAATCTGGAGTAGTATATACAAAAAGGAGTTATTAGACACAAAAAAAATCTACAATTTTTAAATTTTTAAGTTCAACAAAGACAGCAGTAGAACCGTATTTTACATAGCAGGGTTAAGAAGTGTGGGTCTGAGTGGTTGTGTGTGTGGAGGTCATGGGGTCGGGGGGGGGCTGATAAACCATTGACATAAAAAAAGTGACTTGATGTTTGAAACCTTCCAGCTAAACGTACTGTTCCTCTAGAACTCTAACGGGTGGAGACTCGTCTATGTACAAGCTTCAACGAGTGACGCTGACGCATCTGAAACAGGAAGAGGGAGTCTGAGCAGCTCCACACGTTTCCATGTTGCAGCATCCGTGAAGGAAAGATTCTGCTATTATTCAACCTGAGTCTTATTTCCATAGTTGTGGCCATTTTCCTCCCATACATATTAAGCTAAATAAAACATTTAAAAATACATTGTACGCAATAAAAATGCACAAAAGTGAAAACAAGGTTATTTTTCTTAGCTCATGGGGTGAGCAGTGTGTGAGCCTCCTGAAGCTTTCCAAATCAACTTGAATTTAATCACACACTCGTCTAAGAGTCCAGACCAAAGTAAACAGGAAGTAGCCTCCTGGATTAGCTTTTGTAGCTAGATAGTTTAGGGATCTACTTCCAGGGCGACCTGCCGGCTGCCTGTTCATTAACCATAACCATACATTAACCATACAGCTGGTTGTATGGAGGACGCAACCTGCCAAAATAAAAAATAAATCAATACATGACTCAATAAACATCATTAAATATAGCAAAAATAATATTAAATATAAATCTAGCCATTAATTAATTGATAAAATGTGACATATTGATATTTCTGTTTTTAATTTGATTCTTTATTTATTTGTATTAATTCCCTTATTTATTTGCTCTTGTTTATTTTCTCTTTTATTTATTTATTTTATTTAAAATTTATTTATTTATTTTTGCATTAATTTTTTAATTATTTAATATAATTTTTTTAATGATATGTATTTATTTATGCATAATTTCCCTTTGCAATTTCCCCCTATATTAATTTCCCCAAACTTATTTATTTCTGTATTCTTCCCTTATGCACATCTTTACACATTTCTTTTAAAATTTATTTATGCATTTGCATAATGAGGCAGAAATGTATAAAGTAAAGAATACATAAATAAATAGGGGAAATAAATAAGAGGTGAAATGCGAAGGGAAAATCATGCATTCATTCATAAATAAATAAATTTAAAAATTAATAAAAAATATAGATGAAATATGTAATATAAAGAAAAATTAAGCAGATGAGTAAATAAATAAGGGAATTAATACAAAGATGGCTACATTAATTTTTAATATTACTTTTGCTACATTTAATGACATGTTTATATATTTATCGAGTAATTTATTTAATTATTTATTCATTTTTGCAGTTCCGTCCTCCATACGGTTGCCCCTGCTTTACCAAATTGGCTTGCAGTTAGCTACGATAGCTAATCTAGTGCGTTTGAAATTATTTCTGTATTTAAAATGACACTGGATATACAGTTTATTACTTCATTGTTTGCTGGAGACAGAAAACGCAACTCCGGCAAATAAGAGACACATGTAGCATGTCCTATAATGGACACAATCATGAGAATAAGACCTGGGCTGAAAAATACCTGAAGTGTCCTTTAACAAACATCCAGTTTCCGCCACTCAGTCGAACGTCCATCTCTAAAAATCTCCCCAAAGCATCCCATAATATCACTCTGTTCATTAGTATCCCTCTTCTTAATCTCCTACCTTCCAGATCTCCTTCTATAGATTGTTTTTTTGTTTTTTTGAAAGATATCACTACAAAATAAATCCCTCCTTTTTCCTTCAGCATCCCTTAATAAATCTGAATGTTAATAGTGGTTGTACTGATGATTAGAAACACACACTCAGGTGGAGAGCAGAGTTTAGCTTAGTGAGTGAGGGGAGGGGGGGGGGTCGTCTACTTTGTAAACACTCTCAGTGAAAAAGTTCACCGACACTCAATATACCTGACGGACTCCGACCGGCTCTCCTGGTTTTTGATCTCCGCGACTGATTCATGGCTTTCACAGTAATATCTCCGTCTCCTGCTGAGGACCGGTGATGATCTCTTTCTGGTACAAATTTGAAGATTTTGGAAAAAAGAAAGAAAAGGAAATCCTTCATGAACCGTTGAGGAGCTCCTTCCTCCTCGCCGTGCAGCTGCCGCAGCGTCACGCTCAACTTCCTGTGAAGCTCCTTCTGGATGTTCCTGCGACGTCAGGCAGTGAGAGCTGTGAGGACTGAGAAGGAAGAGCGTCTCGGCTGTCAGCGTGTCGATCTTTTAGATCCTGTTTCCGGAGCAGTCTGACGGGTCCTGTACGTGCGCGGCTGCAGCTCCTCCGTCATTCCTCCCCCGGGGTGTGTTAAAGGGCGAGCAGGGTTAGTACAGGTGGGTTTACAGGTGGAGGGTCTGGAAACATCTTCATGCTGGTCCGAGCTGCAGGACGCCTTTAAAATCCAGACATCCAGCGCACATAGTGGTCAGACTGTCGGGGGGGTGGGGGAGCTGCAGCTGCTCGCTGAGACGACAGCAAAGTGGTTCTTTTTTTTTTTTGTCTTTTTCCGATTTTTTTTTTATAACAAAAACACTGAAACGTTGTGACGCGAGGTTATTAGTTCAACACTAGCGAACAGAACAGAGCTTTAAGTGGTGAAAGGCCCCTCCCCCCCCCTCCTCCCTCCAGGCGGAGGTGTGTCTGTCCCGTCAGGTGCCGCGACGCCGCCGCCGCTCATTCGTCCTTGGGTTGCATCGCTCCCTAAAAGAGTCCCGCCTCCTCCTCTCTAGGCGTCTGACAGGCAGTTCTGGACGCTGTCCATCCACAGCTGAGCGTTCTGGCTGTCCTGGGCACAGAAGTTGTACACTCGTTTGGTCGTCTTGAGCTGAAAGAAGACGGGAGAGAAATTAACTCCAGATATCTGAACACATCAATACAATCATCACATAAAATAAGGTAAAGAAGCAAACTTTTGCCTTTCTGTATCGTATATAGGGATGCATCGATACCGATACCAGTCGGGTATCGGGTCTGATACTGTGCTCATGTACTCGTACTCGCAAAACGGCTCCGATACAACGCCACCGATACCACTTTACGGTGGTGCGCCCGACCTACTATTAAGTAGGGTCAGATTTCACAATTTGCGTGTTACCTTCTAGACACAACTGTCAACAAACCGGAGACAAGATGTCTTCAAAGCCACCATCGCTGGCAGTTGCATTTAGATAAAATCCGTTATTGACACCGATACATTCGGTTGATTAAAAAAGGACGACGCTTAGCTGCTACATGTACCACAACAATTTAGGTTTCACTTCTATTTATCTGCTGTTGTGACTCCAACGTGCAACGTGACGGGTAACCATCATGGAATGATGTGTGAATAAAGGGAGGTCTCTCCGTTCCTCTCATGCTGATTAGACAAAGTGAAGTGAAGGTGAACTCACATCAAAAAAGGCTTTCTCCTCGATGTTCTTCGGCGCTCCCATGGTAGGCGTTCCTGGAATGATGGACTCCACCTCGCCCAGCTCGATCATCCCTTTGCACTCCTTGTCCTGCCGGGTCTCGTAGTATCTCAGCTGGAGACGGGGATGGATTGTTAAAAACACTAAGAAGGTGAATCCTTTTGAATTTTCAAAGAATGTATGGGCTTTAACATTGAATCCAGTCGGCTCTCCGTCTCACCTGATGTTTGGTCTTGTCCAGCACAAACCACCGTGGTCTCCATGGTTTCAACAACGCCCCTTTCTTATACAGGATGCCTTCAAAACTCCTGATGGGAGAAGGTCAAAACAAACATGAACAGATGTTTGACAAAGCGAAGCCAGTTCAACATACCCTCCTTATCCATACCTGTCTTCTCGTTATCTGGCTTAACTAACCCTAAACACCGAGATCACGCTAAACCGTCCTACGACGCTGGTCATCAACTCAAGTAAAGTAAATCACCGCCAGGGTTTCCCAGTCTGGCTACGAGCGAGTTCACATAAAACGGGAGGTGTTTGCAGTTTATGACCAATCACAAACATGGACAAGTCTACCGTCAGCTCAGCAGAGCAGCAGATTATACAAACTATGTATGTGTGTGTACAGACCTGTTCTCGCTCTCCGTGCTCTGGAACTGGCTGTAGAGCGTGCTGGTGCTGGGCCGACCGGCGACGGGGGTGGAGGTGGCGCTGGCCTCGCAGTCCATAGCCAGGTTGATGGAGGATCCCACGCCGGTCTCCTGCAGGTAGACGCCCTGAGAGCGCCGCTGGTGGCTCAGGTTGGACGACATCAGCAAGGAGCTGGAGAACGACTGCTATGGAGGAAGGAGAGGCGGGGAACGGGTCAGGTGATAAGTCTACTACAGCAGACCCAAGGTCTACATGTGATCATCTCAAGTTGATTTACATATTGAAAACAAATCAACGGCTTGCTGGGAAGTAGGAAGTAGAAAACCTTCAGTATAATTTAAAATGGTCCGTGGTGCTAAAACATGCAAACACCACCGTGTGGTCCTTTAAGTTCTCAACTGCATTCTGCTTTTTCACCACAAGATGTCAGTGGAAAACATCTCCCACCATTCATCTTCAACAAATGTGACATGATTTGATTAATGTGTTTTTAGCTTATATTAACTAGAGTGAATAATACTGGAAACTAAAAAAACCTAATGAATCCATCAGTACCAATTCATTATTAACTGTGCAGTTTATCAGCTATAAAAAATACAAAGAGATCCAAAAAATGAAACCGTTGGTCTCACCTTGCTTTCCAGTTTGGCCTCGGTTCTCTGCACGGTCTTGATTTTGTCCCAAGTGTCCTTCCACTTCTCCGACGTCTGGCCCAGCTCCGCCTCCAGACTCTGCAGGTCCTGCAGCAGCTTGGTGATGGCGTCGGGCACCGCCTTGCTCAGGCTGTCGTAGCACGGCCACACGATGCGCCGCTGAGACTTGGGGCCGCTGTCGGGTTTGTCCAGCGTCTCCTCCGCCACGCGCTCCTGCCGGCCTCTCAGCTCCCAGTCGTAGGACGGACCCTCCGACAGGGTCTCCTCCATGTAGAAGTCCCACACCTTCAGGTTGGAGTTGAAGGTGTACGGCCGCAGAACCTGGAACACACACACAATACTCACTTTAGCTAACTTTATTTCAATGCTTCTTTGAATAACTGAGTTGTATTAAATATTTAGGAGCTTCTTGTCGGGTGCAGCGGTCTCACCTCCTCGTCTTCAGGAGAGAACATGTAGTTGTAGAAGACGGGTGTTTTCTTGTTCAGTCTGTCGATGTAGTCCCACACAGACTTAAACACCTGAGGGCTTTTCCTCTCTCCTTTCTCCTCGTACAGCACTCCTGCAAACACACACACACAAACACACTCTCTATCAGACTCTCTATCTACGACTGAAGACGGAGCAGCGATACAGTTACTCAAAATAAATGACAGAATGTCAGAGAAATGTTCTTACCCAGCTCGATGCGTTCGTAGTCGGAGTCGAGCAGGAAGGTTCGGAAGCGGTTGGACACGTAGTGGTAGGCCAAGAACTTCAGGTAGTACTGACTGAACTCAAACTCCATGGGGAACTGGAGGTGGATCTGAGGGTGGGGAGGAAACACAGGTCAGGGCAGCAGAATATTTACAAGTGTCACAGACAGCGGGGTCACGACTCGGGGGCCACTGAAGCTAAATGAAACCACACTTCCTGCGCGTGATAAGAGGGCAGAACCCACGTCACGGATCGGCAAAACAGGAAATAAAGTCAGACGTACAGGTAAACACACAGAGCATTAGAATTATATATAGTAAGAGGAAAACACATATATATCATTATACACTGCTTCTGGACTCTAACCCAGAGGTCAGCAACATGCGTCTCTTCAGCTCCTCTCCAGCATCTCTGCTGTGAATAAAGGCAGAAACCTCAGTTTTAGCGCTGCTGCAGACTCACCTGGTGGACGCAGTCGAGGAACTGCAGGAAGACGGGGGTGAAGCCGCTGCTCTGGCTGCCCAGCGTCTGCGCTCCGCGGTGGCTGAATCGGTGGCCGAACGACAGCCACTCCTTCTCCACCAGCAGCCGGAAGCCGTCGAAGGTTCGGTAGTACGGATCAGACAGCAGCTGCACCAGGGACACCACCTGCACACACACACACACACACAGCAGCATCGTGTCACACTGAGCCTCGCGCTGAGAATCAGGAGTTAACGTTTCTGGGTGTCGGTCAGACCTGCGTGGTGACGTCCCAGCCGTCCTCCAGGCTGACCATGACTGATGAGCCCGTATCCAGGAGCTCCACCACCAGCACGGACACCTGCAGCACCCTGTGGAGCTGCACACACACACACACACACACACAGGGTCAGTAAGAACAACACTCAGGGGTCGCAGTAAATGTGCTACAGCAGCGAGCACTAACCAGAGCCATCCACTCAGAGTCCTCCAGGCAGCGCAGGAAGCTCATGTTGGGGTCCGTGGTGGAGGTGCTCGGCACGCAGGCCTTCATCAGCTTCTTGAAGCTGTTCTTCACCTGCCGCACGTCGCACACCTCGATGGGAACCACCTCCCACTGCTGGAACGAGTCCTGCTTCCCTCCCTGGACGCAACAACACCGTCTAAGTTAACACTGGGAACTCCCAACCAGGCATACGTACTGGCATACGTACAAAGTGCTTTGTGGAAACGAGGCGTTGACTGTGGTTACCTTGAGCTGGGCCTTGTCTCCGATGATGTAGAGGTAGGCCTTCTGCTGGCGGAGAAACAGCGCCTCGCTCGGCCCCCCATTGGACTGCGGAGAGTCTTTCGCCAGGCGCGTCCCCACATCTGGGTTGTAGGCACTTAGACGCCCGCTGCCCCGGATACTGCCCCATTTACCTGCCACAAACACACACAAAGTAGAGTCTTCAAAGGAACCCCGACATGAGAACACAATCATCAAGGTTCATGTGGCGGTCATTCCCATGTTAGAAAGAGACATTAAAAGATCGGAGTGATCCTTTAAAACACACTGATGTGTGTGTGTGTGTGTGTGTGTGTGTGTGTGTGTGTGTGTGTGTGTGTGTGTGTGTGTGTGTGTGTGTGTGTGCGATGTCCACAGCGACTGACAGCCATGCTGGTAAACAAGGCAGAAAGGATTGAGAGAAGTACCCAGCCCGGTCACATCTAGCTCTGTGACCGCTACGTTAGGCCGAAACAGAGTCGACTCAGATTGCTGCTGACATTCAACAGAGGGAAGAATCAAACAGGAAACAACAGACAGGACGTCAGACAGCAGAGCTGCAGCGGCAGCATGCACTAACAACACACCGTTAGTCCTCAGAGACGGGAGGAACCGCGGCAGACACACGGACGCTACGGTTAAACAGATGGGATTGGTTAGACAGGAGGGGAGGGGGGGCGTGGCCTACTGTACCTCTAGGGGTGTTCCTGGCCTTGCCAGACACTTTGGGCTGAGAGAGGGAGATGACTTTCGCCCTTTGACCCAGAGCTGAGGTCAAACGACAGAGGAGGCCAGTTAACCAACAACGCCACACAATGGAGGATGGTTTCACTCACATACATACACGCACGCACACACACACTAAACATGCATTCATCATCCTCCTCGTCCAGTCCCAGTTTCAGTAACAAATTTAACACTTGAAACACAGGTCACACATTTTGTTTTGAAACCAGGAACTGCAACAGACTGAAACTAACAGAGAAACTACGGGAGGACACTACGGGAGGACACACGGAGGCGTCTCACCTCCTCTGCTGAAGGTTCCAGGAACGTCCTCCTTGGTGCCCATCACCTGCTTCATCAGAGCGCCGATCTTGGGCTGCCTCAACTTGTCTGAGGAGTCTGTTGACGCCACGGTCCCAGAGACAGTAAGACATAGCGTTCCAACAAATCTACCAACAGTCTTCTTGGTAGATTTTTTACACCAAAAGATGCTGTGGCGATTTTACACTACAAAAAATTTAACCGATAACCGACCCTCGTAAACTGATTATTAACCGTTAACCGACAAGATAAGTGCGTCTCACGTTAGCAGCTGTAGTGCTGCTGGAGGCTGCGTGCTCCCCGTAGCCACACACATATGGTGAGACTGTTAGCGCGGTGAAACTTTAGCGAGTTTCCGACAGACCGGTTGTGTATGTGGCGGCGGTGAGTGTGGGGTTTGTCGGTGGCGTTCTAGCTGTGGACGTAGCTGTAGCAGACGGTGTGTGTACAGTTTATTTGTCGGTAAATAAATGCTGCAACTCCTCCGCTCAAGCGAGCTCAAGACCGGAGCCAAATTCGACATCTCCGTAGTTTGTATAAGCACGTTACCGCTGCACTGAATCAAAGATGACTGAGCCAATCAGATTTAAGCAAAAACAGCCCAGTCTGACAGGCAGCGTTCAGCCAAAGTGCCGTCATCGACAATTGCCTAGTTCGCCTATATGGACGCGCCGGCCCCGGCTGTGACGTACAGGCGTAGAGGCAGCTCTGCGTAGGAGTGTGCGTTCAGTCGTACGTCTAGCCTTGCTGTCGACGACATTAAGCTCGTTCTGGCCTCTCACACAGAGAGGCAAACATTTTGGCTGCTCCAAACATCATGAAAAACACTCAGCTCAATTTGTTTTTTTATAAAATCTGAATTTTCCTATTTAGAAAACAAAATCGGGGAAACAGTCTGGAAACAGAAATGTTTTTTTCACACTGTTTTCTTTTTTCCATACTTATCCACACCTGGACATTACTAGTGACATGTCAGTGTGTGTGTGTGTGTGTGTGTTGGTCCACCCACCGGAGGTGCTCATATGCGTGGAGGTGAAGCCGCTGAGTGTGTTCCTGCCGCTGCTCTCGCTGTAAGAAGGCATGGAGCTGATGATGGCCTGCAGGTACTTCTCCTGCTCCAGACTGGTGGAGTCGGCCTGGGAGGGCACTGCACAGGAAAAGGAAACACATGAATGAACCTTTAATGTTTCAGGTACATCTCTCTCTCTCTCTGCAACAACTTATGAGACATTATAGAGCATGGGGATGGACATCATATCTAAGACCATATACAAAATGCAAAGAGGAATGAACTCTTTTTACCTGAAGCCGGGGCGTTGGGGGACTTGAAGAAGCCCACCACCCCCTTCGCGTGGAGGCCTGCAGATCGCAGCAGGACGGCCTTGGTTCGTGAATTCCTCCAGCAAACCACGGGGAAGCGATTCTGCCGGTAGCAGCGGCAGATTCTCTGGATAGTCGTGTCCGGGATGCTCTGAGGTACAATCAGCAGGCCGGGGTAGCTGTGACACACACACACACTGATTAAGCACTGATGAAGAGATGGCCCCTCGTCTCTCTGCGTGTCGTCTTCCAGCGGGGGCTCTCACCTCCTGCAGACGGTGTACATGCGGTTGACGGTGGAAATCCTGAACGGCTCGTTTTTAGAGCGCGTCAGGCTGTTGCTGAGCGTGCCCAGGCCCAGGCGCTGGTAGTCGCGGCAACAGGCGCGCTCCACGACGTTGCTCATGGTCTGTCTGTCGGATGAGCGCATGGTGGAGGAGAGGGTGAGGGAACTCTGTTCTACTTCCTCTGAAACTGTGGAGGCACACAGGACAAAGACATTGAAGACATTTCACCACCTAACATGGTTCTCTACAGGCGAGCTAAATGAAATGTCCTTACCTGAGATTTCATCCTCATCCAGCTCCGACTGGAAGCTGCTCCGGTTCTCCCAGGTGGGAGGGGAATACTTCTTCCTGGTCACGTACTGCCGGCCGATAGTCCTCTTGGCAGTCTTCACCAGGTTTTTGGAAAGTGTCCTGACAAAGACGAGGAGGGAGAGAGTTTTAAAAATACTATCACTGTGCTGATTCTATCCCATTCAAACTCGGCATCCACTTCCTGTTGGGTCTTTTAGCAGCCGACAATGAGCTGATTTGACTCGATGTCCTTCTCTGTGCATAATGGACGGCCATGAATTCAGTGGTGTGTCGCTGGTTTAGCATGCCGCACCGCCACACTCTGGATTCATGTGTCTGAATGGAGGTTTTTTAGCACACACAGACACAAAACAGAGCAGAGATGGAAACAACAGGGCCGATAAAACGGCTGCCACATTTTCCACTGATGAATTATTCAGAGGCTTTTCCCATGCTCCTTTCACTCTACGGAGAAGGACGTGTGTGTGTGTGTGTGTGTGTGTGTGTGTGTGTGTGTGTGTGTGTGTGTGTGTGTGTGTGTGTGTGGTCGGGGGGGTTGGGAGAGGACTGAGAGTTGGTTGCTGAGACTTTGAATAAAGAGGAAACTAAAAGGTACGAGATAAAAACATAAAGTCACATCGTGGCTCGGCCACGGTTTTCATCAATATATTATTTTCATCAAGAAACTCACATTTGAGGCTTCATAACGTCACTAGAAGATTACTCTTAACGCACCTAAACCATAAAGTAATGTGTACATACATATTATAACAGATAGTAAGTGTAAATTGAAAAACCAAGTAGTCAAAAAAACACAGTAGAAAAAATGGTAATAATACAAATAATAAAAAGATATTAAATACAAAGATTTCAAAAAAATAAAAATATATACATATATAATACATAAATAATATTATAATAATAAAGAAATATAAATAAATTAAAATAAAATAAAGTAATATGTACATATAATTACAGACAGTAAGTGTAAATTGAAAAACAAAGTATTCAAAAAAGTGAGGAGAAAAATGGTTATAATAGAAATAATAAAAATATAATATTAAATAAAAAAATAATAATAAAATATATACATATATAATATAATTTAAAATAAATAAATACTACTACTAATAATAATAATAATAATAATAATAATAAAAAAGAAATATAAATAAATAAAACTAAAATAAAGTAATATGTGAATATAATAACTGTTAATTGAAAAACAAAGTATTCAAAAAAAGGGAGGAGAAAAAACGGTAATACAAATATTGATAAATTCTACGTGGACGGTTCCTTACTTGAGCGACTGGTTCTTGTCCTTGGTCTTGTGCTCCACCACCATCTTCCCACACTGACCCACGGTGAAGGCGAAGGTGCCCTGGACGTGCTGAGGATAGCGCAGCTTGTGCATGTGCTTCCTGAAGACCTCGGCCAGGTCTGACGCCACCTCCTCGTCGAACGCAATCTTCATCAGCTACAGACAGAGAGAGAGAAAGAGAGAGAGAGAAGCGGTGAAATCACAGAACAGTCAGCAAAAGGAAAGAGTACTGTAAGAGGGACTGGATGGTTGTGATAGGAGCTGAGAATGTGAGAGTACCTGGAAGGTGCAGGAGCGTAGCTGGAGCCCCTCCTGGACAAACTGGTCCATGGGTATAGTAACTGAGATCCTCTTCTCCTTGGTCAGAGAGGCGATGGGGAACGAGCGAGTCACCACCTGCTCACCCACTGCAGGAGGAAGACAAAGAGCAGGGTTTAGAGGACCCACAGACCTTCTCATGGAAGCTTTCACAGTTGAGTGTGTATCCTCTCTCACCCAGCGGGTCGTTTGGCGTGCCCTTGAAGATGAGCCGGTAGGTGGTGAGGAAGATGGCGCCCTCGGCGGGGAGCAGAGGCGGACCTCCCATCAGCCCCGTGGCCTCCTCGCGGCCGTCGGGGATCAGGTGGACCCGCATGCCGTCCATCACCAGCTCCTCACCGGGCAGCAGCGTCGGCCTCAGCAGCTTGGGCTGCACAGAGACAGGAGGAGAGGTTAATGATGACATTTTAATATTCATGAAGATGTTTTTTAGTCAAATATTTATATGCATTTATTTTATTTTTTATTTATTTATTTTTTATTTATTTATTTTTGCACTTATTTTATTATTTTTGTTTGTTTGCATTTTTGAGTGACTTTAGTGAATCCGAATTAACCCTTTAAAAAAAACAAAGTCACACAATAACACAAACAAACAAAAATAAAAAAATAAATGCAATAATAAATAAATATTTAATAAATAAATAAATAAAAAATAAGTGCACAAGTTAATAAATGCATAAATAAAATAAATGCATATAAACTAAACCGATCGATGCAGCGGTAGACCAGCTAATCCTGTGTTCTGAGAGGTAAAATTACTGTTTTTGTCAATGGAGTCTGGTGGCTTTGAAGACAGTTATATACCAGCTTCAGTTCCCCGTCAGAAAGGGCTGTCTGACAGCGAGGTAAAGCTGTGAAAATATTCTAAATATAGCGTACACTTAAACTGATATTGACTCTTTTAGGTGTCTAAAATCCGTTTAGCTGCTGCCTACGTCCACAGCAGTACATTGCTTTGCTCCTCTCTGTTTCTCCAAACTCCATCTACTGTACACTGACTATGGAGAAGTAAAATAATCCAAAGTATCCCTTTAAGGGGTCACAAGCTGCTCTAAACTGCATGGTGTTCCAGTGGGAAACCCTGTTTAGTTATCTGGGCTCAGCAGGATAACACGACTGCACGATGCTGATACTCGTTACCATTATTCATTCATGAAACGGCAACATGCTGCACTAATTAAACGTGGCACCTGCTGCAACTGTTATATACAATAGTCCTACAGTATACATACACTGTATATTTCATGACCAAACAGCAACCACTCCACTCATCAAAATCTCATGCGTTCAACACAACCATGCTGAGGTTACTGGCTCGATGACCTGAACTGTTTGGGAGGTTTTGGAGCAGAAAATGACAGAGAGGCTGACTGACACAACATGATGTGGATAGCTGGGATCTTGGCAGGGAGGATGTTACAAACAATAAAAGATAAATACACAGAAAGAATAAAATAATAAGGACTGTTTTGAGGATCCAGATCTTTATTACAGGACTCATTTTTAGATTAAGAGGCCTCCGTAGTAGAAGCTGTTGAGCTTTTTCTGAATACCAACAGTATGAAATATGCAGCTGGCTTTGTCCTCTGGACCTTTACATCACTTCCTGTCCCCCCAGTGAGGCCCGGAGAGCTTCCTAAGGAACTCCACCTCTTGATAGGAAATGAATTACAACTTTGTGAACCTGTTTCCTAATCTGTTACGCAACACCTAATGCCACACATGTCACGCTCTCCAGCTGCAATCCCACAGCAGAGAAAGGGCAGTTTCCTTTGCAGGCATTTAAACTGCTGAGAGCTCTTTAGCTGAAAGTAGCAACACAAATGCTTTGTGTGTTTCTGCTCAGCCTACAATCTCATATCCACTCGCTGAACTGATGCCGCCTGCTCACGACATGAGCTTGCATGTTAGAAAAGAACCGGGTGACAGGACATTGTGAGAGCAGGGAAGCAGGGAGGAAAGACACGTTCCACTCAAGTGTTTAGTGAAATGACAAAACATGTCACGTTAAGCTCAGTGCAGCCGCCGTCCCTCTCCGACACACTGCACGCAGGACTACTGCCGTGTTCAGACCGAGAGCGATGCAAATTTTCACCTCGCTTTACTGCCCGGCGTCATTTGTGTTCATACGCTTTAGACGCGCCAGAGAGGAGAAGGAGCTTGTCTCCATAGATACAACACCTTTTTAACCTCTGTTGCTGCTTTGTACATGTTGTTGAAGTCCCACATATGTCAGAAAACCAAAACACCGTCATGTCGAGCTGTATTCACATACAGCGCCGTTGCACTGACTGTATCTAGCAAGTCACACGTCGCTACTGCAGTATGAACTACATAAAAATGCCGATTTGTAAAAAGTCTGAGTTCATGTTTTGTGAGGTCTATGCGCAAGACAACAAGCAAACAACTTTTAAAATGCTTGTTTTCTGAATGGAGTTTGGACCAATCAGTGACTAGGCTATACTAACATTGTAGCTGCTCCATCAACACTCAACGTAACGTCATCATCTAGGCATAAATACGGCAGAGACGTTGTTGAAAACGGATCAAAAGGATGCCGAAATAACTACATCATGATGCCGAATAGTAAAAAGTCGGAATTCATGCTTTGTCAGGTCTGTCCGCAAGATGACAATCAAGCAACTTTTAAATTGCTAGTTTTCTGAATGGAGTTTGGATCGACAGACAGCTACAATATCTTTTTTCCTCCCTTCCTGATTCAACAACGTCAGTGACAACAGGAGGATAATCTCAACGCTGATAGGCATTAACGACACAACGTCGCCCGGTGCGAATTCGCCTCTTTGCATTGACTTTGTATGAAATCGCGCCGCACGAAAAACTTGCTTCGCTCTTGGTCTGAACACAGCATAACAACAGCACCCTTCAGACTGAAGGCACTCAGCTGTGCAGGGCCTCGGGGAGCTGCAGCAGCCAGGCTGAGCTCCACCGAGCCTCACAGAGACCACAACAAAGGAGAGCAATCACCCAGCATGCACTGCTCAAGGCGTGCTGTGAGTCACACGGTTCTGTCTCTGTGCGGACAGACGTACCTGCTGTGACACTGTGAGTCTGAGCTGTAGGGATTGGTGGAGAGGGGAGTGGGCGGAGCTGGCTGGGGTTCTGCGTGGCCTTTGTCCAGGGGGACGTAAAAATAGGAATTGGTTACCTTTTGGATCGGAGGCAGTCTCTTACTCTCCCTGTGGACTGCGTCTAACGTCTCGATGTGCATCTGAACGATATCTGCGCAGAAGGACAAAGATGGAGGATGAAGTGACAGATTTTTGTGGTAACAAAGAGAGATCAGCGATGGTCGTCTTGGTCGCCTCCGTACCTGGTATCATGGTGTGGAGAGCCTTCAGGTGCTCGTTGGTGACGCCGCTCTCGTTACACACTTTGTCTACGAAGCGGTTGATGAAGCGCACCACGGAGTTCGCCACGTCGGAGCTCTCTGCGTCTTCGAAGCCGCTCTCTGTGTCGTAGCTCTCCGCCATGCTGCCTGCAATACTACGAGACAAAGAACAACGGCTGTGAACATTTACGTTTCTATATCTACACAACCAGCTTTAGAGAAGCGCCACAGCAGAAAACAAAGATCCTTGATTCCTTTGTGCGTACCTGTTAGTGACGTACCTGTTAGTGACGTAGCTGTTGCTGACGCTCTCCACGTCTCCGAGGCCGGAGCTCCTCAGCAGACGGTTCTTGCTGGTGTCCAGCGGCAGCAGCAGGTAGCTCATCCTGTTGGCGTAGTGGATTGCCTGGCTGAACACCGTGCTCTCCTCCTTCTGCACGCGCTCCGTCTGCGACTCCTTGCTGAGCGTCGGCCACAGCCGGCTCTGCTCAGACGCCAGCTCCAGGGCGCTGATCTCCCTCCCGTCGCCTGCCCCGTCGTGCTGCTCCTGAGAACCAATCAGGAGGAGGAGATCGTTAGTGATTAATCATCTCAAACGGCTCAGCAGGCTGGGACACTGACTCATTAGACTACTAGCTGTGGTGGCAGATGCACCGAGGACCATCATTCATCATGTTCACTCTGAGTGTGACGGAGATGCTCACATAGTTGTTGTGCTGCTCCCCCTCCTCCGTCTCCAGGTACAGAGCTCTGATGTGGTTCTGAACGTCGCTGTAGAACATGGCCTCCCAGAACTGCATGGTGGTCCACACCATGTGCTCCTGTACGCAGCTGTAGGCAAACTGAGTGATGCCTGCGCCCATTTTCTGTCAGACAAAACAGATGTTTATGAGGGAGACAAGAACTGGAGCACTCATGTTCAGACAAAGACACACCACCAACCCCAAAATCCCCTCACCACGACGAGGGAACACTGGGTTTTTAATGGCTTAATGAGTTCTTTGCTGTGGTTAAGGCTGAATTTGGGAAATGTGGGATGACTTTGGTGATGCTGGATATGAACTTACTCTGCAGAAGGCCGTGACCAGTGGAAGGAGGGCAGCTGCAATACCGTGTTCATCTATATGCGAGCAGTCCTGAACAGAAACAGAGAAGCAATGAATGATGTGACACCTAAAACACAACTACATTTAACATACTGTATATCTTCGGAGGCTAATTATTGGATTATTCGTAACACAGGTAGATCTCGTATGTTAGACCTTCTAAACTACTTCTCCTTCAGCAGCATTAGAGTCCAGCTGAAATTACAGATGTGATTTGTTTTGGCAGTAAAAACTCAAGTCAAAGTTAGTTTTTTTAATTGTCATTTTGTTTTAGCCATGCTAGGATGAATAGTGATGACTTAAGTCATGGGCGGATTATGGGACGGACAGCAAAACGCCCCACCACCTCTCCTACATGCTGTAGGAGCAAGACTCACAGATACTTTATAGTAGTTTCGCCTCTTTTTGTTGTTGCTTTGTGTCTCTTTGTGGTCATTTTGTGTCTGTTTGTAGTTGTTTTGAGTCTCTTTGTAGTTGCTTTGAGTCTTTTTGTAGTTGCTTTGTGTCGATTTGTAGTCATTTTAGTCTATCTGTAGTTGCTTTGTGTCTCTTTGTAGTTGCTTTGTGTCGATTTGTAGTCATTTTAGTCTATCTGTAGTTGCTTTGTGTCTCTTTGTAGTTGCTTTGTGTCTGTTTGTAGTTGTTTTGAGCCTCTTTGTAGTCACTTTGAGTCTCTTTGTAGTTGCTTTGTGTCTCTTTGTGGTCATTTTAAGTGTGTTCCTGGCTGGTACATGACTTTGACATTTTGTAGGGCCCCTGGGCCTGTGACTTTTCCTCTAGCACCACCCTCACTTCAAAACTGCAATTTGTACTTAAATAATACTTTACTACTTAGTAATACTTTGGCTTATAAACCAAATACCTGCAAAACTGACATGACATTCCCATCAGCCTCAGCTATCTTAGCTATCTTATTTATCTTATTTATCTCGATGTTTTCCTGCCATGTTTCACAACAGTTTAGGACAGTTTAGAGCATTTAATTCTAAGTTTCTTTTATACCATACCATGATTCTAATGGTATTCTAGTATTTGCAGGCTCACCTGTAAGGTGCAGTTCATCATTCGGACAATGTAGTCAAACTGCTGGTCATCCAGCACCGCTCGGTTCTGTAGGACGTGCTGATTGAGCTCCTGGGTCAAACAAATCCGGGCTGCCCGACCCTTCAACGCCCGCAGTACAGCCGGCATTAACTGGACAGGAGAGGAGGAGAACAAGCACGACAGCTCAATCACACACAAAAGCAACTGTTTTGTTTCTGCTAAGTAGGTATGCAGCGTGTTTGTGATAGAGTTCACCAAACGTTCTGTAGGGAACTCTCCTCAGTCAGTCTGGTCATGCATCAGGAATGCGTCACTCTTACCTTCTTGGCCTCCAGCATCTTGTTCTCAAAGATGTATGTGATGCAGTTCCTGACCACCTCCAGCCTGCGGGCGCTGTTGGCCATCACGTGGCCGTTCCTGTCCACGGTGTCTCCTGCGGAGACGTGGGGAGAAGTTGATCAGACACTCATTCATCACTGCGGCACAGAACTCAACCCCATTAAACCCACACTGTGAGACAGACTGTCGGGGTGAGGAGTTCGCACAGGAAGTTTGAGGGTGAAAGTGGAGGTATTAAAGTTGGTGTTAACCCAACACCCGCTGCATTTCAACAAACTTTTGTCAAGTGTTTACCACCTTCTGTCTAACCGATGCCATTTTCACACTTTAAAACTGCACGTCTTCTTATTTCAAATGATCCAACACAGTCCCAGTCCTCTCCCCCCCAGCTCACCCAGTGGGGGCCCAGATGGCACCATGCCCTTGACCTCCGCCTTGACCACGGGAGGTGCCGTCTTGAGCTTGGCGGCAGCGTGGTCGATGAAGAGCTGCACCGCCACGTCGTCCAGCGAGGGGAACGGCGTCTGATTCTGTGCACTGTTCTGGCTGTTCTCCGACGGCCGCTGGACTTTGTGCATCGCCACGGCGGGGTAAGGATTCTCCTGCAGGGAGGAGAAAGAATAAAGAAGAGGAAAACTGGTGAGATAAGGAAAACAAAGAAGCGAACTGAACAAAAAAAAGAGCTCTAGGGGACAAGGATATGTCTCATGCTGTTAGTTATTAGAGACAGGGAGGGAAGAGAAACGTTAAGAAAGATACTGGGCCAAAACAGTGAGAGAGTAGAGTCTCTAAAGTGGACTAACAGGAAAACAGCAGAATTAAAGATAAGTAATAAGTATTCAATTTCATTAGAGCACATACGTTTTTGAAGAGCTGCTCAGCCAGCTCCTTGACGTGGTTCATGACTTTGTGTGGACAGGTCTCCTCTTGTCGTATCCGCTCCCCGTGATTGGCCACCAGCTGTGGAAACAGGACAGGCCTTTTCATACCTGAGCCACGTTATGTTCTATATACTACAGTCAAACAGTGACAGACAGCCGTGCACTATGTGCTGCTTTAACGCGGACTCACGTCATCAAACAGGTCGGTGGCTCTGTAAGGAGGCCCTCTCTCTGACACGAAGCCTGCGAACGCCATGCCGTCCAACACCTTCATGAGGAAGTCTTCCTCCGTCAGCGACCTCTGACCGAGGAAGGCAGCCTGTGGAAAACACACGTTACTATTACTGATGTCTTTCTCGTTTCACAGCTAAACAGTTCACTACAAGATGATTCTGAAAACATTGTAGAAGATAAACAGGCATTACAGTAACAGAATATTGATTCATATTTGATCAGCGCTGCCTAGTTTGACCATTTGATCGGAGTTTGTAAGTGATTGACAGCTGCCTCCGTTGAATAAACACCCAATGGGAACGCTCTCTCTCTCTCTGAGACGACCTGTGATTGTCCAAAGTCTCCTGTTTTGGACTTTTTGTAGTCCTACTTCAGCCTCTTAGTGGCTTTTTAACTGATAGTAGTCGCTACAAGTCTAGTTTTCTCTATATCTTTACAATATGCTGAAAGGTTATTATAGAATTTGATGCCTAAAAGATATACCGCCTACTGCCGCAGTCACTCTTTCTCTTAAGAACATACAGATGTTATCATATGCAGTATTGTTTACAGACCTTGTGGAAGCGGATCACTGGTTCTGGGTGAATGCGGATGATGTGTAAACACCAGCGATAGCCATAGAAGAGCCGAGCGAACAGCCACAGGAAGATTCCCCGGATCTCCTTATCCTGAAACACACACATACACACACACACACACAGTCACACACCAAAACTGATGAATAACGGAGTAAGGAACTGAACAGTACACAGAGTCTGAAGAACTTCATGGATCCTGGACCTGCAGATTTCATCCAGTTACATTTTTTGTTTTGCTAGTTAGACATCAGACCTCTAAGAGCAGCAAGAGTGTTCAGACGTTTGACTAAATCTGCCCCCTTTAGACAACAGTTTTAGTCTGGCTGTAACAATAGTTTACTCTGGAGACGTCTCAGATTGCAGTAATTCATCATGCTGTCTATTATAAAGTGTTGCCTCTTGAAGTTAATGCCCAGAATGTGTCATTGTGACTTTACTTCTCACAAGAAAGATAACATAGAGACATAATTAAAAAGTGTCTTACCTGGATCTTGAGTGCGGCGGGTTGGGTGGAGAGCGGGGGAAAGGCCCGATCAGCCATCTCCAGCTCTGGATCCAAAACCTACAACAACAACACATGAAGCCACCATCAGTCACTATCTACAGTACTACACTTATCTCTACTGTAGCTTGTTCCTAGCTGCTGCATCAGTGGAATTCTGGGTAACGGAGTCGACCCTGAGAGAAATCTGGTGACTTCTAGTAGCAGAAACTTACCAGGTACGTCTATCAGATCAGATCTTGACTATGACTTGCCCCCAAACTGCATGTGATTATCATAAAGTGGGCATATCTGTAAAGGGGAGACTCGTGGGTACCCATTGAACCCATTTACATTCACACATCTGGAGGTCAGAGGTCAAGGGACCCGTTTGAATATGGCCAACATATCCAGAAACCATCAACAAATATTGAATAGCCTTCGGTGTCAGGCCATTACATGAAATTCAATCCGGCTGATGTGTAAGGAGAGCTCAGCAGCTAAGCCCTGATTCACGGTTGCTGCCCAACAATCTACAGCATCATCGTTCCCGTAGCCTTCATCCAAACCAGCTGCTGCATTTCCAGGGGAACGTTTTCTACACAATGCAACTGATTAAAGACCCGCTACCCAAACCCCACGATCAGTCATCCAGCTTTGCAGTTATCCTGTCTCTCTCTCTAGTGTCTCTTTCAGGGAGGGAGGTCAGTCATGATTCTCAATACCAAATTCGATACCACGGTAAAAAGTTTAAATTCACTGACATGGTGACATTTCACTGGGTAAAGGCTACCAGAGGTGGGACCAAGTCATTGTTTTGCAAGTCACAAGTAAGTCTCAAGTCTGTGACTCAAGTCCCAACTCAGGTCTCGAGTCCTAAACAGGACATATGCGCTCTTCATCAAATGTAACGTCATTTTAACAGCAGAGTAACTGGATCCAACTGGTGCTTAGTAACATAACGTTAGAGGATGCTGTTGGATTGGTTCTAACTGAGTGGATCTGGGGAGTTACGTGTAAGATAATCAAATACAAGTCCCAGTAACATTCACCGGAAATAAAGAGACCAGAGTTCAATAGATTTAGCAATAAGCAACAAAAGATAGAAATTCAGTTTGTTCAGTTCAGTTTTTCCCCCACGAGTGAATCCTCTTATCGAACACAGAGGATCTCTGCATCTCTGCATCTCGCTGCTGCATGGCGCTGTTGTGTGTGTCTGTGTGTCAAACTCCGACAGAGAGCAGAGGACAGAAGCAACCGCATTTGGCGCTTGGCGGGTGTTAATTTCGAACCTTGTAGGCATCGTATCGTACTCCGGTACTGTAGAAAACGAGTACCGTCACGTTTTTAGAATTTTGGCATCGACTTGGTACCGAAGTGTCGGTTCTCGTGACATCCCTAGTCCGTACACACAGCCCTGCTGGCTGAGGACAAAGTCCCATAACCCAGTGAACTTGTTCCCAGCTCTCATTCCATCAATGCAGAGCAAGGACCACAACACACAAGAGTCTCCAGGTTAGAAGCCATAAAGCACACGGAGCAACCAGTGACACAAACAGCCCAGAACACAAAAACATGTGGGATGATCTCTAAGTTTCACAAGAAAACTATTTTTTTATTAGATCCGATGTATTTTGAGTCATCTCAGGAATTCTCAGTCTCAGCGGCGGCCCCGGTCAGTGTGTCGAGGTTCAGCGTCCGCCTGAGGACACTTTGACACACAGCTGACGGTGGGAGAAAATATGCTGATGTTGGGATTGTACACAATATTTTAGTGGTACAACAGTTCTTAAACTGGGATTACAGATCCCGTCTGCAGACAGAGAGGCTGCATCTTCAGCTTCTATTTTCTTAAAGTAACAAAAACAGGACATTTCTTACGGCGCAAATATTTCAAATACGAGCGAGAGTGCGTGGGAAGAACGTGATCGATTCCCAAACTTTTGGCTCCTCAACAGCATCCAAATACACACTGGAGCAGAGACAGACACAGCAGTGGATGCCAGCTCCAAATAAACACATGCTACCCTCTGCCTCGGTGACATCATCACATCTCCAAGAACTCCAACGCTGTGCAACCAGCACAGAGGGGGAAACTGTTCTCTGGTTTGTGCCAAACTTTTACCAGAAACTCATCAGTTATATTTCATACAGAGAGATAATAATCCTAATAAAGTGAGTCATCATGTTGAAAAACGTGACTGCAATCACAACAGCTGCAAACAAACTGGACTATCAGGAAGGGATGACTCGGCATCATAACACACGTGAGGAGGATTTTCCCGCAACTGACGAGAAGCAATCCACTTCTTATAAACATGGATTGTTTTTGGTTTTTAACTTTAATGGTTTCATGTTTACTGTTTTACAATATTGAGTTTCTGTGAATTAAAATGCAAACACTTCTACAAATGTCTCTGAATATAAAAAGATAAAATGAACTTGCGGTTGTAGAGTACGCCTTCGCCAACCAGTCAAGTGTCAGTTTGCATCCATGTCTGTCCAAAATATCATCACCTCGTCATTTTATCCTGTCAGATATTTGTGGTTAATTGTAATAATTAGCATATGAATTCTTGAGTTATGGCCAAAAATGTTTATTAGAGTCTCAGTAGACAGGTGGTATCAACTTTGCACAATATGGACACTGCAATTTTTCTTCATTTCGACAAAAAGCCAAAGGGATTGTTTCATTGGGTTTTGAATTATTGCAGAAAATAAGCTCTATAGCAAACACACGTTTATGATACTTACACGTTTTGTTCAGCAAGATAATCTCCACTAATGAACACCACTTTTATGATTTTTGAAGTGTGAATGCAATCGCCAGAAGTCAAAAGCTAACGTTAGGCTACAAACAAACTACACCACGGTTGCATGAGCGCAAGTCGGCGTGATGACGTTTCGTCGTCTCATTTAGCCACTTGTTAGCAACCGCCTTATTTAAGACACATAAAGGCTTCACAATTCACCAGTGGGGTATTTACTGACGTATTTTATATCGTAGAACAAAACGTTAAAATCTCTTCATCTTCTTAATTTTTCTTTCATTTCAGGCATCTAACTAAAAACCCATCGACTTCCAGACGAGGGAACCGGTCTGAAGTGCTAAAATGCTAACTCATCTCCAGGTTTTAGGACTCATTCCTGCAGCTCTCTATTGAGACAGTAAGAGAACAACAAATGTCCAGGACATTGACGTGTGGCTTTGGCTTCACGTTTGGGGTTGTTGTCTTGCTGGAAAATAAATGTTCTCTTTATTTTTCTTTTCATTTGTGGAGATTTGTTCTCAATTTGACATTAAAGAGTAGTTTATAGCCATGCTGGTGTAGCAGCATGTCTCTAGGGATGGAAAGGTCAGTCAGTCGGTCGGTCCACTTTGGTCTAGACTGACATATCTCTACTGGATGTTAGCGTACTGATGTGGCTGTGGACTCTCTCGGTCTTCTGGCAATCGGTGTCATAAAATCCTGATCACATAACACTGTTAATTCAATGCAGTAAAAGAATAAAACATGAAGAAGTTAAGGGGAGCGAATACTTTTTATGAGCGCTGTATAATTCTGTAAACAAACAGTGTCATCATCACTAGACCGTTTACGTGTCTGCAGCACGTGCAGATCAGCATGACAGCGAGATCATAGCGCTGCTAGTGATGCTCATTGTCAACATGATGGCACCCTAAAACCTGTCAGGAGTCTATCTGAGACCAGACCCATTATTCCTTATTATGTTCTACACGCAATCAAAACCAGTTTATCCAGTAAATTGATCATAAACTTGAGGGCGACTTCCTGCAGCAGCTCCATTGTGATCCACATACCTGATACAACACGTACCACTGTTTTACAGTATCATCCCACGTTTGTTATCAAAAGGGAAGCAGGATATCATGTAGATATCAATACGATAACGAGGAAGCTGTTTACACACTTCAGAAAGCGTTTCTCAGAATGGGCTGGCACTGGGATACTGGGATACTGGAAGGGGCTGCAGGATGCAGTAAAGTGGTTGATACGAGCTGGTGTTATCTGAAGTGTTTGATATGAACACAATTAGTGCCGTGCAGGAATAGTACCTAGGACATTCTTTACTATGTGTGTGTGTGTGTGTGTGTGTGTGTGTGTGTGTGTGTGTGTGTGAGGGTGATCTAACCACTTAAAATTAAACTAAATCCCAAAATAAAAACACACAAGACTTAACTGAAACTTAAACAATTCAGAGCCCTTTACTTCACTTTTTGCACACTTTATTGAGATGCAATTTTTAAGCGCGGGATAAACTTCTCAAATTCAGGTGTGCAAAGCTTGTAGACACTTACCTAAGAAGACTCAAAGCTGTAACTGCTACCAAAGGGGCTTCTAAAAAGTACTGAATACGTTTTTGAATTTTAATAAATTTGCAAAAATGTCTAAAAACATGTTTTCACTTTGTCGTTATGCGTTATTCAGTGCAAATTGATGGGCAAAAATGGCAATTTTATCCATTTAAAATTAAATCTGCAACACGATAAAATGTGCAAAAAAGTAAAGAATACTCTCTGAAACCACTGAACATGTTTTACTGTATGTGATTTCTAATTTCATTTAGAGAGACGGAGAAGATTTGTAATGTTTTTTATACAGTTTTTCTTTTTTGAATCTTTTACAAACGTCCAAAAGTTGCACTAAACTTAATTAACAAAAAAAAATTTAATAAAACAATTAAAAAACAAATAAATAAACTTAACCTCAACCAACAAAACAAATGTAAAAATTTTTTAAAAAATAAATAAAATAAATAAAATAAATAAAATAAATAAAATAAATAAAATAAAAACTTAACCTGAAAAAGTAATGCAAAGAAAAAAGAATGTAATAAAACAAATAAAAACAATTAAAAAAATAAATAAACTTAACCTCAACCAACAAAAAAAATGTAAAAAATGTAAAAAATGTAAAAAATGTAAAAAATAAATAAAATAAATAAAATAAATAAAATAAATAAAATCAACCTAAAAAAGTAATGCAAAGAAAAAGGAGGAAAACAATCCTTCAAGAGCTTCCTGGCATCTCCACCCATAAAGCACCGCTGGGGAATTTACTGCTTGGTAGAAACCACCCACTGGATGTTAATGAGACTTCCCAGTGCTCACTAGTAGTAGTGTGTGTAATTATTATGGGATGTGTTCAGACAGAGTTTAGGCTGCAGCTCTTACCATGGAGAGCGCGGTCTGGATCTGCTGGAGGAGCGGCTCAGGCAGCAGGGAGATGTGGACACACTCGGGGATGGTCACCGTGCCGCCGTCCAGGTCAGCGATGATCACGTCCAACTGAAAACACACATAAACACACTTTTCATCTCCCGAGACTGTTGATAAAAGCACAGCAGCGTGTAACTGAAAGACAAAACGCAGAGACGAACAAAGTCGTCTCTGTCGACAGCTGCTCATTACAGGACGCTTCGCCATCAAACAACCAAACAGAGTCCCATTTCACTGCAGACGGCGGGAAAGGCTGCCCAAAGGATAACCTCTGACCCCTGACCCTGACGGCTGCTCCTACATTTATAACGGGCATGTTGACTACTGTACAAAACACAGTGTCTCCTTGTGATGCGAGACAATGAATCCATCAGGGCAGCCCGCGGTCGGACGGTTCATTACACTCTCATCAAGCTTTAATAACAGATTATTTCATCCTGAGATCTGGACAGTAATTATTGTCATGTATATGTTGGTATCATTTATCTTGGCAAGGTCTGTAAAGAGTCTCCAGAGATAGGCAGGTTTATTAAAAAAGACAGATGAACCATTGCTTAATGGGTCAGTGAGAGTTTATATGAAACCTTCTCTCCATTGTAATCAAAACTCAGATCATGTCCGAGTAGCTAAGGCGGGTATATGTTAGTATATTACAGGGTTCCTTCATCAAGTTTATTAAACTATGGAACAACACATTCAACTTTGCTTTTATTAAATCACGTTTCTGTCCCACAGCTGAGCAGAGGTGCCGTTGTTGAGACAACACACTCCCTACGTCTCTTTATCTGTATGTGTGAACATGTGATTGTCTCTGTGTGATGCATTTTTCACTCACAACCAATAAAGTTCACTTCATCTTATCCAAACTTACAGCAGCAGAACTTACCAATTCTTGCGTCTCCGAACGAAAGAATGAATTGACGCCGATGATGAAGGGGGTGGGGGTGCTCAGGACCTCTAGGAGTTTCCCCGGCAGGATGGGAACGTAGGTGAAGCTGAAAAGGGGACACAAACAGGAAGAGGTTTAGCACATCTGCAGTCAGCTAAACCCATCCTGCTCTACTCTGCTTTACCTATTAGATATTAGACCAGACGTGACCTGAAATAAAGCAGGAACATCCAGAGAGAGAACTGAAGACCGAGGAGTGGAAACCCACCTGTATTTGAGGGGGAACATGATGGCCAGTAATCCCCGGCAGGCGTCCGTTAGTCTCTGGTAGCTGCTGGACAGGAACAGGATCTTGTGTTCCGTCAGGGCGGCGCAGAACAGATACAACACGTTGACTATACCTGAGGGAGAGGAGAGCACAGACGAGGCATCACAGAGAGAAACCTAATCCATAATCAGATGTTCTACCAGAAGACGTGTTAAACTAATGATGTTAATAAAAGTGTGCTGGGACTCATCACTGAAACAACATTTAGACGTTTTAATTCCTCTATTACTGATCGGC
This sequence comes from Sebastes fasciatus, assembly GCF_043250625.1. Lineage (NCBI taxonomy): Eukaryota > Metazoa > Chordata > Actinopteri > Perciformes > Sebastidae > Sebastes > Sebastes fasciatus. The sequence continues at coordinate 3,004,744 of NC_133817.1, read as the reverse complement.
ATTGTCTGAAATTAACTTTTTTCACTTCTTGCCACTGTGGCAGGCAAGTATTTGTTTTATCTGCCACTTCTGAAATCTCTGCGCTAAACGAACATTTTAGATCTGATGTTTGATATATTTTACAAATAAACATTATATGCATGGTAAATTCCAGTGTTTCCAGTGAACTACAGTACTGTACTGTACTTATTATGTATCTGCTATTGTCATCTATAGTGGTTATTTGCATAAAAAACTATTCAAATGATTAGGTTTGATTAGGATTATTGTATTTTTTTTATATATATTTGCTTTGATTAAAAACAATCTTGTCATCAGTAGGTTTAATGATGTATTATAAGCTGCTTAGAGCTATTTTATTTTTCTCTCTAATATCTATTTTATATTACTGTGAAATGATCTCCTTTAAAAAACTGGAAAAAAATATTTTACTAGATTACATTTGAACACATCACGATAAAGTTAGAATTCATCTTCGCCCCAATACTCATTTTCATCACCCACTGAGCAGAGCTTGAACACACCATACTGTAACTCAATGGCACCTCCGTTAATGTTAGTAGCTTCGTTATTTAACCAAGCTTTAACCTGCTAACAGCTAACGTTACTAACTCTCCTGCTGCTGATTTCAACACAGATTTGTTGTTTATTATCAGGGAATAATAGGGTGCGTCCCCTCAGGTTTAGTAGCGCCACGCTTTTGAGCGTTTTCTTTTCTCTTAACCAAGACTTCGGTTCTCTATTCCAATCCCTAGCATTTTCCCTGCCTGCCAAAGTGGCCTGACGATTTTACCCGCCACTGCCAGCAATTTGCAGTTCTGGAAATTCTGTAAGATAATACAAAATGTATTCGATAATTTCCAGGTTTGTTTGGGTTTTTTTAACAGCAGAAGTTGGGAAAGGTACTAAACTTCAGGACTAGGCAGTCAGTAAAATATAACACATTTTACACGGTCATAGAAACCCTTCTATCATTACTAAATCTGATTGAAATCATCAGGGTAGAAATCTTCAGCTATAGAATGAGTTTGACTAACTCTGACACCAGGATTCATTCATTGCATTTATCATAATCAACGTTTAACAAAAACATGAGTTAGATTCATCTGGAAAAAATACTATTTGGAAATGTTGCAGGTGTGGAATTAATCCCATATTATAGTCATGAACCATACCGAGCTGTCTGAAGAGCTGGGCCACGGTGCTGCCGCTGACGGGGAGCGCGTCATCGATGGGAGTCTGGATAACTTGCCGGTCGCCAGCACCTAACGTTATAGTCCTCTATAGATTAAGAGAGACAAAAGAGAGGAGAGAAAAGAAGGATTGAGAAAACCAAAGAACGTATGGTGTTTTCTCAGAAAAATCAGGGGGGCTTTTGACAGCGTGGTTTAATCACAGTTGTGCTTGTCCAGTGAGCAGCGTGAGTCAGCGACAGAGAAGAGATGGAGAGATCCCAGAAGCTTAGCAGGTACATCACATATATATAACACAAAGCCATTCAAGCCAATCGGGACATGAATGGAGCCGGGCGGGACTCCATGCCAACGACCTTACTGCAAAAAAAACAACGGCACCACCGTATCAATGAGCCTTTATGGGAGGGAGAAGTCCCAGCGACATGGCAGGTTATCATGCGCAGGCGATTTTCCACAGCAGTCTAATGCGAGTGCAAGTGGAAAGTAGATTGATCAGGGTGGAATCTGTATGGATGATTCATTTAGAGCCGTGAAGCGTGTCCTGGGATAAAAATGAACATCTCCAACATCTCCAACACTTCGTCTGATCTGACTCACAACAAAGTGTCTCTCTTACTGCCTCCTATAAAGTTCCATTACAGATAACCAAATTGACTTTGTAAAAACTGGAAATCTATTGTGCTCCTGACAGAAGTCAAAGCCAATAAATATCGACTTGTGTGTGGGTTTGGATAACAAGCGTATCCGGGAGTGGGAATGGGGATGATTTAGACTGCGAAAATATAAATCAATACAGCACGAGCACGAGTACAACTAAGCAGCACAACATATGAGGTAGTTTGAGGCAAGATCACATGACTACTGGACACAGTGTACCTTGGGGGACATGATTTCTATATATATACATGAAACATTTCATTTGACTTAATGTGTACAAATCAAATTTCAAATTTCCTTATGTCAGCCTGGGCTGCACAATATGGACAAAATAAAAATCCAGATATTTTTCTCAGATAGTCACAATTGCTACGGAAGCCCTGAGATGCAAGTGAGAAAAAAAAAAAATATGGTGATCCATTTCACAAAAAGTTTGATTGGTTTCTGAAAAAGAGCTGAAGTGGTTCAAATGAACCCAGTCGGTACGGCTGTGTGTAGCTGGGAGGGAAACGTGAAGCTTTATTTCATGCTCTCTACAGCAGCAGCAGCAGCAGCAGCAGCAATAGCGTCAGTAACCACAAGGCGAGCTGTTAGCGACTCAAAACTGTGATCCAACATCTGATCATCGGGTGTGTTCAATTCAATGTTTGGCTTTTGAGATTTGATAATAAGGGGCCAAAGGAAGGCTACAGGCTTTGTTACTAAGCTATGGCCTCTAACTCTTAAACTAACTGAAGGTGTTAACCTAAGTCCTCATTTTCAAGCAGTATATAAATATGTAAACCTGTAAGCCTGTGGGCACCGAGGAGCGGAGGCTGCTGTATGAACAGATAGTTAATCACTATGTATTAAATCACAGTTTTATGTCTTCATAGGAGAACTTTGCTGACAAATACTGTACATTAATACACATTAAAATGGCCTTACAGCTGCATACAACTACTACAATTATAGTGTGATACAAGACATTTATTAAATGTTTATCTACTGCTAAATAGAGGGACATAACGTTAGGACACACTTACATAAGCTGTGTTCAGACCGAGAGCTGAAATATTTCAACCTCAAAATTCGCGTGTCACTAAAGCCTGTCAGCGTTGAGACTCCTCCTGTTGTCACTGATGACTGACGTAGCTGTAGCTGTCTGTGGTCACCCAGAGCTACGATAGTACATCATATCTGTACAGAGACCGGACCAAACTCTGTGTATAAATGTATATGTATAAACCACAGACTGTTTATGGTAGAAACAACAACGTCGCTGCCGTATTTATGCCTAGATGACTTTATGTTGGGTGTTGATGGAGCAGCTGCATAGCCTGGCACTGATCCATCCAAACTCCATTCAGAAAACAAGCATTTTAAAAGTTGTTTGCTTGTCGTGTTGTAAACAGACCTCACAAAGCATGAATTCAGACAAATCGACATCATAATGTAGTTATTTCGGCGTTTATTGCCAGCACAATCTGTTTATTTTGGGTTCATACCGCAGTGGTGGTTTGCTAGACACAGCACTGTATATGAATACAGCTCGCCGCCGGGTGACGTTATGAACCCAGACACGACAGCGTTTGGTTTTTCTGACACATCTGGGACTTCCACAACGTGTACAAAGCAGCAACAGTGGTTATTTCTTCCATGGTTGATGGAGGAAAGAGAGTGTTGGTATCTCCTCTCTGGCGCGTCTAGCGTGAATGAACACAAATGATACGAGCAGTACAACTCCAAATGTCGCTTCGCTTTTGGTCTGAACGCAGCATTATACATTTATTTTATCTCATCTCTATCCAGATTATATGAGGAAGAGTTGAGAGGCTTGTACCAGATGTAATATGAAATGAATGATCAGTTGTCGGTCACATATTGAGTCCGTATCAAAGCATTTTGATTGGCTCTCCTGGCTGCAGGAGGTGTGCATGGATTGGCTGATGGGGGAATGGGTGGAGAAAAAGGAAGCTGGGGAAAGGAAGCTCAGAGCTGATTGGTAGCGGAGGGGAGAATGAAGTCAGGCCGGCGTACCAAACTCTCCTCTCTCTCCTCCTGGCCCGGCTACGCAAGCACCCAGCAGACACCCACGCACGCACGCACGCACACACACACACACACACACACACACACACACCCGCAGGATAAGACACAGGTTAGAAACATCAGGAGTGAGGGCACCGAATGCCCAAACTTAACAACAACATGGCAGTAATGTCTCAGCATGGCAACACAAGTAAGCTGCACAAACAATAACGTCGTAAACATGAACAGCAGGATGTAAAAAAAATATGATGAGTAACATTTAGACATGAGAGAAACGCCGTGCAAAACAATGTGTAGCCATCGTTTAGCATTCGGCAGCACAATAACAGCAACGGATGATTCATCATGTCAATCTGCTCTTAACTCAAAATAAACAACAGTACAAATACCTGTCATACTGTATATAGCAGTAATAGAGAGGTCACTAGTGTCTCACACACACACTATGAAGGTACAAAGGAGGACGATTTTCTAAAGCAGAGAATATCTGTTTGGCTTTTCCAACACCATCTGGGTGTTTTTGGTTTAACCCTCTGAGACCCACAACAGACTCGTTTTTGTCTTTTTTAGGGGGGAACAGGAGGTCTTTAGAGGGGGATAGCAGGTCAACAGTAGATGTCACATAGAAGTGGTGTACATCATCTTAAAGCTGGGAACCTGAAGATTAATTTGAGAAACACAGCTCAGCACTTAAAAGTTCCAACGCGTTGTTCCTAAATCAAATCCCGTCAGTCTCCGACCGCCACTTGGCTGTGTGACGGGCAGCATCCAGAGACATGGACTGGAATTCCCTCTGAGACAGATTCACACATATTCCTGTAACAACTCAATCACTGATGGACGGTAAGACAAGCAATTGTCTTTCTTCCATTCTAAATACAAGTCAGCCCACACATATCACTCATATCACTCATATCACAAACACACAAAGGTCAAAGGTCAGGGTCGTGTGCTGTACAAACGGATGGGATTCACCGTGTTGTTCCAGGAAGGATGCATTAGAACAGAACTCGGTGGTTTTTGTCTCTTCTGTGTTAAGGATGCTCTTCCTAACCACAAGGCTACAATGGTGTAATTCACCATTTCTGACATCAGGCCAACAGCCTGAAGTTCACTTCACATCAGGGTTGTGTAAACATACTCAGATAAAAGACCGCAGTGTTGTAACATCCTGCTGATCAACCTGTCTAAGTCGTGCACTTATTTCACAAGCTGCACAGCCGTGCAGCCCTGAACTTCTTTCACCAACACATTATTCACAAATACATAAAATACGAGGCCCACGTAGGCTTTGCAGAAGGTTAGAGGACTGTCTGTCAAAAGCTGTCTGGTGTGCGACAGTGTTGCCATGACGACCTGTCTAATGGCAGAGATGATTTCAGTGTCACGTTGCTGGAGTTATTCTGTTGTGTGTGTTTGGGAGAGTTTGACGTGAACAGACAGACTCTGTGGTAATGACAGACATTTAGTAGCGCTGATAGAGAAGTCCTGTGTGATTAAACAGTGACAGGAATGTGTGTAAGTGTGTGTTACTCTTGTCGTCCTCTTGAGTCGGAGGAACAGGACTGTTTGTGCCGGGATGAATGGAAGCAGTGCAAACTTATATATATGGGTGTTTGTTGGAGTGAGACACGCTGGGAGACCGCCTGTGCACCGATGAGTGTTTGTGTTTTCAGATGTGTGTTAGTGTGTGTGAGGCAAGCCAAGTATTAGCCTCTGCTGTTTGGGTCTGTGTGTGTGTGTGTGTGTGTGTGTGTGTGTGTGTGTGTCAATACTGATTAGATCTGATTCTCTCATTCAGACGCCGTGCTGCCCGGTAGGAAGCCATCTGCCGTCCCATATGGTCACCCAGCAACTGATCTACGACCTGCACAGCGCACGGCTTTGTGTTTCAGAGGGTGAGGAAACAACTTGAAAATAATCTGTGTTCTTAAATTGCTTATTGAAAAAAGGTTTATGACAAATAAGAGAGATGAAAAAAAAGGAATGAAATGATTAACATGATCCCATTTGATCACAAAATCACACAAAACAAGCAGGTCAACAAAATAGCCGAAGCGCCATCAATCACGCATGATTTGAAATGAAGTGCAAGATAAAAAAAAAGAGCACATTCCTTAAAGAAAAAGAACCGACCGGGGTCTGTTTGATCAACAGAATCAATAACACAGAGCTGGTTGTTGATTGGTGAAGCTTGCCGAACGGGAACGTTACCTGGAGACAGGCCAGCAGCCAGTCACAGGCCAGGGCCTGAGGAACCTTGTCTAAACTACAAACTGGGGACTCATCTGTCTGTAACACAGAGGAACCAGTGTACAGTAGGGTGCACACAAAATGACACACATGGGTTAGAAACATCTGGAAGCCACAGTGGGAGGGTTCAACCCATGTGTGTTTGAGGAAAACAGACACTTCCTACTGAATGTGCACCACGGGCATGAACTCGTGTAATGGAGATGTTTAGTTTACTTGCACAAAAAAAAAACTTTTTTCCGGAAGAAAAAAAAAAAAAAAAACATGATTCTTACAAAATAAAAAAAGGGGTGGGAGAAATTATTAGAAAAATGACAAAAAGAAAAGTTATAGAGATGTTCAATACCATTTTTTCCTTCCCGATACGATTCCGATACCTGAATCAGCCAATACAGAGCACCGATCTAATATCAGTGAGTTAAAAACAAAACTAATGTATATACATATATACACCGATCAGCCATAACATCAGGTCAGCGCGGGCACCGTGACCGGTCTGCGGCTACGCAGCCCCGTACGCAACAAACTGCTCCTCACTGTGTGTTCTGACACCTTTCTATCAGAACCAGCATTAACTCTTTCAGCAGTTTGAGCTCCAGTAGCTCTTCTATTGGATCAGACAACACGGGCCAGCCTTCGCTCCACACGTGCATCAATGAGCCTCGGCTCTGACCCTGTCGCCGGTTCACCGGTTCTCCTTTCTTGGACCACTTTTGGTAGGTCCTGACCACTGCAGACCGGGAACATCCCACAAGAGCTGCAGTTCTGGAGATGCTCTGACCCGGTCGTCTAGCCAGCACTATCTGGCCCTTGTCAAAGTTGCTCACATCCTTACGCTGGACCATTTCTTCTGCTTCCAACACAAAGTTCAAAATTCAAAATGTTCACTTGCTGTCTAATATATCCCCCCCACTGCCAGGTGTAACAAGATAATCCATGTTATTCACTTCACCTCTCAGTGGTCTAAATGTTATGACTGATCAGTGTATATATGTATATTAGGTAATTAGTTAATACGTTACAGAAAAATTTGTTTTAACCGCACTTATTTCTTGAGTGAAGATACCGGCATCATATGAAACTAGAAAACCTAAAGAATCCATCGGTAACCATGTCATACTAGCTTGTCGCAAAGGAGGTTAAATAAAGGGTTCTAAGGGGTACCCACAAGTCTCCCCTTTTTATGCCCACTTTATGATAATCACATGCAGTTTGGGGGACGAGTCATAGTCAAGTCAGCACACTGACATTTTGCCAGCTCTGTCTAACGTTACACTCTCTGCTAGCATCTGTGACACGTGTTGTTGCTCCTGTGTAGCGTAAATGAGCTGATAAAGGAAATGATAACATGATATTTTAACGGTGCATAAACTCGCGTGCTCGCCAAATCCCAATCCAGCATTTGAGGCTGTCTATCAGAGGCATTTCAAATATTGGTATCGGTACCGGAAAAACTCTACTGAGGTATTTCACATATCCACTAAGTTTAGTATTGCGTTGGTATCTCAGATATGATAACAAAGAAAACGCAAACATGTTTGTTTTGTTTATCTGATAGTAAATGGAAGGATTGTTGTTTTCTTCCCCGGCCAACACTGCTTGACTAAATGTGATGAATCGGTCTATATCTGTTCAGTGGCATTAATCATCCACAGAAGAGGTTAAGTGTTTCCCAAAGCTTGGAAATGAACGTCTCCCAGTAAGCCCATAACAATGAAAATGAACAGGAATAATAATGATAAACTTAACTCTAAAGTGTGTTTACAGGACGGCTAACTGAGCTGTACAGTATATAATACACTGTCTAACAGGGATGTGCAGTAAAACCAGTCCTATGAAGAAGATTAGTGTCATTTTGAACCGCATGACTCTCTGTAGATAGCAATACATACATCTTTCAATTATGCATGCACAAAGAAATGTACATGTGTATATTCATAGCCCATAGCATACATATACACATGAAGGACCAACCACAGCTAGGCTTCTGTGCTACCGAGCTAACACAGATGCAAGCTTAGCGAAGCCGGCGGTCTGTAGGAGCTGCACTAGCAGGCCGAGCCAAGCTCTGCTTCTCTACACGGCTTACTGCCTGAAGGAGCTGCACCGCTGAGCAAGGCATGTGTAACGTAAGGAGTGTCTACCACCCAGCAGAGACAATGAGAGACTGAAGAACGCTGTCATCATCATCATCCTGGGTCAGCTTCGACGTTTTGCCTCTGTAGTGTACTGTAGTTTGTGTGTGTGAGAGAGATAGAGGTGAATGGTCAGCCGTTACCTGGGAGCCTCCAGCGATGGGGATGACACATGTGAGGAGATTTCCGACCACCGTTTCCAAGGGGACGGTCAGGCCGTCTACATGGACGGTGTAGATCAGACCCAGACAGTTCTGTTCAATCAAGGACACAGAGGTCAAAGGTCAACAAAGGCATGCCACAGAGCCAGGCCCATTTACAGTATTTATATTCATAGTGAAGGATGGTGAGGCTGTAAATGTTATCAAATATAATAAAACTAAATCGTGAAAAATTGATATCCTATTTTTATTAAAGTAAAACTAGAATTATAATACAATTTGTTCATTTTGTATTTGTTTTTTATTTATTCATTTATTTTTGCATTTATTTTGGTACTTATTTTTTACTAACTATATATTTATTTTAAATTGTATGTATTTATTTATGTATTTATTAAAAATACATAAAAAGAAATGTATAAAGAAAAGAATACAGAAATAAATAAGTTCGGGGAAATAAATAAGGGGTAAAATGCAAAGGGACAATTGTGCAGAAGTTAATAAATGCATAAATCCATACATATATTTTAAAAATAAATATAAAATAATTGATCAAATGAATTAAAAGAAATAAATACAGATAAAAAGAAATTCATAAATTAAAAAAATTATAAAAATAAATACATAAATAAGTGAAAGGGAAAATTAAATATGAGAGTGAATAAATAAGGGAATTAATACAAAGATAAATAAATAAAGAAACAAATTAAAACAGAAATATCAATTTATGTCACATTTTATTAATTCAACAATGCTGCATCTATTTTTAATATTATTTTAGCTAAATTTAATGACATATTTATTTACTTAATCGAGTGATTTATTTATTTATTTTGGCGGATTCCGTCCTCCATATCTATGCCTCTGTAAGCGGGCAGAGAGAGATACAGCAGGGAAAAACAGCCTGTAGAGCCGGCATATTTTTCACATTTATCTCGATGAATTACGGGTTCATTTTGACCAAACCAGATTTGGTGATTGTTGGAATAGTGGAAAGGTTAATTAAGAGGGTTTTGGTAGTGTACAATGCACACAAACCCAAACCACATGTTGGTGTCATTTATTTCCCACAACAGATGCAGAAAGAGGAGAGTATTTGGGGCTGTTTGTGCGTGTCGTACCCTGAACACCTCGGTGTAGTCCAGTCGGGACACCAGCACCAGGCTCTTGGGGGCGAAGACCTGAGCTGGTTGGACGAGGGCGAGATCCTCATCCGCCTCGTCCACCTCGCTGGCCTCAGCCTTCTGCAGCTGAACACAGAGAAGCACAGGTGGAACAGCAGTCACGTCAGAGTTACACGCAGGATTTACAATTGACACAATATGGAGGTGTGCAAGTGGTGTAGCGGCAAAGACCACGATGGAGAACCAGGTTCAGTCCCCAGTAGGTGCGTCCTGGTTTTGCATCTAATATTACAAATTGCACTAATTAAACTGAGTGTGTCTCACATGTGGGTTGTCCAGGCCCTCCCAGAAGGTGAAGCAGGCACAGTAGTGACGCTCCGAGTTGATGTCAGTCAAAACCGCTACGAAGAAGGAGGCAGGTTGCCGCTCAGGAACCAGCTGCCAACCACTGGGTTGACAGAACTGAGGAGGAAGAAGAGGAGGAGGTTAGAGAGGTGAAAAGGTGACAGCAGCAGCATTGAGACCAGAGGGGATATTGGGGCAGGGGTTGGAATCAGATGGTGATGGCAATAAACAAAATATGAGTGTACATAATCTGGGTGACATATCAGACAGTCACATGTTGTTACAGCACCTCAGGGTGATTCATCAGGGCAAGGCTGGCATTAACGCAACTAAACAGGTTCTGAAAACTTTCCGTCTACTTTAATAACATGATGAAGCTCCGACTGAACCAAGTGAATAGACGTGAAAGTACAGTTTGCTCTCATTTTTTAATCACAATGGAGTCGGTTTAAAGAATTTATAGTATGTCATTTTCAAATATTTACTCGTACAACATTAAATGTCAGTGGAGCAATCATCAGTCATTGCTGACGGAGGTGAGCAAACAACAAAAAGTCAATATTAGCAGTTTTCTTTGTTAAGATATGACATTTATCATGTTGTGGTTGCCTCACTGTTGGCCTATAACTCTGGCATGTGATAACATGTCACACATTCACCATTCTCTGGGTGCTTTTATCTAAAGTCAAGCCACACTGAAACTGTTTATTAAGCAATTTTTAGTTGCCCGTTTCACGTCTGATTCACAGAGCAGATAAGCTGGTAACCAGCCGACCTTTTTAAGGATAGTTTGGATGTTTTGAAGTGTGGTTGTAAGAGGTATTTCTCCTTGATATTTTTAGATGTCTAAAATCTTTTGCTGTAAAAGCATATCCTGTATATCCCGTATAATAAGTAAATTCTGTAAAACCTGTAATACTTGCAGTGAGTGTCGTGCTCCAGGGAATTGAACCCCTAACCCTGACAGGGTTGCGTGCCTTGTTCTACCCAACTGAGCTACACTGGAGCATGTCCACAAGTGTTGACTTACCAGCTCTATGCCTTGTGGGAACGGGCTGTCCTCCCAGTCTTTCTCAGGAAACCGCTGGAGAATGCGACCTTGACCTTCACCCTCCACTGCAGAGAGACACACACAGAGAGGGACACATACAGAGGTCAGTCCATGTTATTCACATTGTTTGTTGTCTTGTTTGTTTCTTTAAATAAGCTGCTTTGAGTTGTTGTTTTTTTAAACCAGCACACTGACTGCACTTTTCTCTTCTTTTCCTGTTTTATCATTTGTATGTTGGCTCATAAATAAACTATGAATTCATGTTAAAAGAATCTGGATGTTTCGCCACAGAGATTGGACAGAGACTGGACGTGATGCGTGCACTCGCTGGGCCATCTGTTGTTAGTCAGTAAATAGTTAACGTGCACATTAACTACTCATTCAACAAGGAAAAAACACAGCTTCGGATCTGAATGGACCTTTGACAAAGGTACTGTAGTGGTTTCCCCGTGCTTTCAGTCTTCATGGCTTGCTTTTAGTACCAAAGTTACAACTATGAATGTCATTAAACAATAGTACACTATGTCGGAGGCAATAAATAAATCCAGATTGAGTCTGAGAAACATCTATTAGTTAAGTTTAAATGAGTCCATATCTGCCCGTTGAACAGTAGTGTGATGTGTTAAAATGCTGCTGGTTAATGAGGCCATTTCCACTGTTGGCCGGGGCCCGGCCCACCACAGCGGCACAATGACACGACAAAGGGGCGACTTATGTAACCACCACAAGCCCGTCTTTCAGCTTAGTTCCATCTGAAGCCCTGCAGGCTGCTTAATGGCAGCATTCATCCGCACAGAGAATACGCTCATCCTCCCAATACAAAGGATGGAAACGTAGCAGAGAACTGCACAAAATATAAATAATAAATAAAAGGAGAGGTTTCCACCAGCAGTTAGACCAAACCTCGACAGGTTGGTTCTGCCTCAGAGAAAACACCAGAGACGGTCGGGTCTTTACCCGGCTAGGGAACTAGAACAGAAGCGCCGCAGACACACGGAGACAATACACAAACAGAAAGTAGGCCAGCTCCCCAAACACACAGGGAAACGCCGAAGTCATCCTCTCTCCCTTGCGAACCAGGGATATGTGGCCGCTTGTGGGAGAGGCGCTTTGGGATCAAGTCATCAAAGACAAGAGGTTCATTTCCTTTTTGTTCTCAGATCAATGGCCCTCCTCTCTGAGCTGATCTTAACCAACAAAAAGCACTGGAACAAGAATGACACAGATTCGATATGTATTGCAATTCGATATTCCGATTTCTTTTGTTAACTTTTTCAACACTAGCCCATGAGGGGAAAAAGTTGAATCATACACTTCTAGGGACTTTTACTTTGGAAAATATCTAAGTTAATACAGTAAGAATGTTTGATTGTCAGCATGTATGCAGTCAGAGATGTCCTGAAGTTAAATATATCAGTCATCGACAGGATTTATTTATTATATTTTTTATCCGGCAACCCAAAAATCAAAGAATAAAAACATTTCCCTCACAGATTAGTGGTATTTTCTTATTAATTAATAAGGGACATGTAATGTTTTATACTTCTGGTGAATATAATCCAATCAATCTTATTTCCATAGATGTATTTTGTATATACAGTTCCCTTTGTTAACACCTTATTTTGAAAACTAGTCACACGTGTCTACTTCCTCTAACTTCTCCAAGGTGGTCTCTAGCTCTCCCGTCAGCTCCGTTCTCTTTATCCATCCATGGTCAGCTCCATCGGGGCCGTTTCAATGCATTTAACATAAATGTCAGTATAACGGTGCTCTAAAGTTGTAGTGTCGGCCCATTTGACCACGGAGATGAGAGCGACAGCCGGCTCGACCGCACGTTACCGCGATACGATAACGTTTCCTGTCCGTGACAGAGTTAGCATGCAGCTTTAGCCGTGATGTCTAGCTCTGCTTTTCCCGTCAAGTGTTTCCATCCTTTACTGGATGTGTAGTGTTTACCACGCTGGATTTAACATGTGAGGGTGCAGGTCGTATCCACGCGGGCCCTCCACGACGTTTTCTACTTTCTCGTTTCGTCCGGCTGCGGTTTGTTTTGGTTGATACCTAGGTGAATAGATTTTTTCCCCACACTTGTAGACAAACAATATGGATTCAAGATGGACCTGCAACCTCACGATGAAGTCTGTGAGACTATGCACATACCACAACTGTGTGGTGTGTTTGTGGTTGCACAGTGTGTACAATCACAGATTTTCATTCATCAGTGATGTCTAATTTTAATAAAAAGGTGTACATAAACATAAACTATATTTAGAGAGCTGCAAAGTGCTTAATAGACACTTATTAATAAAAATAAATAAATCACAGTCTGCTTGTATAAAGGGACTGATGGACTTTGTTATGACACTTAAAAACATGTGACTCAGCTGGTGAAGAGCACGCTGGTCACCTCCTTAGAGACAGTGCATGTGTCGCCTGGTACGACCTTATGTTATGTTCTGTAACAATATGTTGTCAATGGATGACGAGCTGTAGGTGTGTCTAGAACACACACAGAGAGAGAGAGAGCGAGAGAGAGAGAGAGAGAGAGCGAGAGAGCGAGAGAGCGAGAGAGAGCGAGAGAGAGCGAGAGAGAGAGAGAGAGAGAGAGAGCGAGAGAGCGAGAGAGAGAGAGAGACTGGTGCAGATACACTATATCAGCCAATAGTCAGACAGGGTGGGGATAGTTCAGCCAGTTAAAGCAGGACATCCTGCAGCCGAGGGAGGAGTGTATGAATGAGCCAGAACGAGTCTGCTGGGAGTGACACGCAGCCCGGCCGACCACATACACAGACTAAACACAGCCCTCTCCTTGCACCGGGTATGCTAGATATGAGAAGAGTGTCTCCTCGTCACAAGAGGCTAATTTACACTCTAATCCTGTTATGTCAAGAATAAGCTCATGTATACATAAGGAATCTGTGGAATGTAAACACGACTTAAAGGCTTCCAATTGACTTCACAAAACCAGCAATTACTGGAGAGGAATGAGAAGGCACCGAGCGAGATGGTGACTGTGACATGAGCTAATTATAACCACATCTACTACATCACTTTCAAAACTAAAGACAAAGTTGTTTTCCATTCGTACTTTATGTAACTAAAATCACCAACGTATATTTTTATGACAGTACCAAGCTGCTCAACATGCTCTCTTTAGTGACGGTGTCACAGATTCAGTCTTTTTAACACTTCAGCTGTAACACTTTCTACAGAGAGCTGCAGCCAGGGTGTGAAATTAGCACCCACCACCCGCAAAATGCTGCAAATGCGGTCTAGTGATGGGAATAAAGATGTCACGGTACCAGTAATCTAGTAGTCGATACCAATACCAGAGAATTTCCACGATTCTCGATACCAAATTCGATACCACGGTAAAAACAAAACAACAATAAATCCCATGTAATTCAACACGTACTCTTTTATTAAAAACATTTGAACATTACAAAAAACAGAGGCATGTAGCCTTTAAGTTATAAACAAAAAGAATTGACCCATTTTGTTCATTTTGGCGTATCAGCAGCATGCTATCAATCGATAGTCAGACGACGGACACTACATACTGACCATGAACGCATCTGGTCTGTCAGCTCAGAGTAGCAGGAGGCAGAGGATTTATTGTCGAAGTGAAAAGCAACCGTAGTAATTATGACAACGCCCCTATTTGGCAATATTTCATGTTTAATCTCAATGCTATAAGGGAACCATAACGGTAATGAGGTAGTCGCTAAATAACGGAGCTACTAACGTTAACGGAGGTTCCACTGAGTTACATTATGATGCCTTCAAGCTCTATTCGGTGGGGGAAAAAAATGAGTATTGGGAAAATTATAACGTTATCATGATGTGTTCAAATATAATCTCATAAAATGTAGTATTTGGCGAGAAACTTGAATAAATCCAGTTGTTTGAAAGAGATGTTTTCACAGCAATATAAAATAGATAAGAGAGAATTATGTAAGGGATAATGTAAAGCGAGAGGGGTCTCATCTTCTTTCACAACAATGACCCGCTAGCTATACATTATCCTGCTTATTACACTTCTACTTACTGAAAAAAATCTATATTTTGACACAAAAACAGTCCGCCAGAGTCAGATATCAGAATTGTGCCCATAGCAACGGTCTGTTATACATAGCAACGGTCTGTTATACATAGCAACGGTCTGTTATACATAGCAATGGTCTGTTATACATAGCAACGGTCTGTTATACATAGCACAGCTGTTATAAAGAAATTACAGATCGCAGAACGCTGTGATTGACCAATCACAACCAGACCTGTTTAACTTCCTAACTCTTAGCAGCTTATAATACATAAGTAACTACTAATGCCATGATCTTTATTTAATCAAAGCAAATATTCAAATAAAAATATAATATCTTATTTCAGAATTATTTGAGTGTGTGTCTTTAAGCAAATAACCACTATAGATGACAATAACAAAAGTACAGTACCCTCCCAACCCCGAAAAATAAGGCTTCCCCTGGAAGCTACGGTGTAATTCGAACACTGGAATTATATAATGCTCATCAGATCTAAAATGTTATTCCTTCATTTAGCTTCTGCCAAAAGTGGCAGACAAAAAAAAAAAAAAAAAGTTAATTTCAGACCCTGCCTGCAGCAGCAGGAGAACAAACAGCAGGGAGCTGCAGTAATACCTCCATATCAGCTGCTAGCATCACGACTGGAACCACTCCTGGCATCACGCCGATGTGATCCGGTGTGATGCAAAACTCAGTGATGAGGACACCCTTCTATGCAACCGTGATGCAAATGTTTGCTTTAAACAGAAACCCTTTAACGGGCCGAGTATTTATTCTGGAGGAGTGTTTGTACAGCAGCTACAGAAGCTCCAGCTCAAACAGATGATTTCTACTGAAACACCAGCTTGCATAACGTCTCGTATCTGTTTGGCAAGACATTTAGATGATTGGGTCACACAAGTCAGGTATTCACACAAAGATATAACTAATGGCATATTTAAAAATAGAGGCACTATCTGAAGAACAAACAAGCTGTAGGACATCAAAATCTCAATTTCAAAATGTTACTTGTGACAAAAGCTTCACAGACTTCACAGTGCCGATCCAACACACTGACTGTGAAATGAAACTAAGCAGGTAACTGCGAGCACAGCGGTCATCTCAGCGCTTCTAACTGAGTGTAAAGGATGTTTGTGGTTTTTAAAAAATGTACTTCTCTCTTCAGCTCTTAAAGGAACAAAATATAGGTTGTAACACAGAGTCTCCTATCATCTTCTCTAAAAGCCAAAGCTGCATTTACACCGTCACCACGCACAAATCAGATGCAATTAGGGATGGGTACCTAAACCTGGTATTAAAAGGGCACTGATGCTAAATTATTAAATACCGGAGTATTGATAAGCTCCGACATTGGCGGTTTCTTTTATCAGTACTTTAACGTGTAGGTGTTATTCATCATCAATAGGGATGCACCGATACCGATACCAGTATCGGGTCCGATGCTGTGCTCATGTACTCGTACTCTCAAAACGGCTCCGATACAACGGCACCGATGCCACTTTACGGTGGAGCACCCGACCCCGCGGGGCCGGGATCTCACCTCAGCCGGCGCGCACCGGCCCTCACTAGCCCTCACTTTCATTGCGCCACAGGGTTTTGCTGCACAGACTCCTTGGTCCGTGTTTCAAGACGGGTCAGGTGGGTTGCCGACATCGCCGCAGACCCCTGGCGCCTTTTAAGTGGGCCGAGTCCCACTCTGTCCGGGCGGGGAGCGCTGTAAAGCTGCGGCCGCGAGTCACCTTCGCCCCGAGCCTTTCCAAGCGAACCTAGAGCCGGTCGCGGCGCACCGCCTCGTATGTGGGACTCCCCAGCCTGCCGTGTGTTGCTCACACCCTCCAGCTGGCTGTTAACGAGGGTCTTTTGGCACAGAGACGTACTGGTGTCGGTACTTGGTATCGGCGAGTACCCAAATGTAAGTACTTGTACTCGGTCTGAAAAAAAGTTGTATCGGTGCATCCTTAGTTCTTTTAAAAGTGTTGGTGTAATTCATTATCAATTATAAAAGCTGTGATGAAAATGTTTACTTTAAACAAATACTAGTTAGTTGTTTGTAGATGATTTTGCAACGACTCACTGAAAGATTTCACAGCTAAATTATTAAATAATGAATGCTCATCAGCATTGATAAGCTCCGACATTATCGGTTCTTTTTAACGTGTTGCTGTAATTCATTATCAATTATAAAAGCTGTGATGTAAATGTTTACTTTAAACAAACACTAATTGTTAATTGTTTGTAGATGATTTTGTAACGACTCACTGAAAGAGATAAGCTGCATTCCACAGCGGTACGGTGCAATAGGCCTACCTGCACAATGGCACAATTTCTCAACACTATGCTCAGAAGTGAAGGTCACAGGTCAGCAGATTGAAGTGGACGCTGATGGGAAATCACTGATATCTCTATCAGAAAGTGATACTGTATCTCACAATGTGACAAAACAAAATGTGTTTACATTACACTATCGCTCATGACAGTCTGATAGGATGCAAATGAGCCGCCACATGCAGCAGTGATGCACACACGTATCACATCCTTTCATACTATATGATAATGATTTCAGTTTCAGTGTTTCCTGCAGGTTGGCATTTAGAAGTTGTGACATTTTTTACTCATGTTTTATTCAACAAACGCGGCATCTCATCTTTAATTAAAGCACTTACTTCTCTCACTGTGGTACAGGCTTAAGAGGTCACACAGAATTCATCATCAAACATAATGTTAATAATTAACCGTTTACGCTATCTGTTAAAACGGTTAAAAGAAATGTTAATAATGAATTATAAAGCTGAGAATAACTCGTCACTTTTGGGAAAGAAAGCTGGTCCACCTTAACAGAGTCTGAGCCGACAGGAAGTTGACTCCCGTCTGTAGCTCGCTTGAGCGGAGCGGAGCTGAGGAGTTGTAGCCTCGTAGCATTGATTCACCGACAAACTGTACATACACTGTCTGCTACAGCTACGTTCACGGCTCTAACGCCACCGACAAAACCCACATTCACAAGTTTGTCGGAAACTTGCCAGCAGCGCTACAGCTGCTAACGTAGCACAAACACAGCGGGAGAAAACCGGGTCAACTGTCCAGGATGTAGACGAGGATATTAACTTGATTATTGCGACTATGAGCGCAGGCATTGACGCTTGTGGTTATGAAAGAATCAGTCATAATGTTAGATGAATCTGTGGTTTAACTCCCTGTTTAGTTTACCGTGTCTCGGAACCTGTCTGGTAAGATGCACGGCAGGCCTGAGGAGTTACCGATACAAAACCTCCTCATTTCACTACAGAAACATAAATAAGGTGGCAGCTGGCTGGGATAAGATCGCTAGATTTCAACCTACTCGCTGTTACGCAGGAAAATAGCAAGTACTGCTGACCCGTCTTTGAAGTGGAGTCTTTGGAGCACACAGCTGATACATGGTTTGTTTACATGACGTAACAAAAGTGCATATTTAACGTATCCAGTGTGGACAGATAGCGTCCAATGCTACCCGATAGTCAGACGCTCGCATCCAGTTAGGACACGGTGTTAGACCACCCGCTGCTGTTAACACAGTCATGAGGATATTCAATGCCAAAAGTGCAGGAAGAATTTGTGTTCCTCTTAACCATCAAAGCTAACCACACTTACAGTAATTTCCTTGTAACCACAATCATACGCAGCCCAGGGTAAATGCACAAATGGATTTGGCAAACGTCCACACTGGGTGTGTTTGAGCAGCAGGTGAAACAAAGTCAAACTGCCGTTGAGGCGGTAGTGAGCAGCAGTCTGCAGGCCTGACTGCACAACAGATGTAAGACAACGGTTCACTATCAGTCTGCCGTGTGAGAGGAATGTGAACCCAGTGGAGTGGCCTTGCTGGGATGTGATATCAGCCAGACCTGTTGTTGTTGTTATGCGGCGTTATTGACTGGAAGGATATCAGTTTCATTTTGAGGCGGGCGGGATCATTATCTCTACCACTATGCCATCGCATCTTCTACAACATAACAGTCCTAGATTCTGGACAATGTCTTTTTGGCACCAGTTTGTCTGCGTCTCCTCTTTCTGATTTAGATCATTTCCTCCTTCAGCTCACAACTCAAACTCAGGATATGGCCGTGAACTCTACATGTAGGTTTCGAACAAGTCCGTCTTGCATTTATTTTCTCCTGGACAGCCTATCTATGCATTAGGGATGCACCGGTTGCAGAATTATGGACTGATACCGATGTTTTGTTGTTTAATTTATTGTTATTTATTCCCCCTTTAGTGCAAGGGAAACAAAGACAACTGTCTTCACTCTTAAAGTCATTCAGCCCTTCATTCATATCTTGATTGAGCGCAAATTAAATCGTACAAATTTATGAAAGAGCTTTAATATCACCTATGTTCACATGAAAAAGACTGTTAACAACTACCTACTGAATGAGAGGACTTTATATTTTAGTACTTACAAAGCCCAACAAAAACATTTTGTGAAACATAAATTAAATGACGTTAAATCAGCAGCTAACAACACAACATTTAGTCGGCATAAAATGAATGCATCACAACACAAAAATCGGACACTGCCATCGGTGAATGTCGTCCTATTTGCCGATAGGCCGTTTGCAGTCAACGAAGCAAAAATCGTCCGATACTGATGTTTGGCCGATAAATCGGTGCATCCCGGCGATGCATTTCTTTCGGTCTTTGCACACCAAGTATGTTTTTTTGTACAAAATTGTCTCATATACAACCTCACGGTGTGTCAATCACATTTACACACTGACTCCACATCTATCAAACGGCAAAAGTCATATATTTTCATCATTCAAGTTTTGTTTAGTTATAATATCGTATCGTGAGCCGAGTGAATCGTCACACCCCTAGTAGGCAGGTCTGAAGAAGATGAAAGGTGGGGGGCAGGGGGAAGAAATGTGGGTCACACATAGTGGCTGTGTGTGTCTTCATGTGTGTGTCAGAGCTGGCGATGACTCCTCACACAGATGACTACTAGCAGTGATACTCTGTGACACAGGATGGAAGGAGGCCGCCTGGTCATGTGATCGCTGAATGATGGCAGTCAGAGTTGAAATGTGTGTGTAGCTCAGTGTGTAGCTCAGTGTGTGTTTGTGTGTGTGTGTGTGTGTGTGTGTGTGTGTGTGTGTGTGTGTGTGTGTGTGTGTGTGTGTCATGCTCTTGGTGCTGGACCAGACCACAGCCTCTCACTCGCAGCCTTGCAAACCACAGTGACACGACATCAGGCGGTTTCCACGGCGACTGCAGCAGTCGGGACAAAAGAGCTTCGGGCCTTGTGTGTTTTTCATGCGTCGTCGTCGTGCGCACACATACGTGCAGTAATGTGTGTGTGCACATTTGCAACCAAGTACCAAACAAGGAATGCAATTTGGTCTAAAAGCAAGCTCACTCCTGCATACAGTTCTGAGAGAAAACATTTACTT
This sequence comes from Sebastes fasciatus, assembly GCF_043250625.1. NCBI lineage: Eukaryota > Metazoa > Chordata > Actinopteri > Perciformes > Sebastidae > Sebastes > Sebastes fasciatus. The sequence continues at coordinate 2,984,322 of NC_133817.1, read as the reverse complement.
ATAACTAATGAAACAATATCTTACTGATGCAATGTTTTACACTTATCAACATGGGACTGGACAAATATGCTGCTTTTTGCAAATGTATGTATATATTTATTATTGGAAATCAATTAACAACACAAAACAATGACAGATATTGATCCATAAACCCTCACAGGTACTGCATTTAGCATAAAACAATATGCTCAAATCATAACATGGCAAACTGCAGCCCAACAGGCAACAACAGCTGTCAGTGTGTCAGTGTGCTGACTTGACTATGACTTGCCCCAAACTGCATGTGATTATCATAAAGTGGGCATGTCTGTAAAGGGGAGACTCGTGGGTACCCAGAGAACCCATTTACATTCACTGATCTGGAGGTCAGAGGTCAAGGGACCCCTTCGAAAATGGGGTGAATGGCCCTTTTGTCCCATTTACATCTTCAAACTTCATTCTGATCTCAGTTACACATCTGTAAAGTTTTGTGACTGCATCTTACACGAACGCGATACTATCGTGGTGACAAATCTGTCCACAGACGGACAGACAGACAGACAGACAGACATACTGTATAAACACCTGGCCAAGTACTCAAACAAACTGCTTACGTGGTACTTCCTGCTACAGTAGCTGTCTCCAGGACCACATTTTGCCATGATGACTCACACACAGACTCACAAGGTGAAAACAATCCCAGCACCGCTGTCAAGGCTGGTAATAATACTAATGTCCGTGTATCATTTGTTTTAATCTCACGAACAGCTTGCAGCAACATAAGCCCATCACAAGTTAAGTGGGGATCAACGTGCATCGCTGCATTACTGTTCACAGTATTAAGATAACATCTCCAGAAACATTCACGGAGGGTGAAAACACACTAAACCATGACATCATTATATTCAGGCTCTATACCACACCCTCTGACAGCGCTCTGTCCACCCAGTTTGTACTCACTTTCTGCCACACACACATGCAGGACAGTGCTGCTGAGTAATATGAAGTGAGTGTGAGTCACTCTCTGATTAAAAGCAGCACTACGGACTCACGGGCTCAGAGGCAACACACGGATCAGCACATCAGTAAGAAACACTTGACATTTAGAGCCGTCTGAATGTGGTGTCAGATGGCGGTAAAGATGATAATGCTGCATAAATAGATGAGCCGGTACCGTGTTTACAAGCCAACTGTCTGAGTGACGCTGCCATTTAGGAACCAAATGGAAACCGCCGTCGCCTTGGAGACAATGTGGGACATTTTCTTTGTGCAAAAAGCTCTTCAGCAAACTCACATCCTTCCTGCAAAACTCCATCAGCCGAACCCCCAAAAACAAAAACCCAAAGGCTTTCCAGGAGGGGAAATGGCCTCAGAGAGGGACACAGCAGCTACAGTGACTAAACAGTTTTAGGTAGTAGGTCGTTCAAACTGTCACAGACTGATGATTGATAGCATGACTTTTTATTCCTTCTCACTTCTCTCTTTTCGCCTCCGCAGCTACAGGTGGCTGTCTGGAAGTGTGCTCTGCTCTAGTCTGAGCGGGGAAGCCTGCCAAATGCTCACAGAACACCAGGCCATCTACTTTCCAGTCACTCTGGGCAGCGTTTCAGACTAAAGTACATCCAGGATTCAACTTCCACTAAACACAAACAGACCTCGGCTTGTGTAGTCATTCATATCCTGGTCCTAATTATCAGTACTCCAGTAATTCACCGAAGGAGTCACATCTCTTAAAGTTATTAAAATCAAGCTTTTTTTATCTGAAGAAAGTGTTGTCTAGAGACACATCTAAGAAGTTAACAAGACTCTGTCATAACCGAGTACATGGCTGGACCGTATATGGTCAGTATGTGAAGTTGTGGCTAATTGGTCAGTGGTCATGTCTATTGTTTTGTGAACAGTTTTGTTCCACTTATATCTTAATGTTTGATTGAAAGACAACTTATAATGAAGCAAATGACATTCAGTAATAGTAAATGGTAACATTTACTAGTCAGTATATTATACATTTTATACAAGGTGTAACGAAATTAGCATGGCATACAGTATGCAAGGTTAAAAGTATTTCAGTTTTTTATTAAAGCATGTGTATCAAAAGCATTCATCATAAAGTGGTGTGTAACAACATACTTTAACATACAAAGTTTATGTCATCACTGATGTTGTTGCTGCCGTATTTATTCCTAGATGGAGTGTTATTGGAGCAGCTGCATAGCCTGGCAGTGATCCATCCAAACTCCATTCAGAAAACAAGCATTTTAAAACTTGTTTGCTTGTCGTGTTGCGGACAGACCTGACAAAGCTCAAATTCTGACTTTTTACAAATCAACATCATAATGTCGTTGTTTCGGCATAATTTTGATCCGTTTATTGCAATTAAATCACAGCATAGTCTGTTTAATTTGGGTTCATACTGCAGTAGGGACGTGTGGCGTGCTAGATACAGATACAGTATGTGAATACAGCTCGCCGCTGGGTGACGTTATGAACCCAAACACAACGGTGTTTGGTTTTCTGACATATCTGGGACTTCCACAACATGTACAAAGCAGCAACAGTGGTTATTTCTTCCATGGTTGATGGAGGAAATGGAGGAAAGCGTGGCGAAAATTTGCTTCGCGCTTGGTGTGAATGTACGGTAACACGATACGAAGCGCAACATAACGTAACTTAAACGAACATAAACATTAGCACATGTACAACAACAGCACTATGTAATGAGACATTGAACCGCTGACACGCTCCCTAGAAAACGTAAGCACAGAACTTTCTCCGCCTTTTCATTTTGAAAGAGCAACGGCCAATGAGGAAACTCCAACAGTCGGCCGACCAATCCTGCACCTTCATCACTCAGTCAGTGACAGAATTTTGTGTTTGTAGGGACCCTCTGCGGTCCAGCCAAAAAAAAAGAGGTCAGAAAAACGTTGCAGGTCATCTTATGTGAGGTATGCACATTTGCCAGTATGCAAAGAGTGTCCAGCGGCCAAAATGTAACACTGAGGCCGTTGTGATGTCCAAGAGTGACAGGACAAGAGTGACATACATCAGGGGCCGTATCTAGGACTCATCAGTGGATGACCATCACATGATGAGGAAGGCACATGGCCTGCATGCTGACATGATGCTGTCACGGATCAAGTTCAGTCTTGTGGGTCTAAAGGAGCTTTATGTGGACGCGGAGGATGAGGAGGATGGCAGCACGGTAATTAGGTAAATTAAATAATTCACTGTGCACTTCAATATGTCAGAAATACATCATTCAGTCATCTGTAGTTGTGACACACACCCAGCATTTGTGAGCGTTGCATAAAAGGCAAGAGCAGGGGAGGATACAGAGGACGGTACCAGATAACCAGAGCTTTATGGTTGTCTTAATAAACCTGGGAATTCACCCCAGATACACAATGGCATACAGGAAATGTGGTTTTAATGCAAGCAGCTCCTCAAAGAACAAGATGCAAACAAGACTTCCGTGTGTTCCCCCAGAATACTGCCACAGGAAACACGATAGCTGTGGGCTAATGCACTCAATCACAACTTATCTCCTGCCACCCAGACCTCCGTCTCTACCCAGCGATACATTACATCCCCTCTAATCACTTCAACCCAACACTCTTCTTCCTTCCTCTATCACTGCTACCATATTCTAGTAGCACTATGCAGTTGCAAATTAACCCCCGAAACTCTTTCTCATACCGCAGCACCCACGCACATGGCCCGGAAATTACATCTTGTTGCCCGGGCAACCAATAGCTAAGAAACAGACGTGTGCGTGATGTCTCATAACCAGACAGGAACCAGACCGAGTGACGATGAAACAATACAAGTAGACAGCTACTGTAGGTTTGGGCTGAATCTGAAGCTGACTGACTTTATCTGACCTTTTTGAATTCCCAAAATAAATGCTTTAATATTTCCTTTCAACACTGAAGGTGCCAAACGTGAGACATAAAAATAGCCCCTAAAAACACATTACAATCTGTGTTTGCTGCTGGAAATATACTGGCTTCATTCTTCATGCTGCACAGTGTGCCTGCAGTGTCTTACACAGCTTATAGGAACGACTGTAGGTTTTCAAGAGACAACACTTAGGTCTTCTGTTCCCCTTTAAGACTTTTAATCTTAATTTTTAAAGACTTAATAAGTTTTGTAGACATGTGACTTGTGCCCTTTTCAGACAGATCTCTTTAACTGACACATTCAGACAGGTGTCCAATATGTAAATAATGTCCACAGCCTCCGTCCTTTCCATGCTTCCCATTCATTGTCAAGCAGCCATGCAATGCATTCTGATAACGTGGCGACAGATTTGAGAGCCGGAGACGTCCTCATTTGCATAAAGTTCAGTTCTAGGCTACTTTATGCAAATCAGGGGGCGTCCAGCAGTGCGACTTGCCGCCTCTGGAAACACCCTAGAAACTTTTAAACTAAGCATCGTTGATGCTAAATGAAGACAGATTTAGCATGCTCGTATAAAATGTTTTCAGAGACACATTTCGGAGAGCGATTTTCAATATACGAGAGAAGAAAGTTTCCAAAACGAGCCGCCATGCTGGTTCGGGTTAGAAAGCTGGAGCAGCAGCCCACGGAGGGAAAGCGTTCGTCCAATCAGGTGCCGAGTGCCTTGTGTCTAGTGGCAGCCCATCAAGCGTCCAACGCTGGGAAGCGAGGCGATCCCTGTGGACATGTACTGTTACAGTTTTGGTGACAAATTTTAAACTTTAATGTTAATGATTTACCGTTTAACCGTTAACTGACAATAAGAATTTGGACCGATTAATGTTATCAGTTAAATGGTTAAAAGAAATATTCAAAATGAAATAAAAAGCTGAGTAAAACTCAGAGAAGCGGCGAGGAGAAGTGAGCCTGGGCTGAAGTTGTCGCTAGCTGCAGGGCGACCCCCCTTTCGCTGGCAAGCAAGACACGGGAGGTTGGCTCAGATCTTGAGCAGTTGTAGCATTCATTCACCAACAAATAAACTGTACACACACTGCTACTGCTACGTTCACAGCTATTACGTTACTGATAACTTGCATACTAACAACAAGGTGGCTTGTTAACCTTACAGCACCCCTGAATGCAACGCGCTTGTCAGTTAATGATCGGTTAATGAGTGTTGACTATCGGTCAGAAGTAAATTGAAAATCCAGCATCCCTATCCTTAACTAATGACGATCGTGTGCACGAGAGATGCTCGCAACGTTTCTCACATTTCATCAGTTAGTACACCAGTTTGCCACAGACCCAAAATAGCCCACTTTGACGGAGGATTCTGCTACCAGTCAGTCCGCCAGTATAAGATAACTCTCACTTAATTCCTATGTGTTCACACGCTGTATGAAAAGTGTTTTGCTGGATGTACATTTATTATTTTTAAAAACGGATGTGACATGAGAAGAATCTCCTCAACATCACCTCACCCACAGCGGTTTTATTAAACTCATTTCCTGAGTGAATGAAATAAAATAAATAATATTCCTGTGGTCTTAATAAGGCAGAACACAATGTACATTTAATCTCTCTGTGCATAGTTCACCTTGTGCAGCAGCAGCAGCCTTTACATTAGCAGCACGTTCGGACTTGTTCGAAGGTTTACAGATATGCAACCGGCAAGATTGTAATCGTGACATTTACATTCTGCACAACTGACTCAGAGGCTATTTCAGACATGAGACTGACGTGTAAAAAGGGCTATAATGCAGCATGTGGAGTATTTTTTGATGATGTGACGACATTAAAACGGTACACTGTCTGCCTTTTCAAGTACTGTTCGTACTATTTTTGTGAAAGCTTAATATGTTCATCATAAAAGAAAAGCTCAATGGATGATGTAATATTTCTGTCATATCTCTCTCATGAGTAACCGGGAGTGTCCACAATAATCTGAGTAACCTTTAAACAACTCAGGCCTCTTTCAGGGGGGGAGGGGAGGACAGCCAAGACGTGCCGTAAATACAGTACAGTGATAACATCAGACCAGGTCTGGAGGACCCATAACGATCCTTTAATCTGCAGATTCAAACCAATCCCAGGCTACACATGAGATTAGAGCACAGTGGGTGTCTGGGAGGCAGATTTCCTTTTTTTCTGAACGACAGATTTGACCCGGAGGCATTAAGATGAGACTTAAGCTTCTACTGCTTGTCACTCACCCGGTGTTTCTGCTGTATTTATTTAGCCACCGCAGAGAAAATTTAAGCACTTAAAATCCCATTAACATTAGTAACTAAGCCAATAACTTGATTAAAGAGCAATAACATTGCATATGCTAGTGTTCATCCCATGCGTACACATTAAGAGGGTGTTGCAGTGATACCTCAGCCTCACACAGCCAACTCTACTAATCCTAACAACCCCCTATCTTCAAATCAGAAGTGCTCCGGACACGCTGGAATCACCCCGCGGGGATCTGAACGATTGCTTCCCGGAGCACCGACACGCTGACTGAGAGAAACACTGACTCAGCCTTTTGTCCTGAGAGGGGACAGAGACATTCTCTGAATTCCAGGGAAACCATCAAAGCACCAAGGAGCAGGGCATCCCTAACACCCTCACACACACCCTCACACCCTCACACACACACACACACACTTACAACTACAGGAATCACCATGTTTAGATGAATATTTTGGTCTTGTCCTTTATCTAATTTCAACATGGGGTGGGCGATATGACCTAAAATGTATATCACGGTATCTCTTTTGTTTTTTGCGGTGACGATATTACAAAATTAAAAGGGATACCCCACTCAAAACATGATTCTACCTCTTCTCTTTCTATTGGCAATGTAAGGCCACATATCTTAAGAAAGAATACAAATATTTTTTAAAAACATACATGTTTATTGGCTCCAAATAAGATTGGGCGGCTCATCTAGAGATTCGCCCTGTGTCGTCACACACCGTCGTCACACACCGTCGTCGAACACCGGCGTCACACACACACGCTCTGTCTCTCGACCGGACACTCGCTAACGTTACGCCGTGCTCACAAGAGTACGCCAGGCAGACAAACAGCTGACAGCCTCGCAGCTAAACTAAAATGATGTGGTGGAGACTTACTGGGACAATACATGCAGTGTCATAGCTGCTACAGTAACTCTCCCAGACGGGTGAACCAGATGACTCAGTTGTCTGTTGTGCTCAAACACTGCAGCTGGTGATAAATGATGGATTTAACCTGTTTGTGCATCGGCTTATCAATGCAGCTGGACGGCTTGTTAGGCACTAAAACCACAGCACCGCTGCATGAGACGCACTAATCCTGTCGGTTATCGGTTAAAAAAATAAATATATCTAAATAAGCATCCCTGATCGGGTGTTGTATCTCCTTAATCTGTGTGCGCTAAACCAAAATGTGTGTGTTTATCACGGTAATGACAGTATTGCAAAATCCATGTCTTGGCCGCACGTGACGATGACACCGGTATACCGCCCACCCCTACTTCAACTAGGGATGCACTGATACCGATACCAGTATCGGGTCCGATACTGTGCTCATGTACTCATACTTGTACTTGCAAAACGGCACCGATACCACTTACGGCAGCGTGACGTTAACCTCTCGTCACCATCTTTCGGGTCCTCACGCTCCGCCTCCCAGGCGCTGCGGGCGAGACGGGCCGGTGGTGCAGGGTCGAGATCCCATCTCAGCCGGCGCACGCCAACCCTCACTTTCATTGCTCCATGGGGTTTTGCTTGCACCCTCTGACTTGCGCGTGCGTTAGACTCCTTGGTCCGTGTTTCAAGACAGGTCGGGTGGGTTGCAGACATTGCTGCAGACTCCTGGCGCCTTTTACGTGACCGAGCCCCGCCCTGGGGGCACGATGCGGTTGGCCCGGTGACACTTTGGCCACGGCCCCGGCAAGTACCTTCGCCCCGAGCCTTCCCAGGCCGACCTAGAGCCGGTCGCGGCGCACCCCCTCGTATGCGTGACTCCCCAGCCTGCCGTGTGTCGCTCACATCCTCCACCTGGCTGTTACCGAGGGTCTTTTGGCACAGAGAAGTACTAGTATCGGTAATCGGTATCGACGAATACCCAAATGTAAGTGCTTGTACTCGGTCTGAGAAAAAGTGGTACCGGTGCATCCCTAACTTCAACAATAAAAAAAGTGTCCTAAAATGCTTATATAGACAATGTGTTGAAAATGTGTCTCTACATTAAAGTGGATCCGTGTTCCCTTCGTTGAAGACCACCTTAAGAACAGGAAATATGATTCTAATTGCAATGAATCTTTTAAATGTGCACGCTACCTACTTGAACTGTGTATCTCTCAACCTACATCTAGGGCAAAAGACCAAGCCCCCCCCATCCCCGGCGGTGCAGATCACATTTACTTAGCAACAGACACACACACGTAAAGTTGTCCTACACAGCCTCGGATTACGTTTTGATTCTACAGAGTATGACAGAAGAATACGTGTCTGCCGACAGAAGTGGTCCACGGGTCGTGGGTGAGTGAAGAAGCATGTGTGTGAGTGTGTGTGTGTATCTGCATCCCAACCCCCAGCACACACACACTCTCTCCTCTGTATCTGTGTAGTAGGAATGAGGGAATGAGGGAATGAGGGCAGCGTTGGGGCCCTGGGGCCACCGTCTCCCTCATGAATAACAAGTATTCAGCACAGCAGACAGACTTTTGTAATACAGCCACACACAAACACACACACACACACACACACACAAGGACGAGGGCAACATCCCAACAGTGATTTGTTGGAGGTTCTCCCTGACTACAGCATGATAACAGCTGTCTGTAAAGGCTGCAAACGGGGTTTCCTGTTCTTTGAATTGCATAATTATGATTTATAAAAACAGTTTGTAGTTTTTACTGCCATAATAAAGCTGACATATACATATATGCATACACCTGAATTTGGTGCCAGATAGTCGAAAGTTTGGCTGCTCAACTACTCAAATTTAAAACGACCGCAAATCAGCACCTTCACCCCAAAAGAGTCACGAACTGGTCAATATGCGCAAGCGTTAACCGCACAGGGGGAGGCAAACGTTGCCATGGTAACGCAGCAAACACACAGAGACAGCCACAAACATCCAGGCAGCCATCTGAATGGCAGACGGGAGAGGAGCCCACGCCAACACACACACACACACAAGCGTCAGTGCACCACAGCAGCAGCAGCGACCCAGCGTCACTCTGTCCCCCCTATGAAAGGCAGATTGTGAGGGCTATTTCTGGAGGGCCTGAAAGGCTGCAGCCCTGCTCTGGAGCGATGGAGGAAGTGGCTGCCCACAGGCAGGCACTGCTGGCAGCATCACACACACTCCTCTCTCCTCCACTCACTCACTCCGTCTTGCTTTCAACCGGAGAGGTTTCTATTTCCCCTCCTCGTGTAGGCCTTAGCTTGCATTCACACTCTACTGAACGCACCTGTGAGCACGACATGAATTAGACACAGTTTTGTCACGATAACGGAAATCCTGACTAAGAACATCTTGATGGCCGAGGGGTTTAAAGCACCGACCATGAATCACTACGTGATTTGCTGTCGCATGCATAATGCATAGAGTTGTTCTGCTACTGGTATCAGTATGCATCCAATACTACCCAAAATTCGGGATCGGGTTTCGGCGAGTACGCCAGTCTATGCACCGATCCAATACCATCATTTATTAACCTACAAAAAAATCAACTTGTTTAACAGGAAATCAATCAAATCTTTGCCGCTCCAAAACAGCAGCCTTCACTGTGCTGTCGCCCTGGATGTATCAGGGCTGCCACTGGCAACTACTGTTTTAGAGCAGCGAAGAAGAACTGACTGCAGGTAGTTTGTCACGCAACGATAACAAACAACAACAGTGCGGTGCAAGTGGAGAGTGTAATGCAGTGGAGAGTGCATGTCATTCCCTATCTCTCACTTAATTTTCTGTAATTTCTCTACTGTCGACCAATGACATCAAGTATCCTAAAAAAAAAGAAGTCTGTGCGGGTCACATGGTTAACAAGGCAGAAACGTGCTGCCTTCATCATCTGTGCCATCCTGTCTGCTGAAAAAAGACGCGCTGGCGTATATGGACTCGCAGGTGGCGCTGAAGACATGGACAGTATGGCTTGTCCTTTTTGCAGAGAGAATTGGAGGTAAGCTAGCTCCGTTTTGCTATATCTGTTGTGCATTGTTATCTTGATAGCTACGCTCTGATTACTTTAAAAAGAGGAGAAAAATGGCACTGAGGTTTGGGAATCGGCTCGTGGCTCTGCTTCAACTGTGCGAGAGCCTGTGGACGGCCGACCAAAATTTCTGACATGTCAGAAATTCATCCAACTGTCTGACGGCCAGTCAGGAGGAATTAATCAGTCCTCAGCTCAAAATCAAGGCCAGAAACGAGCTAAAATCATACAGTGTATACCAGCTTAACTCAAATCTCAGTCAAACTGATCAATCTGGTGATAAAAAATTTGCTTAACACCCAACTGACAGACAACAATCACTGCTACTGAACGGTTCCAGCCAAGAGTTACAGCACACTGCTTGATGGCTTCTTGTTTTATTTACTGTGGTATCATAGCACCCTTAAACCTTATTCATTGTTAGCAATGTCACAATTCTACAATCATGAGTCATGACAACACTGTACGGCAGCAACAGAGACAACCTGAGATTTTGTAAACACAAACAGCCAGCATGCACGCTCAGTCCGCCCTGGCTGCACCTCTTTGTGTCCTCACTTGCCTCTAATGTTGTGAATTGACTGCAAGCTGTCGGGGTGTGTGTGTGTGTTGTGTGTATGTAGAAGAGGCTGGGCTTCAGTGGAGGATTTGTGTGGCAGAGCTGTCACTCCAGCCTGAAAAACAACCATTCTGCGATGACCAACACTCTCAAAATGCACCGCCAGAGGCACACAGATGGAGCTACAATAGAGCCTGTATGTTTAGCATGTGTGTGTGAATGCAAGCGTCTCCTCACTGTCTTGAATGAGACCGCCTCACACACACACACACACACGCCCCTTTCCTGGTTTTCAGACACACAGGGGGAGACAATCTGGCTTCTCGCTCTAAACACAAGTCTCCCTCAGGTCCTCTCCCAAGCTTCCTGTTTGGGCCTCGGGCTGCAAATCCACTTGGTTGCTGGGCACTCGGCGCAGCAGAGGAATCGCTGTCAAAACACAGCGACATGCTGTGGAGTTTCTCAAGAGACCCCTCGCTAGGAGGACCACACCCCGGCGGCGGCAACTATAAACTCTTCCCGACCCGCGATCAGCCATCTTGGCTCGAAGTAAGATACACTGATAGAACTTAGCATCTAGGTTGAGCACAATGTGAGCAACCTGACACCTTAGAGACAAATGTAGAGGGTGAATGGAAGATTCACGGCTCTGCCCTCCAGGTTAGCATCTGTTAAACGAGCCAAACTGCCAACAACAAGGAACAAGAGCATCTAAAAATCATAGAAAAGTAGGTAAGAAAACAGTTCTGCCTGCAGGATGTTCTGTTAGTAAACACCCACAAGGTTTCTGCTGGTGACGGCGCTCTGAGAGGGGAGGGGGATGAGCGGCGCTGATGTCAGCCCTGAAAACCTGTCAGGGCCCACGCTTGCAAAACATTCCACTGACTGAGTGACAACCGGCAACCACTCACACACACACGTAGACAGGATGTATGAAATATTTAAACACGAGGAAACGCCACTGTGCTTCAGAATTCCTGGTATTCTTATGATCGAGGATTCTTGATTCGTAGCCAAGTGTTTTCTTTAAAGTCATTTAGCAGAACGGCTGGAGAAACATTAAAACACAAAACTAACATCAAAAACTGTCGTACACATGCACAAGAATTTAGAAATCTGTCTTCTACTGCATGTTTTCAAGAGGAACATGCACACATATACTATATCAAAATTGCTCTCCATCTCTTTTTGGAGCTTTGCAATGATGCAATGATGTGTGAGGAATCAGACAAAACTAGAAGAGCATACATCAGACCGGCACATATGCAAAAAGTCAAGGCCGCGCCCCCTTTTGGGGGGAAAGAAAACCAAAGGTCCTATAGACTTCAATGCAATTAGACGCATGTTTGGTAGAAGTTAGGAGATGCGTTTCAACTTCTTCTGGTTACTCTGTAACCGTTTATGAGGGACACAGCATTGTTTTCCGGGTATTGCCGGTCTGATGTATAAGACAGTATCAGAGGTAAAGATTGTGCAGAGGCATATTGATCTAACTGCAGAGGATGAACTTAGGACAGTAATGATGGCACTGATGATAACGATGGGAATAATCTCATTGAAGCTCTTGGAGATGTTTAACACAAGGTAACGTTGCAGTAAACAGTGAGGCGGCAGTAGTGGGGCAACGCCAGTAATCATCATCAGCCCCCTTAAGTGTTTGGTTTTACGAGGCAAAGGGAGCCTTGATCCATTAGAGCCACTGTGGCTTTTAATGTCTGGTTCCCAGATGCTTTTTACAGGCTTGTTCTGCTCTACGTTGCATTCAGAGGCAGGGTAGAACAGGAAGGAGACTTTCTGCAGAGTGTGCAGTGTCCACGTTATAACATCCTGTAGTCAACCCCCTCTGAAAAAAAAAATATATATACAAGGTGCAATAAGTGCATTGAGAAAAGTGACGTGAGTTACTCCAGCATCATCAAGATAAAAGCCTGTTCCATGCCTGCTTTTAGCCACAGAGGGCCTGTCATGTTACAATTTGCCTCTTCTGAATAAATCATAGGCAAAAAAAAATCCACTCTGTAGAAAAGACTACCACGTTACAAGCTGCATGCTTCCATTGGAGAGGCGGTAGGGTTGTCACAAGAACCGATACGACAGTACTCGTTTTCTTCGGTACCGAAGGTAGAGAACCATGCCTGTAATGGTCATTTGGTACTGGAGCGGAGGTACTGGAGATGCGATTCTTACGGATCTAATGGGGGCAGTTTACGCTTACAAGTGTTCTCATCTGCCGTGAAATGAAGGAAGAAGAAGAACGCTGTAACAGCACGCAAAAAAACAACAACACGAGATGTGAAAGATGGCAGCTGCTGCAGCGCTACCTCCGCCTCAAACTCGTAGAGAAAACAAATAGCAAGAGTCGGGTATGGAAGTACTTTGCGTTCGTGGCGGATTTACAAGGAGTAATAATAGATTTGCAAAAAACAGTATGTGGTGCAGTGACGGTGCCGTCGTACTTTTCTTTCCAAAGGAGGAAATACATCGAATTTAGCTAAACACCTCAAAGACAGACATCCAGACAATATTGTTTGTTTTAAATACCTGAAGGCTACATGCCACTGTTCTGTTTTGCAATGTTAATAGACGTTTCTTTTTATTTATTACTTAAAAGGGACTGTTTGTAAGAATAAACACGTTTCTCTCTGCGGAGCCCCGTCACTTCACAAGACACGGGAAACCTCTGTTGGTCTGGAGGAGCTGCAGCAGTTATTTCTGCACAAACGTCCACTGTACATTCACTAGATATTCTCAGAGCTACGAAGTCTTCTGCAGTGTGGAGTGTGCGCGCATGCACGTGAGATGTGGAGCGAGCTGAGTGAAGGGAAGCAGGCAGAGGAGCAGAGTAAAGCAGAGACTCCGGCCCTGGAGACCAAAGCCACGGTCTCCACCGCCAACTTCGACCGCGGCCAACACTGTTTAACAGACGGGCTTCACTAGATACACCCAAGAGGTTTTGGTGCTTCACTGTAGTTTGTGTTGGAGTCTGAGTCTGAACAGCGTAGAAACACGCGAGCGCGTATGGGACACCGACCCGCAATGATTTATACGTGTCAGAAGTTACAAACAGTCCCTTTAAAGGCTACATGCCTCTGTTTTTTGTAATGTTCAAATGTTTTAATAAAGGAGTGCGTGTTGAATTACATGCCTCTTTTTTGTGTTTTTTTTTACAGTGGTATCGAATTGGTATCGAGAATCGCGTAAATTCACTGATATTGGTATCGACCACTAGATTTCTGGTACCGTGACATCCCTACTGTCATGTTACAATTTGCCTCTTCTGAATAAATCATAGGCAAAAAAAATCCACTCTGTAGAAAAAGACTACCACGTTACATGCTTCCATTGGATAGGCGGGTTGAATATTTCATGATTAAACGGGCCATTATACTGCACAGATCTAGGCCAAGGCTCTGGCTGAAGGGAGGAGGGGGGGCTCAGATAACGGTCCAAACCCTCCGTCCCAACAACACAAGAGAACAGGGCTCCGGTCCGAGGGGGCTCAGGGAGGGGCAAAGCCTTCTGGGTTAATCCACACAAAACACAGACAAAGAAAAACAATCAGCAAAGGACAAGCATTGATTTACAGTTTAACAAATAAAGTGTAAGCTGAAATCAGCAGGATTTTAGTGTCCCAAGTTAACTGCACCAGGACCCTGCAGCCACAGCACACTGCTGTCCAGCTCCTGCAGGCGCTGTGTCTCAAGTTTTGCTTTTAAAAATACCACTTTTAAATGGTTACACTAGTAAGATTTTTAAATGACAGAAAACTGGAGAAGATGCAGCTGAATATGTGAATAAATCCAACCAGGAAGGGGCAAAGCCATCTGGGTTAATCCACACAAAACACAGACAAAGAAAAACAATCAGCAAACTCCACTGAGGACAACAAGCATTGGTTTCCAGTTTAAAAAATAAAGTGTAAGCAGAAATCAGCAGGATTTTAGTGTCCCAAGTTAACTGCACCAGGACCCTGCAGCCACAACACACTGCTGTCCAGCTCCAGCAGACTCTGTGTGTCAAGTTTTGCTTTTAAAAGAGCTAGCTAGGACAACAAGCATCGATTTCCAGTTTAAAATAAAGTGAAATCAGCAGGATTTTAGTGTCCCAAGTTAACATGTCCAGGACCAGGACCCTGCAGCCACAACACACTGCTGGTCCAGCTCCTGCAGACTATGTGTGTCAACAAAACACCACTTTTAAATGGTTGCATTAATAACATTTGTAAATGACAGACAACTGGAGGAGATGCAGCCGAAACTGTGAGTCTTAGGTTCTCAGGATTTAAGTGTCCCAAGTTAACTGCACCAGGAACCTGCAGTCACAACACTGCTGTCCAGCTCCAGCAGATTCTGTGTCTCAACTTTTGCATTTAAAAAATACCACTTTTAAATGATTGCACTAGTAACATTTGTGCATGACAGACAACTGGAGAAGATGCAGCTGAAACTGTGAGTCTTAGGTCACCGCCGACGAAGCAGCCAGCAGCCCCCCATCAGAGCTAGCTAGGACAACAAGCATCGATTTCCAGTTTAAAAAATAAAGTATAAGCAGAAATCAGCAGGATTTTAGTGTCCCAAGTTAACTGCACCAGGACCAGGACCCTGCAGCCACTAACCCAGGACCCTGCAGCCACAACACACTGCTGTCCAACTCCAGCTGATCCTGTGTGTCAACAAAATACCAATTTTAAATGGTTGCATTAATAACATTTGCGCATGAGAGACAACTGGAGAAGATGCAGCCCTCCTTCAGAGCCAGCTAGGACAACAAGCATTGATTTCCAGTTTAAAAAATAAAGTGTAAACAGAAATCAGCAGGATTTTAGTGTCCCAAGTTAACAGCTCCAGGACCAGGACCAGGACCAGAACCCTGCAGCCACAAAACACTGCTGTCCAGCTCCAGCAGATCCTGTGTGTCAAGTTTTTTTTTTTTTAAAACACCACTTTTAAATGATTGCACTAGTAACATTTATAAATGACAGACAAGCATTGATTTCCAGTTTAAAAAATAAAGTGTAAGAGTAAATCAGCAGGATTTTAGTGTCCAAAGTTAACTGCACCAGGACCAGGACCCTGCAGCCACAACACTGCTGCTGTCCAGCTCCTGCAGATCCTGTGTGTCAACTTTTGCTTTTAAAAACACCACTTTTAAAAAGGTCATGCATTGATTTCCAATTTAAAAAATAAAGTGTAAGCAGAAATCAGCAGGATTTTAGTGTCCCAAGTTAACTAACCCAGGACCAGGAGCCTGCAGACCAGGACCCTGCAGCCACAACACACTGCTGTCCAGCTCCAGCAGCCTCTGTGTGTCAAGTTTTGCTTTTATAAATACCACTTTTAAATGGTTGCACTAGTAACATTTGTACATGACAGACAACTGGAGAAGCTGCAGCTGAAACTGTGAGTCTTCTTAGGATTTTAGTGTCCCAAGTTAACTGCACCAGGACCAGGACCCTGCAGCCACAACACACTGCTGGTCCAGCTCCAGCAGATCCTGTGTGTCAACAAAACACCACTTTTAAATGCATCAATAACATTTTTAAATGACAGACAACTGGAGAAGATGCATGTGAAACTGTGAATCACAGCCCACCAAGCAGCCTGCAGCCTGCAGCCCCCCTTCAGAGCTAGAAATCAGCAGGATTTTAGTGTCCCAAGTTAACATGTCCAGAACCAGGACCCTGCAGAAACAACACTGCTGTCCAGCTTCAGCAGATCCTGTGTGTCAACAAAATACCACTTTTAAATGGTTGCATTAATAACATTTGTGCATGAGAGACAACTGGAGAAGATGCAGCTGAAACTGTGAGTCTTAGGTTCTCAGGATGTTAGTGTCCCAAGTTAACATGACCAGGACCCTGCAGGACCAGGACCCTGCAGCCACAACACTGCTGCTGTCCAACTACTGCAGACTCTGTGTGTCAACAAAACACCTCTTTTAAATGGTTGCACTAGTAACATTTGTAAATGACAAACAACTGCAGAACATGCAGCTGAAACTGTGAATAAATCAGTCTCTTACCAAGCAGCCTGCAGCCCCCCTTCAGAGCTAGCATCTAGCAAGTTTTGCTTTTTAATACACCACTTTTAAATAGTTGCACTAATAACATTTGTGCATGAGATAGAACTGCAGAAGATGCAGCTGAAACTGTGAATCCCAGCAGCCTGCAGCCCCTTCAGAGCTAGCATCTAGCCAGGCTAACATTAGCATGTAGCTAATAAAGTTAGCTTTAACTTTGCTGTCAACAGATTAAAAACTTTCTTTTTACTAAATACCATAAAACACACCCTGTAGGCTCAGCTAATGAGGTTGTGCATTCAACATGTCCCCTAACAGAGTCATAAAAGCTGCACACTAGTTGTCATGTTAGCTTATTTAAGTCCCACTAATCCCCAGTGAGGCCTGCTCATCCTCGGCCTAGAGTGGAATGCTAACGCCCGGCTGACTGCGCCTAGCCTCGGTCAGTAGTGCTAGCAGCCTGTTAGCTCGGAGGCTAACTGGACCCACCTCGCTTGTCGATGTCGTATCCGACCACCAGGTAGTAGTCCGCGAGCCGGGCCATGCTGAGCTCACGGTGCGGAGTCTGGCTCAGTAAATCCTCTGCTAGTGGTCCGGTTACGTGCTGCCGGTGGTAGACTCATGACGGGAGACTGAAGCATCCTTCCAGCTGCACCCCGCCGCCATACTGTCACAGTCCTCCCGGTGCTCCGGTGCTCCGGTTCTCTGGTCCTCTGGTGCTGCTGACAGCAGAGAGTCTGCGCACTGAGAGGAGCTGCAGGGAGGGGCCGCGGCTCAGAGACGGAGCTGCAGGGAGGGGCTCTCTGAGAGGAGAGGAGAGGAATGCATCAGGGCCACATACAGGGGAAAATATAAATCTGAGATATAGAGAATAGAGTCGTAATATTATAAGAATAAAGTCAAATTTAAAATGAGAATAAAGTCGTTATATCATGAGAATAAAGTCATAAGTTTAAGAGAATAAAGTTAAATATTTACGAGAAAAAAGTCATAATTTTATGAGAATAAAGTCATAATATTACGACTTTATTCTCATAATATTACGACTTTTATTAGAAAAAAGTTGTAATATTATGAGAATAAAGTCAAATTTAAAATGAGAATAAAGTCGTTATATCATGAGAATAAAGTCATAATATTACGACTTTATTCTCATAATATTACGACTTTTATTAGAAAAAAGTTGTAATATTATGAGAATAAAGTCATAATATTATGAGAATAAAGTCATAAGTTTTAGAGAAAAAAGTCGTAATATTATGAAAACAAAGTCAAATTTAAAATGAGAATAAAGTCATGAAATAATGAGAATAAAGTCATAAGTTTAAGAGAAATAAAGTCATAATATTACGACTTTATTCTCATTGTATTACAATTTATATGAGAATAAAGTCTTAATATTACGAGATTAAAGTCAAATATTTACCAGAAAAAAAAATCGAAATAATATGACTTTATTCTCATAATATTACGAATTTTATGCGGAAACAGTCATAACATTATGAGAATAAAGTAAAATGTTTACAAGAAAAAAGTCGTAATTTTACGAGACTAAAGTCATATGTTTACGGAAAAAAAAGTCATAATATTATGACTTTATTCTCATAATATTATGAATTTTATGAGAAAAAAAGTCGTAATATTATGAGAATAAAGTCGTAATATTATGAGAATAAAGTCAAATGTTTACCAGAAAAGAAAATCGTAATATTATAAGAATAAAGTCATAGGTTTACGAGAATAAAGTCATAATATTATGAGAATAAAGTCATAAGTTTAAGAGAATAAAGTTAAATATTTACGAGAAAAAAGTCATAATTTTATGAGAATAAAGTCATAATATTACGACTTTATTCTCATAATATTACGACTTTTATTAGAAAAAAGTTGTAATATTATGAGAATAAAGTCAAATGTTTACCAGAAAAGAAAATCGTAATATTATAAGAATAAAGTCATAGGTTTATGAGAAAAAAGTCATAATATTATGACTTTATTCTCATAATATTACGAATTTTATGAGAAAAAAGTCTTAATATTATGAGAATAAAGTAAAATATTTACGAGAAAAAAGTCATAATATTATGAGAAGAAAGTCATAATATTATAAAGTAGTAATTTTTTAGTAAACACATAAACTTATTTTTTGGTAAGGGTGACCTGGTCATGAACTGATTTATTTGGCCAGGATGAGATGTTTTTGGGTGTAAGTCTGTACAAGCTCAACTGTAATCTATTGTATTGTGTGTCGTAGCCAGGATTTTAACGTAAGATCCATCTCTAATGTGGATCATGTAGCTCCCGCTCAAGTTTATCTTGGGAATTAGTAGACTAAGTGATGTGTCGGAAACATGTAGTCATTTAAAGGCAGACTTCAGGCCAAAACACAGCCATTAACTGAGTACTCGACTTAGCCACGGTGCCAAACCACTGTTGTTAATGGAACATCTTTTTACAGCTTCCAGAAACATAAAATGTCAAAGAGATAGATCTCACCAAACTGCTTGGGGCAGCATTAATCCAAGTTTCTGTCGCTAAACAATTTCCCAAACTCCAATATCCATCTCAGATATTTCCCCGACTGACAATCCGTTCCATTCTGGTTGCAACCTTTAGTAGCAAGCAGAGTATCCTCTGTGAGGAAGATATAAAAATGCAAAGTAAGGCGAGAGAGAAAAGCTTGGCACGATGCTGTGGTGTCACTTTGGATGGACAGATAACGTGTCAGTGGGATGTGAGGAAGACCTGATGGTCCACATCCGTGTGGCCTGTCCTTGGCTGTCAGCGCCGTCGCAGCCCTTCCTGCACTGTGACCTTTGACCTAAAGTGCTTATCACTCCCTGGTTGAAAACAATCCCGAGCATGGGATGTCACATTTTTTCTTTAAGAGCTTTGTTTTCCCAACACTCGGTAACAACTCGTCTTCCCTCTTTTCTCACACGAGTTATCTGAGTAGGCGGAGGACACTCCGACAACCAGAGCTACAGTATGTTATAACAGGACATAACATGCACCGGTTTGTGAGTACTATTTTCAGGGAGTCGTGCTGAGGTCACCGCTGTGGTTTTGATTCTTACAGTTGACGCTAACTGTATCTCAACCTTGGCTTGAATCACACTTGACACGTTGCCAGAGAGACAGACAGCAGGTGAGAAAGAGAGATAGACGTAGAGAAGAGCAGGACAAGGACACATGCAGTAATGAAGTTGTCTTTGCTAGACAAACTCTGCAAATGTCCATCTCATTAGTTACCACTGAAGTTGCCTTTGACTTAACGAAACATGTTGTGCTTTTAGGTGGAAACCTGTACTCTAGTTGTTCCTCTTTTATCAGCAAAGAGGATGACGGAGATATTTCGCATTTCTGTGTTATATTAAGTCAGAGATACTGGAGAAATACACAGTAGACGCTCTGAATGAGAGTACATTTTGTGCAACTGCGGATGTTTTACCAATCTGTGGTCGCCAGCGTCCTTTTCTACGCTGTGGTGTGCTGGGGGGGGCGGGGCAGCACAACTAAGAGGGACACCTCGAGGCTGGACAAGCTGACCAGGCGGGCCGGCTCTGTTGTCGACATGGAGCTCGACTCTATGGTGACGGTGGCAGAGAAAAGAACACTCAACAGACTGCTGGCCATCCTCTGCACGCCGTCATCACCAAACAGAGGAGCTCGTTCAGCGGCAGGCTGCTGCTCTTCAAGTGCTCCACAGACAGACTCAGGAAATCCTTTGTCCCCCGAGATAACAAACTGTACAACACCTCTCTGGGGAAGAGGACGGTCTGCAGGACAGTTAATGCACACAGTGCACTTTAATAGACTGAGCTACTAACTCTCTACCTCAGTTCTCATTATTTTCCATATTTGACATTTCTTAATATCTATATCTCCTATTTTTTATTATCCAGCACTATATCACTTTGTGCACTATATTCACAATTTTAATAGTCCTATATCTCAGTTGTTACCCTGCACTATATTCATTTTTAACAGTTTCTTCATCTCCTGTTATTTTCACATCTGGTATATGTTTTTATACTCTGTATTACTTACTTGTGTCTTTTTACTTTTTTGTGATGCTGGAAACTTGAATATCCCTCGGAATCAATAGTTAGTATCTATCTATCTATCTATCTATCTATCTATCTATCTATCTATCTATCTATCTATCTAAAGCAAAACCAAGACCAGTGGTGGAAAGTTACTGTTACATTAGTACAGAACTCAAGTCAAACTGTCAATGGAAGATAACGTTGTCAGTACGGAGCTAGTAGAGAGACGTTCATAGTAAATGTGAATGCATGTAAGAGCTTTGCTATTTCAGTATTCTGTCATCATCTCATTATCACCTTTATTTCTAGGAATGAAGAAGAAGAAGAAGCAGAAGAAGCAGACAGCAGGCGACTGCGGGTGAGGTCACTGATTCTGTGTTATTTACGCATGCAGCCCAATCAGAGCAGAAACACAGCCACTCTCTGCAGGATGCAGCAGCCATGTGACTTCCTGCAGACTTAACCAACACACAGGAAGTGGCTTGAAGGCCTCTTGCACTGCTGCACATCACCGTTCTTCACGGGGGCTATTCCAGCTGTCGGCTTCCCTTCAGCTCAGGTGAAGCAGAGCAGATGAAAACGCTTCTTCATTAATCAGACCTTACAACAAGTATAGTTTAATTCCCCAGAGCTGAGGCGGTGTTTTCATTTGATGCTGACCTACTCTCAGCATGAATGATAAACCAGATACAAACAAACAGACTCCCCTGTGTGTTTGTATCTCACTGCTGTAACTAGAGCTCCTCTATTTCTGCTAAGTGGTGACAGACTGTGTGTACAGTAAACTGCCGTCAATCCTGATTTGTAACTAACGTGTTTTTACCCATAACACCCGAGGAAGATGAACACAGATAAGGAAATATGACAGTGTCAAACTACAAAAAAGCGATCTTTACCGAGATTTCAAGTCACATATAATGATGCAATGAGAATATTACTAAAAAGGCCGAGATGTTTGTGTCTGCAGGCATTAATACTTTTCAAACGGTCTTAAAAAAATGTCATGTACAAATTTAAATGCCGGCTAAATCACTCTGAAAATAACATTATCTTGCGGTTGTCTAACATAAAATTTAGCACTACACGGTACCGATCACAGCTGTGGAGGCATTGGTATAGTTCTTTGTATGTAAGGCATTAATATATGTATATATTTACATTTATAATCTCTTTTGCTTATGACTTTTTATGGTGCTTCTTGTATTGTAATTTATTATATGTAATGTCTTGTTTTTTTATCTGGACCTTCAGTCTGCATTCAAGTTTTAATTGAATAGAACTGTTGACTCAGTTGTTTGTTAATCTTTTTTTTTTTTATAGTATTTTTATTTAAGAAAAAGAACATTATTCACAGATATTTAACATAGAGCATTTTCAGTTTCTCCCACCCCCACACTGCCTAGACAAAAATAACATTTAATGAAATATCTTCACAGGGAATGATGGTTCAAAATTGAGTAGTAAAATTAAAAAAAAAAAAATGTAAAAAACAGAAAAAAGAAATAAAGAAATAAATACTGGATTTTTTTCTTTGTTTTGTCAGAGCATTTAATTTATTGATTGCTGTCAGAATGTACAGATATTTTCAACAAATATAACATATAAAATGTTCAGTCTATAGGGACATTGGGCAGTGAGGCCGGTGTGATGTTTTAACCACAATACTAAGAAAGTCATTCATTTCTATACGATCTATCCGAGGGCCACGAGGCAGTACAGAGTACACAGAGACAGGAAAGATGGTAGTGGGGGCGTTTCACGTCAACCTGAAAGTTATTCTGGTATAACTGCTGACACAAAGCATGAGTAAGGTTGACACATACACTGTGATCAACACATTATCATTAGGGCCGTCAATTAATTAAAAATATTTAATTGCATTAATCACTTAGTTAATCACAATTAATCGCAAATCACATTTTTTATCTGTTCAAAATGAACCTTAAAGGGAGATTTGTTTAAGTATTTAATCAGAGGTCAAGGGACCCCTTTTAAAAAATGGCCTTGACAGTTTTTCCTCTCCAAAATTTAGCGTAACTTCAAGGATCAATTGTGTTAATGCGTTAAAGAAATTAGTGGCGTTAAAACAAATTTGCGTTAACATGTTATTATCGCGTTAACTTTGACAGCCCTAAATATCATCAGTTGTATCTTTGTTATGCATTCAGGGGATGTTATACTACAGTATTAACCCTGAATCCCACTGTATTGCCAAAAGTATGTCGACACCCATACAATACACCCATATGTGATTGTTGAACATTTGACTCCAACACCACGTGCATTAATGTGCTGCTATAACACCAGATTTAGGAACCGGGCCAAAGAGCAAATGTACTACGGAGTATTAGGGCCACATTGAGGGAAAAAACATCTGAGATTTACAGAATAAAGTCATAATATTACAAGAAAAAAATAAATAGCCCGTAAAATACTATTTTATAATATTATGACTTTATTCTCATAATATTACAAAAAATGTTCTCGTAAACTTCTAACTTTATTCTCAGAATATTACGACTTTTTTTTCTCGTAAACCTATGACTTTATACTTGAAATCTCAGATTAATTTTTTTCTCCTCAATGTGGCCCTAATACTCCGTCGTACCGTCGTACCGTCGTACCGTAGACCTACAACAATGATAAATAAAAATGAATATGTAAACAAAAGAACAGTTATTTATTTTCACTAATTTTTTTAATAAATCCCCAGGGAGCCACTGGAGAGGAGCTGAAGAGACGCAGGTTGCTGACCCCTGGTCTAGTTCATCTCAAAGGTGTTGGATGAGTTGAGGTCAGGGCCAAACCAAACCGGTGAAACTCATGTCTTTATGCAGCTGGCTTTGTCAGCCTTTTTTTCCCACAAACTATTTCCACAGCTCAGTTTTCTTGATTAGGCACTGTGATTTCTGTTATCAGCCACTTCTGTCCTTCGCCGTCATCTTTCCCACACTGAAATCCAATCCCTCATTTGTCCACAAGAACACTGTCCTCGTCAGCTCCCTCCTCCGAGGTCCTCCCTCCTCCTCCCACACACACAGAGAGCAGCCATGCCAAACAAACTTGACTGAGAGGGTTCGGACAGAGACAACAAGCCTTTCAAACAAACCCGGTTGTACACCATCTCAACCAAAGCAGTGTAAATAAAGTTTAGTGAAGCAGCCAAGAGGATGCTAACAGCACGCCGGTGGGAAAATGTCTCCAACTTGATTCTTCATAGGGACTTAACAGTGGCTTGCGCAACAATTACTGATACAGCGGCCTGATATAATGTTTGTTTTTGTTTGTCTTTATGCTGATAAATGATATTTGTTTTGTTTCTGGGAGGTTAAGTCAGGCTGCTCCTCTTGGGAAGCATCATGTGTATTCTGCTGATGTAACATGAGGTTTCACTAGGGGGCAGCAATCATTAGACTACCACACTGTTGCTCCTCCTGATACAAACCTGACCCAGTGAGATTCAGTCCAAAATACCCTCAACAGAGAGCACAACACAGATATTAACATTTAGAAAAGCTGCTATTTATGTGCATTAGCTGTGTCTGTGTCTTATTTGTGCAAGGAGGGAGGAAGAAGTGGAAAGTGTGCTCATAAGGCGTGTTCTATTTTGCGGGAATCACAACTAAATAAACAATTATAATAAGAAAATCTTGCTGAAATGTGAGAATGATTGAAAATGTGGTTTTCAATAATCAGCAGGGAGTACGAAACAGTACAGGACAGAATGATCTGTTAAGATGCAGGGGATGTGATGTCACTGGTTACATGCTGCTTAAGTGAAGACCTGAGGAAACATTGAGTTTTAAGCCTGACAGGTGCTGCGAGGAAGGAACACATGCACTTAGGATAAAGTGTGAGATACATGAGCTGGTAGTTTCCTCAAAGAACATGATCCGCTCTCCCAATGGAGCCACGAGTTCTTTTCAGACCTGCAGGTGTTTTGTGTTTGTATATGAAGCCTCTTCAGCTCAGCCTCTTCAGATCACATTGCCTCCATTTGTTTTGTGTTATAAGTTCACAGCCAGGACAGTCGTATCTTGCCATGCAGATCTGCCTCCAGCCAAATAGACTGGAGGTGAAGAGAATTTAATTTGTGGTGCTCACAACAGAAAAATTACATTTATTATTTACTTATTTAATTCTTATTTATACCATTCTGGCATTTATATTTAACACACTTAAAGGGACTGTATGTAAGTTTCTACACATTTTTTAATAGTTTTTTTTTGCCAATGTGTGAACAGGTTGTAACCTAACTTAAAAAATGAGACCTTCCGCAACTTTCTGGGTTTCCTCTATCAGCCCTATAGACCGCTTTAAATGGGAAAAATGTGGTCTGTTTTTTCCGGGAAAATCTAACGGATGTCACATCACGCGCCAAGATGGTTACGGTCAACAATAAAGATGGTGACGGCCAACAACCAAGATGGCGAAGGCCAAAAAACCAAGATGACGAAGGCCAAAAATCAAGATAGCACCGGCCAAAAACCAAGACGGTGGTGGCCGAAAACCAAGACGGTGACGGCCAACAACCAAGACGGCGACGGCCAAAAACCAAGATGGCAACAGCTGAAAAACCAAGAGGGTGGCGGCCAAAAACCAAGATGGCGATGGCCAAAAAAACAAGATGGCAACGGCCAGCAACAAGGCACAAGCAACATACTTTTTGCCTTTAAGTGAACTTGCATGTGAGAGTTCACTTCAATGTGTCTCGCCCATTCAAAGATTCACATTAAACAAAGACAAGGCAGAGAACGCCACACAATCAAGTCCATCTGCTCTTTGATCACTTGACTACGTCCCTCCAACTTTTCCTTTTTCGGACCAGCTTCAAAAGCCACAGATGGAGGCTGCGCCGCGCTGGCCGGCTCCACAGAGTACGCTCGCTAATTGCCGCCCAAAACAAAAGTGAAACCAGCGGACGATTGAGAGATCAAACCCGGCGGGGACGCCTCTGTTCAGAGCCCAGCGGGTACTGATTCACTGGTTCTCTGTGCCAGAGAGCTCTTATATAAACGGGTCAGAATCAGTGAAGAAGTGACCTGCTTCCATAGCCAAGTCTGAGTGATAAATGAGTTACTATCCGCTGGCCGTGTTGGGAAATATATCATGAATCATTGTGTCATCACAGCTGTGTAGGCTGTAGGTTAAGGTCAATACGCAATATTCAATATGGCCAAAACACATCATGATGTTTCATTGGTATGAAAACAAACACGAAGGCCATGAATTGGTAACATGACCTAAATTGGCCTGTGAAAATAAAAAGGATTCTTTCCTCCCGACCTGGATTAGCGTGGCAGTAACTCTGATGGTATTATAACTACATGAGACGATCAAAGGAAGGCCTGAGCCGAGCCGAGCTGTGAGACGATAGCGGCGGGGGTGAGAAGTTGGCAACTATCACTGACGAATCTGTCTGAGCGAATATCACTCACACGGCGCTTCACGTTACACGCAAGGCAAGGAATCACGTACACATTAGGGCTGAAATCCTGGTGTTTTCAACAATTATACAGCACCAAAACACAGAATTGTGAGGATCTATGGTGTTTAATGCTTTAAAGGAGTTGAATGACTTCTTTTGCTTTGTCTGTTATCAGATTTAGCGCCACAGTTTGGACCTACAATGTGTTATTATTGCATTCAAGTCAAGAGGCTGAGCATCCAATTTTCTAAAAAACAAAACCAAAAACCCAAATCATACTGCTGTTCTGAAGATATTTTCAGAATCCTCAAAGACTTTAGGGCTGTTAAAGTTAACGCGATAATAACGCGTTAACACAAATTTTGTTTTAAGACCACTAATTTCTTTAACGCATTAACGCATTTGATCTTTCGGAGGTTGTCGCAGACTCAGTTTTAAAGCTAGAGTGAAGTAACCGGTATCCAATGAAACTAGAAAACCTACGGAATCCATTGGTACCAATTGGTAACCCAATGACGCTCCAAACTTGCGCTAACTTTTGGCGAGGAAAAACTGCCATGGCCATTTTCTAAAGGGTCTTTTGACCTCTGACCTCAAGATATGTGAATAAAAATGGGTTCCCTCGAGGCTTGAGTTTGCGGGTTATCCCCTAAAACTCAACTAAACGCAGGGCTAAAAGTTGCCAGTGTGAGACGGGGCGTCATTCTATAATGTAAACATTAGTCCCTGGGACATTTAACCCAGGGCTAGTAGAAGTGCAGTGTCAATATTTTTCTATCTAGATGGTTGTCTGTCTGTTCTACATTGAAAAACATGCCTTTACTGTATGTCTACTGCAGTTTTCTGTGTTTATTTAGACGAGGGATGATTTTTGCATCAGCGAGAAGACAAATAACAAACATCCCATCCTTACATTCCTCACAGAGTCTCTGTCGTTGTTTCTCTGGCACATGGATGAGCAGCTTCTTTCCAGAACCCGAAACTCAACCGGCTCCATGTGCTTTCATTGGAAATGAATGTTGCTTAACCACGCTGGAGGCATGATGTGTATGTATGTGGGTGAGTGTGATCAGTCAATACAAGTAGAGAGGAATGAGGGAGTTTGGATGCAGCACAAAAATCCTCCTTAATGAGATGAAATACGCTGAATAGGATTCTTCTGAGTCATTAACCCGAGGTGGGAGGTACGTGTTCAGACCTGTGACATATCCGTTGTAACTCATTTCAAGATACAACTGACAGCATGCAAATTAATTTTTATTAAGACAACTGCTCGGTTTACAGCTACCTGATGAAACATGTATAAATAGTAATACAGTCTGTTTCCTACCAGGAACAGAAAGTCAGTGGTGTGAATGAAGCTGATCGTATCAATGAAGCGTTGCATCATGATGCAACTGTAGGTGTGACCTGATGAAACGTTCTGGGGACTCTCTGAGGATTCCTGGACTTCCTTCTATCTCTGTCACACACTCGGCTGAGACCGGTGATAAGAGATAGGAGGGGGGGGGTCTGGTCGGGAAGACAAACGGCTCAAGAAATTCGTGCAAATTGGGGCTATTTTCCTGAGAATGTGCATGTGTGATTATGATAACGTAAAATACTATATAATTTATAATTATAGTTGTCATCCTGAGCTATCAGCCACACACAGCCTGTAAGAACTTATAGTGTTCCTGTGGTGCTCGATTGTGACTTTCCACTGAGCTTTCATGTATTTTATGGCATTTTACAACTCATATTGCGTCTTTACAATATAGCGTAACGTTGCTAATGGGACATAGAGTGTTGTGCTGCTTAACACAGCAGCTCAGCACTATTTGACATACTTTATAGTCCATATAAGCAGGGACGGCATAAGGCATAGGCCATATATGTGGTCGCCTAGGGCACTTCTGGGGGGCGCTGGTCACCCTCTTAAAATAAATAAATAAATAAATAAAAATAAAAATAAAAATAAAAATAAAAATAAAAATAAATAAATAAATAAAAATAAATAAATAAATAAAGTAAAATATAAATTTTCTGCATTGAGGTAAAACATGGCCGGCTTAAGGCATAGGCCATATAGGCGGTCGCCTAGGGCGCCACCTTCTGGGGGGCACCAGTCGCCCTCTAAAAAAAAAAAAAAAAAAATGACAGTGGCAAGTGAGGTAACAAATTAATGAATAAATAAATAAATACAGAAATAAATAAATACACTTTTCACCCCTGTAACTGACTCAACACTTTTAAGACAACAATATCAGGCACCGATTGTTTATGTATATTATAATAAATATAGTTATTTATACAAATAATAATCTTAATTTTTTTGCTTAAAACCATTGTGATGTCTGATGCGTGTTGCGGTTTACAGGTCTAGGGTTCGGGTTCGGGTTCGGGTTCTGGGGGGGTCCAAAGTTCGCCGTCCCTGTTTGCCCGGCTATGATGCCACTACAATATCTATATAAATATTCCTGACACTGTGAAGTGAGTTTGTTGCTGCTCAGCACTATTTCACAGTAAACTTGACATACTTTATACTTTAAATTACTTTTTTATCATGAAACTTGTAGTTTTTCTGTGATATAATTTGTTAATAAAATCTCTCCAAAGTTTATGAAAGATATTTTTTCAAGTGTTTATGTAGAGCCTTAATTGCCATTAAGTGTTTCCAGTGTTTATCTATGGCCCGGCTGATAATCAGCACCTTTCCCTCTGCACTTTCAGGCAGTGAACTCCTCCCACTCAGTATTTAAACCCACAATGTCACCAGGAGCTCAGCTTCACACTGGAGAACTTGATCTTGACCAACACGTTTAGATTCATGGGAAAAAAAACTCACAATTAAAGCTTCAATCTGATCTACAACTACCAGAAAGGTAAGACTTTACTCTTTACTTATATTATGAGTAGGTTTTATTAGAAGTGTTTGCATAATAGATTGCATTTTTGGACATTTTCAGAAGAATGTAAAATCTTTATTTAATGCATAAGTTTAAAGGGTGTTAAGAAACACATTTTTTTTAGTGCTTTTTAAAAGCTTCTTATTAAGTTGAATGAATGTAATGAGTCATGAGCTGCAGGTTCATTCAACATTTACTACTTTTTCTCCTCAGGTTTGCCAAACTTTGGATTTTCTGAATTCATCTTTTGGGAACATTTTTCTTTCTTTTCTTTTTTTTGGCCTTATTTTTATTTTTTATTCCCACGCCTGGGATTAAACTTCCACCCAGTCAGTGTGGTCTCCTCCTCCTCCCCCAGAGAGAGAGGGTGTAGAGTTGGCCCAGAGATGAAGTCTCTTTTCCCGCTTGCTGTGTGTTGCATCAGCCTGGTTTCCCTCCAGCAGCTGCTGGCTCTGCCTGCGGAGGAGCGTCCCAACAGGAACAGGTATGACCCGGTTTACTGGGGTTACTACTTTACTACGCATCACATACCGGCTTCTCATTGGCTCAATAGGACTCTTTAATATAAACACAACTGGAGCCGCATTACTGTTACATATTCATGCATATTCACTTTGACCTGCTTCAATGGGGGTTAAATCACATTCATTATTAAATAAATTAGCTATAATGGCGCTATTATGTAACACCGCCATTATAACTAATATATTTAATAAAATAGGCATGTTCAACATGGTCATTTAGTTAAATGACGGGTCGGTGTCCTATGCGCGCTCGCGTGTGTCTACGCTGTTCAGACTCAGACTCCAACACAAACTACACGGAAGCACCAAAACCTCTTGGTTGTATCTAGTGAAGCTGTTAAACAGTGTTGGCCGCGGTCGGAGGACGCAGAGAGACCGTAGCTTTGGTCTCCAGGACCGGAGTCTCTGCTGTGCTCTGCTCCTCGGCTCCTCTGCCTGCCTTCACTCACACACCGCGCTCTTTCGCACTCTCTCGCTCCACCTCTCACGTGCATGCTGCTCACTCCACACTGCAGAAGAGTTAGTTTAGCTCTGAGAATATCTAGTGAATGTTCAGTGGACGTTTGTGCAGAAATAACTGCTGCAGCTCCTCCAGACCAACAGAGGTTTCCCGTGTCTTGTGAAGTGACGGGGCTCCGCAGAGAGAAACATTATCGTCTCCGACCAAAACTCCGGCGTCTCCCCCGTTCCCTCCGGCCGCGGTCGGGAGGCTGAGGCAGGACAAGCCAACACTAGGATCAGCATTGATTCATGGAGAGACCTTGGTCTGGTCAGCTAACATTACTGCCAAGCAGCTGAAATATAGAGTGATATTGTGCTTTCAGCTGACGTGTGTCTCCTCACTGTGTTGAGCGATGCTCATTCATGTCTATGTAGAGCGAGCACAAGCGCTCACTTTTACTCTAACTTATTGTTTTAGTTTAATTTTTTGTTCACTTTATCCTGTTGCGTCAAACAGCTACTGAATTGAGCCTCTAGCCGGTGTGATAAATCACATCTAGTGTGTGTAAAAGTGAAAGTGCTGTGCTGTTGTGTCGGGCAGATAGAGGATAACGTGGACTGCAAGGTCGAAGGCACTCCCATGATATAATAAAACACTTTCTCTCTCTCTCTCCTTGAGATAAACTCTGTTGGATTAGATCAGCTGTGGAATACGTGACAGACGATTATTTGCTATTTCATTATTCAAATAAACTATTATTAACTATTCAAAACATTAAAAAAGATCCAAATTGTTCTCATTCTGTAGTTTAACTGTGTTTGTAACAGTAGTAGTCTTGTTATAGGCTTTCACTCTTCCTATTAGTAAAGAACAAAGTAGGTTAAAGTTTAAAGTAACTTGAGGTCATGCAGGTTATGACGTGAGAGGAAATCTACGTTTTACGGCAGATCTACAGTAAATGTGACCCGTATGAATATGCCAAGTCAGTTTATTGGCATCATTGGTGCAGTTAATCTGCGTTCCCTGAACAATTCATTTTCTTCTTCTTCTTCTTCCACGTCTCGATCCCAAGCCGTCACATGAGTAACTGTTCACAGATGTTTTGTTTGGTTTAATCTCCCTGCGTGATTCTGTTTGGGAAAACTCTTATTTATAAACCAGTTTGTTTCACAACCCAGAAATACCAGTACGGACGTTTGTAAAGGATCCTGTTATATAGCGGCACTGGTACTTTTCCACCCTGTAAGTGACAGTCTACCTGTTTTAATGTGTGAGGGAGGCGATCCGCCCGTTGAGTTGGATTGTTGAGGAGCCGAGAGAGGAATGTGGATGAGCTGGTGTGTGAACGCCCCCTTCTGGTGGATGTTGGCTCCACAGCTGCACGGCTCAATGGGAGGGAGGGAGAGTCAGTGATGTGATGTGGGGGCCCGACAAAGACAAGCATGGGGCCCCTGAAGGTCTACTATACCCAGACCATTTTCTATAATCCATCTTGTCTATGAATCACCTTCAAGTTGTGACTTATTTAGCATTTTTCCTTTATTTAATTAGGCACTATAATCCTCCATCATTGCCTCCTTTGTTTGTCATTACCAGCATGGGTATGATATGATGCAGCAGTGAAAGTAGAATATATTCGGCTTATAATTATGCCTCATATCTCACCAGAACATTCACTAATGTCCAGTTTTGTCTGTGGATCCAACATTCATATCGTTTTAATTACGGTTGCACCCTCTTAGCTGACTAATTGGTCGTTTTGATCTTAGATTAGAAATAAGATTTCTTAAGTCGTTTAGTCATTTTTTAATGCTTTTCCATGCTGGATGAAAAACGCAGCCTCATGTTTTCCACCTGCAAAACACGCTCTGTCTGATCAGGGCCTTTGCACTCAAACACGCTGCAAAGACTACAGGCGCCAGCCAACTACTGTGCACGTACGCTCTGTGCCTGCGTGAGAGGAAATAACTCTCCACACCAGCAGGCGGCGGTAGTCCGTATTTGTCATTCAAAAAGGGAAACAGAAAGAGCGAGGACGGTGGATATACAAGCCATTGTTATGTGATACGTACATGAAACAAAGCGGCGTCTGTCGACCATTTTCACACCACTCTCACTCACCACTTAGCTTCATTCCAGATGGCCACGTGGTAGTGAAAATATCTGTGTATTGGAACGATCAGATGAGATGAAGATGATCTGTGTGTGTTCTCTTGACTCTTGATTCGTTTAAGCTGAACAGCCAATCAGAGTGATTTCTCCGCCGCCGATTCAACATAACCTCCAACACGGGCAGACAATAGTCGACGATGCGGGACACACCGTAAAAACTAGGCTGACAGACGCTCACCAACGGCCGACCGTCAGAATGGTGTGGCAGCGTCATTACACATGGACTCAGGCCAGCCTCACCAGGGGGGGTATAATCTCAGTTAAACCCTGACCAACCAGCAGAAATCACTAATACAGCAGTAAGATAACAGTCCTTCACTGCGCCCGTCCTTGTTAAAAGCAACATAGTTGGGGGTTTGAACCCTGACCTTTGTGGTAACGGGCAAATACTTCTTCTACCTCCTTTAGATCAGACTTCTTAAAGTCTGATAAATCATAAATAAATCCCACGACTTCAAATCATGTGCCTGAGGCTGATTGCTGATCACAGAGTTGTTGAGCATGTACACTGACTCAGGGCCTGTGGTTGGGCAGTGTCATCTTTAAGCCCTTTAGCACTGTAACTGATCACAGTCTATACAAATATATTTCACTCTGACAACTCAGTGAGAGATCTCCCTCCCCCCGTCACAAGCCTCCACATTTCTCACTTTGCATATCTCTCATAAATGCCCTGTCTGGTTTTTACTAGGAAAATAAATTCTCCCTCTTGTCTTGCCTCCATAGAGGACGTCCTGTTCTGTTACCATCGCATGCTGACAGCATGATTAAAACAGACATGGCTACATTTTCTTCTGATACTGTTTCTAAGCTCAGATTTCTGTCATTCCTTCGCTGTTCTGTCTTTGTGTACATGTTGTCCCTATATGTCCCGGTGAGGACACGACAAAAACCCACTAAGCCGCTGAAACAATGCCTGACAGGCACTTTTCCAAACAAGGAGAAATTGCATGTTCCTTGGGAACGCATGCGACGCATACCCTTCATTGTCGTCTAGAGTTTTTTTTTGTAAAGGAAAATAGCCGGGTCCGCAGCCAAACAACAAGTTAAATATGGCTTTAGCAGCGAAGCGGCTTTACAATACAGATTCCAGAAGTGGAAAGCGGGTCATTCGCGTCGAGACGCAGGACATGTAAAGCTGATTTGCGGTCGAGCTTGTGTTACAAAGACCCGCTCTGCCTCTGCTCCGTCTGGACCTGGGTACGATATCACAAGGCAGTCTGTGTGTATGTGTTGTGGCGACAAGTTTATTCGAACTTTGTCAAGGCCAAATAAAGTCATGTTTTTCCCCCCAAACGATTTGCTAAATCATTAACCCATTCTTGAGCAGCGTGGGGTCCAACGTAGATACTCTTAACATAATATTTACCTGAGAAATTCACCTCACACAGGGCGGCTTCCTGCTCTGTCGATGTTTGTCGAGTCCCTCTGCACATGCAGTTGGCTTTGGGTCCATCCTCTTGATTTGCTATCTATATTCTGACATGTTTACGCCTTATCAAGGAACAACAAGAACATTACTCTCACTTTATCGTGTATACATTCTCAGAAAACCACTTTTATGCTTGCGGAATGATTGAAACCAGGTTTCCCTCTGCTGTAAATCATCTCAAAAGAGGCCTCTTCTCGTATGTCTTGTAAACAGGAATTTTGGCTCGGACTGCGGAGGTATATGTACGGTATAAACAGTCGTATATAGCTCCGTCGGGGTCTATCTGACTACCCTGGCTGAAACTGCGGAGGGTGAAAGCTGCGACCAAGCAAGAATTCCACTGTGGATTAATAGCTAAGACCTAAATTCCACCCTCCACATCCTTAGAGAGCAGGTTTCTGCTCCACGCAGAAAGCCACACCGCTGTGGAGGCATGAATGTGCATGTATACTATGTATACAGTATATATAAGAGGAGTAGCTTATAGTGGGAGTGTGGATCAAAAGGCTTAAGAAACAAAGGCGGCTTCTGATGGGAGAGGAAACCTGCTGTTGTTTGACGTCATAGCGAGTGTTTTGTCTACATTACAATGACGTGGTTTCAGACCACATGTCTAGTTTTTTAACTTGGCATCCTGTCTATCTGTGTATGCTCAATGTCCACTATTGCTTGCATGAAGTAAATCACATCCCACTGAGGAGGTTATGAAAGCAGAACAAGAACAAGTAAGACCAGTGTTTCGTATGAAATAAATCACCTTTCCTTTATTTTTATCCTGCGTCTTGCTAACAACAATCCCCCCACTGTTACCCATTGGGAGATTACAGATGAATGTGCCATGTTTACTTACTGCTGATTAAATCTGCCATTGGTAAGCTTCTAGACGTCACGACGCCCGCTCCTCATTTGCATAAAGTTGAGGGCTCGTCTACTTTATGCAAATCACGGGTGTCCGACGCGACTCGCCGCCTCTCGAAACTCCCGAGAATCTTTTAAAATAAACGTTGTCGATCCAAAATAAAGACAGATTCAGCAACTGCGTGGCTTATTTCGTGAAATAAGAGAAGAAAGTTTCCAAACGAGCCTCCATACTGGTTCCGGTTTGAAAGCTGGGCGCAGCATTCAACGGCGGGAAAGCGTTCGTCCAATCAGGTTGGGACAGCCTGTGTCTAGCGGCAGCAATGCCGTGAGGTTAATACAGAAGGAAAACCAAACAAGGCAGCACAAAGGGATTGGCTTTGGCCTTTTATCAAAGAATTAGAAATCATCTTCAGTCAAAAGGAATTTTTGTTTAAAGCCCTTAAGCTGCGAGAATGCAAGGCATCGAGAAGCACGGCGGGCTGAACAATTAAAGGCAAAGTAGCTTGAACATCTTTGATCGTCTGCCAATCAACGCTACTAATAGCCAAATTATGAGATCTTGTGAGTCTTATTATGAGTTCTCTCTGTTTAACCTTACGCTCCCAGAAAGTATTCTCTGTGATTGTTGTTGTGCCAGCCACTTCAGATGTCCTTACGAGCCAACTGGTTTTCGGCGATTTGGAGTTGTATGACTGGCAGACCTGTCCTATCTTGTGTAAAGGGTTCGTGTTAGATTTTTGTAGAAAAGTTGTTAAGGAGAGCATCATCTCCAGCCGAAGATCGAAACGTAAACCTTGTTCCCGGTCACTTATTAGTCGGAAGATGTTCAGATAAGACAATTAGCTAAGTGCTCCACATTCACTTGGTACTCTAGAGGTCAAAGCATCGATGTCGTTGATAACAAAGGGACGGCTTTTCTCACGTTACAGTCCGTTCTCTGCAGGGTTTTCAACTTAATCCCGTCCATGGTTATAAACAAAGCTGGATTACCAACCGGACAAAGTGGGCAACTGCACCAGAGTTCCAGTAGTTCTGCTAAAAACTGTTGACAGTGAGGTCTGTGGATTGTCCAGAGCAACTAGGATATTGTTTCCAGAAAGATAAGGCGCTTTTCAGTGCTTGGGCACTTTTAATACCGAGGCCTCCGAGTGGATCAATCCGGTCCTGTTTCTACCTAAGACCGGATGACTTTCTTTTTCTCTTACTGTAATCTTTGAATGCAAAATACATAAAAAGAAGATTACAGTTCTGTCTCGTACAGAAGAATAAAGTCAGAACAGGAATTTGGTGCAGTGCCACCACTGCTGTGAATAGCTTTCCTGTGCAGTCAAATGTGACTCGGCAGACTAGGTGGGTGTAACTTGGTGATGTGGCACCACGGCACACCAGCCTCGTCCTGGAAATAGTGCTTGCCTCCGTCTGCGGCCTGGCGTTGCACAACTATTTATTCAGCCTCTGCTGCTACTGTTGCACAGAAGCAGGTCACCTCCAGACTACCAGAGCTGCCAGCAGAGAGCCAGAGAAGCTTCACGTTTCACAGAGGTATCCCAAACCCACCACACCACCGGTTGTAGCTGGGATGACTCACATCTAAAGCTCTCACCATGAGAAAAAAAGCTGAGTGTACAAGTCAGCATTTCACAAGTGGAACCCACGTTATAATTAGATCAACTGTGGCTTCTGCCTCTCTGAACATGGGAAAATACTGCCAAACCTGATGCAGTGGAAGATTTTTTTTCCCTTGGTCTCAGAAAAGCAAACGGCAGATATATTTGACCCGATGCTGTATTTAAACCTCATTACAAAAAGCTAACATTTAACATTTTCATCCTATTCATCCACCGGCTGGCAGGTACAAGAAGCACTTTTCCTATTTACTCGTCCCCGACCTTCAGCAGCCGTGATGCATGGGCTAACACTCAGGGACTTGAGTCACACTGTGCTGTACAAACACAGCGGTGACAGTCCAGCGAGGATCAGGTCAAGTAGCGAGAAGCGACTGTCTTTGTCAAACAGTGAACAGATGGCGAGTAGGTCGGCGCTGTGTTTGCTGAACGGCCAGTACCCGCTGGTCCACTGCACTGCAGAACCTGTTTTTTTGTAAAGGGTCTGTGCACAAAAAAATCCCCCCCGCCCACACAACATTTTTTCCATTTAACTCTAGTTAAGTAAGGAGACTAAGGAGGAGGAAGGAACTACTTTCTACTGACAAAAATAGTCCCTATGTAAACTGCTTTTAGTTTTTCAAATGTAATTTTTCAAAGCTTTGAGCAACTCAAGTCAAATTCCATTAAGTTCCATTTTATTAGGGAGGTCGTAGAAGTGCCAAAAGCAGTCCCGATACTGATACCGATACCTGGGCTTTGGGTATCGGCCAATACCGTGTACCGAACCGATACCAGTGTTTAATTAATAAGGAAGTGACTGGGATCATTCTTTTACGTGTGAGGCAACATCAGGCTTGACTTAAACATAATTTTCTTAAATTTGTAAAACAAAATTTAACAAATACATATTTTATTTAATTTAATTTATATAAACATAGTTTTTATTTATTATTAAAATAATAAATTGCACACCAGAAACGATGAAAAATCTTATAAATTAACAGAATTTTTATTTATTATTAAAAAAATAATAAATCGTATACCAGAAACTTTATAAATTTTTTTTCTAAATTAACAGAATTTGTATTAATTATTAAAATAATAAATCGTACACCACAAACTTGATCAAAAATCTTCTAAATTAACAGAATTTGTATTTATTATTATTAAGATAATAAATCGTACACTAGAAACTTTATAAAAAAACTTTAAAATTAACAGGAATTACAATTCAAGTGTAATTTTTTTTTAATGCAGCAACACATTGGACAAAATTTAAACAGGAATTAAAATGTCAGTATATAATTTATATAGTATATAAACATAGAATAGAATTGAATAGATCGGCTCTAGTGTCACCGATGCGTTGATACGATCAAGTGAGAAAATATATCATTATGTAATTTGGATGAACTGCCCCTTTAAAGAGTGAAAATATGTCTCTATATGACAAGAGATGTCTCCAGTTTCACTTCACGTATAATGCATAGAAACAAGGCAGAGCAAGGGTTATAAGATCCTGAAACAAATGAATTTGCATCAGATGTGAAACTTGATTCCATCTCTCCACCGAGATTTTATTGTTCTCATCTGGAGCCGATCAGCACCACTGAGACGTCATGGCCGGCCAGGCTAAATCTCCCATAGTTACCGTTTGCTAAAACCCAGCTGGGCATTAAAATGCAGTGAGGTGCAGGTTTTCGATGGTATAATGTGATAAGCGAGGCAGACTCCGAAGCACCTGTTCTTTTAGGTAACATGTGAAAACAAAGCCATTAACTTTTATTGTTGTGCATTAAGAGATGGGCATGGTGTCCACGTGGATGGGTGGGTGGCTGTGCGGAGGCCGGTCACGCTGTGTTCAGACAGCGGGCAGAAATGATTTGTTTATCAAAGCTGCTTTGAGCGGCTAATCGGATTTCTGCAGAATTACCTGCAACATTAGTTGTTATAGTAACAGCGCTGGCAGGTGCATGCATGACTAAAGGTTAATTTAAAAACCTTTTCCATCCTCATTCTGTCCCTGTTCTTTACATAGCTGCAGCAATAATCTAGACATAGAGGTTCATTTGTATTTTTATTAACCACTAGGAATGGCAACGTTGGTCGGTTGACATTTGAGCTCAAAGCACTGCTGTGTCTAACGGCTGGTCCAAACTAAAAGATGCTTCAAATCTTAACAGATGATGAAGATCTTAGAGAGCTCACACATAACGACATAATATGTTAAATTTAACAGTTTTGTTCCTGTTCCAGGACTAACAGATTCATTCAAGGACTACTAGAGTCCTGACTAAAACAATGGAAATCTCGCAAAATCTCTCGCGATCAAACGTGACTTTAGTGTAAACAAACTTTGCGGACGACAGGCAGGAAGAATTAGCAATGTTAGTTTTTACTTTGTACTGAAAATTCACGAAGGATGGATGGATGAAGTCATGGAGACGCGTTATATAAACACTTGCGTTGTTGCCACAAATCAGCACGTTGGTCCTCCATTTCTGAGCTCCATCTCACTACGACTTTATGCTTCTCGTTTAGCATTAGCTCATGCAGTCGCCATGACGACGGTGGTTGTCCTTCAGTCAGCTTGGTTCTCTATTGGCTATCGTTCTTTCCCCGCGTCATCGGCTGTCCTCTGGGTTCCCCACACACAACAGTACATCCGATCGATTTGAAATCGGTGCGGCCAGGATGGGCTTCCGAGCCGTTCGGGGGATGTAAAAAACACTCTTAACATACCTCACACCACAGGAACATCTGGCAAGATAATCTTTAGAACCATCAAACAGTCAGGGCTTGTCTGACTGTCTGTCTGATTTCTGTGTCCTCCTCAGGTCGGACCTCTTCGACAAGCTCATTGACCGGACAGAGGATGAACCCTCAGCGTCAGGAAGCCAGACTCACGACGCCGTCGCCGTCGCCGTCACCGTCCCCTCTCCGGCACCCAGCCGATCCCCGAAATGGCTGCCCCCCTTCCTTAGACACCAACCAGCTTCAGGAGCGACGAGAAAAGCCTCGCCGAGCCTGGCGTCAGCAAGACCCGCTGAGGCTTCAGGAGCGACGAGAAAAGCCTCGCCAAGCCTGGCGTGGGCACGACCCGCTGAGGCTTCGGAGCGGAGGGCGGCGAGAACTCGTCGCCATGCCCACTCGGGATCGCGAGGCGGTCACCACTACAACAACCACCACGCCAAGCTGATGAGAGTGGGTTGCGTCCTGGGAACCTGCCAAGTGCAAAACCTCAGCCACCGGCTCTACCAGCTCATTGGCCAGAGCGGCAGAGAAGACTCGTCGCCCATCAACCCCAGGAGCCCACATAGTTTTGGATGAGTTAGTTGACCCCCAAACACCCCCACAGCAAGTCTATCTATATCCCCATTTATCTCTTAATGTATTACTGGTAGTCGCTGCATTAGAGTTTGATGTAGTTTGTTTATCTATCTTCCCGTAAATGACTGTTGTGCCTCTCTACTTTTTGTGCGGATTGATGGATTTGAAGATTCAAATTCAAGATCATGACTGACTTGAAATCCTCAAATTTCTCCCACCACCCTGAGGACCTTTTGAAGGACGTTCAAGTCTCGTCAAAGTCTTACTGGTTCTCCCTTTTGAACGCTCAAAAGAAGGCCTCCGCTTGACGTCTTAATCCTGTTGATATGCGAATGAAGGCTTGTCCTCGACACCATCCAGCGGCCCGGTCCTGTCTGCCAGCTGACCTCTCCGAGATCTCATTGATCAAACACTTAAGCCCTTAATGTGGATTTCAACCTGCACTGAGCTCTGTCCAAACCGATATATTCCCAAAGACCCCGATGAACCCTTTTACCTCTTTTTTTTTGCCCCGCCTTTGTGTCAACTCCCAAGTCGTTTCACAACTGCATACAATCACGATATGATGATATATCCCAAGAATCTTCCACAAGCTTTCAGTCGAACTGGGAATTCGTCACTCAGCAGGACTTTTGTGTTTCAGGGACCGCAGTTTACGTTTGAAACCAGCCACAGCACCGCTCGGGTTACACTCGAGTTTCAGAGAGTCTGAGGACTAAACCACATAAACTCCACGCGGAAAATGAAAAAGAAAGTCAGCATCCAGAGCCTTGGAAGGAATCTACACAGAAATTCAGGATCAGTTTCAATGTTGCATTACAGTAGCCTGTTCGCCAACGCAGTAGGTAGCAAAGTGAGCCTTGGAGCCACACGGATAAGAGCTCCGTCGCACCCCCGCTGACATTTTCCCCCCGCCGGAGGCCA
Organism: Sebastes fasciatus; assembly: GCF_043250625.1. Lineage (NCBI taxonomy): Eukaryota > Metazoa > Chordata > Actinopteri > Perciformes > Sebastidae > Sebastes > Sebastes fasciatus. The sequence continues at coordinate 2,943,980 of NC_133817.1, read as the reverse complement.
AGTCTGAAATCTTAGCCTTTTCACGTGATTCATAAGTTGCCCTTAGCGAGTCAGGACTTTGGGTTGACAGCTGTTTAATAAAACTGACCTAATCACTTCAAGCATATGTACCACCACAGCAGGAGAGGAGCGAAGCATGTGGCTTCTACACATATGCACGGCCTTGAAGATATTAAAGGGTCGGTTCACCAAAAAAATAAATCCCCTTAGAAATGTTGCTGAATTATTTTAATGCCATTTTTTAGTGCACAGACAAAATTACATTCACCACCTGTGTATTGCTGTGGAGGTACAAATCTCTAAAAGTTGTCTAACAGTAATGTTGCAGAAGAATTTAGAAACAAAGGTCAACTCTTCCTATAGACCCTTTTTCTGTTAGCAAACATGATGACGTATTTTTGCGGGGCGGATCTCCATCTATTGAACTCTTCGCCGATATTTTAGCTCGCTATAGAGCCTCACAGAGTCACAGTTTGTCATCTCAAATGTATGCAGTATTGATTCTGGCATCCTACAACACAGCAAGAAGACAATTTCCATGTGTAACTTTAGCCTAAACTCTGAGGTGATTCGTGTTCGCCTCCAGTCTTTCCTTTGCCTCCAGATAACACCGTGACGTAATCATGACGTCGACACTAAAAGGGTCTATAGGCAACACTTAACACATCGTAGTATATAGGCCAACATCATTCTTTTGGCAGGATGTAGTATGTTTTGAAAGTAGTCCTGAGACGACTGTTACATTGCGGGTTTTCTTGTGCGAAACCAGAGCGACCAAAATGTTATGTGTGCCCCCAATTTCAAACACAAAATAGCGTATAGCGCCATCATAAAAACCACACAACGCCCTGACATGTCCTTGTGTGAGGAATGTCCGTCTCTGAGATGGTGTGGCGATGGACTGAGAATAACTGAGGTCAAGCTCGACTCATCAAGCATACTCAAATTTGACAGGCCTTAAACCATATGTATAAAAACCCCACATTTATGGCGAGAAATATAATTATACCACATATTATATACATACTTCTAAACTTCTATTCCAAGACTGTACTATATGGTAGCCTGATTCTAACCTGCAGAGAGTGGTTGAGTGTTTCATAGTAGGAATTAGAGCGGTGCAGGGATGACGTGTTTTTGTAGGACAACCAGGAAGTTAGCGTCGCCCTGGTTCCCTCCACAAAAAGCCAATAAGATTGTTCCATTGGGTTTTGGATTAGTGCAGAAAATAAACTCAACGTTTATGATACTTACACGTTTTGTTCTGTAAAATAACCTCCACAAATTAACACCACTTTTATGATTTTTGAGGCGTAACATCTAATTAAAAACCCATTCAAAAAACCTTGTGCTAAAAGTGCTAAAAACTCATTCCTGCACTGCTCTATACAGACCAAGCTGTCGGTCATTTAGATATATCACATTTCATATTTTACCCCTTGTTATTTTGCATATAATTTCACAAACATGAACGTTTTGGTATTCCTTAGTTTGAACTCACCAAATACCTGGCAATACTTGACAAATCGAATGACTTTTACATGTGATCTGCATCATATAATAATGTATTCTTTTATATCTTAATCTGTGTCTTCTGATTTTACTTTCATTTGCCTATTTTTTATATATATATTTATATTTATATATATATATTTAGTCTCTCAGCCCCATCTCGGCTCTCTTTTCTCTTCTGTCTATAATCGTGGAGGTCACAGGGTAATAATAATAATCAGTGGTTCCTTATAGTCTTAAATCTAATCTCTTCAAAGGCTTGCTGAGGTCAAACATGCCATTCTCTCTCTGCTGTAATGGAGCTAATCAATGTCTCGTGACGGATCATTAAAAGGCTTTTCAAACGCTGAAAAAAATCCTGGTGGATCTCTCTGCTTTTTGAAACACACATGAGGTGTTTGTGTGTGTGTGTGTTGAGCTGCTGTACGTAGCCTATCGGGACACTTATCTGCTGTGTTTGATCTGCGCTCCGGACCATTGTGCGCACCAGTCTGTTTTTTAGTTTTTTTGACGCAACGTGTGTTTTTTGTGACGTCAGGAGTTGCGTCACGTCGAGTTGTGTGAGCACGACCGCGAATACCTCCCCCGTAGAAACACCTTTCATGGCTCTTTCTCTGTTGCAAAAGAAGAATGAGTGTAAAATGTCTCTGTTGGTTTTGTTAGATAGCGTGCAGTAGATCCAGGTCGATCTCAGTAAGGGTTTCTTTTTTAGCAGATTTTACTCCTTTAGGGGGGTCACAGGAACGCACTTTAATGCAAACACACGTGTGTCGATAGTTTCTCTGATTCTCACTCATTGTAATGAACTCGTGAAAGTCGGACAAGGCTCGTCTCTTGTAAATGTTGCATTTGAGATTGTGTTTGAAGACGTCAGTGCACTCCGTGTGGCGTCAGGATGACTGTGAACGTCGTGTGCACCTGTGAATATATAGATACATATATGTATATTCAGCCAAACTATTTAAAGAAAGTTATGTATTTAAGTTATCTTTGTATGTTAAATATTTGTATGTCACCAAAGACTATTTATCTCCCCCTTTTTTTCCCCCCACTGCTCCTTAAACATGATCTTATGGTAGTGAAACAAAGTCTTAACTGTAGTTGAAATGTTACTGTTTGTCAATGTCCTTTACTCTGTAAATAAAGAGCTATACTGTAATAATGTAATGGAGTATTTAGAGTGTGTGTGTGTGTGTGTGCATTCCTAAAATATGGAGGACCACAAGAGTCACATGAATATTAATAAAGCATTTAATTGATTAGTAACCAATTGTACAATAAAAATAGCCATTATTAAATTTGTTTACTAATGTATTTATTTATCTATAAATAAATGGACTAAATTCTTTTTTGGTTTATTATTTATTATTGTTAAGTAATTAATTATTTGACATTTTAATGGGCAATTAAAGGAAGAATTATAAGAGGAATTTACAAATATTAATCCATCAATAAATACTTCAAATGGGATTTACAAAAACACACTAAAACAGTCAATAGGTGCATTATTAATTAATTCATTACAATAGGTATGTTAATAAATTCATAAATAAATAATGTAATTAAAAAAATTATTTGAAAATGCAGTTTTAAAAAAAGAAATAAATAACTGGATTCACAAATTGAATTAGACACACATTTATTAATATAAAAGAATAGTTATTAATAAATTAAATGCTTTATTATTATTTCCGTGACTCTTGTGGTCTTCCAAACTAAAAGACAAACATGAAAGAATCACACGAGGCTTTGAAAAACTCTAAATGCATCACAATATTCACAAAAAATGCAAAAATATGTGATTCGAGCATTTAATTGATTAGTAACCAATTGTACAATAAAAATAACCATTATTAAATTTGTTTACAAATGTTTTTATTTATCTATGAATAAATGAACTAAATTACATTTATTATTATTATTATAATTATTATATTTATTATTATTGTTATTATTATTATTATTAGTAATTAGTAATTAATTATTTGACATTTAATTAATTAATGAGCATTTTAAAGAAGAATTATAAGAATAATTTACAAATGAAATATTAAACCATCAATAAATACTTCAAATTAAAATAAAAACTCTAAATGCATCAAAATATTCACAAAAATATGTGATTCAGTATATTTTTTTAAATCATCCCCAGCCTCTTCCGTGTTACTGTGCCCTTGACCTAAACCGTTCTGACCCAAATCATTACAAGTCACTGCATGACAAAACCAACAAATGTAAATGGCGTGGGACAATAGTGAATGAATCATTGAGAAACACATGATCGTGGGCATCAGCAGCCACGTTGGCGGTAAAGGTCGTATGACGGGACGGAGTTAATGAGTGACGGGAGGTTTGGTCAACAGCAGACAAGCTATTGGTTCGTGTGGGGATTAATGTTGAGCCACTTTTATATTTTCAACATAAACACTCTAAAAACTATAAGTACACTATCTATACTTGCTCAGCACCAAACCACACAGTTACAGTTAGACACTAGCTGCAGCATTTAGCAGCTAAAGAGCCAGATATCTCCCTATAGGATATGGTAGGGACCAAGAACTCTTATGAGTCCCACCGACTTTATGGAAGTGTAATTCTAAATCATGGGAGTACCGAGGTTTTAGGCCCTTCTGTGGTTTTTAAAACTAGAACTACACATTCCAAAAAAAGTCAACCAGCATAAATTATGTAGCTGATGTATGTTCAGCCAGCAGAATCTGTGTCACATACCAGCGGACAACCTCTACTTACATCTACAGTTTAGGCTCGTAGTCTGAGACGGAAGTACTCGTGTCAATCTTTAGACCAGCTAAAAAACAGTTACATCCTCCAAGTGGTAAAAAAACAAAGCAGATAAATCACGTTGAGAGGTGAAAGCACAGTTTGTGCCGACACTATCCACTAACGGAAGCGCTGGTCGGGCCAAGTGACTGGAGATAGGTGACTTATTGCAGTGATTTAGTGGAAACTCACAGATATGGTTCATGTTGCCTAATGGAAAAAACTACCCAACAACATTTTACACATGACAGATCTGCACAAACGTGGGAGCAGCGCATTGCTCCACAGCATTCAGAGGAATGCAATCCTGCAGACACTCAGTGTAAATCTGACACTAACTAACTAAGAGGAGGTAGAAGAGATAGAGAGAGAAAGTAGATACAAGCTCTGACTGCTTGTTCGGGAACACCTCGCTACTTCAAGCTGGGAGTTCTTTATCTTTCTGAAAAGAGGAGGAAAAGAGATGTGTGCTGTCCTAAGTCCAGGGCCGCGTTAAGGCATATAGGCTGTCGCCGAGGGTGCCACCTTTTGGGGGGGCTGGAAAAATAATTAAATTAAATTAAATTAAATTAAGAAATAAATAAAATAAATAAAATAAAATAAAGTAAGATTAGATAAAATAAAATAAAATTTAATTAAATAAGATAAAATAAAATAAAATAAAATAAAATAAAATAAAATGCCAGTGGGCGCCCTTCCTCATTTTCTGCACTCACTGAGGTAACAAATGAACAAAAGAAAGAAAGAAAGAAAGAAACATTTCACCCCAGTAACTCTTAAATATATTTGCTTTATGCAAATATATGTATATATTTATTATTGGAAATCAATTAACAACACAAAACAAAGCCAGAAACCCTCATAGGTACTGCATTGAGCATGAAAAATATGCTCCAATCATAAAATGGCATGTGATGAACATAAAGTGGGCATAGATAGATAGATAGATAGTAACTTTATTGAAAATTTAAGCTCCGAACAGGCACGCCCCCCCCCCGACAACAGCGGTACCGGGAGACGAGCGATCGGCTGTGCTACTGCTGGAAAAGAGGGTTGATAAGGTTGATCTGCAAACAAGAGAGTATAAAAAAGCTCTTGCAGAGCTTCAGAGTCGGCTGATAATTCTCCGTGGCTCCATCAAGGTGCTTCGGGGAAACCAGATGATGTCAGTCTGTTTCTATGAATTTCTTCCATTGTGGTTCATTCATCCTCTTTCCTAAAAAGGCCAAACAGCCATCAATAGCTATTTATCTATTAATGGAAAGGACGACCACACTATAGTATATTCACACACTGTCCAGTCATGTGGGTTTGATAAACAGACAGAAGGCAGACACAGTCCTCACCTCACGCACCTGTCCAAAGAGGCCTCTGGATCCACACTGACCCGCTTTCTCTGTCATAACATTTACATTCCAACACACAACACGACTCAGGGCCAACCTTTATGCAACTAGCACTGATATACTTTACCTCCAACACACGGCCAGGCACATACTTCAGACTGAAACACCTGTTAATGTCGGATGTATGTTGTTGGAATGCAGCTGATTGAGAGTGACTCAGGAGAAGTGAAACTGCAAATTGCTTCATCAGACTTTCACCCAGACCACTGTGTCCCTCGCGATTCAAATATATAATCGCATGATTGTCCATAGTTAATCGCAATTAATTGCAAATTAATTGTAAGTTTTTTATCTGTTCAAAATGTACCTTGAAGGGAGATTTGTCAAGTATTTAATACTCTTATCAACATGGGAGTGGACAAATATGCTGCTTTATGCAAATGTATGTATATATTTATTATTGTTTATTATTTTCCTTGTTTAAGGTTAATACTTGTAGAGAGGTCCGAGTATAATTTAATATAATATAATATAATATAATATATTGAACGATGAAATGTCTTTCTCCGTTTTACAGCATTAACTATTATTTAATAAATAATTAGTATAATAATATTAGTTATGATCTGAATTTATTGAAATAATGGTGATGATACAGCAATTGTAAAAAACAAAAATATTCGAATTGTTAACCAAGACATGCCGTCAGTTTTATTGTTTGCAATACAAGACACATATGGTTTTTAATAAATATTGTACTTTTCATGTTTTATACACGGTATCATGTTAGATATGAACATCAATAAGATAACATTAGATAACAATAACGAACGTTAGCTAGCTCTTATCCGAAGTTATGGAGGCAAACGTTTTGTAAAGACGTAACGTGAACTTGAACAGTTGATAATGTGACAGATGCTTAAAGGAAAACATGATATGATAGTACTAGTTTTAATAATAATTGGGCCCACCATATTGAAGGACAGACCGCTGATCCGTGATAAGGAAGCAGAGACGTTAACGTATTTAAAAGTTTCTCACCAAAATCTTCGGGAAAAGAAAAAATCGTAACGTTAACATAACACATTTTTTATCTGTTCAAAATGTACCTTACCAAACCTTTAAAAATGGGTAACAAATATATAGTTTCATTTTGTTAGTCAGTTTTGACACGGATAAACAAGAAAGCAAATTATTTAGCTCAGCATCAGTGTTAATTTTTGCGTAAAAGATATTGGTGGCGTTAAAATGTATTTGTGTTAACGCGTTATCGCATTAACTTTGACAGCCCTAGTTCAAGCAAAATCATGTTTTGTTTTTTTAACTAAACCAAGTAGTTTTGTTTTTGTTTCAATTTACGTTACAATTACGTTTTTAAAAATGTTTAAAAAACTTTTTTACCGTAAAATCACACCCAGAATTCGGACATTCAAATAAAATATAAGTAGTAAATTCAGATTCAGATTCAGACAATTTTATTGATCCCAAGAAGGGCAATTCAATTCACAGCTTACACTGTCACAAACACACAGACAACATCCAGACAAACATCCAAAATGTTACATGTCAATCACAGATCAGTAAAAATGACAAACAGAGGTCGGTGAAGGACAGCAGATAAGTTAATACAAATATATAATATATTATTAATATGTATAATATATCATATTATTATTAAATATATTATATATAAACTAAGACATGTCAAGACAAAAACAATTAAGGTAATTTTTAAAATAATTGTTCATTTATTTTTTGTTCAGCTCCTCACGAGCTGTTTATCTGTTGAATTTGTTGTTGTGGGAGGAAACCAGAGAACCTGGAGTAAACCCACAACAGAGAGGTGAAATTCACAATTCACACTCGGCTGTGAACCGATCCAGTGAGTACTGGAGGTCACAGACCGATGATGCCAACAGGACCACATAATCTGCAAAAAGCCTTCTCCAAGTCCACAAAACACATGTAGACTGGATAGGCGTACTCCCAGGCCCCCTCCGGGATCCTTGCGAGAGTGAAGAGCTGGTCCGTTGTTCCACGGCCGGGACGGAATCCGCATTGTTCCTCTTCGATCCGAGGTTTGACTATCGGTCGAACCCTCCTTTCCAGCACCTTGGAGTAGACTTTACCAGGGAGGCTGAGTAGTGTGATACCCCTGTAATGGCACACACTCTCTGGTCCCCCTTTTTGAACAGGGGAATCACCACCCCGGTCTGCCGCTCCTTAGGCACAGTCACCGACTTCCACGCAATGTTGAAGAGACGTGTCATCCAAGACAGCCCCTCCTTTGCCTCCGTCACGGCAGTGGCTGCTGCTCTTCGGGCCTGTCGGTACCTTGCAACTGCCTCCGGAGTCCTGCGAGATAACACATCCCGGAAGGCCTCCTTCTTCAGTCGGACGGCTTCCCTGACCACCGGTGTCCACCACGGTGTTCGAGGGTATGACACAACTGTCATATTTCAGCTTTTTTTGTGAGAGGTAACCGGAGCACCGGGAGTAAATCCACAACAAAGAGGTGCGATGAGGTGAGAAATCATTTCATCCACATCAATACACCGTTATGGAGAGCACAAAAATGCTGAAACAAAAACATGACAGCACTGTCATGTTTTTGTTTCAGCATTTTTGTGGAAGGAAACCGGAGCCCCCGGAGTAAACCCACAACACAGCTCCTCACATGCTGTTCAGCAGCTGGATTTGTTGTTGTAGGATGTCACGCTCTCGGCTGATGTTCTCTTTCTCCGCGTTCGTCGCTTTGCACTGATCTTGTAAAGTTTCTTGTCTTCTCAACTTTTTATGGAGCATCCGGCTCTCTTGTCGAAGTGAATCATTTTGCTGTCTCATGGCATTTTTTTGCACCTTCAGCAAATGATGTGTGGCCTCCAATACTTTCTCACTTTGGAGTCTGCTGTAGAGCGCCTGGATCTCGTAGTCAACTAAGAGGTTTTGATCACGCACTAATTCATTTTCTTCTGCAAGGATAGCATTCCTGTCTTTCAAAGCGTCTTCCTTTGCAATCGTTTTGTGCAGCTCCTGAAGTTCTTTATGCAGGTTGCCATTTTGGTGAGTTCGAACCTTTTTCTCTGCTTTCATTGATTTATATTTTGCTTGCAAAGCAGTTTTGTTTATGACCTCCTCGTTGAGCTCCTGGATTTCTTCTTGGAGATTCTGATTGAACTCTCTCAAGGCTTCTATCTCGTCTGCCACAGTTTGGCAATCGTCTTCAGGGTCGCCGATACATAGAAGCTTTGAGTAGAGCTTTCCACGTATTTTGAGAAGCTCTGTATTTCTGGTCGAGACGACTTTTTCTTCTGATTTAATGTGCCTGTTTTTCTTCTCCAAGTTTTCTTTGTTCTGGACCTTTCTTGTAATCGCCTGAACTTGTTGTTCGATGTTATCATTTTGTCTGCTCAATAAGTCCATGCTGCTCTTCCTCTCCTTCCACATGACTTCCCGAACTTTCAGTCCGTCATACTTTTTGGTTTGCTCCGTGAGTTGTTGTTTCAGTGCGTCACTTTGTTTTCTGAGGACCACATATGATGCTGTCACCGTGTTATCCATTTCCTGCAAAGACTTTTCATTACGGATGTCTTTGCGCACGTCCTGAATACGTTGTTGGAGTTCGTCGTTTTCCTGGCTAATCGCCTCTTCCTCTGCCCGATGTGCAGCGAAGACTTCATCCAAAGCTTTCATAGTTTGACGATTCTTCTCGAGCTCCTCGAACTCCTCTCTCATTGTGTCATTTTGGAGCCTCATGGCTTCAATTGTGTCCCTCTTTGCATCACACCTTTCCTCCGAAGACAGCCTTTTGTGGAGCTCCTCAATCTCTTGCTGCAGAGCCTCATTTGCTCTCAGGTGCTCTGCTTTGTACAGCGTCAGCGTATTCTTTAGCTCCTGAATTTCTTGTCTCAAGTCTTTCTCAATGGCCTCTTTGGCCAAATTCAGAGCATTGCACTTTGCAATCAAACTTCTTTGAGTTTGGACATTTTCACGGAGCTCCATTAGTTCTTTTTCCTGACTCTCACGGTGTTGCAGGTCATCAGGTGGTTGGTCAACTGCTCCTCCTACTGCATTGTCTTGGTCAGTAGGATCTGTCTGCTCTTGTTGGTCGACTGCTCCTCCTACTGCATTGTCTTGGTCAGTAGGATCAGTCTGCTCTTGTTGGTCAACTGCTCCTCCTACTGCATGGTCTTGGTCAGTAGGATCTGTCTGCTCTTGTTGGTCAACTGCTCCTCCTACTGCATTGTCTTGGTCAGTAGGATCAGTCTGCTCTTGTTGGTCAACTGCTCCTCCTACTGCATGGTCTTGGTCGGTAGGATCTGTCTGCTCTTGTTGGTCAACTGCTCCTCCTACTGCATTGTCTTGGTCAGTAGGATCTGTCTGCTCTTGTTGGTCAACTGCTCCTCCTACTGCATTGTCTTGGTCAGTAGGATCAGTCTGCTCTTGTTGGTCAACTGCTCCTCCTACTGCATTGTCTTGGTCAGTAGGATCTGTCTGCTCTTGTTGGTCAACTGCTCCTCCTACTGCATTGTCTTGGTCAGTAGGATCAGTCTGCTCTTGTTGGTCAACTGCTCCTCCTACTGCATGGTCTTGGTCAGTAGGATCTGTCTGCTCTTGTTGGTCAACTGCTCCTCCTACTGCATTGTCTTGGTCAGTAGGATCTGTCTGCTCTTGTTGGTCGACTGCTCCTCCTACTGCATGGTCTTGGTCAGTAGGATCTGTCTGCTCTTGTTGGTCAACTGCTCCTCCTACTGCATGGTCTTGGTCAGTAGGATCAGTCTGCTCTTGTTGGTCAACTGCTCCTCCTACTGCATGGTCTTGGTCAGTAGGATCTGTCTGCTCTTGTTGATCAACTGCTCCTCCTACTACATTGTCTTGGTCAGTAGTATCTGTCTGCTCTTGGCTTGAAGCCATGCTCTCAATCTCTGTAGATACCGTGGAACCCATTTTCTGCTCTCTTAGAGTGCTGAAAGTACAGTTTTCTTAAGAGTGCTGAAAAAACAGTTTTAAAGTGTGTCCAATATTTGACCTACAGCTGCATTCACGGCTTCACAGCTTCCTTTGAAGCTGATGATGTCTTAAAGTTGTCCTTTAAGACATCATCAACAGTCTGATGATGTCATAAAGTACAGCTTTGACCAATAGTAAGCAATGTTGCCCTAGCAACAGCTTTAGACCATTATACAGTTTTGAACGTAAACATTCTAAATGTGTCTCGGTTGAGTTCCAGTCGCAGTGTATGTGAATGACATCAGCTGACAGGAAGCAAACATGGACCAAAGCTGTTGCCTAGCAACGCTATTTCGCTGAAATGCGCTAAAACGAAGCGTTCCAGGGAGTCCTCTGCAGCTAAAAGTTGAATCATTTACTTTCACTATTACAACTACTACTACTACAACATTAAAATGCATACTCCTAATAATGTCTATACATCACAATAGTAAATCAATTTTGATATTTACATTAATTCAAATGTAAAATAGGTATGCTTTACCAGAGACTTGCTGACCAGGAGATGGGGGAAGGTGGTAATGTCCCTCAGCAGGCAGGCTCGCTGGTGTGTTGGTGGTGGCAGGCAGCCGGGGACCATGGGAGGCACAAGAGGCTGAGGGACCGGCGTTGGAAAGGCCGGAGCTGGTGGCTGGAGCAGCCCCGAGGGGCACTGTTTTTCTGCGGCTGGGGCGGGAGGTGGTGAGGAGCCTGAAATACTCCTCGATGGCCCCCCTCTTGGCACAGGATGCCCTCCCACGGTCAATGATGTCTGGGGTCCGGGCTGTAAGGCGATGGTGGTGCCGCTCCCTAAAGTTTATCCACCACGTCTGGCCAAGCGCGGTCTTAAGTGCGTCCTGGTGGCGGAGGTTGTATATGGCCAGAGCGTGGGCCAGGACCTGAGGCTTCGTCAGTGGAAACCCGTGACTGGCAGAATACAAACAGTATTCTACCAGGGAATATTCAACTGCAGGGGTGAGGAGAGTCCTCTGACCTTGGACGCAGTCAAAGGCCACCCTTCCACTGACTCGGTCACTCAGGCTGGACTTTGGGACCCCAAACATGTGGGCTGCCTGCCGTATACTCCGCCTGCCTGCTTCCACCTCCTGACGGGCCTGTTCCATGGCCTCCTAGGTCCACTTCCTCGTCTTCCTCTCCCTCTTCTGGATCTGCCGGATGTTGGGCATCTGCAAATGCACATTCTTTTTTTGCACAGTCAGATATAAAGGTTTAAAGGCACATTTCATGTCTTGAATAAGGTTGATAAATTCTATAAACTCTCACATTACCACATATAGACATGCATATTTACCACAGGCATAGACGAATATATTTACCTTAGCCACAGCATCATTACAATTTCTACATCCATCTTTTCTTTTTGACATCTTGATGCTCCTGTAAAGGAAATTAAAAACTCTCTCCCACACAGACACACATGTTACCTACCTTCACTTACGTTAGCTGTTTCTTTTTCTCTGTTCTGCTTTTCACTGTCTCTTTCCTGCTTCTTGCTTTTCCTTCTTCTTGCCCTCTTCCTTCTCTCTCTCTGTTCTCTATCTTTTTAGCCAGGAACATAAACCATACGAGAGAAAGTTGAGAGGCAAAAACATTACTTTTTGGTTAATATATATATATATATATACATATATATATATAGAGTATATTTATATATAAATATATATATATTTATATATATATAAATATATATATTTATATATATATATGAAGCGTGCATGGTATTTCAACTTGTGTACATTTCGATTGTTTTTTTTGTTTTTTTGAAGTGATATAAATATATATATGAATATACATACATATATAGATATATATGTATATTTATATATATAAATATATATATTGGAGGTTAATCTATAACTAATATTTCCAATCATAAGCTTTCAACACATGTACAGAGACAGTCAGTCAGTCACTCTCTCTCACACACACAAACATTATTTGCATTATTTATTGGATCATTATGCATACATATACTTCATGTAGCCTGGCTTATGAACAAGAAAAAGCATTTAATTTTTTTATTTTAATTTTATTTATGTCTGCATCATGTTTCAGAGCTAAACACACAAACAAAACAGCCGCTGCCTTCACTAACGCTACGGGATCCTTTGTTCGTCTTTTCCCGCTTTTTTTTCAGACATCCAACATTTCTGCCACTCTTCACTTGACAACAGATGATGTCACACATGATCCTCTATCTTCATTGGCTAGACAAAGCAGGGTAAAGCCAGCTACGAACTGCACTCATAAGCTATCTCATATTAGCAGTACAGTGAAAACACAGACACACTTTTCAGGGGGACAGATCGCCGCCCGAGCGCAACTTAAGTGTTCTTACTGCTTTATCTCATCAAAGTCACTTTCCTGTAGGAATTCAACATGTAAAAGTCCATACATATAGATTAAATTTGACACATAGATACTTGGATATGTATAAGTGATTCTACTTACATTTCAGTTGGGATCTCCGAAGGAAAAGACCGCGAAAAAAACGGAAAATGCGTCACACCGGATAAGTCCGGTTTAGGACAATAGCGGCGAGCGACGTCCGGTTTAGGAAACGGTGACGCTACTTGATGACCTGCAACACCGTGAGAGTCAGGATCAGGAAAAAGAACTAATGGAGCTCCGTGAAAATGTCCAAACTCAAAGAGGTTTGGATGCAAAGTGTAATGATCTGAATTTGCCCAAAGAGGCAATTGAGCAAGACGATGAGACTTTGAGATAAGAAAATCAGGAGCTAAAGAACACGCTGACGCTGTAAAAAGCAGAGCACCTTGCCGTGAGCCAGCAAAATGAGGCTCTGCAGCAAGAGAATGAGGAGCTCTACGAAAGGCTGCCTTTGGAGGAAAGGTGTGATGCAAAGAGGGACACAATTGAAGCCATGAGGCTTCAAAATGACATATTGAGAGAGACGCTCAAGGAGCTCGCGGAGTTCGAGAAGAATCGTTAAACTTCAAAAGCTTTGGTTGAAGTCTTCGATGCACTGACGGCAGAGAAAGAGGCGATTACCCAGAAAACCCCCGATCTCAAACAAAGTATTCAGGACATGTGCAAAGACCTCCCGAACGAAAAGGCTTGGCAGGAAATTAATAACAAGGTGACGGCATCAAAAAAACAACTCGTGGAGATCTTCAAAAAATCGAGCGTAGCGTTAGTTCATGCAGGCCATGATGTCAAGCTCTGCTCATAGCTGATAACAGCTGATCTTAAGCCAGCCCAATCAGCTGATGCATCAGCTGACAGATCAGCTGATTCCTCTCTATGCATTCATTGGTCAATTTCATACAGGGCACCTTATTTAAGCTGCTTCAGCCGGCCTACCGTTGCTGCTTCCTCTACAAGCCGCTCGCAACATGAGAACAACCAGATTTTCCACGTACAAGCTTCAACTTACCCTGCTGCTCGTCATGTCGATTCCGTCCATGATGACTGAGCTATGGAGTCACAACAACAGCATCCGAGGCAGAGGAAGCCATCGGCAAAGAGAGCCCGTTCCCTATCCGCCGGAGCTCGCATCTGATAAGTAGACATTCAAGTTCTGCTCCCAGCATTTCCTAATGGCCAGTGTCCAGGCTCCTACAAGTCCTGGTTGAAAACCACATCACGGCTCCAGTCGGGTCTTCTAATGAAGAGCTTTTGTAATGTTTTGGAAAGCGTCCATGGCAAAACTCCACCAGCAGATCTTCTCAAAACCTGCGCTCCCAAGAAAGCCGCCGAGAAAAGGAAAGAAGTGCCCGAAACTCCGCTGCAGTCCCAGCTACGGCCGCTGAGCCGCCTTCCAAAAGAGCACGAGATCCAGCGGTCCAAGCCCCGGTCCGAGGCCCGGTCCAAGCCCAGCAGTCCGAGCTCCAGCGGCCCGAGCTACAGCCCCGGCAGCCGGCTCCCTGGAGCAGGAGGACAACCCTGTCATGACAGCTCTATCCAGCATCCAGTCGTCACTCGCCAGTATGACTCCAGATCCAAGCTTTGAGTCCATGTCGGCATCTCCAGCAAGCCGGGTTCTTCCAAAACACGGAAGGGCCGTCACCTCTACGCGCGCCGCAGATCGATTACGTCACTCCATCGAGCTTTGATGACGTCACAGTCCCGCGGAGATTTCTGGGAATTGCAGTCCAAATCTCCACCAGGGTCCATTATTCCACCTGCTGCTGCAATTTCGCACAATCTGAGAAGCCAAATCCTTGCAGCCATCCTTCATAAAGGGTGCAAGACTGATGGAGATAGGAAGGAACATCTGTTTTAATCTGAGTCTAATCCCGTCTTCAATGATCCACTATCTGAGATGCCGACCTCAAGCCAGCCAATGAGAGTCATTCTTTGTCACAGATGAGGGGAAGCCCATGTCCCAAGCTTGGTTTGCCTCACACCTTCGCCTCCTCTGCCAATCATGCGAACTGCCACCAGAACGCTGCACTGCGCATTCTCTCCGCATAGGAGACAACAACAGCAGCATTAACAGCTCTTGTCTCCACACTCGAGGCTTGGGGCCGATGGTCATCAACCGCTTATGAGCGTTACCTCCGGCCGGAGGCTCAAGACATCCTCGAAGCTCAAAAGCTATGAGTGCTCAGTAACTTGCTGGCTATATATAGTAAATGTTACGGCATATCTGCTTGACTCTCTCATTTGACTTCTAGCCATATGCCTCAGCTTGCAACCTGTGAAGAATCAAAAGGCTTCACTGTATATGTTTTAGTCTAATTAGCTTTTCATTAAGTTTATGCTGATGCTGCTCTACGCTGCTGTTGCTCTACGCTGCTGTTGCTCCAAGTTGCTACTCTATGCTTCAACCTGCTGCTGCTCCACGCTGCTGCAGCTCACACTACTGCTACTCCACGCTGCTGCAGCTCCACACTACTGCTGCTGCTGCTCCACATTGCTGATGCTGCTCCACACTGCTGCTGCTCCACACTACTGCAGCTCCACGATACTGCTGCTGCTGCAGCTCCACACTACTGCTGCTGCTGCTCCACATTGCTGCTGCTGCTCCACGCTGCTGCAGCTCCACACTACTACTGCTGCTGCTGCTCCACGCTGCTGCTGCTCAACGCTGCTGCTTCACACTGCTGCTGCTCCACACTACTGCAGCTCCACACTACTGCTGCTGCTGCTCCACATTGCTGATGCTGCTCCACGCTGCTGCTGCTCCACGATACTGCTGCTGCTGCTGCTCCACACTGCTGCAGCGCCACACTACTGCTGCTGCTGCTCCACATTGCTGCTGCTGCTCCACGCTGCTGCTGCTCCACGCTGCTGCAGCTCCACACTACTGCTGCTGCTGCTCCACGCTGCTGCTGCTCAACGCTGCTGCTGCTGCTTCACGCTGCTGCTGCTCCACATTGCTGCTGCTGCTCCACGCTGCTGTTGCTCCACATTGCTGCTGCTGCTGCTACTGCTGCTAATGCTGCTCCATGCTGCTGCTCCAAGCTGCTGCTTCACACTGTTGCTGCTGCTGCTTCATGTTGCTTCTGCTGCTGCAGCTCAATGCTGCTGCTCCACGCTGCTGCTGCTGTTTCATGTTGCTGCTGCTGCTTCATGTTGCTTCTGCTGCTGCTGCGGATCCATGATGCTGCCGCAGCTCCATGCTGCTGCTCCACGCCGCTGCTGCTTCATGTTGCTGCTGCTTATGCTGCAGCTCCATGCTGCTGCTTCATGTTGCTGCTGTTTCTGCAGCTCCTGCTCCACGCTGACAGAGGAAACTCAAGAAGAAGAAGGATGCAGGAAGCTGGAAGATGTTGGGAGCTGCATCAGACTCGGGTTCAGTTTCCATGACGGAGGGAATTCTTCAACCGTGTAAAAGATTATAAACAGCTCTGCTGACTCGTATGTTCAGAGAGGAACACATCGGTCTGTAGATGATCACGTTTTCCATGTTACAGCCTTAAATTAACCCTGCAGATCTGTCAGTACTACCAGTTCTGCAAAGAACATTTACTCAAGTACTATACTTAAGTTCAGTTTTGAGGTACTTCCATGTAGGCGCTGGGAAGGCCAGGGAGGTTTTCTTGGAGTGGTCATTTTTTGGGGCTCCCTGCGCTCCCTGCTTTTAGCTTTCCATGTATGCACATGGAAGGGCAAGGAGGTTGCTCTCCTTGCCTCATGTTTTCCACGTATGCGCGTGGAACCACGTATGCACATGGAAGGTTGCAACCTGTGTAGATGCAGGCGAACTGAAGCTTCATGAAGCATCAAAGCTTTCCAGCATATTGGTTCGGAAAAGGGTTAATATCTGGATGCATCATGTGCACGAAACCACCTGGTGGTCAAAGATTATAAAACAGGCAGATATGATCTTAACCATGTGATATACCGTATTTTGCGCCAGTAAAGGCTGTTCAGAATGATTATACATTACAAGGTAATCCATTTATATCCATGTAATATAATGTCCATTTTCTAGTAAGTATATTTTGAGTTAATAACATACATGTATATTAAACTGTAATTGTTTTATGCATCTTATGTGTGTAAACCAAATCTTGGTCAATAATTGTATTGTAGTGTGGCAGGAGGGGTAATATTAGTGTTCTGTGTCACTTCTGGAAAGTGGCATTGGTTTAACCAGTGTACGAGTTTTCACTGGGTGCTCAGCTAGCTCCTCCTGTGGCTCTTCCATGTAAGCGCATGGAAGGCCAGGGAGGTTTGCCTGGTGTGGTAATATTTGGGGTCTCACTGCTGCGCTCCTGCCTTTAGCTTTCCATGTGTGCACATGGAAGAGCAAGGAGGAGTGCTCTCCTTGCCTTATGCTTTCCACGTATGCGCGTGGATGGGCGTAACCTGTGTAGATGCAGATGGCATCACTGTATGTCGTTTGAATCTGCACGGGTTTCACTGGGTGCTCAGCTAGCTCCTCCTGTGGCTCTTCCATGTAAGCGCATGGAAGGCCAGGGAGGATTGCCTGGTATGGTTGTTTTGGGGGTCTTTGCTGCTGCTCTCCCTGCCTTTGGCTTTCCATGTGTGCACATGGAAGGGCAAGGAGGAGTGCTCTCCTTGCCTCATGCTACCACGTAGGCTCGTGGATCCACGTATGCGCGTGGATGGGCAGGGAGGTCCCAGAGCAGAGCCATACCGCCAAATATAATGTATATATATTACTGCAATGTAATAGTGTCTTTGACTAAAGTGGTCCTGACTGAAGTACAACGATCTGAAAGTTCGGAAAGACTTTAGTCGATCAGGCAGAAGACTGAAAACCACTTCCCATCGACATAATAATATGAAATAAAATGCCTCTTTAATAATAATAATGAACAAATGCCTCTTCGTTAATGAACAAATGGTAACAGTAGACGCGGTTTAACGTAACGCAGAGGTAAGCAACCTATACTATCAAAAGAGCCATTTTAGGTCAAATACAATAAAACTAAAAAAAGAATCTGTTTGGAGCCGCAAAACATTTGAGCATTGTATTGAAGGTAACACGGCCTATTGAGTCTAATGCAGTGAGGACCCAGGTGCAAATGAGTGGCAGGACACGGAAGAAACATCTCATGCTGGCTTTTAAGGAAATCCAGTGTGCTTGTTCTGGAAATGTCTTTCAATGACTTTTTTTGTTGTCGAATCTGTCCATGCACGATTAAATTCCTCTATTTTCCTCCTAGACTTTTCTTTTTGGGGATTTAGAATCCATAGCTGGCCTGTTGAGCTACTGAGGTTGAGCAAAATTAAAGGATAAAGGATGACGCATATTTTGGTTGACTGAAATTATTTAAAAAAAATTAATCAGTGTATTTAGGCTACAGATTGTTTCAACTGCAGAATGTAAGAATCACCATAAACCTACAAGAATGATAAATAAAAATGTTAAAAATAACCATTTTTCATTTTTTGGGGGGTTTTTGCCTAAAATGGCTCTTCTGATAGTAAAGGTTGCTGACCCCTGGTCTATATAAAAAGTGCCATGATTGCTTTGATTTGGCTAGATAAATAAAGCTGACTTTAATAATTTAATAATAATAATAATTGATTGAATCCCACCATATTGAAGGACAGACCGCTGATCCGTGATAAGGAAGCAGAGACGTTAACGTATTTAACAGTTTCTCACCAAAATCTTTGGGAAAAGAAAAAATCGTAACGTTAACATAACACATTTTTTATCTGTTCAAAATGTACCTTACCAAACCTTTAAAAATGGGTAACAAATATATAGTTTCATTTTGTTAGTCAGTTTTGACACTGATAAACAAGAAAGCAAATTATTTAGCTCAGCATCAGTGTTAATTTTTGCGTAAAAGATATTGGTGGCGTTAAAATGTATTTGTGTTAACGCGTTATCGCATTAACTTTGACAGCCCTAGTTCAAGCAAAATCATGTTTTGTTTTTTTAACTAAACCAAGTAGTTTTGTTTTTGTTTCAATTTACGTTACAATTACGTTTTTAAAAATGTTTAAAAAACTTTTTTACCGTAAAATCACACCCAGAATTCGGACATTCAAATAAAATATAAGTAGTAAATTCAGATTCAGATTCAGACAATTTTATTGATCCCAAGAAGGGCAATTCAATTCACAGCTTACACTGTCACAAACACACAGACAACATCCAGACAAACATCCAAAATGTTACATGTCAATCACAGATCAGTAAAAATGACAAACAGAGGTCGGTGAAGGACAGCAGATAAGTTAATACAAATATATAATATATTATTAATATGTATAATATATCATATTATTATTAAATATATTATATATAAACTAAGACATGTCAAGACAAAAACAATTAAGGTAATTTTTAAAATAATTGTTCATTTATTTTTTGTTCAGCTCCTCACGAGCTGTTTATCTGTTGAATTTGTTGTTGTGGGAGGAAACCAGAGAACCTGGAGTAAACCCACAACAGAGAGGTGAAATTCACAATTCACACTCGGCTGTGAACCGATCCAGTGAGTGCTGGAGGTCACAGACCGATGATGCCAACAGGACCACATAATCTGCAAAAAGCCTTCTCCAAGTCCACAAAACACATGTAGACTGGATAGGCGTACTCCCAGGCCCCCTCCGGGATCCTTGCGAGAGTGAAGAGCTGGTCCGTTGTTCCACGGCCGGGACGGAATCCGCATTGTTCCTCTTCGATCCGAGGTTCGACTATCGGTCGAACCCTCCTTTCCAGCACCTTGGAGTAGACTTTACCAGGGAGGCTGAGTAGTGTGATACCCCTGTAATGGCACACACTCTCTGGTCCCCCTTTTTGACCAGGGGAATCACCACCCCGGTCTGCCGCTCCTTAGGCACAGTCACCGACTTCCACGCAATGTTGAAGAGACGTGTCATCCAAGACAGCCCCTCCTTTGCCTCCGTCACGGCAGTGGCTGCTGCTCTTCGGGCCTGTCGGTACCTTGCAACTGCCTCCGGAGTCCTGCGAGATAACACATCCCGGAAGGCCTCCTTCTTCAGTCGGACGGCTTCCCTGACCACCGGTGTCCACCACGGTGTTCGAGGGTATGACACAACTGTCATATTTCAGCTTTTTTTGTGAGAGGTAACCGGAGCACCGGGAGTAAATCCACAACAAAGAGGTGCGATGAGGTGAGAAATCATTTCATCCACATCAATACACCGTTATGGAGAGCACAAAAATGCTGAAACAAAAACATGACAGCACTGTCATGTTTTTGTTTCAGCATTTTTGTGGAAGGAAACCGGAGCCCCCGGAGTAAACCCACAACACAGCTCCTCACATGCTGTTCAGCAGCTGGATTTGTTGTTGTAGGATGTCACGCTCTCGGCTGATGTTCTCTTTCTCCGCGTTCGTCGCTTTGCACTGATCTTGTAAAGTTTCTTGTCTTCTCAACTTTTTATGGAGCATCCGGCTCTCTTGTCGAAGTGAATCATTTTGCTGTCTCATGGCATTTTTTTGCACCTTCAGCAAATGATGTGTGGCCTCCAATACTTTCTCACTTTGGAGTCTGCTGTAGAGCGCCTGGATCTCGTAGTCAACTAAGAGGTTTTGATCACGCACTAATTCATTTTCTTCTGCAAGGATAGCATTCCTGTCTTTCAAAGCGTCTTCCTTTGCAATCGTTTTGTGCAGCTCCTGAAGTTCTTTATGCAGGTTGCCATTTTGGTGAGTTCGAACCTTTTTCTCTGCTTTCATTGATTTATATTTTGCTTGCAAAGCAGTTTTGTTTATGACCTCCTCGTTGAGCTCCTGGATTTCTTCTTGGAGATTCTGATTGAACTCTCTCAAGGCTTCTATCTCGTCTGCCACAGTTTGGCAATCGTCTTCAGGGTCGCCGATACATAGAAGCTTTGAGTAGAGCTTTCCACGTATTTTGAGAAGCTCTGTATTTCTGGTCGAGACGACTTTTTCTTCTGATTTAATGTGCCTGTTTTTCTTCTCCAAGTTTTCTTTGTTCTGGACCTTTCTTGTAATCGCCTGAACTTGTTGTTCGATGTTATCATTTTGTCTGCTCAATAAGTCCATGCTGCTCTTCCTCTCCTTCCACATGACTTCCCGAACTTTCAGTCCGTCATACTTTTTGGTTTGCTCCGTGAGTTGTTGTTTCAGTGCGTCACTTTGTTTTCTGAGGACCACATATGATGCTGTCACCGTGTTATCCATTTCCTGCAAAGACTTTTCATTACGGATGTCTTTGCGCACGTCCTGAATACGTTGTTGGAGTTCGTCGTTTACCTGGCTAATCGCCTCTTCCTCTGCCCGATGTGCAGCGAAGACTTCATCCAAAGCTTTCATAGTTTGACGATTCTTCTCGAGCTCCTCGAACTCCTCTCTCATTGTGTCATTTTGGAGCCTCATGGCTTCAATTGTGTCCCTCTTTGCATCACACCTTTCCTCCGAAGACAGCCTTTTGTGGAGCTCCTCAATCTCTTGCTGCAGAGCCTCATTTGCTCTCAGGTGCTCTGCTTTGTACAGCGTCAGCGTATTCTTTAGCTCCTGAATTTCTTGTCTCAAGTCTTTCTCAATGGCCTCTTTGGCCAAATTCAGAGCATTGCACTTTGCAATCAAACCTCTTTGAGTTTGGACATTTTCACGGAGCTCCATTAGTTCTTTTTCCTGACTCTCACGGTGTTGCAGGTCATCAGGTGGTTGGTCAACTGCTCCTCCTACTGCATTGTCTTGGTCAGTAGGATCTGTCTGCTCTTGTTGGTCGACTGCTCCTCCTACTGCATTGTCTTGGTCAGTAGGATCAGTCTGCTCTTGTTGGTCAACTGCTCCTCCTACTGCATTGTCTTGGTCAGTAGGATCAGTCTGCTCTTGTTGGTCAACTGCTCCTCCTACTGCATGGTCTTGGTCAGTAGGATCAGTCTGCTCTTGTTGGTCAACTGCTCCTCCTACTGCATGGTCTTGGTCAGTAGGATCTGTCTGCTCTTGTTGGTCAACTGCTCCTCCTACTGCATTGTCTTGGTCAGTAGGATCTGTCTGCTCTTGTTGGTCGACTGCTCCTCCTACTGCATTGTCTTGGTCAGTAGGATCAGTCTGCTCTTGTTGGTCAACTGCTCCTCCTACTGCATGGTCTTGGTCAGTAGGATCTGTCTGCTCTTGTTGGTCAACTGCTCCTCCTACTGCATTGTCTTGGTCAGTAGGATCAGTCTGCTCTTGTTGGTCAACTGCTCCTCCTACTGCATGGTCTTGGTCAGTAGGATCTGTCTGCTCTTGTTGGTCAACTGCTCCTCCTACTGCATTGTCTTGGTCAGTAGGATCTGTCTGCTCTTGTTGGTCGACTGCTCCTCCTACTGCATGGTCTTGGTCAGTAGGATCTGTCTGCTCTTGTTGGTCAACTGCTCCTCCTACTGCATGGTCTTGGTCAGTAGGATCAGTCTGCTCTTGTTGGTCAACTGCTCCTCCTACTGCATGGTCTTGGTCAGTAGGATCTGTCTGCTCTTGTTGATCAACTGCTCCTCCTACTACATTGTCTTGGTCAGTAGTATCTGTCTGCTCTTGGCTTGAAGCCATGCTCTCAATCTCTGTAGATACCGTGGAACCCATTTTCTGCTCTCTTAGAGTGCTGAAAGTACAGTTTTCTTAAGAGTGCTGAAAAAACAGTTTTAAAGTGTGTCCAATATTTGACCTACAGCTGCATTCACGGCTTCACAGCTTCCTTTGAAGCTGATGATGTCTTAAAGTTGTCCTTTAAGACATCATCAACAGTCTGATGATGTCATAAAGTACAGCTTTGACCAATAGTAAGCAATGTTGCCCTAGCAACAGCTTTAGACCATTATACAGTTTTGAACGTAAACATTCTAAATGTGTCTCGGTTGAGTTCCAGTCGCAGTGTATGTGAATGACATCAGCTGACAGGAAGCAAACATGGACCAAAGCTGTTGCCTAGCAACGCTATTTCGCTGAAATGCGCTAAAACGAAGCGTTCCAGGGAGTCCTCTGCAGCTAAAAGTTGAATCATTTACTTTCACTATTACAACTACTACTACTACAACATTAAAATGCATACTCCTAATAATGTCTATACATCACAATAGTAAATCAATTTTGATATTTACATTAATTCAAATGTAAAATAGGTATGCTTTACCAGAGACTTGCTGACCAGGAGATGGGGGAAGGTGGTAATGTCCCTCAGCAGGCAGGCTCGCTGGTGTGTTGGTGGTGGCAGGCAGCCGGGGACCATGGGAGGCACAAGAGGCTGAGGGACCGGCGTTGGAAAGGCCGGAGCTGGTGGCTGGAGCAGCCCCGAGGGGCACTGTTTTTCTGCGGCTGGGGCGGGAGGTGGTGAGGAGCCTGAAATACTCCTCGATGGCCCCCCTCTTGGCACAGGATGCCCTCCCACGGTCAATGATGTCTGGGGTCCGGGCTGTAAGGCGATGGTGGTGCCGCTCCCTAAAGTTTATCCACCACGTCTGGCCAAGCGCGGTCTTAAGTGCGTCCTGGTGGCGGAGGTTGTATATGGCCAGAGCGTGGGCCAGGACCTGAGGCTTCGTCAGTGGAAACCCGTGACTGGCAGAATACAAACAGTATTCTACCAGGGAATATTCAACTGCAGGGGTGAGGAGAGTCCTCTGACCTTGGACGCAGTCAAAGGCCACCCTTCCACTGACTCGGTCACTCAGGCTGGACTTTGGGACCCCAAACATGTGGGCTGCCTGCCGTATACTCCGCCTGCCTGCTTCCACCTCCTGACGGGCCTGTTCCATGGCCTCCTAGGTCCACTTCCTCGTCTTCCTCTCCCTCTTCTGGATCTGCCGGATGTTGGGCATCTGCAAATGCACATTCTTTTTTTGCACAGTCAGATATAAAGGTTTAAAGGCACATTTCATGTCTTGAATAAGGTTGATAAATTCTATAAACTCTCACATTACCACATATAGACATGCATATTTACCACAGGCATAGACGAATATATTTACCTTAGCCACAGCATCATTACAATTTCTACATCCATCTTTTCTTTTTGACATCTTGATGCTCCTGTAAAGGAAATTAAAAACTCTCTCCCACACAGACACACATGTTACCTACCTTCACTTACGTTAGCTGTTTCTTTTTCTCTGTTCTGCTTTTCACTGTCTCTTTCCTGCTTCTTGCTTTTCCTTCTTCTTGCCCTCTTCCTTCTCTCTCTCTGTTCTCTATCTTTTTAGCCAGGAACATAAACCATACGAGAGAAAGTTGAGAGGCAAAAACATTACTTTTTGGTTAATATATATATATATATATACATATATATATATAGAGTATATTTATATATAAATATATATATATTTATATATATATAAATATATATATTTATATATATATATGAAGCGTGCATGGTATTTCAACTTGTGTACATTTCGATTGTTTTTTTTGTTTTTTTGAAGTGATATAAATATATATATGAATATACATACATATATAGATATATATGTATATTTATATATATAAATATATATATTGGAGGTTAATCTATAACTAATATTTCCAATCATAAGCTTTCAACACATGTACAGAGACAGTCAGTCAGTCACTCTCTCTCACACACACAAACATTATTTGCATTATTTATTGGATCATTATGCATACATATACTTCATGTAGCCTGGCTTATGAACAAGAAAAAGCATTTAATTTTTTTATTTTAATTTTATTTATGTCTGCATCATGTTTCAGAGCTAAACACACAAACAAAACAGCCGCTGCCTTCACTAACGCTACGGGATCCTTTGTTCGTCTTTTCCCGCTTTTTTTTCAGACATCCAACATTTCTGCCACTCTTCACTTGACAACAGATGATGTCACACATGATCCTCTATCTTCATTGGCTAGACAAAGCAGGGTAAAGCCAGCTACGAACTGCACTCATAAGCTATCTCATATTAGCAGTACAGTGAAAACACAGACACACTTTTCAGGGGGACAGATCGCCGCCCGAGCGCAACTTAAGTGTTCTTACTGCTTTATCTCATCAAAGTCACTTTCCTGTAGGAATTCAACATGTAAAAGTCCATACATATAGATTAAATTTGACACATAGATACTTGGATATGTATAAGTGATTCTACTTACATTTCAGTTGGGATCTCCGAAGGAAAAGACCGCGAAAAAAACGGAAAATGCGTCACACCGGATAAGTCCGGTTTAGGACAATAGCGGCGAGCGACGTCCGGTTTAGGAAACGGTGACGCTACTTGATGACCTGCAACACCGTGAGAGTCAGGATCAGGAAAAAGAACTAATGGAGCTCCGTGAAAATGTCCAAACTCAAAGAGGTTTGGATGCAAAGTGTAATGATCTGAATTTGCCCAAAGAGGCAATTGAGCAAGACGATGAGACTTTGAGATAAGAAAATCAGGAGCTAAAGAACACGCTGACGCTGTAAAAAGCAGAGCACCTTGCCGTGAGCCAGCAAAATGAGGCTCTGCAGCAAGAGAATGAGGAGCTCTACGAAAGGCTGCCTTTGGAGGAAAGGTGTGATGCAAAGAGGGACACAATTGAAGCCATGAGGCTTCAAAATGACATATTGAGAGAGACGCTCAAGGAGCTCGCGGAGTTCGAGAAGAATCGTTAAACTTCAAAAGCTTTGGTTGAAGTCTTCGATGCACTGACGGCAGAGAAAGAGGCGATTACCCAGAAAACCCCCGATCTCAAACAAAGTATTCAGGACATGTGCAAAGACCTCCCGAACGAAAAGGCTTGGCAGGAAATTAATAACAAGGTGACGGCATCAAAAAAACAACTCGTGGAGATCTTCAAAAAATCGAGCGTAGCGTTAGTTCATGCAGGCCATGATGTCAAGCTCTGCTCATAGCTGATAACAGCTGATCTTAAGCCAGCCCAATCAGCTGATGCATCAGCTGACAGATCAGCTGATTCCTCTCTATGCATTCATTGGTCAATTTCATACAGGGCACCTTATTTAAGCTGCTTCAGCCGGCCTACCGTTGCTGCTTCCTCTACAAGCCGCTCGCAACATGAGAACAACCAGATTTTCCACGTACAAGCTTCAACTTACCCTGCTGCTCGTCATGTCGATTCCGTCCATGATGACTGAGCTATGGAGTCACAACAACAGCATCCGAGGCAGAGGAAGCCATCGGCAAAGAGAGCCCGTTCCCTATCCGCCGGAGCTCGCATCTGATAAGTAGACATTCAAGTTCTGCTCCCAGCATTTCCTAATGGCCAGTGTCCAGGCTCCTACAAGTCCTGGTTGAAAACCACATCACGGCTCCAGTCGGGTCTTCTAATGAAGAGCTTTTGTAATGTTTTGGAAAGCGTCCATGGCAAAACTCCACCAGCAGATCTTCTCAAAACCTGCGCTCCCAAGAAAGCCGCCGAGAAAAGGAAAGAAGTGCCCGAAACTCCGCTGCAGTCCCAGCTACGGCCGCTGAGCCGCCTTCCAAAAGAGCACGAGATCCAGCGGTCCAAGCCCCGGTCCGAGGCCCGGTCCAAGCCCAGCAGTCCGAGCTCCAGCGGCCCGAGCTACAGCCCCGGCAGCCGGCTCCCTGGAGCAGGAGGACAACCCTGTCATGACAGCTCTATCCAGCATCCAGTCGTCACTCGCCAGTATGACTCCAGATCCAAGCTTTGAGTCCATGTCGGCATCTCCAGCAAGCCGGGTTCTTCCAAAACACGGAAGGGCCGTCACCTCTACGCGCGCCGCAGATCGATTACGTCACTCCATCGAGCTTTGATGACGTCACAGTCCCGCGGAGATTTCTGGGAATTGCAGTCCAAATCTCCACCAGGGTCCATTATTCCACCTGCTGCTGCAATTTCGCACAATCTGAGAAGCCAAATCCTTGCAGCCATCCTTCATAAAGGGTGCAAGACTGATGGAGATAGGAAGGAACATCTGTTTTAATCTGAGTCTAATCCCGTCTTCAATGATCCACTATCTGAGATGCCGACCTCAAGCCAGCCAATGAGAGTCATTCTTTGTCACAGATGAGGGGAAGCCCATGTCCCAAGCTTGGTTTGCCTCACACCTTCGCCTCCTCTGCCAATCATGCGAACTGCCACCAGAACGCTGCACTGCGCATTCTCTCCGCATAGGAGACAACAACAGCAGCATTAACAGCTCTTGTCTCCACACTCGAGGCTTGGGGCCGATGGTCATCAACCGCTTATGAGCGTTACCTCCGGCCGGAGGCTCAAGACATCCTCGAAGCTCAAAAGCTATGAGTGCTCAGTAACTTGCTGGCTATATATAGTAAATGTTACGGCATATCTGCTTGACTCTCTCATTTGACTTCTAGCCATATGCCTCAGCTTGCAACCTGTGAAGAATCAAAAGGCTTCACTGTATATGTTTTAGTCTAATTAGCTTTTCATTAAGTTTATGCTGATGCTGCTCTACGCTGCTGTTGCTCTACGCTGCTGTTGCTCCAAGTTGCTACTCTATGCTTCAACCTGCTGCTGCTCCACGCTGCTGCAGCTCACACTACTGCTACTCCACGCTGCTGCAGCTCCACACTACTGCTGCTGCTGCTCCACATTGCTGATGCTGCTCCACACTGCTGCTGCTCCACACTACTGCAGCTCCACGATACTGCTGCTGCTGCAGCTCCACACTACTGCTGCTGCTGCTCCACATTGCTGCTGCTGCTCCACGCTGCTGCAGCTCCACACTACTACTGCTGCTGCTGCTCCACGCTGCTGCTGCTCAACGCTGCTGCTTCACACTGCTGCTGCTCCACACTACTGCAGCTCCACACTACTGCTGCTGCTGCTCCACATTGCTGATGCTGCTCCACGCTGCTGCTGCTCCACGATACTGCTGCTGCTGCTGCTCCACACTGCTGCAGCGCCACACTACTGCTGCTGCTGCTCCACATTGCTGCTGCTGCTCCACGCTGCTGCTGCTCCACGCTGCTGCAGCTCCACACTACTGCTGCTGCTGCTCCACGCTGCTGCTGCTCAACGCTGCTGCTGCTGCTTCACGCTGCTGCTGCTCCACATTGCTGCTGCTGCTCCACGCTGCTGTTGCTCCACATTGCTGCTGCTGCTGCTACTGCTGCTAATGCTGCTCCATGCTGCTGCTCCAAGCTGCTGCTTCACACTGTTGCTGCTGCTGCTTCATGTTGCTTCTGCTGCTGCAGCTCAATGCTGCTGCTCCACGCTGCTGCTGCTGTTTCATGTTGCTGCTGCTGCTTCATGTTGCTTCTGCTGCTGCTGCGGATCCATGATGCTGCCGCAGCTCCATGCTGCTGCTCCACGCCGCTGCTGCTTCATGTTGCTGCTGCTTATGCTGCAGCTCCATGCTGCTGCTTCATGTTGCTGCTGTTTCTGCAGCTCCTGCTCCACGCTGACAGAGGAAACTCAAGAAGAAGAAGGATGCAGGAAGCTGGAAGATGTTGGGAGCTGCATCAGACTCGGGTTCAGTTTCCATGACGGAGGGAATTCTTCAACCGTGTAAAAGATTATAAACAGCTCTGCTGACTCGTATGTTCAGAGAGGAACACATCGGTCTGTAGATGATCACGTTTTCCATGTTACAGCCTTAAATTAACCCTGCAGATCTGTCAGTACTACCAGTTCTGCAAAGAACATTTACTCAAGTACTATACTTAAGTTCAGTTTTGAGGTACTTCCATGTAGGCGCTGGGAAGGCCAGGGAGGTTTTCTTGGAGTGGTCATTTTTTGGGGCTCCCTGCGCTCCCTGCTTTTAGCTTTCCATGTATGCACATGGAAGGGCAAGGAGGTTGCTCTCCTTGCCTCATGTTTTCCACGTATGCGCGTGGAACCACGTATGCACATGGAAGGTTGCAACCTGTGTAGATGCAGGCGAACTGAAGCTTCATGAAGCATCAAAGCTTTCCAGCATATTGGTTCGGAAAAGGGTTAATATCTGGATGCATCATGTGCACGAAACCACCTGGTGGTCAAAGATTATAAAACAGGCAGATATGATCTTAACCATGTGATATACCGTATTTTGCGCCAGTAAAGGCTGTTCAGAATGATTATACATTACAAGGTAATCCATTTATATCCATGTAATATAATGTCCATTTTCTAGTAAGTATATTTTGAGTTAATAACATACATGTATATTAAACTGTAATTGTTTTATGCATCTTATGTGTGTAAACCAAATCTTGGTCAATAATTGTATTGTAGTGTGGCAGGAGGGGTAATATTAGTGTTCTGTGTCACTTCTGGAAAGTGGCATTGGTTTAACCAGTGTACGAGTTTTCACTGGGTGCTCAGCTAGCTCCTCCTGTGGCTCTTCCATGTAAGCGCATGGAAGGCCAGGGAGGTTTGCCTGGTGTGGTAATATTTGGGGTCTCACTGCTGCGCTCCTGCCTTTAGCTTTCCATGTGTGCACATGGAAGAGCAAGGAGGAGTGCTCTCCTTGCCTTATGCTTTCCACGTATGCGCGTGGATGGGCGTAACCTGTGTAGATGCAGATGGCATCACTGTATGTCGTTTGAATCTGCACGGGTTTCACTGGGTGCTCAGCTAGCTCCTCCTGTGGCTCTTCCATGTAAGCGCATGGAAGGCCAGGGAGGATTGCCTGGTATGGTTGTTTTGGGGGTCTTTGCTGCTGCTCTCCCTGCCTTTGGCTTTCCATGTGTGCACATGGAAGGGCAAGGAGGAGTGCTCTCCTTGCCTCATGCTACCACGTAGGCTCGTGGATCCACGTATGCGCGTGGATGGGCAGGGAGGTCCCAGAGCAGAGCCATACCGCCAAATATAATGTATATATATTACTGCAATGTAATAGTGTCTTTGACTAAAGTGGTCCTGACTGAAGTACAACGATCTGAAAGTTCGGAAAGACTTTAGTCGATCAGGCAGAAGACTGAAAACCACTTCCCATCGACATAATAATATGAAATAAAATGCCTCTTTAATAATAATAATGAACAAATGCCTCTTCGTTAATGAACAAATGGTAACAGTAGACGCGGTTTAACGTAACGCAGAGGTAAGCAACCTATACTATCAAAAGAGCCATTTTAGGTCAAATACAATAAAACTAAAAAAAGAATCTGTTTGGAGCCGCAAAACATTTGAGCATTGTATTGAAGGTAACACGGCCTATTGAGTCTAATGCAGTGAGGACCCAGGTGCAAATGAGTGGCAGGACACGGAAGAAACATCTCATGCTGGCTTTTAAGGAAATCCAGTGTGCTTGTTCTGGAAATGTCTTTCAATGACTTTTTTTGTTGTCGAATCTGTCCATGCACGATTAAATTCCTCTATTTTCCTCCTAGACTTTTCTTTTTGGGGATTTAGAATCCATAGCTGGCCTGTTGAGCTACTGAGGTTGAGCAAAATTAAAGGATAAAGGATGACGCATATTTTGGTTGACTGAAATTATTTAAAAAAAATTAATCAGTGTATTTAGGCTACAGATTGTTTCAACTGCAGAATGTAAGAATCACCATAAACCTACAAGAATGATAAATAAAAATGTTAAAAATAACCATTTTTCATTTTTTGGGGGGTTTTTGCCTAAAATGGCTCTTCTGATAGTAAAGGTTGCTGACCCCTGGTCTATATAAAAAGTGCCATGATTGCTTTGATTTGGCTAGATAAATAAAGCTGACTTTAATAATTTAATAATAATAATAATTGATTGAATCCCACCATATTGAAGGACAGACCGCTGATCCGTGATAAGGAAGCAGAGACGTTAACGTATTTAACAGTTTCTCACCAAAATCTTTGGGAAAAGAAAAAATCGTAACGTTAACATAACACATTTTTTATCTGTTCAAAATGTACCTTACCAAACCTTTAAAAATGGGTAACAAATATATAGTTTCATTTTGTTAGTCAGTTTTGACACTGATAAACAAGAAAGCAAATTATTTAGCTCAGCATCAGTGTTAATTTTTGCGTAAAAGATATTGGTGGCGTTAAAATGTATTTGTGTTAACGCGTTATCGCATTAACTTTGACAGCCCTAGTTCAAGCAAAATCATGTTTTGTTTTTTTAACTAAACCAAGTAGTTTTGTTTTTGTTTCAATTTACGTTACAATTACGTTTTTAAAAATGTTTAAAAAACTTTTTTACCGTAAAATCACACCCAGAATTCGGACATTCAAATAAAATATAAGTAGTAAATTCAGATTCAGATTCAGACAATTTTATTGATCCCAAGAAGGGCAATTCAATTCACAGCTTACACTGTCACAAACACACAGACAACATCCAGACAAACATCCAAAATGTTACATGTCAATCACAGATCAGTAAAAATGACAAACAGAGGTCGGTGAAGGACAGCAGATAAGTTAATACAAATATATAATATATTATTAATATGTATAATATATCATATTATTATTAAATATATTATATATAAACTAAGACATGTCAAGACAAAAACAATTAAGGTAATTTTTAAAATAATTGTTCATTTATTTTTTGTTCAGCTCCTCACGAGCTGTTTATCTGTTGAATTTGTTGTTGTGGGAGGAAACCAGAGAACCTGGAGTAAACCCACAACAGAGAGGTGAAATTCACAATTCACACTCGGCTGTGAACCGATCCAGTGAGTGCTGGAGGTCACAGACCGATGATGCCAACAGGACCACATAATCTGCAAAAAGCCTTCTCCAAGTCCACAAAACACATGTAGACTGGATAGGCGTACTCCCAGGCCCCCTCCGGGATCCTTGCGAGAGTGAAGAGCTGGTCCGTTGTTCCACGGCCGGGACGGAATCCGCATTGTTCCTCTTCGATCCGAGGTTCGACTATCGGTCGAACCCTCCTTTCCAGCACCTTGGAGTAGACTTTACCAGGGAGGCTGAGTAGTGTGATACCCCTGTAATGGCACACACTCTCTGGTCCCCCTTTTTGACCAGGGGAATCACCACCCCGGTCTGCCGCTCCTTAGGCACAGTCACCGACTTCCACGCAATGTTGAAGAGACGTGTCATCCAAGACAGCCCCTCCTTTGCCTCCGTCACGGCAGTGGCTGCTGCTCTTCGGGCCTGTCGGTACCTTGCAACTGCCTCCGGAGTCCTGCGAGATAACACATCCCGGAAGGCCTCCTTCTTCAGTCGGACGGCTTCCCTGACCACCGGTGTCCACCACGGTGTTCGAGGGTATGACACAACTGTCATATTTCAGCTTTTTTTGTGAGAGGTAACCGGAGCACCGGGAGTAAATCCACAACAAAGAGGTGCGATGAGGTGAGAAATCATTTCATCCACATCAATACACCGTTATGGAGAGCACAAAAATGATGAAACAAAAACATGACAGCACTGTCATGTTTTTGTTTCAGCATTTTTGTGGAAGGAAACCGGAGCCCCCGGAGTAAACCCACAACACAGCTCCTCACATGCTGTTCAGCAGCTGGATTTGTTGTTGTAGGATGTCACGCTCTCGGCTGATGTTCTCTTTCTCCGCGTTCGTCGCTTTGCACTGATCTTGTAAAGTTTCTTGTCTTCTCAACTTTTTATGGAGCATCCGGCTCTCTTGTCGAAGTGAATCATTTTGCTGTCTCATGGCATTTTTTTGCACCTTCAGCAAATGATGTGTGGCCTCCAATACTTTCTCACTTTGGAGTCTGCTGTAGAGCGCCTGGATCTCGTAGTCAACTAAGAGGTTTTGATCACGCACTAATTCATTTTCTTCTGCAAGGATAGCATTCCTGTCTTTCAAAGCGTCTTCCTTTGCAATCGTTTTGTGCAGCTCCTGAAGTTCTTTATGCAGGTTGCCATTTTGGTGAGTTCGAACCTTTTTCTCTGCTTTCATTGATTTATATTTTGCTTGCAAAGCAGTTTTGTTTATGACCTCCTCGTTGAGCTCCTGGATTTCTTCTTGGAGATTCTGATTGAACTCTCTCAAGGCTTCTATCTCGTCTGCCACAGTTTGGCAATCGTCTTCAGGGTCGCCGATACATAGAAGCTTTGAGTAGAGCTTTCCACGTATTTTGAGAAGCTCTGTATTTCTGGTCGAGACGACTTTTTCTTCTGATTTAATGTGCCTGTTTTTCTTCTCCAAGTTTTCTTTGTTCTGGACCTTTCTTGTAATCGCCTGAACTTGTTGTTCGATGTTATCATTTTGTCTGCTCAATAAGTCCATGCTGCTCTTCCTCTCCTTCCACATGACTTCCCGAACTTTCAGTCCGTCATACTTTTTGGTTTGCTCCGTGAGTTGTTGTTTCAGTGCGTCACTTTGTTTTCTGAGGACCACATATGATGCTGTCACCGTGTTATCCATTTCCTGCAAAGACTTTTCATTACGGATGTCTTTGCGCACGTCCTGAATACGTTGTTGGAGTTCGTCGTTTACCTGGCTAATCGCCTCTTCCTCTGCCCGATGTGCAGCGAAGACTTCATCCAAAGCTTTCATAGTTTGACGATTCTTCTCGAGCTCCTCGAACTCCTCTCTCATTGTGTCATTTTGGAGCCTCATGGCTTCAATTGTGTCCCTCTTTGCATCACACCTTTCCTCCGAAGACAGCCTTTTGTGGAGCTCCTCAATCTCTTGCTGCAGAGCCTCATTTGCTCTCAGGTGCTCTGCTTTGTACAGCGTCAGCGTATTCTTTAGCTCCTGAATTTCTTGTCTCAAGTCTTTCTCAATGGCCTCTTTGGCCAAATTCAGAGCATTGCACTTTGCAATCAAACCTCTTTGAGTTTGGACATTTTCACGGAGCTCCATTAGTTCTTTTTCCTGACTCTCACGGTGTTGCAGGTCATCAGGTGGTTGGTCAACTGCTCCTCCTACTGCATTGTCTTGGTCAGTAGGATCTGTCTGCTCTTGTTGGTCGACTGCTCCTCCTACTGCATTGTCTTGGTCAGTAGGATCAGTCTGCTCTTGTTGGTCAACTGCTCCTCCTACTGCATTGTCTTGGTCAGTAGGATCAGTCTGCTCTTGTTGGTCAACTGCTCCTCCTACTGCATGGTCTTGGTCAGTAGGATCAGTCTGCTCTTGTTGGTCAACTGCTCCTCCTACTGCATGGTCTTGGTCAGTAGGATCTGTCTGCTCTTGTTGGTCAACTGCTCCTCCTACTGCATTGTCTTGGTCAGTAGGATCTGTCTGCTCTTGTTGGTCGACTGCTCCTCCTACTGCATTGTCTTGGTCAGTAGGATCAGTCTGCTCTTGTTGGTCAACTGCTCCTCCTACTGCATGGTCTTGGTCAGTAGGATCTGTCTGCTCTTGTTGGTCAACTGCTCCTCCTACTGCATTGTCTTGGTCAGTAGGATCAGTCTGCTCTTGTTGGTCAACTGCTCCTCCTACTGCATGGTCTTGGTCAGTAGGATCTGTCTGCTCTTGTTGGTCAACTGCTCCTCCTACTGCATTGTCTTGGTCAGTAGGATCTGTCTGCTCTTGTTGGTCGACTGCTCCTCCTACTGCATGGTCTTGGTCAGTAGGATCTGTCTGCTCTTGTTGGTCAACTGCTCCTCCTACTGCATGGTCTTGGTCAGTAGGATCAGTCTGCTCTTGTTGGTCAACTGCTCCTCCTACTGCATGGTCTTGGTCAGTAGGATCTGTCTGCTCTTGTTGATCAACTGCTCCTCCTACTACATTGTCTTGGTCAGTAGTATCTGTCTGCTCTTGGCTTGAAGCCATGCTCTCAATCTCTGTAGATACCGTGGAACCCATTTTCTGCTCTCTTAGAGTGCTGAAAGTACAGTTTTCTTAAGAGTGCTGAAAAAACAGTTTTAAAGTGTGTCCAATATTTGACCTACAGCTGCATTCACGGCTTCACAGCTTCCTTTGAAGCTGATGATGTCTTAAAGTTGTCCTTTAAGACATCATCAACAGTCTGATGATGTCATAAAGTACAGCTTTGACCAATAGTAAGCAATGTTGCCCTAGCAACAGCTTTAGACCATTATACAGTTTTGAACGTAAACATTCTAAATGTGTCTCGGTTGAGTTCCAGTCGCAGTGTATGTGAATGACATCAGCTGACAGGAAGCAAACATGGACCAAAGCTGTTGCCTAGCAACGCTATTTCGCTGAAATGCGCTAAAACGAAGCGTTCCAGGGAGTCCTCTGCAGCTAAAAGTTGAATCATTTACTTTCACTATTACAACTACTACTACTACAACATTAAAATGCATACTCCTAATAATGTCTATACATCACAATAGTAAATCAATTTTGATATTTACATTAATTCAAATGTAAAATAGGTATGCTTTACCAGAGACTTGCTGACCAGGAGATGGGGGAAGGTGGTAATGTCCCTCAGCAGGCAGGCTCGCTGGTGTGTTGGTGGTGGCAGGCAGCCGGGGACCATGGGAGGCACAAGAGGCTGAGGGACCGGCGTTGGAAAGGCCGGAGCTGGTGGCTGGAGCAGCCCCGAGGGGCACTGTTTTTCTGCGGCTGGGGCGGGAGGTGGTGAGGAGCCTGAAATACTCCTCGATGGCCCCCCTCTTGGCACAGGATGCCCTCCCACGGTCAATGATGTCTGGGGTCCGGGCTGTAAGGCGATGGTGGTGCCGCTCCCTAAAGTTTATCCACCACGTCTGGCCAAGCGCGGTCTTAAGTGCGTCCTGGTGGCGGAGGTTGTATATGGCCAGAGCGTGGGCCAGGACCTGAGGCTTCGTCAGTGGAAACCCGTGACTGGCAGAATACAAACAGTATTCTACCAGGGAATATTCAACTGCAGGGGTGAGGAGAGTCCTCTGACCTTGGACGCAGTCAAAGGCCACCCTTCCACTGACTCGGTCACTCAGGCTGGACTTTGGGACCCCAAACATGTGGGCTGCCTGCCGTATACTCCGCCTGCCTGCTTCCACCTCCTGACGGGCCTGTTCCATGGCCTCCTAGGTCCACTTCCTCGTCTTCCTCTCCCTCTTCTGGATCTGCCGGATGTTGGGCATCTGCAAATGCACATTCTTTTTTTGCACAGTCAGATATAAAGGTTTAAAGGCACATTTCATGTCTTGAATAAGGTTGATAAATTCTATAAACTCTCACATTACCACATATAGACATGCATATTTACCACAGGCATAGACGAATATATTTACCTTAGCCACAGCATCATTACAATTTCTACATCCATCTTTTCTTTTTGACATCTTGATGCTCCTGTAAAGGAAATTAAAAACTCTCTCCCACACAGACACACATGTTACCTACCTTCACTTACGTTAGCTGTTTCTTTTTCTCTGTTCTGCTTTTCACTGTCTCTTTCCTGCTTCTTGCTTTTCCTTCTTCTTGCCCTCTTCCTTCTCTCTCTCTGTTCTCTATCTTTTTAGCCAGGAACATAAACCATACGAGAGAAAGTTGAGAGGCAAAAACATTACTTTTTGGTTAATATATATATATATATATACATATATATATATAGAGTATATTTATATATAAATATATATATATTTATATATATATAAATATATATATTTATATATATATATGAAGCGTGCATGGTATTTCAACTTGTGTACATTTCGATTGTTTTTTTTGTTTTTTTGAAGTGATATAAATATATATATGAATATACATACATATATAGATATATATGTATATTTATATATATAAATATATATATTGGAGGTTAATCTATAACTAATATTTCCAATCATAAGCTTTCAACACATGTACAGAGACAGTCAGTCAGTCACTCTCTCTCACACACACAAACATTATTTGCATTATTTATTGGATCATTATGCATACATATACTTCATGTAGCCTGGCTTATGAACAAGAAAAAGCATTTAATTTTTTTATTTTAATTTTATTTATGTCTGCATCATGTTTCAGAGCTAAACACACAAACAAAACAGCCGCTGCCTTCACTAACGCTACGGGATCCTTTGTTCGTCTTTTCCCGCTTTTTTTTCAGACATCCAACATTTCTGCCACTCTTCACTTGACAACAGATGATGTCACACATGATCCTCTATCTTCATTGGCTAGACAAAGCAGGGTAAAGCCAGCTACGAACTGCACTCATAAGCTATCTCATATTAGCAGTACAGTGAAAACACAGACACACTTTTCAGGGGGACAGATCGCCGCCCGAGCGCAACTTAAGTGTTCTTACTGCTTTATCTCATCAAAGTCACTTTCCTGTAGGAATTCAACATGTAAAAGTCCATACATATAGATTAAATTTGACACATAGATACTTGGATATGTATAAGTGATTCTACTTACATTTCAGTTGGGATCTCCGAAGGAAAAGACCGCGAAAAAAACGGAAAATGCGTCACACCGGATAAGTCCGGTTTAGGACAATAGCGGCGAGCGACGTCCGGTTTAGGAAACGGTGACGCTACTTGATGACCTGCAACACCGTGAGAGTCAGGATCAGGAAAAAGAACTAATGGAGCTCCGTGAAAATGTCCAAACTCAAAGAGGTTTGGATGCAAAGTGTAATGATCTGAATTTGCCCAAAGAGGCAATTGAGCAAGACGATGAGACTTTGAGATAAGAAAATCAGGAGCTAAAGAACACGCTGACGCTGTAAAAAGCAGAGCACCTTGCCGTGAGCCAGCAAAATGAGGCTCTGCAGCAAGAGAATGAGGAGCTCTACGAAAGGCTGCCTTTGGAGGAAAGGTGTGATGCAAAGAGGGACAAAATTGAAGCCATGAGGCTTCAAAATGACATATTGAGAGAGACGCTCAAGGAGCTCGCGGAGTTCGAGAAGAATCGCAAAACTTCAAAAGCTTTGGTTGAAGTCTTCGATGCACTGACGGCAGAGAAAGAGGCGATTACCCAGAAAACCCCCGATCTCAAACAAAGTATTCAGGACATGTGCAAAGACCTCCCGAACGAAAAGGCTTGGCAGGAAATTAATAACAAGGTGACGGCATCAAAAAAACAACTCGTGGAGATCATCAAAAAATCGAGCGTAGCGTTAGTTCATGCAGGCCATGATGTCAAGCTCTGCTCATAGCTGATAACAGCTGATCTTAAGCCAGCCCAATCAGCTGATGCATCAGCTGACAGATCAGCTGATTCCTCTCTATGCATTCATTGGTCAATTTCATACAGGGCACCTTATTTAAGCTGCTTCAGCCGGCCTACCGTTGCTGCTTCCTCTACAAGCCGCTCGCAACATGAGAACAACCAGATTTTCCACGTACAAGCTTCAACTTACCCTGCTGCTCGTCATGTCGATTCCGTCCATGATGACTGAGCTATGGAGTCACAACAACAGCATCCGAGGCAGAGGAAGCCATCGGCAAAGAGAGCCCGTTCCCTATCCGCCGGAGCTCGCATCTGATAAGTAGACATTCAAGTTCTGCTCCCAGCATTTCCTAATGACCAGTGTCCAGGCTCCTACAAGTCCTGGTTGAAAACCACATCACGGCTCCAGTCGGGTCTTCTAATGAAGAGCTTTTGTAATGTTTTGGAAAGCGTCCATGGCAAAACTCCACCAGCAGATCTTCTCAAAACCTGCGCTCCCAAGAAAGCCGCCGAGAAAAGGAAAGAAGTGCCCGAAACTCCGCTGCAGTCCCAGCTACGGCCGCTGAGCCGCCTTCCAAAAGAGCACGAGATCCAGCGGTCCAAGCCCCGGTCCGAGGCCCGGTCCAAGCCCAGCAGTCCGAGCTCCAGCGGCCCGAGCTACAGCCCCGGCAGCCGGCTCCCTGGAGCAGGAGGACAACCCTGTCATGACAGCTCTATCCAGCATCCAGTCGTCACTCGCCAGTATGACTCCAGATCCAAGCTTTGAGTCCATGTCGGCATCTCCAGCAAGCCGGGTTCTTCCAAAACACGGAAGGGCCGTCACCTCTACGCGCGCCGCAGATCGATTACGTCACTCCATCGAGCTTTGATGACGTCACAGTCCCGCGGAGATTTCTGGGAATTGCAGTCCAAATCTCCACCAGGGTCCATTATTCCACCTGCTGCTGCAATTTCGCACAATCTGAGAAGCCAAATCCTTGCAGCCATCCTTCATAAAGGGTGCAAGACTGATGGAGATAGGAAGGAACATCTGTTTTAATCTGAGTCTAATCCCGTCTTCAATGATCCACTATCTGAGATGCCGACCTCAAGCCAGCCAATGAGAGTCATTCTTTGTCACAGATGAGGGGAAGCCCATGTCCCAAGCTTGGTTTGCCTCACACCTTCGCCTCCTCTGCCAATCATGCGAACTGCCACCAGAACGCTGCACTGCGCATTCTCTCCGCATAGGAGACAACAACAGCAGCATTAACAGCTCTTGTCTCCACACTCGAGGCTTGGGGCCGATGGTCATCAACCGCTTATGAGCGTTACCTCCGGCCGGAGGCTCAAGACATCCTCGAAGCTCAAAAGCTATGAGTGCTCAGTAACTTGCTGGCTATATATAGTAAATGTTACGGCATATCTGCTTGACTCTCTCATTTGACTTCTAGCCATATGCCTCAGCTTGCAACCTGTGAAGAATCAAAAGGCTTCACTGTATATGTTTTAGTCTAATTAGCTTTTCATTAAGTTTATGCTGATGCTGCTCTACGCTGCTGTTGCTCTACGCTGCTGTTGCTCCAAGTTGCTACTCTATGCTTCAACCTGCTGCTGCTCCACGCTGCTGCAGCTCACACTACTGCTACTCCACGCTGCTGCAGCTCCACACTACTGCTGCTGCTGCTCCACGTTGCTGATGCTGCTCCACACTGCTGCTGCTCCACACTACTGCAGCTCCACGATACTGCTGCTGCTGCAGCTCCACACTACTGCTGCTGCTGCTCCACATTGCTGCTGCTGCTCCACGCTGCTGCTGCTCCACGCTGCTGCAGCTCCACACTACTGCTGCTGCTGCTCCACGCTGCTGCTGCTCAACGCTGCTGCTGCTGCTTCACACTGCTGCTGCTCCACACTACTGCAGCTCCACACTACTGCTGCTGCTGCTCCACATTGCTGATGCTGCTCCACGCTGTTGCTGCTCCACGATACTGCTGCTGCTGCTGCTCCACACTGCTGCAGCTCCACACTACTGCTGCTGCTGCTCCACATTGCTGCTGCTGCTCCACGCTGCTGCAGCTCCACACTACTGCTGCTGCTGCTCCACGCTGCTGCTGCTCAACGCTGCTGCTGCTGCTTCACGCTGCTGCTGCTCCACATTGCTGCTGCTGCTCCACGCTGCTGTTGCTCCACATTGCTGCTGCTGCTGCTAATGCTGCTCCATGCTGCTGCTCCAAGCTGCTGCTTCACACTGTTGCTGCTGCTGCTTCATGTTGCTTCTGCTGCTGCAGCTCAATGCTGCTGCTCCACGCTGCTGCTGCTGTTTCATGTTGCTGCTGCTGCTTCATGTTGCTTCTGCTGCTGCTGCGGATCCATGATGCTGCCGCAGCTCCATGCTGCTGCTCCACGCCGCTGCTGCTTCATGTTGCTGCTGCTTATGCTGCAGCTCCATGCTGCTGCTTCATGTTGCTGCTGTTTCTGCAGCTCCTGCTCCACGCTGACAGAGGAAACTCAAGAAGAAGAAGGATGCAGGAAGCTGGAAGATGTTGGGAGCTGCATCAGACTCGGGTTCAGTTTCCATGACGGAGGGAATTCTTCAACCGTGTAAAAGATTATAAACAGCTCTGCTGACTCGTATGTTCAGAGAGGAACACATCGGTCTGTAGATGATCACGTTTTCCATGTTACAGCCTTAAATTAACCCTGCAGATCTGTCAGTACTACCAGTTCTGCAAAGAACATTTACTCAAGTACTATACTTAAGTTCAGTTTTGAGGTACTTCCATGTAGGCGCTGGGAAGGCCAGGGAGGTTTTCTTGGAGTGGTCATTTTTTGGGGCTCCCTGCGCTCCCTGCTTTTAGCTTTCCATGTATGCACATGGAAGGGCAAGGAGGTTGCTCTCCTTGCCTCATGTTTTCCACGTATGCGCGTGGAACCACGTATGCACATGGAAGGTTGCAACCTGTGTAGATGCAGGCGAACTGAAGCTTCATGAAGCATCAAAGCTTTCCAGCATATTGGTTCGGAAAAGGGTTAATATCTGGATGTATCATGTGCACGAAACCACCTGGTGGTCAAAGATTATAAAACAGGCAGATATGATCTTAACCATGTGATATACCGTATTTTGCGCCAGTAAAGGCTGTTCAGAATGATTATACATTACAAGGTAATCCATTTATATCCATGTAATATAATGTCCATTTTCTAGTAAGTATATTTTGAGTTAATAACATACATGTATATTAAACTGTAATTGTTTTATGCATCTTATGTGTGTAAACCAAATCTTGGTCAATAATTGTATTGTAGTGTGGCAGGAGGGGTAATATTAGTGTTCTGTGTCACTTCTGGAAAGTGGCATTGGTTTAACCAGTGTACGAGTTTTCACTGGGTGCTCAGCTAGCTCCTCCTGTGGCTCTTCCATGTAAGCGCATGGAAGGCCAGGGAGGTTTGCCTGGTGTGGTAATATTTGGGGTCTCACTGCTGCGCTCCTGCCTTTAGCTTTCCATGTGTGCACATGGAAGAGCAAGGAGGAGTGCTCTCCTTGCCTTATGCTTTCCACGTATGCGCGTGGATGGGCGTAACCTGTGTAGATGCAGATGGCATCACTGTATGTCGTTTGAATCTGCACGGGTTTCACTGGGTGCTCAGCTAGCTCCTCCTGTGGCTCTTCCATGTAAGCGCATGGAAGGCCAGGGAGGATTGCCTGGTATGGTTGTTTTGGGGGTCTTTGCTGCTGCTCTCCCTGCCTTTGGCTTTCCATGTGTGCACATGGAAGGGCAAGGAGGAGTGCTCTCCTTGCCTCATGCTACCACGTAGGCTCGTGGATCCACGTATGCGCGTGGATGGGCAGGGAGGTCCCAGAGCAGAGCCATACCGCCAAATATAATGTATATATATTACTGCAATGTAATAGTGTCTTTGACTAAAGTGGTCCTGACTGAAGTACAACGATCTGAAAGTTCGGAAAGACTTTAGTCGATCAGGCAGAAGACTGAAAACCACTTCCCATCGACATAATAATATGAAATAAAATGCCTCTTTAATAATAATAATGAACAAATGCCTCTTCGTTAATGAACAAATGGTAACAGTAGACGCGGTTTAACGTAACGCAGAGGTAAGCAACCTATACTATCAAAAGAGCCATTTTAGGTCAAATACAATAAAACTAAAAAAAGAATCTGTTTGGAGCCGCAAAACATTTGAGCATTGTATTGAAGGTAACACGGCCTATTGAGTCTAATGCAGTGAGGACCCAGGTGCAAATGAGTGGCAGGACACGGAAGAAACATCTCATGCTGGCTTTTAAGGAAATCCAGTGTGCTTGTTCTGGAAATGTCTTTCAATGACTTTTTTTGTTGTCGAATCTGTCCATGCACGATTAAATTCCTCTATTTTCCTCCTAGACTTTTCTTTTTGGGGATTTAGAATCCATAGCTGGCCTGTTGAGCTACTGAGGTTGAGCAAAATTAAAGGATAAAGGATGACGCATATTTTGGTTGACTGAAATTATTTAAAAAAAATTAATCAGTGTATTTAGGCTACAGATTGTTTCAACTGCAGAATGTAAGAATCACCATAAACCTACAAGAATGATAAATAAAAATGTTAAAAATAACCATTTTTCATTTTTTGGGGGGTTTTTGCCTAAAATGGCTCTTCTGATAGTAAAGGTTGCTGACCCCTGGTCTATATAAAAAGTGCCATGATTGCTTTGATTTGGCTAGATAAATAAAGCTGACTTTAATAATTTAATAATAATAATAATTGATTGAATCCCACCATATTGAAGGACAGACCGCTGATCCGTGATAAGGAAGCAGAGACGTTAACGTATTTAACAGTTTCTCACCAAAATCTTTGGGAAAAGAAAAAATCGTAACGTTAACATAACACATTTTTTATCTGTTCAAAATGTACCTTACCAAACCTTTAAAAATGGGTAACAAATATATAGTTTCATTTTGTTAGTCAGTTTTGACACTGATAAACAAGAAAGCAAATTATTTAGCTCAGCATCAGTGTTAATTTTTGCGTAAAAGATATTGGTGGCGTTAAAATGTATTTGTGTTAACGCGTTATCGCATTAACTTTGACAGCCCTAGTTCAAGCAAAATCATGTTTTGTTTTTTTAACTAAACCAAGTAGTTTTGTTTTTGTTTCAATTTACGTTACAATTACGTTTTTAAAAATGTTTAAAAAACTTTTTTACCGTAAAATCACACCCAGAATTCGGACATTCAAATAAAATATAAGTAGTAAATTCAGATTCAGATTCAGACAATTTTATTGATCCCAAGAAGGGCAATTCAATTCACAGCTTACACTGTCACAAACACACAGACAACATCCAGACAA
This sequence comes from Sebastes fasciatus, assembly GCF_043250625.1. Classification (NCBI taxonomy): domain Eukaryota; kingdom Metazoa; phylum Chordata; class Actinopteri; order Perciformes; family Sebastidae; genus Sebastes; species Sebastes fasciatus. The sequence goes on along the minus strand of NC_133817.1, from coordinate 2,900,743 downwards.
ACATCCAAAATGTTACATGTCAATCACAGATCAGTAAAAATGACAAACAGAGGTCGGTGAAGGACAGCAGATAAGTTAATACAAATATATAATATATTATTAATATGTATAATATATCATATTATTATTAAATATATTATATATAAACTAAGACATGTCAAGACAAAAACAATTAAGGTAATTTTTAAAATAATTGTTCATTTATTTTTTGTTCAGCTCCTCACGAGCTGTTTATCTGTTGAATTTGTTGTTGTGGGAGGAAACCAGAGAACCTGGAGTAAACCCACAACAGAGAGGTGAAATTCACAATTCACACTCGGCTGTGAACCGATCCAGTGAGTGCTGGAGGTCACAGACCGATGATGCCAACAGGACCACATAATCTGCAAAAAGCCTTCTCCAAGTCCACAAAACACATGTAGACTGGATAGGCGTACTCCCAGGCCCCCTCCGGGATCCTTGCGAGAGTGAAGAGCTGGTCCGTTGTTCCACGGCCGGGACGGAATCCGCATTGTTCCTCTTCGATCCGAGGTTCGACTATCGGTCGAACCCTCCTTTCCAGCACCTTGGAGTAGACTTTACCAGGGAGGCTGAGTAGTGTGATACCCCTGTAATGGCACACACTCTCTGGTCCCCCTTTTTGACCAGGGGAATCACCACCCCGGTCTGCCGCTCCTTAGGCACAGTCACCGACTTCCACGCAATGTTGAAGAGACGTGTCATCCAAGACAGCCCCTCCTTTGCCTCCGTCACGGCAGTGGCTGCTGCTCTTCGGGCCTGTCGGTACCTTGCAACTGCCTCCGGAGTCCTGCGAGATAACACATCCCGGAAGGCCTCCTTCTTCAGTCGGACGGCTTCCCTGACCACCGGTGTCCACCACGGTGTTCGAGGGTATGACACAACTGTCATATTTCAGCTTTTTTTGTGAGAGGTAACCGGAGCACCGGGAGTAAATCCACAACAAAGAGGTGCGATGAGGTGAGAAATCATTTCATCCACATCAATACACCGTTATGGAGAGCACAAAAATGCTGAAACAAAAACATGACAGCACTGTCATGTTTTTGTTTCAGCATTTTTGTGGAAGGAAACCGGAGCCCCCGGAGTAAACCCACAACACAGCTCCTCACATGCTGTTCAGCAGCTGGATTTGTTGTTGTAGGATGTCACGCTCTCGGCTGATGTTCTCTTTCTCCGCGTTCGTCGCTTTGCACTGATCTTGTAAAGTTTCTTGTCTTCTCAACTTTTTATGGAGCATCCGGCTCTCTTGTCGAAGTGAATCATTTTGCTGTCTCATGGCATTTTTTTGCACCTTCAGCAAATGATGTGTGGCCTCCAATACTTTCTCACTTTGGAGTCTGCTGTAGAGCGCCTGGATCTCGTAGTCAACTAAGAGGTTTTGATCACGCACTAATTCATTTTCTTCTGCAAGGATAGCATTCCTGTCTTTCAAAGCGTCTTCCTTTGCAATCGTTTTGTGCAGCTCCTGAAGTTCTTTATGCAGGTTGCCATTTTGGTGAGTTCGAACCTTTTTCTCTGCTTTCATTGATTTATATTTTGCTTGCAAAGCAGTTTTGTTTATGACCTCCTCGTTGAGCTCCTGGATTTCTTCTTGGAGATTCTGATTGAACTCTCTCAAGGCTTCTATCTCGTCTGCCACAGTTTGGCAATCGTCTTCAGGGTCGCCGATACATAGAAGCTTTGAGTAGAGCTTTCCACGTATTTTGAGAAGCTCTGTATTTCTGGTCGAGACGACTTTTTCTTCTGATTTAATGTGCCTGTTTTTCTTCTCCAAGTTTTCTTTGTTCTGGACCTTTCTTGTAATCGCCTGAACTTGTTGTTCGATGTTATCATTTTGTCTGCTCAATAAGTCCATGCTGCTCTTCCTCTCCTTCCACATGACTTCCCGAACTTTCAGTCCGTCATACTTTTTGGTTTGCTCCGTGAGTTGTTGTTTCAGTGCGTCACTTTGTTTTCTGAGGACCACATATGATGCTGTCACCGTGTTATCCATTTCCTGCAAAGACTTTTCATTACGGATGTCTTTGCGCACGTCCTGAATACGTTGTTGGAGTTCGTCGTTTACCTGGCTAATCGCCTCTTCCTCTGCCCGATGTGCAGCGAAGACTTCATCCAAAGCTTTCATAGTTTGACGATTCTTCTCGAGCTCCTCGAACTCCTCTCTCATTGTGTCATTTTGGAGCCTCATGGCTTCAATTGTGTCCCTCTTTGCATCACACCTTTCCTCCGAAGACAGCCTTTTGTGGAGCTCCTCAATCTCTTGCTGCAGAGCCTCATTTGCTCTCAGGTGCTCTGCTTTGTACAGCGTCAGCGTATTCTTTAGCTCCTGAATTTCTTGTCTCAAGTCTTTCTCAATGGCCTCTTTGGCCAAATTCAGAGCATTGCACTTTGCAATCAAACTTCTTTGAGTTTGGACATTTTCACGGAGCTCCATTAGTTCTTTTTCCTGACTCTCACGGTGTTGCAGGTCATCAGGTGGTTGGTCAACTGCTCCTCCTACTGCATTGTCTTGGTCAGTAGGATCTGTCTGCTCTTGTTGGTCAACTCCTCCTACTGCATTGTCTTGGTCAGTAGGATCATTGTCTTGGTCATTAGGATCAGTCTGCTCTTGTTGGTCAACTGCTCCTCCTACTGCATTGTCTTGGTCAGTAGGATCAGTCTGCTCTTGTTGGTCAACTGCTCCTCCTACTGCATGGTCTTGGTCGGTAGGATCTGTCTGCTCTTGTTGGTCAACTGCTCCTACTGCATTGTCTTGGTCAGTAGGATCATTGTCTTGGTCAGTAGGATCAGTCTGCTCTTGTTGGTCGACTGCTCCTCCTACTGCATTGTCTTGGTCAGTAGGATCAGTCTGCTCTTGTTGGTCAACTGCTCCTCCTACTGCATGGTCTTGGTCAGTAGGATCTGTCTGCTCTTGTTGGTCAACTGCTCCTCCTACTGCATTGTCTTGGTCAGTAGGATCAGTCTGCTCTTGTTGGTCAACTGCTCCTCCTACTGCATGGTCTTGGTCGGTAGGATCTGTCTGCTCTTGTTGGTCAACTGCTCCTCCTACTGCATTGTCTTGGTCAGTAGGATCTGTCTGCTCTTGTTGGTCAACTGCTCCTCCTACTGCATTGTCTTGGTCAGTAGGATCAGTCTGCTCTTGTTGGTCAACTGCTCCTCCTACTGCATGGTCTTGGTCAGTAGGATCAGTCTGCTCTTGTTGGTCAACTGCTCCTCCTACTGCATGGTCTTGGTCAGTAGGATCTGTCTGCTCTTGTTGGTCAACTGCTCCTCCTACTGCATTGTCTTGGTCAGTAGGATCTGTCTGCTCTTGTTGGTCGACTGCTCCTCCTACTGCATTGTCTTGGTCAGTAGGATCAGTCTGCTCTTGTTGGTCAACTGCTCCTCCTACTGCATTGTCTTGGTCAGTAGGATCTGTCTGCTCTTGTTGGTCGACTGCTCCTCCTACTGCATGGTCTTGGTCAGTAGGATCTGTCTGCTCTTGTTGGTCAACTGCTCCTCCTACTGCATGGTCTTGGTCAGTAGGATCTGTCTGCTCTTGTTGATCAACTGCTCCTCCTACTACATTGTCTTGGTCAGTAGTATCTGTCTGCTCTTGGCTTGAAGCCATGCTCTCAATCTCTGTAGATACCGTGGAACCCATTTTCTGCTCTCTTAGAGTGCTGAAAGTACAGTTTTCTTAAGAGTGCTGAAAAAACAGTTTTAAAGTGTGTCCAATATTTGACCTACAGCTGCATTCACGGCTTCACAGCTTCCTTTGAAGCTGATGATGTCTTAAAGTTGTCCTTTAAGACATCATCAACAGTCTGATGATGTCATAAAGTACAGCTTTGACCAATAGTAAGCAATGTTGCCCTAGCAACAGCTTTAGACCATTATACAGTTTTGAACGTAAACATTCTAAATGTGTCTCGGTTGAGTTCCAGTCGCAGTGTATGTGAATGACATCAGCTGACAGGAAGCAAACATGGACCAAAGCTGTTGCCTAGCAACGCTATTTCGCTGAAATGCGCTAAAACGAAGCGTTCCAGGGAGTCCTCTGCAGCTAAAAGTTGAATCATTTACTTTCACTATTACAACTACTACTACTACAACATTAAAATGCATACTCCTAATAATGTCTATACATCACAATAGTAAATCAATTTTGATATTTACATTAATTCAAATGTAAAATAGGTATGCTTTACCAGAGACTTGCTGACCAGGAGATGGGGGAAGGTGGTAATGTCCCTCAGCAGGCAGGCTCGCTGGTGTGTTGGTGGTGGCAGGCAGCCGGGGACCATGGGAGGCACAAGAGGCTGAGGGACCGGCGTTGGAAAGGCCGGAGCTGGTGGCTGGAGCAGCCCCGAGGGGCACTGTTTTTCTGCGGCTGGGGCGGGAGGTGGTGAGGAGCCTGAAATACTCCTCGATGGCCCCCCTCTTGGCACAGGATGCCCTCCCACGGTCAATGATGTCTGGGGTCCGGGCTGTAAGGCGATGGTGGTGCCGCTCCCTAAAGTTTATCCACCACGTCTGGCCAAGCGCGGTCTTAAGTGCGTCCTGGTGGCGGAGGTTGTATATGGCCAGAGCGTGGGCCAGGACCTGAGGCTTCGTCAGTGGAAACCCGTGACTGGCAGAATACAAACAGTATTCTACCAGGGAATATTCAACTGCAGGGGTGAGGAGAGTCCTCTGACCTTGGACGCAGTCAAAGGCCACCCTTCCACTGACTCGGTCACTCAGGCTGGACTTTGGGACCCCAAACATGTGGGCTGCCTGCCGTATACTCCGCCTGCCTGCTTCCACCTCCTGACGGGCCTGTTCCATGGCCTCCTAGGTCCACTTCCTCGTCTTCCTCTCCCTCTTCTGGATCTGCCGGATGTTGGGCATCTGCAAATGCACATTCTTTTTTTGCACAGTCAGATATAAAGGTTTAAAGGCACATTTCATGTCTTGAATAAGGTTGATAAATTCTATAAACTCTCACATTACCACATATAGACATGCATATTTACCACAGGCATAGACGAATATATTTACCTTAGCCACAGCATCATTACAATTTCTACATCCATCTTTTCTTTTTGACATCTTGATGCTCCTGTAAAGGAAATTAAAAACTCTCTCCCACACAGACACACATGTTACCTACCTTCACTTACGTTAGCTGTTTCTTTTTCTCTGTTCTGCTTTTCACTGTCTCTTTCCTGCTTCTTGCTTTTCCTTCTTCTTGCCCTCTTCCTTCTCTCTCTCTGTTCTCTATCTTTTTAGCCAGGAACATAAACCATACGAGAGAAAGTTGAGAGGCAAAAACATTACTTTTTGGTTAATATATATATATATATATACATATATATATATAGAGTATATTTATATATAAATATATATATATTTATATATATATAAATATATATATTTATATATATATATGAAGCGTGCATGGTATTTCAACTTGTGTACATTTCGATTGTTTTTTTTGTTTTTTTGAAGTGATATAAATATATATATGAATATACATACATATATAGATATATATGTATATTTATATATATAAATATATATATTGGAGGTTAATCTATAACTAATATTTCCAATCATAAGCTTTCAACACATGTACAGAGACAGTCAGTCAGTCACTCTCTCTCACACACACAAACATTATTTGCATTATTTATTGGATCATTATGCATACATATACTTCATGTAGCCTGGCTTATGAACAAGAAAAAGCATTTAATTTTTTTATTTTAATTTTATTTATGTCTGCATCATGTTTCAGAGCTAAACACACAAACAAAACAGCCGCTGCCTTCACTAACGCTACGGGATCCTTTGTTCGTCTTTTCCCGCTTTTTTTTCAGACATCCAACATTTCTGCCACTCTTCACTTGACAACAGATGATGTCACACATGATCCTCTATCTTCATTGGCTAGACAAAGCAGGGTAAAGCCAGCTACGAACTGCACTCATAAGCTATCTCATATTAGCAGTACAGTGAAAACACAGACACACTTTTCAGGGGGACAGATCGCCGCCCGAGCGCAACTTAAGTGTTCTTACTGCTTTATCTCATCAAAGTCACTTTCCTGTAGGAATTCAACATGTAAAAGTCCATACATATAGATTAAATTTGACACATAGATACTTGGATATGTATAAGTGATTCTACTTACATTTCAGTTGGGATCTCCGAAGGAAAAGACCGCGAAAAAAACGGAAAATGCGTCACACCGGATAAGTCCGGTTTAGGACAATAGCGGCGAGCGACGTCCGGTTTAGGAAACGGTGACGCTACTTGATGACCTGCAACACCGTGAGAGTCAGGATCAGGAAAAAGAACTAATGGAGCTCCGTGAAAATGTCCAAACTCAAAGAGGTTTGGATGCAAAGTGTAATGATCTGAATTTGCCCAAAGAGGCAATTGAGCAAGACGATGAGACTTTGAGATAAGAAAATCAGGAGCTAAAGAACACGCTGACGCTGTAAAAAGCAGAGCACCTTGCCGTGAGCCAGCAAAATGAGGCTCTGCAGCAAGAGAATGAGGAGCTCTACGAAAGGCTGCCTTTGGAGGAAAGGTGTGATGCAAAGAGGGACACAATTGAAGCCATGAGGCTTCAAAATGACATATTGAGAGAGACGCTCAAGGAGCTCGCGGAGTTCGAGAAGAATCGTTAAACTTCAAAAGCTTTGGTTGAAGTCTTCGATGCACTGACGGCAGAGAAAGAGGCGATTACCCAGAAAACCCCCGATCTCAAACAAAGTATTCAGGACATGTGCAAAGACCTCCCGAACGAAAAGGCTTGGCAGGAAATTAATAACAAGGTGACGGCATCAAAAAAACAACTCGTGGAGATCTTCAAAAAATCGAGCGTAGCGTTAGTTCATGCAGGCCATGATGTCAAGCTCTGCTCATAGCTGATAACAGCTGATCTTAAGCCAGCCCAATCAGCTGATGCATCAGCTGACAGATCAGCTGATTCCTCTCTATGCATTCATTGGTCAATTTCATACAGGGCACCTTATTTAAGCTGCTTCAGCCGGCCTACCGTTGCTGCTTCCTCTACAAGCCGCTCGCAACATGAGAACAACCAGATTTTCCACGTACAAGCTTCAACTTACCCTGCTGCTCGTCATGTCGATTCCGTCCATGATGACTGAGCTATGGAGTCACAACAACAGCATCCGAGGCAGAGGAAGCCATCGGCAAAGAGAGCCCGTTCCCTATCCGCCGGAGCTCGCATCTGATAAGTAGACATTCAAGTTCTGCTCCCAGCATTTCCTAATGGCCAGTGTCCAGGCTCCTACAAGTCCTGGTTGAAAACCACATCACGGCTCCAGTCGGGTCTTCTAATGAAGAGCTTTTGTAATGTTTTGGAAAGCGTCCATGGCAAAACTCCACCAGCAGATCTTCTCAAAACCTGCGCTCCCAAGAAAGCCGCCGAGAAAAGGAAAGAAGTGCCCGAAACTCCGCTGCAGTCCCAGCTACGGCCGCTGAGCCGCCTTCCAAAAGAGCACGAGATCCAGCGGTCCAAGCCCCGGTCCGAGGCCCGGTCCAAGCCCAGCAGTCCGAGCTCCAGCGGCCCGAGCTACAGCCCCGGCAGCCGGCTCCCTGGAGCAGGAGGACAACCCTGTCATGACAGCTCTATCCAGCATCCAGTCGTCACTCGCCAGTATGACTCCAGATCCAAGCTTTGAGTCCATGTCGGCATCTCCAGCAAGCCGGGTTCTTCCAAAACACGGAAGGGCCGTCACCTCTACGCGCGCCGCAGATCGATTACGTCACTCCATCGAGCTTTGATGACGTCACAGTCCCGCGGAGATTTCTGGGAATTGCAGTCCAAATCTCCACCAGGGTCCATTATTCCACCTGCTGCTGCAATTTCGCACAATCTGAGAAGCCAAATCCTTGCAGCCATCCTTCATAAAGGGTGCAAGACTGATGGAGATAGGAAGGAACATCTGTTTTAATCTGAGTCTAATCCCGTCTTCAATGATCCACTATCTGAGATGCCGACCTCAAGCCAGCCAATGAGAGTCATTCTTTGTCACAGATGAGGGGAAGCCCATGTCCCAAGCTTGGTTTGCCTCACACCTTCGCCTCCTCTGCCAATCATGCGAACTGCCACCAGAACGCTGCACTGCGCATTCTCTCCGCATAGGAGACAACAACAGCAGCATTAACAGCTCTTGTCTCCACACTCGAGGCTTGGGGCCGATGGTCATCAACCGCTTATGAGCGTTACCTCCGGCCGGAGGCTCAAGACATCCTCGAAGCTCAAAAGCTATGAGTGCTCAGTAACTTGCTGGCTATATATAGTAAATGTTACGGCATATCTGCTTGACTCTCTCATTTGACTTCTAGCCATATGCCTCAGCTTGCAACCTGTGAAGAATCAAAAGGCTTCACTGTATATGTTTTAGTCTAATTAGCTTTTCATTAAGTTTATGCTGATGCTGCTCTACGCTGCTGTTGCTCTACGCTGCTGTTGCTCCAAGTTGCTACTCTATGCTTCAACCTGCTGCTGCTCCACGCTGCTGCAGCTCACACTACTGCTACTCCACGCTGCTGCAGCTCCACACTACTGCTGCTGCTGCTCCACATTGCTGATGCTGCTCCACACTGCTGCTGCTCCACACTACTGCAGCTCCACGATACTGCTGCTGCTGCAGCTCCACACTACTGCTGCTGCTGCTCCACATTGCTGCTGCTGCTCCACGCTGCTGCAGCTCCACACTACTACTGCTGCTGCTGCTCCACGCTGCTGCTGCTCAACGCTGCTGCTTCACACTGCTGCTGCTCCACACTACTGCAGCTCCACACTACTGCTGCTGCTGCTCCACATTGCTGATGCTGCTCCACGCTGCTGCTGCTCCACGATACTGCTGCTGCTGCTGCTCCACACTGCTGCAGCGCCACACTACTGCTGCTGCTGCTCCACATTGCTGCTGCTGCTCCACGCTGCTGCTGCTCCACGCTGCTGCAGCTCCACACTACTGCTGCTGCTGCTCCACGCTGCTGCTGCTCAACGCTGCTGCTGCTGCTTCACGCTGCTGCTGCTCCACATTGCTGCTGCTGCTCCACGCTGCTGTTGCTCCACATTGCTGCTGCTGCTGCTACTGCTGCTAATGCTGCTCCATGCTGCTGCTCCAAGCTGCTGCTTCACACTGTTGCTGCTGCTGCTTCATGTTGCTTCTGCTGCTGCAGCTCAATGCTGCTGCTCCACGCTGCTGCTGCTGTTTCATGTTGCTGCTGCTGCTTCATGTTGCTTCTGCTGCTGCTGCGGATCCATGATGCTGCCGCAGCTCCATGCTGCTGCTCCACGCCGCTGCTGCTTCATGTTGCTGCTGCTTATGCTGCAGCTCCATGCTGCTGCTTCATGTTGCTGCTGTTTCTGCAGCTCCTGCTCCACGCTGACAGAGGAAACTCAAGAAGAAGAAGGATGCAGGAAGCTGGAAGATGTTGGGAGCTGCATCAGACTCGGGTTCAGTTTCCATGACGGAGGGAATTCTTCAACCGTGTAAAAGATTATAAACAGCTCTGCTGACTCGTATGTTCAGAGAGGAACACATCGGTCTGTAGATGATCACGTTTTCCATGTTACAGCCTTAAATTAACCCTGCAGATCTGTCAGTACTACCAGTTCTGCAAAGAACATTTACTCAAGTACTATACTTAAGTTCAGTTTTGAGGTACTTCCATGTAGGCGCTGGGAAGGCCAGGGAGGTTTTCTTGGAGTGGTCATTTTTTGGGGCTCCCTGCGCTCCCTGCTTTTAGCTTTCCATGTATGCACATGGAAGGGCAAGGAGGTTGCTCTCCTTGCCTCATGTTTTCCACGTATGCGCGTGGAACCACGTATGCACATGGAAGGTTGCAACCTGTGTAGATGCAGGCGAACTGAAGCTTCATGAAGCATCAAAGCTTTCCAGCATATTGGTTCGGAAAAGGGTTAATATCTGGATGCATCATGTGCACGAAACCACCTGGTGGTCAAAGATTATAAAACAGGCAGATATGATCTTAACCATGTGATATACCGTATTTTGCGCCAGTAAAGGCTGTTCAGAATGATTATACATTACAAGGTAATCCATTTATATCCATGTAATATAATGTCCATTTTCTAGTAAGTATATTTTGAGTTAATAACATACATGTATATTAAACTGTAATTGTTTTATGCATCTTATGTGTGTAAACCAAATCTTGGTCAATAATTGTATTGTAGTGTGGCAGGAGGGGTAATATTAGTGTTCTGTGTCACTTCTGGAAAGTGGCATTGGTTTAACCAGTGTACGAGTTTTCACTGGGTGCTCAGCTAGCTCCTCCTGTGGCTCTTCCATGTAAGCGCATGGAAGGCCAGGGAGGTTTGCCTGGTGTGGTAATATTTGGGGTCTCACTGCTGCGCTCCTGCCTTTAGCTTTCCATGTGTGCACATGGAAGAGCAAGGAGGAGTGCTCTCCTTGCCTTATGCTTTCCACGTATGCGCGTGGATGGGCGTAACCTGTGTAGATGCAGATGGCATCACTGTATGTCGTTTGAATCTGCACGGGTTTCACTGGGTGCTCAGCTAGCTCCTCCTGTGGCTCTTCCATGTAAGCGCATGGAAGGCCAGGGAGGATTGCCTGGTATGGTTGTTTTGGGGGTCTTTGCTGCTGCTCTCCCTGCCTTTGGCTTTCCATGTGTGCACATGGAAGGGCAAGGAGGAGTGCTCTCCTTGCCTCATGCTACCACGTAGGCTCGTGGATCCACGTATGCGCGTGGATGGGCAGGGAGGTCCCAGAGCAGAGCCATACCGCCAAATATAATGTATATATATTACTGCAATGTAATAGTGTCTTTGACTAAAGTGGTCCTGACTGAAGTACAACGATCTGAAAGTTCGGAAAGACTTTAGTCGATCAGGCAGAAGACTGAAAACCACTTCCCATCGACATAATAATATGAAATAAAATGCCTCTTTAATAATAATAATGAACAAATGCCTCTTCGTTAATGAACAAATGGTAACAGTAGACGCGGTTTAACGTAACGCAGAGGTAAGCAACCTATACTATCAAAAGAGCCATTTTAGGTCAAATACAATAAAACTAAAAAAAGAATCTGTTTGGAGCCGCAAAACATTTGAGCATTGTATTGAAGGTAACACGGCCTATTGAGTCTAATGCAGTGAGGACCCAGGTGCAAATGAGTGGCAGGACACGGAAGAAACATCTCATGCTGGCTTTTAAGGAAATCCAGTGTGCTTGTTCTGGAAATGTCTTTCAATGACTTTTTTTGTTGTCGAATCTGTCCATGCACGATTAAATTCCTCTATTTTCCTCCTAGACTTTTCTTTTTGGGGATTTAGAATCCATAGCTGGCCTGTTGAGCTACTGAGGTTGAGCAAAATTAAAGGATAAAGGATGACGCATATTTTGGTTGACTGAAATTATTTAAAAAAAATTAATCAGTGTATTTAGGCTACAGATTGTTTCAACTGCAGAATGTAAGAATCACCATAAACCTACAAGAATGATAAATAAAAATGTTAAAAATAACCATTTTTCATTTTTTGGGGGGTTTTTGCCTAAAATGGCTCTTCTGATAGTAAAGGTTGCTGACCCCTGGTCTATATAAAAAGTGCCATGATTGCTTTGATTTGGCTAGATAAATAAAGCTGACTTTAATAATTTAATAATAATAATAATTGATTGAATCCCACCATATTGAAGGACAGACCGCTGATCCGTGATAAGGAAGCAGAGACGTTAACGTATTTAACAGTTTCTCACCAAAATCTTTGGGAAAAGAAAAAATCGTAACGTTAACATAACACATTTTTTATCTGTTCAAAATGTACCTTACCAAACCTTTAAAAATGGGTAACAAATATATAGTTTCATTTTGTTAGTCAGTTTTGACACTGATAAACAAGAAAGCAAATTATTTAGCTCAGCATCAGTGTTAATTTTTGCGTAAAAGATATTGGTGGCGTTAAAATGTATTTGTGTTAACGCGTTATCGCATTAACTTTGACAGCCCTAGTTCAAGCAAAATCATGTTTTGTTTTTTTAACTAAACCAAGTAGTTTTGTTTTTGTTTCAATTTACGTTACAATTACGTTTTTAAAAATGTTTAAAAAACTTTTTTACCGTAAAATCACACCCAGAATTCGGACATTCAAATAAAATATAAGTAGTAAATTCAGATTCAGATTCAGACAATTTTATTGATCCCAAGAAGGGCAATTCAATTCACAGCTTACACTGTCACAAACACACAGACAACATCCAGACAAACATCCAAAATGTTACATGTCAATCACAGATCAGTAAAAATGACAAACAGAGGTCGGTGAAGGACAGCAGATAAGTTAATACAAATATATAATATATTATTAATATGTATAATATATCATATTATTATTAAATATATTATATATAAACTAAGACATGTCAAGACAAAAACAATTAAGGTAATTTTTAAAATAATTGTTCATTTATTTTTTGTTCAGCTCCTCACGAGCTGTTTATCTGTTGAATTTGTTGTTGTGGGAGGAAACCAGAGAACCTGGAGTAAACCCACAACAGAGAGGTGAAATTCACAATTCACACTCGGCTGTGAACCGATCCAGTGAGTGCTGGAGGTCACAGACCGATGATGCCAACAGGACCACATAATCTGCAAAAAGCCTTCTCCAAGTCCACAAAACACATGTAGACTGGATAGGCGTACTCCCAGGCCCCCTCCGGGATCCTTGCGAGAGTGAAGAGCTGGTCCGTTGTTCCACGGCCGGGACGGAATCCGCATTGTTCCTCTTCGATCCGAGGTTCGACTATCGGTCGAACCCTCCTTTCCAGCACCTTGGAGTAGACTTTACCAGGGAGGCTGAGTAGTGTGATACCCCTGTAATGGCACACACTCTCTGGTCCCCCTTTTTGACCAGGGGAATCACCACCCCGGTCTGCCGCTCCTTAGGCACAGTCACCGACTTCCACGCAATGTTGAAGAGACGTGTCATCCAAGACAGCCCCTCCTTTGCCTCCGTCACGGCAGTGGCTGCTGCTCTTCGGGCCTGTCGGTACCTTGCAACTGCCTCCGGAGTCCTGCGAGATAACACATCCCGGAAGGCCTCCTTCTTCAGTCGGACGGCTTCCCTGACCACCGGTGTCCACCACGGTGTTCGAGGGTATGACACAACTGTCATATTTCAGCTTTTTTTGTGAGAGGTAACCGGAGCACCGGGAGTAAATCCACAACAAAGAGGTGCGATGAGGTGAGAAATCATTTCATCCACATCAATACACCGTTATGGAGAGCACAAAAATGCTGAAACAAAAACATGACAGCACTGTCATGTTTTTGTTTCAGCATTTTTGTGGAAGGAAACCGGAGCCCCCGGAGTAAACCCACAACACAGCTCCTCACATGCTGTTCAGCAGCTGGATTTGTTGTTGTAGGATGTCACGCTCTCGGCTGATGTTCTCTTTCTCCGCGTTCGTCGCTTTGCACTGATCTTGTAAAGTTTCTTGTCTTCTCAACTTTTTATGGAGCATCCGGCTCTCTTGTCGAAGTGAATCATTTTGCTGTCTCATGGCATTTTTTTGCACCTTCAGCAAATGATGTGTGGCCTCCAATACTTTCTCACTTTGGAGTCTGCTGTAGAGCGCCTGGATCTCGTAGTCAACTAAGAGGTTTTGATCACGCACTAATTCATTTTCTTCTGCAAGGATAGCATTCCTGTCTTTCAAAGCGTCTTCCTTTGCAATCGTTTTGTGCAGCTCCTGAAGTTCTTTATGCAGGTTGCCATTTTGGTGAGTTCGAACCTTTTTCTCTGCTTTCATTGATTTATATTTTGCTTGCAAAGCAGTTTTGTTTATGACCTCCTCGTTGAGCTCCTGGATTTCTTCTTGGAGATTCTGATTGAACTCTCTCAAGGCTTCTATCTCGTCTGCCACAGTTTGGCAATCGTCTTCAGGGTCGCCGATACATAGAAGCTTTGAGTAGAGCTTTCCACGTATTTTGAGAAGCTCTGTATTTCTGGTCGAGACGACTTTTTCTTCTGATTTAATGTGCCTGTTTTTCTTCTCCAAGTTTTCTTTGTTCTGGACCTTTCTTGTAATCGCCTGAACTTGTTGTTCGATGTTATCATTTTGTCTGCTCAATAAGTCCATGCTGCTCTTCCTCTCCTTCCACATGACTTCCCGAACTTTCAGTCCGTCATACTTTTTGGTTTGCTCCGTGAGTTGTTGTTTCAGTGCGTCACTTTGTTTTCTGAGGACCACATATGATGCTGTCACCGTGTTATCCATTTCCTGCAAAGACTTTTCATTACGGATGTCTTTGCGCACGTCCTGAATACGTTGTTGGAGTTCGTCGTTTACCTGGCTAATCGCCTCTTCCTCTGCCCGATGTGCAGCGAAGACTTCATCCAAAGCTTTCATAGTTTGACGATTCTTCTCGAGCTCCTCGAACTCCTCTCTCATTGTGTCATTTTGGAGCCTCATGGCTTCAATTGTGTCCCTCTTTGCATCACACCTTTCCTCCGAAGACAGCCTTTTGTGGAGCTCCTCAATCTCTTGCTGCAGAGCCTCATTTGCTCTCAGGTGCTCTGCTTTGTACAGCGTCAGCGTATTCTTTAGCTCCTGAATTTCTTGTCTCAAGTCTTTCTCAATGGCCTCTTTGGCCAAATTCAGAGCATTGCACTTTGCAATCAAACTTCTTTGAGTTTGGACATTTTCACGGAGCTCCATTAGTTCTTTTTCCTGACTCTCACGGTGTTGCAGGTCATCAGGTGGTTGGTCAACTGCTCCTCCTACTGCATTGTCTTGGTCAGTAGGATCTGTCTGCTCTTGTTGGTCAACTCCTCCTACTGCATTGTCTTGGTCAGTAGGATCATTGTCTTGGTCATTAGGATCAGTCTGCTCTTGTTGGTCAACTGCTCCTCCTACTGCATTGTCTTGGTCAGTAGGATCAGTCTGCTCTTGTTGGTCAACTGCTCCTCCTACTGCATGGTCTTGGTCGGTAGGATCTGTCTGCTCTTGTTGGTCAACTGCTCCTACTGCATTGTCTTGGTCAGTAGGATCATTGTCTTGGTCAGTAGGATCAGTCTGCTCTTGTTGGTCGACTGCTCCTCCTACTGCATTGTCTTGGTCAGTAGGATCAGTCTGCTCTTGTTGGTCAACTGCTCCTCCTACTGCATGGTCTTGGTCAGTAGGATCTGTCTGCTCTTGTTGGTCAACTGCTCCTCCTACTGCATTGTCTTGGTCAGTAGGATCAGTCTGCTCTTGTTGGTCAACTGCTCCTCCTACTGCATGGTCTTGGTCGGTAGGATCTGTCTGCTCTTGTTGGTCAACTGCTCCTCCTACTGCATTGTCTTGGTCAGTAGGATCTGTCTGCTCTTGTTGGTCAACTGCTCCTCCTACTGCATTGTCTTGGTCAGTAGGATCAGTCTGCTCTTGTTGGTCAACTGCTCCTCCTACTGCATGGTCTTGGTCAGTAGGATCAGTCTGCTCTTGTTGGTCAACTGCTCCTCCTACTGCATGGTCTTGGTCAGTAGGATCTGTCTGCTCTTGTTGGTCAACTGCTCCTCCTACTGCATTGTCTTGGTCAGTAGGATCTGTCTGCTCTTGTTGGTCGACTGCTCCTCCTACTGCATTGTCTTGGTCAGTAGGATCAGTCTGCTCTTGTTGGTCAACTGCTCCTCCTACTGCATTGTCTTGGTCAGTAGGATCTGTCTGCTCTTGTTGGTCGACTGCTCCTCCTACTGCATGGTCTTGGTCAGTAGGATCTGTCTGCTCTTGTTGGTCAACTGCTCCTCCTACTGCATGGTCTTGGTCAGTAGGATCTGTCTGCTCTTGTTGATCAACTGCTCCTCCTACTACATTGTCTTGGTCAGTAGTATCTGTCTGCTCTTGGCTTGAAGCCATGCTCTCAATCTCTGTAGATACCGTGGAACCCATTTTCTGCTCTCTTAGAGTGCTGAAAGTACAGTTTTCTTAAGAGTGCTGAAAAAACAGTTTTAAAGTGTGTCCAATATTTGACCTACAGCTGCATTCACGGCTTCACAGCTTCCTTTGAAGCTGATGATGTCTTAAAGTTGTCCTTTAAGACATCATCAACAGTCTGATGATGTCATAAAGTACAGCTTTGACCAATAGTAAGCAATGTTGCCCTAGCAACAGCTTTAGACCATTATACAGTTTTGAACGTAAACATTCTAAATGTGTCTCGGTTGAGTTCCAGTCGCAGTGTATGTGAATGACATCAGCTGACAGGAAGCAAACATGGACCAAAGCTGTTGCCTAGCAACGCTATTTCGCTGAAATGCGCTAAAACGAAGCGTTCCAGGGAGTCCTCTGCAGCTAAAAGTTGAATCATTTACTTTCACTATTACAACTACTACTACTACAACATTAAAATGCATACTCCTAATAATGTCTATACATCACAATAGTAAATCAATTTTGATATTTACATTAATTCAAATGTAAAATAGGTATGCTTTACCAGAGACTTGCTGACCAGGAGATGGGGGAAGGTGGTAATGTCCCTCAGCAGGCAGGCTCGCTGGTGTGTTGGTGGTGGCAGGCAGCCGGGGACCATGGGAGGCACAAGAGGCTGAGGGACCGGCGTTGGAAAGGCCGGAGCTGGTGGCTGGAGCAGCCCCGAGGGGCACTGTTTTTCTGCGGCTGGGGCGGGAGGTGGTGAGGAGCCTGAAATACTCCTCGATGGCCCCCCTCTTGGCACAGGATGCCCTCCCACGGTCAATGATGTCTGGGGTCCGGGCTGTAAGGCGATGGTGGTGCCGCTCCCTAAAGTTTATCCACCACGTCTGGCCAAGCGCGGTCTTAAGTGCGTCCTGGTGGCGGAGGTTGTATATGGCCAGAGCGTGGGCCAGGACCTGAGGCTTCGTCAGTGGAAACCCGTGACTGGCAGAATACAAACAGTATTCTACCAGGGAATATTCAACTGCAGGGGTGAGGAGAGTCCTCTGACCTTGGACGCAGTCAAAGGCCACCCTTCCACTGACTCGGTCACTCAGGCTGGACTTTGGGACCCCAAACATGTGGGCTGCCTGCCGTATACTCCGCCTGCCTGCTTCCACCTCCTGACGGGCCTGTTCCATGGCCTCCTAGGTCCACTTCCTCGTCTTCCTCTCCCTCTTCTGGATCTGCCGGATGTTGGGCATCTGCAAATGCACATTCTTTTTTTGCACAGTCAGATATAAAGGTTTAAAGGCACATTTCATGTCTTGAATAAGGTTGATAAATTCTATAAACTCTCACATTACCACATATAGACATGCATATTTACCACAGGCATAGACGAATATATTTACCTTAGCCACAGCATCATTACAATTTCTACATCCATCTTTTCTTTTTGACATCTTGATGCTCCTGTAAAGGAAATTAAAAACTCTCTCCCACACAGACACACATGTTACCTACCTTCACTTACGTTAGCTGTTTCTTTTTCTCTGTTCTGCTTTTCACTGTCTCTTTCCTGCTTCTTGCTTTTCCTTCTTCTTGCCCTCTTCCTTCTCTCTCTCTGTTCTCTATCTTTTTAGCCAGGAACATAAACCATACGAGAGAAAGTTGAGAGGCAAAAACATTACTTTTTGGTTAATATATATATATATATATACATATATATATATAGAGTATATTTATATATAAATATATATATATTTATATATATATAAATATATATATTTATATATATATATGAAGCGTGCATGGTATTTCAACTTGTGTACATTTCGATTGTTTTTTTTGTTTTTTTGAAGTGATATAAATATATATATGAATATACATACATATATAGATATATATGTATATTTATATATATAAATATATATATTGGAGGTTAATCTATAACTAATATTTCCAATCATAAGCTTTCAACACATGTACAGAGACAGTCAGTCAGTCACTCTCTCTCACACACACAAACATTATTTGCATTATTTATTGGATCATTATGCATACATATACTTCATGTAGCCTGGCTTATGAACAAGAAAAAGCATTTAATTTTTTTATTTTAATTTTATTTATGTCTGCATCATGTTTCAGAGCTAAACACACAAACAAAACAGCCGCTGCCTTCACTAACGCTACGGGATCCTTTGTTCGTCTTTTCCCGCTTTTTTTTCAGACATCCAACATTTCTGCCACTCTTCACTTGACAACAGATGATGTCACACATGATCCTCTATCTTCATTGGCTAGACAAAGCAGGGTAAAGCCAGCTACGAACTGCACTCATAAGCTATCTCATATTAGCAGTACAGTGAAAACACAGACACACTTTTCAGGGGGACAGATCGCCGCCCGAGCGCAACTTAAGTGTTCTTACTGCTTTATCTCATCAAAGTCACTTTCCTGTAGGAATTCAACATGTAAAAGTCCATACATATAGATTAAATTTGACACATAGATACTTGGATATGTATAAGTGATTCTACTTACATTTCAGTTGGGATCTCCGAAGGAAAAGACCGCGAAAAAAACGGAAAATGCGTCACACCGGATAAGTCCGGTTTAGGACAATAGCGGCGAGCGACGTCCGGTTTAGGAAACGGTGACGCTACTTGATGACCTGCAACACCGTGAGAGTCAGGATCAGGAAAAAGAACTAATGGAGCTCCGTGAAAATGTCCAAACTCAAAGAGGTTTGGATGCAAAGTGTAATGATCTGAATTTGCCCAAAGAGGCCATTGAGCAAGACGATGAGACTTTGAGATAAGAAAATCAGGAGCTAAAGAACACGCTGACGCTGTAAAAAGCAGAGCACCTTGCCGTGAGCCAGCAAAATGAGGCTCTGCAGCAAGAGAATGAGGAGCTCTACGAAAGGCTGCCTTTGGAGGAAAGGTGTGATGCAAAGAGGGACAAAATTGAAGCCATGAGGCTTCAAAATGACATATTGAGAGAGACGCTCAAGGAGCTCGCGGAGTTCGAGAAGAATCGCAAAACTTCAAAAGCTTTGGTTGAAGTCTTCGATGCACTGACGGCAGAGAAAGAGGCGATTACCCAGAAAACCCCCGATCTCAAACAAAGTATTCAGGACATGTGCAAAGACCTCCCGAACGAAAAGGCTTGGCAGGAAATTAATAACAAGGTGACGGCATCAAAAAAACAACTCGTAGAGATCATCAAAAAATCGAGCGTAGCGTTAGTTCATGCAGGCCATGATGTCAAGCTCTGCTCATAGCTGATAACAGCTGATCTTAAGCCAGCCCAATCAGCTGATGCATCAGCTGACAGATCAGCTGATTCCTCTCTATGCATTCATTGGTCAATTTCATACAGGGCACCTTATTTAAGCTGCTTCAGCCGGCCTACCGTTGCTGCTTCCTCTACAAGCCGCTCGCAACATGAGAACAACCAGATTTTCCACGTACAAGCTTCAACTTACCCTGCTGCTCGTCATGTCGATTCCGTCCATGATGACTGAGCTATGGAGTCACAACAACAGCATCCGAGGCAGAGGAAGCCATCGGCAAAGAGAGCCCGTTCCCTATCCGCCGGAGCTCGCATCTGATAAGTAGACATTCAAGTTCTGCTCCCAGCATTTCCTAATGGCCAGTGTCCAGGCTCCTACAAGTCCTGGTTGAAAACCACATCACGGCTCCAGTCGGGTCTTCTAATGAAGAGCTTTTGTAATGTTTTGGAAAGCGTCCATGGCAAAACTCCACCAGCAGATCTTCTCAAAACCTGCGCTCCCAAGAAAGCCGCCGAGAAAAGGAAAGAAGTGCCCGAAACTCCGCTGCAGTCCCAGCTACGGCCGCTGAGCCGCCTTCCAAAAGAGCACGAGATCCAGCGGTCCAAGCCCCGGTCCGAGGCCCGGTCCAAGCCCAGCAGTCCGAGCTCCAGCGGCCCGAGCTACAGCCCCGGCAGCCGGCTCCCTGGAGCAGGAGGACAACCCTGTCATGACAGCTCTATCCAGCATCCAGTCGTCACTCGCCAGTATGACTCCAGATCCAAGCTTTGAGTCCATGTCGGCATCTCCAGCAAGCCGGGTTCTTCCAAAACACGGAAGGGCCGTCACCTCTACGCGCGCCGCAGATCGATTACGTCACTCCATCGAGCTTTGATGACGTCACAGTCCCGCGGAGATTTCTGGGAATTGCAGTCCAAATCTCCACCAGGGTCCATTATTCCACCTGCTGCTGCAATTTCGCACAATCTGAGAAGCCAAATCCTTGCAGCCATCCTTCATAAAGGGTGCAAGACTGATGGAGATAGGAAGGAACATCTGTTTTAATCTGAGTCTAATCCCGTCTTCAATGATCCACTATCTGAGATGCCGACCTCAAGCCAGCCAATGAGAGTCATTCTTTGTCACAGATGAGGGGAAGCCCATGTCCCAAGCTTGGTTTGCCTCACACCTTCGCCTCCTCTGCCAATCATGCGAACTGCCACCAGAACGCTGCACTGCGCATTCTCTCCGCATAGGAGACAACAACAGCAGCATTAACAGCTCTTGTCTCCACACTCGAGGCTTGGGGCCGATGGTCATCAACCGCTTATGAGCGTTACCTCCGGCCGGAGGCTCAAGACATCCTCGAAGCTCAAAAGCTATGAGTGCTCAGTAACTTGCTGGCTATATATAGTAAATGTTACGGCATATCTGCTTGACTCTCTCATTTGACTTCTAGCCATATGCCTCAGCTTGCAACCTGTGAAGAATCAAAAGGCTTCACTGTATATGTTTTAGTCTAATTAGCTTTTCATTAAGTTTATGCTGATGCTGCTCTACGCTGCTGTTGCTCTACGCTGCTGTTGCTCCAAGTTGCTACTCTATGCTTCAACCTGCTGCTGCTCCACGCTGCTGCAGCTCACACTACTGCTACTCCACGCTGCTGCAGCTCCACACTACTGCTGCTGCTGCTCCACATTGCTGATGCTGCTCCACACTGCTGCTGCTCCACACTACTGCAGCTCCACGATACTGCTGCTGCTGCAGCTCCACACTACTGCTGCTGCTGCTCCACATTGCTGCTGCTGCTCCACGCTGCTGCAGCTCCACACTACTACTGCTGCTGCTGCTCCACGCTGCTGCTGCTCAACGCTGCTGCTTCACACTGCTGCTGCTCCACACTACTGCAGCTCCACACTACTGCTGCTGCTGCTCCACATTGCTGATGCTGCTCCACGCTGCTGCTGCTCCACGATACTGCTGCTGCTGCTGCTCCACACTGCTGCAGCGCCACACTACTGCTGCTGCTGCTCCACATTGCTGCTGCTGCTCCACGCTGCTGCTGCTCCACGCTGCTGCAGCTCCACACTACTGCTGCTGCTGCTCCACGCTGCTGCTGCTCAACGCTGCTGCTGCTGCTTCACACTGCTGCTGCTCCACACTACTGCAGCTCCACACTACTGCTGCTGCTGCTCCACATTGCTGATGCTGCTCCACGCTGTTGCTGCTCCACGATACTGCTGCTGCTGCAGCTCCACACTACTGCTGCTGCTGCTCCACATTGCTGCTGCTGCTCCACGCTGCTGCTGCTCCACGCTGCTGCAGCTCCACACTACTGCTGCTGCTGCTCCACGCTGCTGCTGCTCAACGCTGCTGCTGCTGCTTCACGCTGCTGCTGCTCCACATTGCTGCTGCTGCTCCACGCTGCTGTTGCTCCACATTGCTGCTGCTGCTGCTACTGCTGCTAATGCTGCTCCATGCTGCTGCTCCAAGCTGCTGCTTCACACTGTTGCTGCTGCTGCTTCATGTTGCTTCTGCTGCTGCAGCTCAATGCTGCTGCTCCACGCTGCTGCTGCTGTTTCATGTTGCTGCTGCTGCTTCATGTTGCTTCTGCTGCTGCTGCGGATCCATGATGCTGCCGCAGCTCCATGCTGCTGCTCCACGCCGCTGCTGCTTCATGTTGCTGCTGCTTATGCTGCAGCTCCATGCTGCTGCTTCATGTTGCTGCTGTTTCTGCAGCTCCTGCTCCACGCTGACAGAGGAAACTCAAGAAGAAGAAGGATGCAGGAAGCTGGAAGATGTTGGGAGCTGCATCAGACTCGGGTTCAGTTTCCATGACGGAGGGAATTCTTCAACCGTGTAAAAGATTATAAACAGCTCTGCTGACTCGTATGTTCAGAGAGGAACACATCGGTCTGTAGATGATCACGTTTTCCATGTTACAGCCTTAAATTAACCCTGCAGATCTGTCAGTACTACCAGTTCTGCAAAGAACATTTACTCAAGTACTATACTTAAGTTCAGTTTTGAGGTACTTCCATGTAGGCGCTGGGAAGGCCAGGGAGGTTTTCTTGGAGTGGTCATTTTTTGGGGCTCCCTGCGCTCCCTGCTTTTAGCTTTCCATGTATGCACATGGAAGGGCAAGGAGGTTGCTCTCCTTGCCTCATGTTTTCCACGTATGCGCGTGGAACCACGTATGCACATGGAAGGTTGCAACCTGTGTAGATGCAGGCGAACTGAAGCTTCATGAAGCATCAAAGCTTTCCAGCATATTGGTTCGGAAAAGGGTTAATATCTGGATGCATCATGTGCACGAAACCACCTGGTGGTCAAAGATTATAAAACAGGCAGATATGATCTTAACCATGTGATATACCGTATTTTGCGCCAGTAAAGGCTGTTCAGAATGATTATACATTACAAGGTAATCCATTTATATCCATGTAATATAATGTCCATTTTCTAGTAAGTATATTTTGAGTTAATAACATACATGTATATTAAACTGTAATTGTTTTATGCATCTTATGTGTGTAAACCAAATCTTGGTCAATAATTGTATTGTAGTGTGGCAGGAGGGGTAATATTAGTGTTCTGTGTCACTTCTGGAAAGTGGCATTGGTTTAACCAGTGTACGAGTTTTCACTGGGTGCTCAGCTAGCTCCTCCTGTGGCTCTTCCATGTAAGCGCATGGAAGGCCAGGGAGGTTTGCCTGGTGTGGTAATATTTGGGGTCTCACTGCTGCGCTCCTGCCTTTAGCTTTCCATGTGTGCACATGGAAGAGCAAGGAGGAGTGCTCTCCTTGCCTTATGCTTTCCACGTATGCGCGTGGATGGGCGTAACCTGTGTAGATGCAGATGGCATCACTGTATGTCGTTTGAATCTGCACGGGTTTCACTGGGTGCTCAGCTAGCTCCTCCTGTGGCTCTTCCATGTAAGCGCATGGAAGGCCAGGGAGGATTGCCTGGTATGGTTGTTTTGGGGGTCTTTGCTGCTGCTCTCCCTGCCTTTGGCTTTCCATGTGTGCACATGGAAGGGCAAGGAGGAGTGCTCTCCTTGCCTCATGCTACCACGTAGGCTCGTGGATCCACGTATGCGCGTGGATGGGCAGGGAGGTCCCAGAGCAGAGCCATACCGCCAAATATAATGTATATATATTACTGCAATGTAATAGTGTCTTTGACTAAAGTGGTCCTGACTGAAGTACAACGATCTGAAAGTTCGGAAAGACTTTAGTCGATCAGGCAGAAGACTGAAAACCACTTCCCATCGACATAATAATATGAAATAAAATGCCTCTTTAATAATAATAATGAACAAATGCCTCTTCGTTAATGAACAAATGGTAACAGTAGACGCGGTTTAACGTAACGCAGAGGTAAGCAACCTATACTATCAAAAGAGCCATTTTAGGTCAAATACAATAAAACTAAAAAAAGAATCTGTTTGGAGCCGCAAAACATTTGAGCATTGTATTGAAGGTAACACGGCCTATTGAGTCTAATGCAGTGAGGACCCAGGTGCAAATGAGTGGCAGGACACGGAAGAAACATCTCATGCTGGCTTTTAAGGAAATCCAGTGTGCTTGTTCTGGAAATGTCTTTCAATGACTTTTTTTGTTGTCGAATCTGTCCATGCACGATTAAATTCCTCTATTTTCCTCCTAGACTTTTCTTTTTGGGGATTTAGAATCCATAGCTGGCCTGTTGAGCTACTGAGGTTGAGCAAAATTAAAGGATAAAGGATGACGCATATTTTGGTTGACTGAAATTATTTAAAAAAAATTAATCAGTGTATTTAGGCTACAGATTGTTTCAACTGCAGAATGTAAGAATCACCATAAACCTACAAGAATGATAAATAAAAATGTTAAAAATAACCATTTTTCATTTTTTGGGGGGTTTTTGCCTAAAATGGCTCTTCTGATAGTAAAGGTTGCTGACCCCTGGTCTATATAAAAAGTGCCATGATTGCTTTGATTTGGCTAGATAAATAAAGCTGACTTTAATAATTTAATAATAATAATAATTGATTGAATCCCACCATATTGAAGGACAGACCGCTGATCCGTGATAAGGAAGCAGAGACGTTAACGTATTTAACAGTTTCTCACCAAAATCTTTGGGAAAAGAAAAAATCGTAACGTTAACATAACACATTTTTTATCTGTTCAAAATGTACCTTACCAAACCTTTAAAAATGGGTAACAAATATATAGTTTCATTTTGTTAGTCAGTTTTGACACTGATAAACAAGAAAGCAAATTATTTAGCTCAGCATCAGTGTTAATTTTTGCGTAAAAGATATTGGTGGCGTTAAAATGTATTTGTGTTAACGCGTTATCGCATTAACTTTGACAGCCCTAGTTCAAGCAAAATCATGTTTTGTTTTTTTAACTAAACCAAGTAGTTTTGTTTTTGTTTCAATTTACGTTACAATTACGTTTTTAAAAATGTTTAAAAAACTTTTTTACCGTAAAATCACACCCAGAATTCGGACATTCAAATAAAATATAAGTAGTAAATTCAGATTCAGATTCAGACAATTTTATTGATCCCAAGAAGGGCAATTCAATTCACAGTTTACACTGTCACAAACACACAGACAACATCCAGACAAACATCCAAAATGTTACATGTCAATCACAGATCAGTAAAAATGACAAACAGAGGTCGGTGAAGGACAGCAGATAAGTTAATACAAATATATAATATATTATTAATATGTATAATATATCATATTATTATTAAATATATTATATATAAACTAAGACATGTCAAGACAAAAACAATTAAGGTAATTTTTAAAATAATTGTTCATTTATTTTTTGTTCAGCTCCTCACGAGCTGTTTATCTGTTGAATTTGTTGTTGTGGGAGGAAACCAGAGAACCTGGAGTAAACCCACAACAGAGAGGTGAAATTCACAATTCACACTCGGCTGTGAACCGATCCAGTGAGTGCTGGAGGTCACAGACCGATGATGCCAACAGGACCACATAATCTGCAAAAAGCCTTCTCCAAGTCCACAAAACACATGTAGACTGGATAGGCGTACTCCCAGGCCCCCTCCGGGATCCTTGCGAGAGTGAAGAGCTGGTCCGTTGTTCCACGGCCGGGACGGAATCCGCATTGTTCCTCTTCGATCCGAGGTTCGACTATCGGTCGAACCCTCCTTTCCAGCACCTTGGAGTAGACTTTACCAGGGAGGCTGAGTAGTGTGATACCCCTGTAATGGCACACACTCTCTGGTCCCCCTTTTTGACCAGGGGAATCACCACCCCGGTCTGCCGCTCCTTAGGCACAGTCACCGACTTCCACGCAATGTTGAAGAGACGTGTCATCCAAGACAGCCCCTCCTTTGCCTCCGTCACGGCAGTGGCTGCTGCTCTTCGGGCCTGTCGGTACCTTGCAACTGCCTCCGGAGTCCTGCGAGATAACACATCCCGGAAGGCCTCCTTCTTCAGTCGGACGGCTTCCCTGACCACCGGTGTCCACCACGGTGTTCGAGGGTATGACACAACTGTCATATTTCAGCTTTTTTTGTGAGAGGTAACCGGAGCACCGGGAGTAAATCCACAACAAAGAGGTGCGATGAGGTGAGAAATCATTTCATCCACATCAATACACCGTTATGGAGAGCACAAAAATGCTGAAACAAAAACATGACAGCACTGTCATGTTTTTGTTTCAGCATTTTTGTGGAAGGAAACCGGAGCCCCCGGAGTAAACCCACAACACAGCTCCTCACATGCTGTTCAGCAGCTGGATTTGTTGTTGTAGGATGTCACGCTCTCGGCTGATGTTCTCTTTCTCCGCGTTCGTCGCTTTGCACTGATCTTGTAAAGTTTCTTGTCTTCTCAACTTTTTATGGAGCATCCGGCTCTCTTGTCGAAGTGAATCATTTTGCTGTCTCATGGCATTTTTTTGCACCTTCAGCAAATGATGTGTGGCCTCCAATACTTTCTCACTTTGGAGTCTGCTGTAGAGCGCCTGGATCTCGTAGTCAACTAAGAGGTTTTGATCACGCACTAATTCATTTTCTTCTGCAAGGATAGCATTCCTGTCTTTCAAAGCGTCTTCCTTTGCAATCGTTTTGTGCAGCTCCTGAAGTTCTTTATGCAGGTTGCCATTTTGGTGAGTTCGAACCTTTTTCTCTGCTTTCATTGATTTATATTTTGCTTGCAAAGCAGTTTTGTTTATGACCTCCTCGTTGAGCTCCTGGATTTCTTCTTGGAGATTCTGATTGAACTCTCTCAAGGCTTCTATCTCGTCTGCCACAGTTTGGCAATCGTCTTCAGGGTCGCCGATACATAGAAGCTTTGAGTAGAGCTTTCCACGTATTTTGAGAAGCTCTGTATTTCTGGTCGAGACGACTTTTTCTTCTGATTTAATGTGCCTGTTTTTCTTCTCCAAGTTTTCTTTGTTCTGGACCTTTCTTGTAATCGCCTGAACTTGTTGTTCGATGTTATCATTTTGTCTGCTCAATAAGTCCATGCTGCTCTTCCTCTCCTTCCACATGACTTCCCGAACTTTCAGTCCGTCATACTTTTTGGTTTGCTCCGTGAGTTGTTGTTTCAGTGCGTCACTTTGTTTTCTGAGGACCACATATGATGCTGTCACCGTGTTATCCATTTCCTGCAAAGACTTTTCATTACGGATGTCTTTGCGCACGTCCTGAATACGTTGTTGGAGTTCGTCGTTTACCTGGCTAATCGCCTCTTCCTCTGCCCGATGTGCAGCGAAGACTTCATCCAAAGCTTTCATAGTTTGACGATTCTTCTCGAGCTCCTCGAACTCCTCTCTCATTGTGTCATTTTGGAGCCTCATGGCTTCAATTGTGTCCCTCTTTGCATCACACCTTTCCTCCGAAGACAGCCTTTTGTGGAGCTCCTCAATCTCTTGCTGCAGAGCCTCATTTGCTCTCAGGTGCTCTGCTTTGTACAGCGTCAGCGTATTCTTTAGCTCCTGAATTTCTTGTCTCAAGTCTTTCTCAATGGCCTCTTTGGCCAAATTCAGAGCATTGCACTTTGCAATCAAACCTCTTTGAGTTTGGACATTTTCACGGAGCTCCATTAGTTCTTTTTCCTGACTCTCACGGTGTTGCAGGTCATCAGGTGGTTGGTCAACTGCTCCTCCTACTGCATTGTCTTGGTCAGTAGGATCTGTCTGCTCTTGTTGGTCAACTCCTCCTACTGCATTGTCTTGGTCAGTAGGATCATTGTCTTGGTCATTAGGATCAGTCTGCTCTTGTTGGTCAACTGCTCCTCCTACTGCATTGTCTTGGTCAGTAGGATCAGTCTGCTCTTGTTGGTCAACTGCTCCTCCTACTGCATGGTCTTGGTCGGTAGGATCTGTCTGCTCTTGTTGGTCAACTGCTCCTACTGCATTGTCTTGGTCAGTAGGATCATTGTCTTGGTCAGTAGGATCAGTCTGCTCTTGTTGGTCGACTGCTCCTCCTACTGCATTGTCTTGGTCAGTAGGATCAGTCTGCTCTTGTTGGTCAACTGCTCCTCCTACTGCATGGTCTTGGTCAGTAGGATCTGTCTGCTCTTGTTGGTCAACTGCTCCTCCTACTGCATTGTCTTGGTCAGTAGGATCAGTCTGCTCTTGTTGGTCAACTGCTCCTCCTACTGCATGGTCTTGGTCGGTAGGATCTGTCTGCTCTTGTTGGTCAACTGCTCCTCCTACTGCATTGTCTTGGTCAGTAGGATCTGTCTGCTCTTGTTGGTCAACTGCTCCTCCTACTGCATTGTCTTGGTCAGTAGGATCAGTCTGCTCTTGTTGGTCAACTGCTCCTCCTACTGCATGGTCTTGGTCAGTAGGATCAGTCTGCTCTTGTTGGTCAACTGCTCCTCCTACTGCATGGTCTTGGTCAGTAGGATCTGTCTGCTCTTGTTGGTCAACTGCTCCTCCTACTGCATTGTCTTGGTCAGTAGGATCTGTCTGCTCTTGTTGGTCGACTGCTCCTCCTACTGCATTGTCTTGGTCAGTAGGATCAGTCTGCTCTTGTTGGTCAACTGCTCCTCCTACTGCATTGTCTTGGTCAGTAGGATCTGTCTGCTCTTGTTGGTCGACTGCTCCTCCTACTGCATGGTCTTGGTCAGTAGGATCTGTCTGCTCTTGTTGGTCAACTGCTCCTCCTACTGCATGGTCTTGGTCAGTAGGATCTGTCTGCTCTTGTTGATCAACTGCTCCTCCTACTACATTGTCTTGGTCAGTAGTATCTGTCTGCTCTTGGCTTGAAGCCATGCTCTCAATCTCTGTAGATACCGTGGAACCCATTTTCTGCTCTCTTAGAGTGCTGAAAGTACAGTTTTCTTAAGAGTGCTGAAAAAACAGTTTTAAAGTGTGTCCAATATTTGACCTACAGCTGCATTCACGGCTTCACAGCTTCCTTTGAAGCTGATGATGTCTTAAAGTTGTCCTTTAAGACATCATCAACAGTCTGATGATGTCATAAAGTACAGCTTTGACCAATAGTAAGCAATGTTGCCCTAGCAACAGCTTTAGACCATTATACAGTTTTGAACGTAAACATTCTAAATGTGTCTCGGTTGAGTTCCAGTCGCAGTGTATGTGAATGACATCAGCTGACAGGAAGCAAACATGGACCAAAGCTGTTGCCTAGCAACGCTATTTCGCTGAAATGCGCTAAAACGAAGCGTTCCAGGGAGTCCTCTGCAGCTAAAAGTTGAATCATTTACTTTCACTATTACAACTACTACTACTACAACATTAAAATGCATACTCCTAATAATGTCTATACATCACAATAGTAAATCAATTTTGATATTTACATTAATTCAAATGTAAAATAGGTATGCTTTACCAGAGACTTGCTGACCAGGAGATGGGGGAAGGTGGTAATGTCCCTCAGCAGGCAGGCTCGCTGGTGTGTTGGTGGTGGCAGGCAGCCGGGGACCATGGGAGGCACAAGAGGCTGAGGGACCGGCGTTGGAAAGGCCGGAGCTGGTGGCTGGAGCAGCCCCGAGGGGCACTGTTTTTCTGCGGCTGGGGCGGGAGGTGGTGAGGAGCCTGAAATACTCCTCGATGGCCCCCCTCTTGGCACAGGATGCCCTCCCACGGTCAATGATGTCTGGGGTCCGGGCTGTAAGGCGATGGTGGTGCCGCTCCCTAAAGTTTATCCACCACGTCTGGCCAAGCGCGGTCTTAAGTGCGTCCTGGTGGCGGAGGTTGTATATGGCCAGAGCGTGGGCCAGGACCTGAGGCTTCGTCAGTGGAAACCCGTGACTGGCAGAATACAAACAGTATTCTACCAGGGAATATTCAACTGCAGGGGTGAGGAGAGTCCTCTGACCTTGGACGCAGTCAAAGGCCACCCTTCCACTGACTCGGTCACTCAGGCTGGACTTTGGGACCCCAAACATGTGGGCTGCCTGCCGTATACTCCGCCTGCCTGCTTCCACCTCCTGACGGGCCTGTTCCATGGCCTCCTAGGTCCACTTCCTCGTCTTCCTCTCCCTCTTCTGGATCTGCCGGATGTTGGGCATCTGCAAATGCACATTCTTTTTTTGCACAGTCAGATATAAAGGTTTAAAGGCACATTTCATGTCTTGAATAAGGTTGATAAATTCTATAAACTCTCACATTACCACATATAGACATGCATATTTACCACAGGCATAGACGAATATATTTACCTTAGCCACAGCATCATTACAATTTCTACATCCATCTTTTCTTTTTGACATCTTGATGCTCCTGTAAAGGAAATTAAAAACTCTCTCCCACACAGACACACATGTTACCTACCTTCACTTACGTTAGCTGTTTCTTTTTCTCTGTTCTGCTTTTCACTGTCTCTTTCCTGCTTCTTGCTTTTCCTTCTTCTTGCCCTCTTCCTTCTCTCTCTCTGTTCTCTATCTTTTTAGCCAGGAACATAAACCATACGAGAGAAAGTTGAGAGGCAAAAACATTACTTTTTGGTTAATATATATATATATATATACATATATATATATAGAGTATATTTATATATAAATATATATATATTTATATATATATAAATATATATATTTATATATATATATATATATATTTATATAAATATAAATATATATATATTTATATATATATATGAAGCGTGCATGGTATTTCAACTTGTGTACATTTCGATTGTTTTTTTTGTTTTTTTGAAGTGATATAAATATATATATGAATATATATATATAGATATATATGTATATTTATATATATAAATATATATATTGGAGGTTAATCTATAACTAATATTTCCAATCATAAGCTTTCAACACATGTACAGAGACAGTCAGTCAGTCACTCTCTCTCACACACACAAACATTATTTGCATTATTTATTGGATCATTATGCATACATATACTTCATGTAGCCTGGCTTATGAACAAGAAAAAGCATTTAATTTTTTTATTTTAATTTTATTTATGTCTGCATCATGTTTCAGAGCTAAACACACAAACAAAACAGCCGCTGCCTTCACTAACGCTACGGGATCCTTTGTTCGTCTTTTCCCGCTTTTTTTTCAGACATCCAACATTTCTGCCACTCTTCACTTGACAACAGATGATGTCACACATGATCCTCTATCTTCATTGGCTAGACAAAGCAGGGTAAAGCCAGCTACGAACTGCACTCATAAGCTATCTCATATTAGCAGTACAGTGAAAACACAGACACACTTTTCAGGGGGACAGATCGCCGCCCGAGCGCAACTTAAGTGTTCTTACTGCTTTATCTCATCAAAGTCACTTTCCTGTAGGAATTCAACATGTAAAAGTCCATACATATAGATTAAATTTGACACATAGATACTTGGATATGTATAAGTGATTCTACTTACATTTCAGTTGGGATCTCCGAAGGAAAAGACCGCGAAAAAAACGGAAAATGCGTCACACCGGATAAGTCCGGTTTAGGACAATAGCGGCGAGCGACGTCCGGTTTAGGAAACGGTGACGCTACTTGATGACCTGCAACACCGTGAGAGTCAGGATCAGGAAAAAGAACTAATGGAGCTCCGTGAAAATGTCCAAACTCAAAGAGGTTTGGATGCAAAGTGTAATGATCTGAATTTGCCCAAAGAGGCAATTGAGCAAGACGATGAGACTTTGAGATAAGAAAATCAGGAGCTAAAGAATACGCTGACGCTGTAAAAAGCAGAGCACCTTGCTGCGAGCCAGCAAAATGAGGCTCTGCAGCAAGAGAATGAGGAGCTCTACGAAAGGCTGCCTTTGGAGGAAAGGTGTGATGCAAAGAGGGACAAAATTGAAGCCATGAGGCTTCAAAATGACATATTGAGAGAGACGCTCAAGGAGCTCGCGGAGTTCGAGAAGAATCGCAAAACTTCAAAAGCTTTGGTTGAAGTCTTCGATGCACTGACGGCAGAGAAAGAGGCGCTTATCCAGAAAACTGATCTCAAACAAAGTATTCAGGACATGTGCAAAGACCTCCCGAATGAAAAGGCTTGGCAGGAAATTAATAACAAGGTGACGGCATCAAAAAAACAACTCGTGGAGATCACCAAAAAGTACAACGATCTGAAAGTTCGGAAAGACTTTAGTCGATCAGGCAGAAGACTGAAAACCACTTCCCATCGACATAATAATATGAAATAAAATGCCTCTTTAATAATAATAATGAACAAATGCCTCTTCGTTAATGAACAAATGGTAACAGTAGACGCGGTTTAACGTAACGCAGAGGTAAGCAACCTATACTATCAAAAGAGCCATTTTAGGTCAAATACAATAAAACTAAAAAAAGAATCTGTTTGGAGCCGCAAAACATTTGAGCATTGTATTGAAGGTAACACGGCCTATTGAGTCTAATGCAGTGAGGACCCAGGTGCAAATGAGTGGCAGGACACGGAAGAAACATCTCATGCTGGCTTTTAAGAAAATCCAGTGTGCTTGTTCTGGAAATGTCTTTCAATGACTTTTTTTGTTGTCGAATCTGTCCATGCACGATTAAATTCCTCTATTTTCCTCCTAGACTTTTCTTTTTGGGGATTTAGAATCCATAGCTGGCCTGTTGAGCTACTGAGGTTGAGCAAAATTAAAGGATAAAGGATGACGCATATTTTGGTTGACTGAAATTATTTAAAAAAAATTAATCAGTGTATTTAGGCTACAGATTTTTTCAACTGCAGAATGTAAGAATCACCATAAACCTACAAGAATGATAAATAAAAATGTTAAAAATAACCATTTTTCATTTTTTGGGGGGGTTTTTGCCTAAAATGGCTCTTCTGATAGTAAAGGTTGCTGACCCCTGGTCTATATAAAAAGTGCCATGATTGCTTTGATTTGGCTAGATAAATAAAGCTGACTTGACTTGTAGTTATCTGGTGTCAGATGTTATTTGCTGAGACAGGAATATGGCGGTGAGTCACCAGCTTGAGCAAGAACGTGTTATTGTACCCGAGCAGGGGGGCAGGGACTCCAAAAGAAAATCCTTGAGAAAACCACAGTGCAATCACAAATCCACACAAAGCCTCACACACCTACAGAGAACGTCAGACTAAAGAAATAAGTACAAGCAGAAGTACACAGAGAAAGCAACACACGAGGATTCCTGTTGTCATCTTTCATTTACTTTGAATGTAAACAGAGATCAGCCTGCGGTCGTCCCAATACGCCACCACGGGAGGCAGATGAGTTTGGCTGCTATCAGTTTCGGTCAAACATCATTTACCTTCACGGTTTGAATCTTGGATGTGTGGGTGGAAACAAACATGGCCTCACATTCCCACTGTGGGAACATTTGAGACAGCTCATGTTAGAGAAAACTAGACATGACACTGAAAATTGCATGTTTTGTCAAACATAGTCTGCATGTTCTGAGAGGCTGGGGGGGGGGAGGTAACCGCTGCTTGCTCCACATCTGTGCAGCTGTGCAGTGAGCCCTTTTTGATGCCCTATAGGCGAAATTCGGATTCGGACCCCCAGAACCCCTAACCCATAGCCCTGTAAACACATATCAGAGATCACAATGGTTTTTAAGACTGAAATTAAGATCAGAAATAACTACATTTATTATAATACGAATGAACAAATGGTCCCTAATATTATTGACTTAAAAGTGTTTAGTCAGTTTCACTACAATTTACACTTTTATGAACAGATTAGTGCAGACGGGCAGATGAAAAAGTGTGAGAAAGAGGGGTGAAAAGTGCATTTCTTTCTTTCTGTTTTTTATTTATTTGCCCACTGGCATTGTTATTTATTAATTTTTTAAGGAGAGCGTCCAGCACGTCCCAGAAGACCTACGCCTTAAGCCGGCACTGTGTCACCCAGTGCACCGGCAACAGTGTGGCTCACTGATGTGTTTTTTATAGTTTTTGGACAACAATGGAGCTCTATATGGCTCAGAGGAAGAAGATACTGTATGTCAGGCTTGGATACACACTCAATACTTGTTAGTAGATACATCCATAGCTGGCTTTGGACTAGTTCACTACTGTAAGAAAAATAAAGAAAAGTATCATCAGCGGTATCCTTTAAAGGGACTCTATGTAAGAATCAGAAATGTCTTGTTAACAGCGACACATGTGGCCGTTAAGTCAACGAAAGTCAGCGTCGAAAGCTCTGCGCTCGTGCTCGCTCTACATAGACATGAACGAGCATCGCTCAACACAGTGAGGAGACACACGTCAGCTAAAAGCACAATATCACTCTATATTTCAGCTGCTTGGCAGTAATGTTAGCTGACCAGACCAAGGTCTCTCCATGAATCAATGCTGATCCTAGTGTTGGCTTGTCCTGCCTCAGCCTCCCGACCGCGGCCGGAGGGAACGGGGGAGACGCCGGAGTTTTGGTCGTAGACGATAACGTTTCTCTCTGCGGAGCCCCGTCACTTCACAAGACACGGGAAACCTCTGTTGGTCTGGAGGAGCTGCAGCAGTTATTTCTGCACAAACGTCCACTGTACATTCACTAGATATTCTCAGAGCTAAACTAACTCTTCTGCAGTGTGGAGTGAGCAGCATGCACGTGAGAGGTGGAGAGAGAGAGTGCGAAAGAGCGCGGTGTGTGAGTGAAGGCAGGCAGAGGAGCAGAGTACAGCAAAGGACAGCAGAGACTCCGGCCCTGAAGACCAAAACTACGGTCTCCCCCGCGTCCTCCGACCGCGGCCAACACTGTTTAACAGACGGGCTTCACTAGATTCAACCAAGAGGTTTTGGTGCTTCACTGTAGTTTGTGTTGGAGACTGAATCTGAAGAGCGTAGCCACACGCGAGCGCGCATGAGACACCGACCCGCAATGATTTAATACGTGTAAGAAGTTACAAACAATCCCTTTAAAATGTGTTTCTGTGTCTCTAAACTTCAGAGTGGACAGAGGAAACTAATCTGTGTCAGGTGTGCAGTGATATCACACGATCTGCGTTTTCCAAAAGTGACTACGCCATGCTCCTCACGTAGGCACCCATATCCTAACCAACCTTCACTCCCACATCCTAACCCACTTACACACACAGCCTCTGCTCCTCCTGCCTGGTCCGCCAGCTGTGAGCATACAGTACGTGCAGTCTCACACACACTCTCCTCACCAGCCACTTTTCCCCACATTAGTTATTAACACAACGCTGCCTGGATGGCTGGATTCTCTGCTACAGTATGTCTCTACGGCATGTGAAAACCTGATGAATCCATCGGTACCAACCATGTCATGCTATAGCTTGTCGGGAAGGAGGTTAAATAACGCTCCAAAGTTGGGCTAAATTTTGGCGAGGAAAAACTGTCATGTCCATTTTCAAAGGGGTCCCTTGACCTCTGACCTCCAGATGTGTGAATGTAAATGGATTCTATGGGTACCCACGAGTCTCCCCTTTACAGACATGCCCACTTTATGATAATCACATGCAGTTTGGGGCAAGTCATAGTCAAGTCAGCACACTGACACACTGACAGCTGTTGTTGCCTGTTGGGCTGCATGTTATGAACGAATCTCAAGGTGAAAAAGAAATACACAGGCTGCACGTAGCATCCTCTATACACTCAATTTCCACAGAGTGCACGTTGCGCCACCCTCTGGGAACAATATGCAACTACACTTCTAAATGACATACTGTATGGGTTATTATGGGAGTATTCTGTGTGGAGTTGGTGATGTAAACTGATTCAGTCGGTGGTATCACATTTCTATTAAAATGTGACTTCTCTGTTGATAAAATCCCGATTAAGTTAGCACTGACAGCATGGTTATTAGCTTACAAACATAACTTTTCACCCCATAGCTATTTCATATGGAACAATAAAGACATTCAATATAAGAATAGGACTATTTTCTATCACAACTTGGTTTAATAAAGGAATATTGACAGTTGGCTAAAATGTTTATTATGTTATAAAGAATTTCTTGATAAATTAAAAACTTAAACCAAAAAATTTAAACCAAAGAGGTATGCTGTTGTTATTGATTCTATACCAGAAAATGTCCCAATATAATAACTTGTTTTGTGCTATACAAGGCCGGCCAAAATCTGAATTCTTTCAGCAATAAACTATTGTTTTATTTATATGTTATATACTGTATATATATGTTTATGTATATTCTTTCTTCTTTTTCTATTATTCTTTTACTTTCTCCTTTTTTCTTTTTTTTCCTTATTTATTTTTAAATCTAATTTAGAAAAAAAAAATTCTTCTTGTATTTTTCACAGTTGTGACTACTGTTATTTTGTTATGATATATTCTAAGTTTATTCATGCAATTATCTTACGTCATTGTGTTCTATACTATAAAAAAGGGGGAAAATCAATAAATATATTGTTTAAAAAAAAAAAACTTGTTGTTTTCATATTCTCTGATTTTCAGTACATATTCTCATGTTTTATTCAATATTCTCAGTTTTCCAAAA
Source organism: Sebastes fasciatus (assembly GCF_043250625.1). Lineage (NCBI taxonomy): Eukaryota > Metazoa > Chordata > Actinopteri > Perciformes > Sebastidae > Sebastes > Sebastes fasciatus. The sequence continues at coordinate 2,864,691 of NC_133817.1, read as the reverse complement.
AATGTCTGGTGGTTAATCAGGATTTCTTGCTGCTCTCATGGGAAGAAAAGAGGTTTAGACATAGTTGCACCGGCAGAGGGCTCCATAGGACTGCAGTAATAAACGTCATCTTCCTGGCCTCTTGGTCTGGTCTGATGCAAAACATGCAACTGCACCATCCTCTCCCTATATGTCTTGTACATTTCTACTGTGAAGTGTCAAATATTATTATATATTTGCTTTTGTAAAGATTTTTTTTGGTAATTTTGTAAAGATTTTTAGGTGCCTTTTAACACCTGGCTAGGCATAACAGATGTAAATAACCTTTGAGGCTAACACTGGCTCATTTACTGTTTGTTCAACAAGCAACAAGATGTCAACAGGGTCATAAGTGTCCTTAGGAGACAGTCCGTCCGTGAGCTTCGGCGTCCCCACAATGTCCACACATTGTTCCATTAAATAGGAATGAGTAATATTTTTCGTCCATAGGCCCAGAGATGATACATAAATGTACAGGGAGGAAAAATCACATGTATATTTATACTTTATACTAGGAGAGAGGAAAAGATAAGTATAAAAAAGGGAATTGAAAAAGAATAAATAAATAGCTAAATAAATAAAATAAAAATAAAAATGAGAGATAAAGTTAGAAAATAGAAATAAAAGAATCCAAAAAATAGAATAGGAATAATAATAAACAAAAATAAATAAAAATGAAATAGACAAAAATAAATATGGAAAAAATAATAATAACAAATAAATAAATAAAATTAAAATAAAGAGAAACAAAGTAAATAGTGATAATAAATCACAACGAAAATAAACAAATAAATACCAACAAAAAAGTTTCTGCCCTTAGTTATAACCTTGCAGTGATGTTTTCTATGTAATAAACCTCTTTAACCTTCTCCCTCCATCGTGTTACTGAGAGGGGCTGCAAAAGTAATCATCTTTAAAAAAAAAAGAAAAGAAAAATAGAAAGTAAAATATCCAACAGTCCAGTAATGATGCTGCCATAGTGACATTCTTTGAGAATATTCTGGCACTATTTGTCATTGTGTAAAGATCACAATGTAAAAACAGCAGAAAGAAACTGTCACGCTGTGGTTGGAGCGAGCTGTTCCGACCATCTTAACAGTATCTCTGACCTGTCTGCTTGTGTGTGTCCCATTACACAGGTGAGAAATAAAAACTCAAGCGCTCCATTAGGTCAACATGCAGGACAGAAGCCGAGTTGTCACAATTGGGAGTCCCCACCCCCCTCCTGTCCTAGTCGGCAGACCTGCTTTCATTCATCTACATTTCACAATCACATTTAGTTCAGCTCAGCAACGACTGCACCAAACCTTTCACCACGACGTGTGTGTGTTTTAGTGTGAGTGGAACTTCAGTCCTTTTTATCTTGTCCTGGAGGACTGTCCCAGCCGAGCCCAGGACCTCCACCAGCAGGCCTGTTTGAAGGATTTGTTTTTTACACACTGCCACAGTTCTGTCTGAACTCCAGACGTTTTTTAAGATGCCGCTGTCACGTTCCCTCTCCATGACGTCCCTGAGCGGGGTGCTGCCGGCCTGGGAGGAAGACGAGCTGCCTGTGGAGGACCTGCTGCTCTTCGAGGTGGCCTGGGAGGTCACCAACAAAGGTCAGATCACAAGCGTAACGATCCTTAAATGTCCGAAAGAAATAAGATGTTTTGAATTGATGCATTTATGCAGTAAACATACAGTAAGTTCAACTACAGAAGGACGTCTTCCAAAGTATTGTAAAATTATACAGTACGTTATAATAATTATAAAAATATTACGATACTTAAAACACATGTGGTGTGTTCATTTCAAGAATATAGTCATACAGCCATCATGAAGTGAAAAAATAAATTGCCTTTGGCAGGAAACTCTACATGATTTCTCTGAAGATTTCTCTGATTGCATAATAACAACTGTAAAATAATTCCATAAAGAGCATTTCATTAAAAAGTAATAAATGAAATACGTCCACTATTGCTTATAACTTTAAACACTTTAACAGTCTGGCAATATTGGTATTATTTTGTGTAAAGCTGTGCCTCTTTATCACCTTGAAGAAGAGCAAATATTTAAATCCAGTGAGCATGGAGACAGAGTCTATTCCCTCTGAAGAGTTAAACATTAACCTGCAGATAAGTGGTGAAAAATGAAAAGCTATCACTTTGGCTGGTTTAGAATGACGATGCTAAAATGTGTCCATAATGAAATCAAAGGCATGAAAACATGAAAACATTTGATAGTGAACAAACTGGATGAATACATTTCTGGACAAGAGGGTTCAAGTTAATGTATTTATCATATGGACAACAGTTACAGCGAGCAGGCGTTGGTAAAGAAAATCTTGGGTCTCAGGTTTCCTTCAACGATGTTCATCAAAGGGACTGTTTGTAACTTCTTACACGTATAAATCATTGCAGGTCGGTGTCCCATGCGCGCTCACGTGTGGCTACGCTGTTCAGACTCAGACTCCAACACAAACTATACGGAAGCACCAAAATCTCTTGGTTGTATCTAGTGAAGCCCGTCTGTTAAACAGTGTTGGCCGCGGTCGGAGGACGCGGAGGAGACCGTAGCTTTGGTCTCCAGGATCGGAGTCTCTGCTGTACTCTGCTCCTCTGCCTGCCTTCACTCACACATCGCACTCGTTCTCACTCTTTCGCTCCACTCTCACGTGCATGCGCGCACACTCCACACTGCAGAAGAGTTAGTGTAGCTCTGAGAATATCTAGTGAATGTTCAGTGGACGTTTGTGCAGAAATAACTGCTGCAGCTCCTCCAGACCAACAGAGGTTTCCTGTGTCTTGTGAAGTGACGGGGCTCCGCAGAGAGAAACGTTATCGTCTCCGACCAAAACTCCGGCGTCTCCCCCGTTCCCTCCGGCCGCGGTCGGGAGGCTGAGGCAGGAAAAGCCAACACTAGGATCAGCATTGATTCATGGAGAGACCTTGGTCTGGTCAGCTAACATTACTGCCAAGCAGCTGAACTATAGAGTGATATTGTGCTTTTAGCTGACGTGTGTCTCCTCACTGTGTTGAGCGATGCTCCTTCATGTCTATGTAGAGCGAGCACAAGCGCGAGCAACAGGACGCTGACTTTCGTTGACTTAACAGCCACAGGTGAAGCCTTTAACAAGACATTTCTGATTTTTACATAGAGCCCCTTTAGCATGCATAAATATAAAATAATTAATATTAATATACATTTGTGGAAGGCAGTATTTCAAATGGATAAGCTGAATGTAAACAGGATGTACTACGTCTATGCATGATGAGAACGTCACCTGTCAGTGGTCTTAATGTTATGGCTGATCGGTGTATACAGCATATATATACATGTATATGTATATATACATATTTAATTTACACAGTTGTGAATATAAATCTATGAGTTCCTCTACTTCCCTGCAGTTAGTACTGTACATGGTCATGTTGTCAAACAGTTCAGAGGTTATTGGCCATTCTGCTGTTTTTTCCGCTCTCTGCTCTTACATAACGCTCGCTGATGCAGTTCAGACGTCATTACGGGCTCACTGATTGTTGATAGTCGTTCTAATCAATATTTGTCTTTTTGTTGCCACGTCAGAGACTGAGAAAAACATTTCCACATGTTCTGGCATCCAATAAATAACCGTTTAGTTTAGTTAACTTGTGTGCCTGTCGCTTGAAATGCCGTAAAAAAAAAATGAGGGATTGCAACCAAGCAAGAAAGCTCATTTTGTCAGACCATGTGACCTTTGAACTTTATAAGTAGGCTGAGGTAGAACAGGGTCCCAAATGTAAAACTGCATGACCTTCATCTTAGTCAATGATAATATTTAAAGAACTGTCTTTCCCGTTCGCTGTATGTGACTTTGCAGTCGGAGGAATCTACACGGTGATCCAGACCAAAGCCAAGATCACGGTGGATGAATGGGGGGAGAACTACTACATGATGGGGCCCTACTTCGAACACAACTTTAAGACCCAGGTGGAGGGCTGCGAGCCACCGAACCCCGCCATCAGGAAGGCTATGGACGCTCTCATCAACAACGGCTGCCAGGTGGGGAGCGCTGTCTTAATAATAGAAAGCTAAATAAAAAGCTTGTGCCAAATGAATAATTGTGGGAATGTCAGCATTCCCAGTATTGTTCTTCTAAGGTTTGTTCTTCAACTTCCATTTCTTCCGTACGTTTTTTGGACTTTAATTACTCCTGCATACTTTCAGCTACAGAAACCGTTCAACTATCGAAATATTCAGCTCTTTAAGGACATTAGTGCTATGACTTCTCTTGTTTCAACTATTTATACTTTTTAAAATATTCAGCTTTTCTCAAAAACATTTTTTTACAATGTACCTCAATGGAGAAATTCTTCAAATCCTCTTAAACATGCTCCTCTTTGAAACGCTACTGCTCCCGCATACTTTCAGCTACAGACTTCATTTAAACTTTTAACGGGTTACAAGACTTTGAACTATTAAGGTATGATTCAGCTTTTTGATATCTTTTACAGCTTTTGAATTATCACAGTTTAAGTTGTATGCTTTTTTATAATGGGTGTGTAATTGCGCTGCTTTACAGTGATGACACTCCCTGCATTTTTTCCTTTTTTTCAAAATTTTCTGGCAAAAAAACCTTGTAGGTTCTACAACCTTCCACTCCTCATACACAATTAATACATCAAAATGTAGATGTTTTTGTCTTCTTTCAGATGATGTGCCCATTGAAGCAATAGGTCTTACAGTTTGGGAATTATCTGCTTCAAAGCACCAAGAGATCCCTCCCTCTCTCTCATCCGCTGCAATGTTAATTCACCTCTGAAAGTCTACCCTTTCTGATGTATCAGGCTGTCTGTGAAATTCATAACGGCAATTCATAACGCTCTAACCACTATCAATCACTATTCGATTTTGAAAAACGATTTCTAAAATGGTTCCTCTCACTGGGCTTCCTCTACAGGTTCATTTCGGCCGCTGGCTGATCGAGGGCAGCCCCTTTGTGATCCTGTTTGACATCGGCTCCGCGGCCTGGAACCTGGACCGCTGGAAGGGGGACCTGTGGGAGACCTGCAAGATAGGCCTGCCCTACCACGACCGAGAGGCCAACGACTCGCTCATCCTGGGCTCCCTGATTGCCTGGTTCTTCAAAGAGGTCAGCCAGTGTTCAGCACTGCTTATCAGTGAATTCCCTCCTACATTTGAAACGTTTATACTTCCTGCCGCCATCGTGTGGCTGCAAAAGTGTCAAACTGCCTGGTGCAGCTTTAAGTTGGTAAGTTACAAGATGAACTTAGGTAAACACTGCTATTTCCAACTCAGATGCATCTTTCCAGTTAACAGACCAGCTGGGGGACAAGCCCAACGTCGTCGGTCATTTCCACGAGTGGCAGGCCGGTCCGGGAGTTATTCTCACTCGCTCCCGCAAGATTCCCATAGCAACGGTGTTCACTACGCACGCCACCCTGCTGGGACGATATCTCTGTGCCGGGAGTGCTGACTTTTACAACAACCTGGACAAGGTGAGAGACGCATGCACATTGTTGGTGACAATGCAGCTTCTGTGCGAGACGCCATCTTTTGGTCAACTTTGAGTCAAACCTTGTTTTAATAATTTCAGTTGGTATTGTGCTTACATGGTGCATATTCCTGTAGGATCCCTATTTCGTTAAATTATCACAATCTAACCGACACACATCAAATATTGATCCATTTCTAACACAAGTACTGGATCATTTCTGAAATACATTTAAGCTTTCGTGTGCGTTTAAGTTGACAGGATACACACAATTAATAGATTAGGAAGGACTTACAGCGTTTCCACATTGGGAACGTCAGGAGCGCGTGGCGGCTGTGGCGGCTGCGTCGCGTGGCGGCTGCAGCTGCTGCTGTCAGCCCTTTCTTTCTACATAGAGTTTGTCTTTCATAATGGCCATTTCATTTCATTATGAATATAATTTATATTTATTTAAGACAGAGAAAGGTTAAGAAACGTGTGATAATTTATAAATAATAGTAATAATCCACGATTAAAACCCCATACTATATTCATTCATGGAGCTCTCCAAGTCACTGCATGTTCTACAACATTGTCCGGCACATATTTCAGAATAAAAGCCTTGTGTTAACAAATGAAGGAATTCTGTCCACAGAAAAAAAACGCTTGAGGGCTTTTATTTTTAAATGAAAGCAGGAAGTGTTAATTTAAAAATACGTCTTTCTTTTTTTCATCTCTGTGACATATTCTACAGATAGAGACATTGAAACTGTAGTAATGTTGCTGGTGTGATGTCAGTATACTGTCAATAGATCACTTTTAGATCCCTCGCATCAAAAATAAGCGAGACCTCGAAACTGTAGAAGAGACGCAGCTGACGTGCAGCCCTGAGACGCGCGTCTCACGCGGGCAGTGTGGCTGCTCTAACCTGTTAACACAGACGCCGAAATAAAAAACAACAGTTAACGCCACCGCCACGCGCTGCTGACGCTCCTGGTGTGGCCGAGGCTTTAGAAAATAGGATTAAGAACATGTATGAATTTTGAAGATGGGCGTAGTTCCCTTTTAAAATCAACAAACCATAACAATAGCAATATGCATTTTATTTGGGACACACTTGCAAACACTTTCTGAACTTGCATGCAAACGTAGTTGTGTTCCATCAGATTAATTTTTTACATTCAAAAGGTTCAGGCCCAAAAGTTGTAGCCTTTTACAGCCACTTAGAGCACCATTAGTGATGCTGAGTTGTGTGTGTGGAGCCGAGCGGTCGGTTTGTAATTGGCTCTGCTCTGCTCACATCCTAAAGGTCAGCACGGACCTAAAGGCCACTCACTGGCTGAACGGATAATTGACAGACAGAAGGTGTTTGTAACCCTCGGCCTCAAAAGGAAGTCCAGTGGAACTTAACATTTATTCTATCGATGGAATCGTATCAATATGCATATTTCAGTTCTGTTGACTGTGACACACGATGCAGCCAGGAGAGAGGAAACAAAGCAGAGCATAGAATCAGAGCTGTAGATGAAATCAAAATAAATAAATGAGTTTAAATGAAAATGGTTTAATAAACTTAAACGTTATCTTCATCTTTTTGTGTTTCATGTGAGATGACGAGTAGTTGTTTAGATAAACAAAATGTTTTATAGCTTAGCTTAGATTAGCTTTGTTCTTACGTCGCCAGACCAAATCGCAAATGCAAATTTGTGGAACCACTCAGTTCATTTTCGATTTCCAAGGATTTCCAACAAAGATTTTCAACAGGCGTAGACCAAAATGCCTCTGAACAAAATTAAATAGACCTACAACCATTGCTCACTTTATGCTCCTCTGGGAAGCAGCCGGGCAAAATAGTTTAATAAGTAAGTAAGTGAATAGTTATAATAGTATGCATATTCATAATATTTATATTGTTCAACACAGGCCATTTCAGTAGAGACATTAAAATTATGACGAGTATAGAAATAATGTGAGTTTTTGTTTTTGTACTTTTGTATGGCACTTTTTAGGTGGACGTTTTACTGGCGTCCGTTTCAGGGGTTACAAGGATAAAAATGAGAATCCTTGTAAATAATTGCCCCTCACACCATATTGACCTGTCCCCGTGTGTGTGTGTGTGTGTGTTGTAGTTCAATATTGACAAGGAGGCGGGCGACAGGCAGATCTACCATCGTTACTGCATTGAGAGAGCGGCGGTCCACTGTGCTCACGTCTTCACCACCGTCTCCGAGATCACTGCTGTGGAAGCCAGCCACATGCTGCACAGGAAGCCAGGTGGGGGGAAGCTTTTCACTGTTGCACCTTGATACTCCACAGTTGGTATATCACTTTGTTCAGATCCAGACAAGTTTATTGATGGTCCCCAGAGGATGAATCCAGTGATACCTGGACTCCAGCAACACCATCAGGACAAACTTAGCAATCAACTAGTTGTCCATTAATATTGAGAAGACGGCTGCCGTGTCTCAAGCTCCTCCTCAACTTTGCTTTTATTCTTGATTACTTTATTTTTTCGCAACATGCGCAGGTCAGAGGTCATGATACCCCGTTTGGAAATGGCCATGCCAGTTTGTCCTCGCTAAAATTTAGCGTAAGTTTGGAGCGTTATTTAGCCTCCTTCTCGACAAGCTAGTCTGACATGGTTGGTATCAATAGATTCTTTAAGTCAGTCCCCTGTCGGGGATTCTTTCACAACAATGACCGGCTCGCTGTCCATTACCTCTTACTTATTGGAGGGAGTCTGAGATTTTCATTGCCAAACGACTGCTTCTCTGTAATTGTTGTGTACATGACAATAAATAACTTGACAATGAAACTATTACCGTGTTGATGATACAGATGTGGTAACCCCGAACGGGCTGAATGTGAAGAAGTTCTCGGCCATGCACGAGTTTCAGAACCTGCACTCCACCAGCAAGGCCCGCATCCAGGAGTTTGTCCGAGGACACTTCTACGGGTGGGTGGAGTTTATTACAGTAATGTCGTTCTGATCCATCTCATGTACAGTACAGATTCTTAATTCTTCTCCTTCTGGCAGTCATCTAGACTTCGACCTGGAGAAAACCCTCTTCTTCTTCATCGCCGGGCGCTATGAGTTTTCCAACAAGGGAGCTGATATCTTCATTGAATCGCTGTCCAGACTCAACTACCTGCTGCGGGTGAGGTCCTTTAGTCCTTTGCTTTCAGTAGCACTTGTTACAAAAAGTACACCTTCAAAAGAATTATAACCTTGTCAAGAGAATGGACGTATATATTCTTCAGCATACATTCCTGTCCAAAACACTAATTCATCCCATTTCCCTTCCCCGCAGGTCCACAAAAATGATGTGACGGTGGTAGTTTTCTTCATCATGCCAGCTAAAACCAACAACTTCAATGTGGAGTCACTGAAGGGACAGGCAGTACGCAAGCAGCTCTGGTATGCCCTCATGTGGTTTATATAACAGTCCAATACCAACATGAAGAGATGATACTATATACAGTATATATATAGTATGTATATAAAGTATTTGACCAACAGTCTAACCCAGATCATTGAACACAGACATCCTCCTGATGCCAAGCAGAATTTATGAACCGGGTAGCTTCAGTGACAGCAAAGCTCTCTTTTGCTTTCACATATACAGTTAGACAATCTGACCCGCTGACCCTGGAGCAGCGACTGAGAGACTGTCCTCACCTAAAAAACAACAGTATTGATCAACCTCTTGTGTTCATGCAAATGCAAAAGTGGTGTGACGTTGTAAAAGCAGCAAAACCTCTTAAGGAGGAGGTTGAGGTTGAAAAAGTGTGTGACTGTTAACATTCGTTTAACCGTGTCCGTGATCTTTCCCCAAACTAAACCTGAACCATAGCAGTGGCAGATGGGGAAACTACTTTTGGTTTGGCAACCTTCCAGTCTTTCAAACGTCTCTTGACCTAAAAATAGGACCCTGATGTAGAGGACGGCCTCTCACTGATGTCATGCTAATAGAAAGTTAATAATAAATCTGATTTGGTTTAGCAATGCCGGTGAAGTTAATGGTAAATGGTAAAGAAGGTTTCCGTTGACTTCACAGGGATACAGCTCACACTGTGAAGGAGAAGTTCGGTAAAAGACTGTATGAAGCTCTGTTAAAGTAAGTAAATGGACACCACTGTAAGTGAACCCACAGCTTTATTGATTTTACACCGTGTTACAGCAACACTGGTTCCCTGTGATGAATGGTGATTACGCGTTGTTCTGTGTTTGTGTTTTATTGTCCGCTCTGTCTCCAGAGGGCAGATCCCCGACATGGACTCCATCCTGGATCGAGACGACTTCACCATCATGAAGAGAGCCATCTACGCCACTCAGGTACTGGAGCTTCTTCTTCTTCTTCTCCTTCACTCTCTGTATATGTAATTTCACATCTTTGCAAATTCTATTTGTTTACAAATCCCTTCCTGTGAATTAACAGTTCCTTTCAAGGAAGCAACAAAATCCAATGAAGCGTTGCCTGGTTTGTTTTGCGTCATGATGTGAGTCAGTAGTCGGATATCGTTAGGTTTTAGATATGCCCGCACTGATCAATACCTCTCTGAATCACACTCTGAAAGGTTACTGGTCACGGACCACTGACTCAAACACTCATTAGGTCGTTTCTCCTCACTCCTCACTCCACATGCCACAGAGACACACGTGAAACCAGATCGACTACAATCGTTTCTTTCCTGTCCAGTGGTGTTTGTCTTTAATCCTGGTGCAATGAGCATAAGCTTTATTGATTGATGCATTGATTAGCATTATTATCCCTGAGGGAAATAAACAATCAGGACCCTGACCCCCACTAAAGGGGCAATGTGGAAGATCTGGCCACAGGCTCCAAGGAAATAGGAGGCATCATTTCACCTCTACTACTCTGTCCATACAATCTAAATTTACAGGAATATGGACATGCATTTGATAACACAAAGTCATATCATTTCGTGATATAAATCTAATCTGGACAGTCTTGTCAGGTATGGAAATGTGTGTTCCATCACGCTAACACACGATCCAGAGACCAAACTGAACCTGTCCCCTCTTTTAAACAAACCGTATGCAGAGACACAGCCTCCCTCCGGTGACCACTCACAACATGCTGGACGATTCAACGGACCCGATCCTCTCCAACATCAGACGCATCGGCCTCTTCAACTCCAGGAATGACCGCGTCAAGGTAGAACTCTGTCTATCCTGCACGCTTCCTTTATGTGTTCATCATCGTTGTTTTTCATCTTCCAGAGTCAGTTTGTGGGGATCTCTTAGTCACGAGTTGCCTGGTGATGATGAAGGACGATGTTTGACAATGTTTTTGGTCAGAACTAGAAAGGCTTCATGTGAACAAGTGAAGAGACATGTGTTTTCCTACGAATGTCCAGCGAGCTCCTGCAGTGCAGAACCTGTTTTAGGCAACAAAACTACGTGGTTAGTTTTAGGAAAAGATTGTGGTTTGGGTTAAAATAACACAAGTTACGTGACAACTAAGTCATCCTTATATACAAAATGATATACAGGTTATATACGAATTATAGTGCATTACTTTTCGTAGGTACGAACAGTGTAACATCCTGAATATCCACAGCAAAGTTTAGGTCACATACAGCAGCAACAAGTCCAAAGTCCCCGTGGTGACTAAAGAATATTTTTACCTCCAGAACCTCCCGTCTCTACTCTGACAATGTCCCCCTGTCTGTCCTCCTCCTCCTCTCAGATTATCTTCCACCCTGAGTTCCTGTCCTCCACCAGTCCTCTGCTGCCGATGGACTACGAGGACTTTGTCCGTGGCTGTAACCTCGGAGTGTTCCCCTCCTACTATGAACCGTGGGGATACACACCTGGTAAAATATGCATCTACACACACATATGCTTCATGTTCCTTAAATACAGAGGTACAAAACAGCACACTATTGGATGCAAGGTGGTCAAGTCACATATGTAAACATGCAACCAAAGAGCTGAGGGCCTTCTAGATGGTGTATTTTGTCACGTGATACTGATAACCAACAATCTGTACCTTCTCTGAGCCGTGTTGTATTTCCGCAGGTGAATGTACTGTGATGGGCATTCCCAGTGTCACCACCAACCTGTCAGGGTTCGGCTGCTTCATGGAGGAGCATGTGTCAGACCCTGCTGCCTATGGTGTGGACACACACACACACACACACACACACATCTTGTCTTATAATCAGTGCTTATTACCGCTTTATCTCAAAGCTCCAAGAGCCCTTTCATTTTGAGGAGTAACATGACTCCCCTGTCTTCCTCCCCTCACCGTCTTCATCAGGTGTTTACATCGTGGACCGGCGCTCCTGTTCGCCCGAAGAGTCCTGCAACCAGCTGACCCAGTTCATGTTCAGTTTCTGCAAGCAGTCTCTGCGCCAGCGCATCATCCAGCGGAACCGAACCGAGAGGCTGTCCGACCTGCTGGACTGGAGATACCTGGGACGGGTCTGTGTTTACTGCTGCACCGGCACCAAATAGATGTTTAATAGAAGAGAGAATACAACATCTACAACGTCAGGCAGAATATGTTCTGCACACACACACAATTCACATGATGTGAACTGTTTGCATGCATGAATACAGTTACGGTACAGAGATTTCCATTTACAGTAAACCACAACTGAGATGCAAATTAGATTTGAAACTGAGCTGTAGTCAACTTACTGTAAGTTGAAGAGCAAGCACTGTAGAGTTCCTCTACTGGAAGTCTTCTTTAGTGTATTCCCTCCTGTCCTTAACCCATCTCTTTTTTCATGTTGTAGCTCACAATAAAATCATAAAATACCTTTTAATAAATCTCAAAACAAAGGGGGGAAACTTAGAAAGACGTTCAGTCAAATGTTGCTCAGTTGTTGATGTACATCTCTGCTGGCTTGTGATTTGCAGTTCTACATCCACGCCCGCCATCTCGCACTCAACAGAGCTTTCCCAGACAAGTTCAAGATGGACCCCATGGCCCCTCTGAAGGTGAGGAATACTGCACAAGAACATGACGGAGATCCAGAGTCATCTAAATTCATTATTTTAATAATGGAAATGTTTTTTTGCATTTCACATCTCCAAAAAAAGTGAGCAATTCAACTGCTTTATGTGCAGCAGTTCATGGGAAGTTAGTGGAAATGCCATATAAATGATTTTCTCTGAGTCTCGCTCATCAGGAGTCATTGGAGTCACCTGTGATCCCCCTCAGCTGCTGATAATCAGCCTGGCTGGGAGGCTCTATATCAGCAGGTTGGCTGCTCAGTTGGTTGTGTGTCTGCAGAGGGTCAACACCTTCAGTCGGCTCTCTGGGTTTGTTTGATTTGTAAGGTTTTGATTTTGCACATCTTTAGCCAGCCTCTACTTCTCTGTTGTGTCCCCCCTTAGCGACTCCCAACTTACATTTCATTTGGTTGTTAAACACAATATTTCAGTGTTGCTGCAAACTGAAAAGTGACTCTTGGCGGCTTTCTGAGAACCTGCTTTAAGAGTCTTTCTCTAACTGCACATGCGTGTACATGAGAATCCCTCTCATGTACCGGCTGATAACACACAGCGGATACTTTTGGATTTCACCCACATTTGTAGGGCTTTAATTGACAGCCTAACATTTGGATGAATGACGAGACGTCATGGTGGAGTGTGCTGATGCCGAATATAAGACTCATTCTTTCTCCTGTTCTCTTCCTTCTTTGATACCCAGTTTATGCTATTCCAAGACTGATGAGAGACCCCCGGATGCAGAAATATTCAAATATAACACACTTGCACTGCATGTGATTATCATAAAGTGTGCGTGTCTGTAAAGGGGAGACTCGTGGGTACCCATAGAACCCATTTTCATCTAGAGTAATTTGTCTCCACAGACGGAGGGTTTCCGTTACCCGCGGCCCTACTCGGTGCCGCCCTCTCCCAACGCCTCCCTCCACTCTACCCCCCACCACAGTGATGAGGAGGACGATTACGATGAAGACGAGGAGGCTGAAAGGGACCGTCTGAATATCAAGGCTCCCTTTGTGCTGGGTTCCATGTAGGGCCGTCACCATATACATTTTTCTCAATACGATTATCATGGCAAAAAAAAAATAACGATATTATCGCGATATCATTTTTTTTTTAAAAATGACGCAATCACTTAAAATACATCTTTAACTTTATTTGATCCAGCGTTTGTTTGTTCGGATACCAGTGTGTTTTACATGGTGAGTGTGTCTTAACTGAATAAACAAATATAATATAATAAATAGGCTCCTTTTTCTTTCCCTGATGATTTCTCACATATCTTGGATGCTGCTGCCTGACCACAAGAAAAGTACAAGCTGTCACCGTCTTGTTGAACAGACCTCAGCTAAGTTAGCCACCTTTACTTAGACCAGGGGTCAGAAACCTGCGTCTCTTCAGCTCCTCTCCAGTGGCTCCCTGTGGATTTATAAAAATGGAAATGAATAACTGTTTTTTGTTTACATTTTCATTTTTATTTATCATTGTTGTAGGTCTATGGTACGACGGTACGACGGAGTATTAGGGCCACATTGAGGGAAAAAAAATACATCTGAGATTACGAGAATAAAGTCATAATATTATAAAGTAGTAATTTTTCGTGTTATTTTCTTTTTTTCCCGTAAACTTTTGCCTTTTTTTCTCGTAAAGTTATGACTTTATTTTTGTAATATTACGACTTTTTTTTTCGTAAAGTTGCGACTTTTTTCTCGTAATATTACGACTTTTTTCTCTTAAACTTCTGACTTTATTCTTGTAATATTACAACTATTTTTCTCGTAAAGTTACATCTTTTTTCTCCTAATATTATGACTTTATTCAGCCAGCCAGCTGGCTTTAGCTGTCTAATGACTACCTCAGCCAGCCAGCTCTCAGCTTTGAAGACAAAAACCTTCACATTTTCTTTCCTTATCCTGCTGTATAATATGTAGGAGCATCCTGACTGGGACACTAAAACCTCAGTAATTAGCTCACACACAGCCACGGTTGATAATGACACAGTATAACATGCTTAAAGAAATAATAGATACAAATTCCACTTCAAGCATTGCATAAAACTTAACTCTGTATACTTGGTATTGCATTATAAATACTGCACATTTATCTGATCATAAAGATAGAAAGACACCCTCAATATTTTGTCAAGGATGTTTAAAAAAAAAAAAAAAAAACTCAGACAATCTCAGACCAATAGTGAATGAATGAATTCAAACTCTTTTTATTAAAACATCACACATTTTAAACATCGTCAGAGAATTCATATTTACAAAAAAGCAGCTGTTCTTCTCCGTCACACAGAACCCAACTCAGATTCAGATTCAAAAACAACGACAGCTTTAGAAATGTACCATCAGAAGTATTCTCTCTTCCACACCGGCAGATCCTGGAAATACACCTCATCTGGGTTCTCATCGGCTACATGACAGACAGAAAAACATTAAACATTACATTATGGAATTAAAATATATAATATAAGTTTTACTTTGTAGCTTTTTGTCTTTTTAGACCTTCATAGCGCTCGTAATGTTTTACATTTTGTCAATAAAAGACCTTGAAAGTCTTGGAAAGATCCTTAAATTTGATGACAGAGCGGAAATCCTGTTCATCTTCCACCTGTTAACAAGCAGCTGTTCAGAGAGAGGACAGTGAGATGCCTTTGTGTTGTGTTGTGCTTTTCATAATCCTGTTGTTTTACAGCTCCAGTTCCAGTTTAATTAACTCACTAAAACATCTGTAAACGCTGACCTCCATCTGTCCAGCTGTCATAACCAAGAAATACACTGTAAAAAAACATTTAATTTTTTTTATTTTCCAAAAAATATATATATAATTATGATAATAATTTTGATAATAATGTGTTATTTGCTACATTGTTGTTAATAACTGTTCCCCCCCCCCGACTAGTGAAACCAAACCTCAACCCTAACAGTAATGATGGTACCGAGGCGGCTCTCACCTCCCTCTCTGGCCTGCTGCAGGAAGTTGAGCAGGACGGTGGCGGCCTGGTCCACGCTCAGCTTCTCTGTGTTCTGACTGCGGGTCTCTGATGACGGGAAAACACACACACACCAAAACACAGATTATCATGGGGTCAAAGGTCATTCCAGCTTCAAAACTGTTTTGGAAAAAGCTCTTGGTGAAACTTTCTTCAGAATTATTTCTATAAAATAAAGAAGGTTAACAAACAATCCTGCTTATAGTTGTACCTAAGTGTAACGTGTCGTAGACGTCTCCTTCTTTTCGGTCCTCTGAGATGAACCTTCGTCCCTCTGGAGAGAAAAGATGCATCCAACACTCAGTTTAATGTAGAAACAGATACAACAGGACTCATCTCTGTAACATGGAGACCCAGAGTGTTCATAAATAAATACTTTATGAAGTAAATAATAATATAATATTATATTTTATTATATATAATAATATAATATGAATAAACATACATACATTATGCAATACACCCATGACACTGTGAAATCACCCAATAAAAGAGTTGTTTTTTATTAATTTATTTTATTTATATTTTTATATTTTATTTTAAGTAACAGCAGTGTAAAACTCACATAAAACATAATCTCTGTCTAACATTATGAAATAAAACAGACTTTGGAAAAAATAATAAACACTTAAGAGACTGTTCCTTTAAAAATATTTTTAATTTTTAAAATTATAACTATTTATTTAATTCTATTTTAGCGTACTTTTAGTTTATTTATTAGTGCTCTTATTTATTAGCTAATTACTTTATAGTTTTTACCAATTTTTATATTTTATGTGGAGCATAAAAATGACAAATGAAGGAATCTTGAAAAGGCCGTGATTGCATTAAATGCTGTGTCTGTATTTATCCATATGATAATTTATTTAATATTTATTTATCTAATATTGAACATTTTTGGGATCATTAATACATACGGGTGCCCTTCAGGTACAGCATCGCCTGCGGGGTCCAGTTCCTCCGTTGGAAGGAGCCCTTTAGTGAAGAAACACATCTTAAAAATACATTTTAAATGCTTCTGCTTCATCCTGCCATTCTTGGATTATTGAGTGAAACCCTTTGAACACTGTTAATAAAGAGAAATAGAGCTTCTTTACCTTCGGTGCGCTCCACGACTGAGAGAAGAACGATGCCAGCAGTAACAGGGTGAGTAGGTAAGTTAAAGTGATGGTCCTCAAACCCTGAGGAAGATACAGGAAAAAAGCTTTTCATTCATAAATTTGTAACCAGTGGCGGCCGGCCAATAGAGGGCTCCCTGAGTCACACACAAAAAAAACAGAGAGAGAAAAAAATGCTGTACTCACTTTCATGGTGTCAGAGATCCTGGGAGCCTGGAGTCCAGCAGAGAGGAGAAGGAGTCTGGAGTCCAGCAGAGAGGAGAAGGAGTCTGGAGTCCAGCAGAGAGGAGAAGGAGTCTGGAGTCCAGCAGAGAGGAGAAGGAGTCTGGAGTCCAGCAGAGAGGAGGAGGAGAATAAGGAGTCAAAGGTTCAGGCTACTTGCTGCAAGGTGATTTTACTCGTAAATTGGTGAGCCTGGTTTGATGGCTCAGGGCTTCTGCCCTTTTCTATCCAGAGGATCACTGGAGGGAGGAGAGAGGAGATGGAGGAGGAGCCCAGTTGGTGTTGAGGCAGCTTGGCCCATGCCCAGCCAGTTGAGGAGGTTTTTTTTTTTCTTGTTTTTTTCTTTTATATTTATATATATATATATATTATATATATATATATATTATTTTTTCTTTTTTCTTTTTTTCTTTTTCTTCCTTTTCCTCATAACAAAATAAAATAAAATTAAATATGGATAAAACAAAAAATGGAGAGAAAAATAAATTAAAGAAAGAAAAAAATAGATTAAATAAATAAACACATAAAGAAAAAAAACTTTAAAAAAGAGAAGTTATTTTGGCTTTTTTAACGTTCTTTTTTTTTTTTTTACGTTTTCTTACTTTATTTGTTTATTTATTTATTTTTTCCTTTTTTTTCTTTTTTTCTTCTCTTCCTTTTCGTCATAACAAAATAAAATAAAATGAAATATAGATAAAACAAAATGGAGAGAAAAATAAATTAAAGAAAGAGGGAAAAAAAATAAAGAAAAGAAAAAAAAATAAACAAATAAAGAAAGAAAACTTAGAAAAAGAAAAAAAAAGTTATTTTGGCTTTTTTAAAGTTTTTTTTTTTTTTTAAGTTTTCTTTCTTTATTTCTTTTTCATTTTCTTCTTCTCTTCCTTTTTCCTCATAACAAAATAAAATAAAATTAAATATGGATAAAACAAAATGGAGAGAAAAATAAATTAAAGGAAGAGGGAAAAAAAATAAAGAAAGAATAAATAAATAAATAAATAAATAAAGAGCCAACATAACTGGGTAAGGATCAATATCATGTGACTGTGTGTGCGCTTAAGACGGGTGGGGGTGGCTGGCTGTCAGTCAGGGTGCAAATCAAATTAAGGTTAAGATTAAAAAGAATAAGAAAAAATAAAGTAAAATAAATAGGTAGATAGATAGAAGTTAAAGAACGATGGATAAAAGGATGGTGTTTAATAGGGTGATGGATAAAAAAGGATGATGTGGTTGTATGTGGTGTGTGGACTGTAACTGGAGTTAAATGTGATCATGGGTTAATATTGGTGTTGGTTTGATAGTTATGGTGGTTTGTTTTGGAGGATTATGGAGAGGTGTGTTCTGGTGGCCCGTTGTCCTTCATGATTAACTGTGTCATGGCAGGTTATGGATGGCTCTCTGTATAGATCTCTGGGTGAGGATGGTGTGTCTTTCTTGGATGGGTTTGAGTGCGGACATGCTGCTGGCGGTGATCCCTCTCCTCTCCAGTATTTATCTCCTTCGGGTCTGGGCGGTGAACCCTCCTCTACACTCCTTCATGGTGCCAGCAGCTATAGGTCACGCCAATTTGTGGACACGGGGGCGTTGAAGGGAGTGAATGAACTCTCCTCCTCATCATCGATCCATCCATACAGCTCCTCTCATTGACGACTCTGGTGTGAATACTTGTGAATTAAAACAGCTGCCGTCAGCACTTCCAGATGTTGAAGCTGCTGCAGGTTCCAGGATGTGGTCTATAGTGGTGACGTTGTCACTGTCGATATGAGTAATAATAATGAGTAATATTTCCCTCCCTTCTGTGGAAATATTGATATGTTTGCGCCTTGCTCACCGGAGCGGAACAGGGAGAGATGAGAGAGCTTAACTGTGAGGTCATGAAGTCCCCCAGTGAAGAATGAACCCAGCACAGTTCATCGGTTTATTATACTGTCATACAAAAGCTGCATTTCTTTATAAAAAAATACACACTTAGATTCCAAGTAATGCATCACATCTGGGCTGTTACTGTTATATATAAATTATACTGTATATCTGTCTATATATCTGTCTATATAGGGCAGGGGTCAGCAATCTTTCTATCAAAGGAGCCAATCTCGGCAAAAATAATAATCTGTCTGGAGCCGCAAAGCATGTGATCATTGTGATGAAGGTAACACAGTTTATAGTCTAAGTATATAGTATATAAGTCTAATGCAGTGAGGGCCAAAGAGACAATGTACGACGGAGTATTAGGGCCACATTGAGGGAAAAAACAGCCGAGATTTACAGAATAAAGTCGTAACTTTACGAGAAAAAAAGTCGTAATATTACCAGAATAAAGTCGTAACTTTACGAGAAAAAAAGTCGTAATATTACCAGAATAAAGTCATGATCTACAACTACAACAATGATAAATAAAAATGAAAATGTAAACAAAAAACAGTTATTCATTTCCATTTTTATAAATCCACAGGGAGCCGCTGGAGAGGAGCTGAAGAGACGCAGGTTGCAGACCTCTTGGTTAAAGGGTATGCAGATGTTGATGAAACATCTGGTTTACAGTGTATGTACAGTAGAGTCAACGACAAGACAGGAATAAATGACCAGAAACCAGATGGATGGAAAATACAAAGCCAACTTCCGTAGTTTATTTACAAAAGTGCCGTACAGCGACACGTCGTCGTTTCACAGGTAACTCAGTCTGAACAGAAAGAGCCACAGCTGAAGAGTTCATTTATTGGCTGATGGTTCTCTCTCAAAGAAAACAAGTTAAAGCTCAACAGAGAGTTTAAGGACGTCCGTTCAGTGAATGAGGGATTCTCTAAGTGGTACCATCTGATAAAACTAAAGATGGAAAAGGTCTGTTTGGGTCCACAAATATGTGAAGCTCAGTTCTCAGGTTGAAAAGAGTTCATTTAGTAACACAAAACTAAGTTAATTGACCGCTCTAAACCACTGAAATAATAATATCTATTGAACATATAGTCCATTATAGGAAAACTTTATTACAGTTTGGCTCCTTGTTTTCATAGTTTGGGCTTTCATAAGACACTTTAAAAACAAATGATGTACACTTTTACATCACTGACCCTTTTCCGAAGCAGACCATACCATTAGGTTAATTTTCTATCTTCCAGACAGTCACTGATTTCAGTTCAAATCAACCCGCTGCTCATATCGGCCGACTGTAATCCATTACATTTTGAAAATGTTTCCTTTATGTCATGTTTAAGTGCTTTTGTGGGAAACTTCTTCTTGCACTACGAAGGTTACTATTTACCATAAAATAAGAGAACTTATATGTCAATAACAAAAATGTTTCTTGTCACAGACTAGACCAGAGGTCAGCAACCTACTCTTCAGCTCCTCTCCAGCGGCTCCCTGGGGATTTATAAAAATGGAAATGAATAACTGTTCTTTTGTTTTCATTTTTATTTATCATTGTTGTAGGTCTACGGTACGACGGTACGACGGAGTATTAGGGCCACATTGAGGAAAAAAATAAATCTGAGATTTCGAGAATAAAGTCGTAATATTATAAAGTAGTAACATGTTATTTTCTTTTTTTCTCGTAAAGTTATGACTTTTTTCTCATAATATTACGACCTTTTTTTTCTTGTAATATTACGACTTTATTCTCGTAAAGTTATGACTTTATTCTGTAAATCTCAGATGTTTTTTCCCTCAATGTGGCCCTAATACTCCATCGTACATTGTCTCTTTGGCCCTCACTGCATTAGACTGATATACTATATACTTAGACTATAAACTGTGTTACCTTCATCACAATGATCACATGTTTTGTGGCTCAAAACAGATTATTATTTATTTATTTTTTGCCTATAATGTCTCTTTTGATAGTAAAGGTTGCTGACCCCTGGACTAGATATACTGTAAGCAGCACATTTCAAGTCTCTGCTAGTAGTTCAGTAAATTAAATAAAAACCAATGGCTAGCCTTATTAAGTAGTCACTACATTACCAAGCTTCCAGCACCACCTGGATGAACGTCACCGTCCAACGTGTCATCGTAACATGAGGTGTTGTTGCCACTTTCTGGTGTGACCAGACTTTAATAACAATAGTAACAAATACTAGCATGATCCCAAAGCACCTCACTACACATGAACTAAAAAATAATTTAAACTGAAGTTAGCCAACCGTAAACAAATGTAACAAAGGGGGAAAATGACAATAGCCACACTTGGTATTCAAATAGCTGTGGAAAACTAAACACAGAATATCTGACAAAGAGACAAAAATGGCATCCAAATAAAGTGAAAGCACAGGCACAGAAACGTGGCAACAAGCCGTCCGTCCACTTGTCATCCCTCGTGGAGGATCAGCGGTTTGTTCCATAGAGTAAGAAAGTCACGTAGACGGAGTCAATGGTGCTTTACAGGGAGTTGTCCTTCCTTCCAGTCCTTCGTTTTCATGACCAGATGCACTCGAAGGTGACGGCGATCAATAACATTGAAGTATATATCGTAGTGACCTCAGTGACTCCACCCTGTAGTAACAGACCGGTGGTGCGACGCTCTGCTGAACCTTTGATTAGCAGCACTGACCGGTGAAATATTGCAGACAGACAGAAAGTCTTTGCCTGCTGGAGGTGGAGGTGGAAGGGGGTGGGGGGGGGGGGGAGGAATCTGAATATGTAACCTTAAGCTGCTTTCCAATCAGCCCCGATGGAAGATTGTGTTGCTTTAGATAAAACCTGCTTCTCTGGGTATAAAAAGTCTCTGTTATACCATGGTGTTGCTCTCGCCCACTTTGTCCGCGTACTGGAAGAGAAGAAAGGAAACGGTGTTAGGTGTCATCTGGTCGCTTCTCAGCTTCTCTCACGTATAAAGCATCATCTGACTGACACACGGACCTGTGAGCTTTTCAATGAGGTGCGAGTTGTTAGTGTGGATTAAACACTGTTTGCCCGCTATATGCTGAAGCATTGTATTAATGGAAAGCATGCATGACTTAAGGGGACACACCACAGGAGGACAGGACAAACAGAATCACTCCCTGTTGTTATTACCATTTAGAAATGATTCACATAGTATTTCATTGTGCATATTTGAGCACAAGTTGAAAACCCGTTCGTTATATCCGAGTGCAGATTTCTTAATTTTAAATAAGGGATAATGTACAGCTAGCAGGTCGTTGTTGTGGAAGAGCCTCTCATCGCCCTGAAGGAGTTTCTTTCACAACAATGACCCGCTAGCTGTACATTATCCCGTTTATTACACGGCTACTATATTTTGACACAAAAACGGTGCACCAGAGTCCGACATCAGAGCTGCGCCCATAGCAACGGTCTGTTATACATAGCAACGGTCTGTTATACATAGCAACGGTCTGTTATACATAGCAACGATCTGTTATACATAGCAACGGAAGTTTAATGCCAGCTGACCTCTGTTGACTGTGCAAGCTGTTTTTACAACGTTATCTTATCAACTCCACTATGGGTTTGATAATGTTGTTTATTTTGAAACCTGTTAGAAAGGATACCCTTCAGTAGGAACTGATTATTGATAATGGAAACAAGTCTTCTGTTGAGAGTTGTGTTTCAAGCTTTTTTAGTCATTACCTTCTTACAATACAAGTAGAGGACCGAGCGAGGCGACTGGAAAGTAGCCTACTAACACCATCAGCTGTTTCTGGTTGTAGCGGTCTCATAATTTATTATCCATTATTGATCATATTGTTCCATTTAACCAGGTAAGTCAAATTGAAGTCAAAACCTTCTTTGCAACAGTAAAATATTAGCTTTGTTGCATTAGCCATACGCTATATAAACTGCTTCACAAAAGAGACATGATTTCAGATCATGGTACTAATATGTCTATAGTAGATCACCAGCTAGCCTTGCTAGCAGTCACTATGCCATCAACCTTCCAGGAGGAGACACTCAGATGAAGTTTTGCTGGGAGAGTTCAGAGTTTGACCTGCGGTGTGTGCCTTTAAAGCCAAATGAACACATTAAGATAGATTACCGGCTCCTAAAACCAAAGTACGTGCTTCCCCGTCTTCTATCATGATGATTCTTGTTTTCTGAATATTGTAAAGCGTATTAAATATGTTAGCATGCAAGGGAAAATCGGCAGTGACTGACCACGACTGCTGATTGTCCTCAGAGCCTTACGAAGGCTTTAATAAAAAACAAACACAGAGAGACATTCACCTCAAAACAAAGCTTCCCACACAACAGCATGGCCGGAGCATGTCCATTAGCCACAAACCTACTAAACTATGTGCTACAACTTACAGTGACAGTCCCCATTGGAAACCTCATATGTCTTAAAGACTTGGAGGTAAAGCCCAGATGACCCCGACATCACTTCATATCCAAAACTACCTTTTTGTTGTTGAAATATCACGATGTTCTTGCCATGTATACTCCCGATTTTGAGTCCTTTGAATTGATCTCTGACTACATTTACAGGCAGTCTCCAAGATGATTACCTAATCACTGAGCTGTCAGTGGATCATTGGCAGTTTGGCTAATCTGTTGTGGTTGTGGTGTTTGAACACGGTGATTAATAAACAAGAAAAAGCCATGCTGCGTATAAAACAAAGCAGAGCTGCAGGACTGCTGCAGTGTTGGGTGATACGTACTGCACTGATGAAGGGCAGGTTTAGGATGGAGCCGAGGACCGGTATTCTTCTGATGAAGCCCACGACGACTGGGAAGAAACCCCTGTGTGTGATGAGAGTGAGGAAGGGGGAGAGAAAGAGAAGTTAGTCAGAGTACTAATAAAGATACATAAACAAAACAGAGAAATACAAATAATAACATCTAAACATGGATAATCAGAAATGATTGGCTCTTAACATTAAAAAGGTTCCATTAAATAAAAAGTGGAAGTGGAAAGCTCGTGCACTACCCTGTTCCCCACGCCACCGCTCTGTTTCTCAGCTTTGTTTTCCTCTTACCTGAACAAGAGGAAAAAGCCGTAGATCTCCAGCACGACTCCGATGATGGGCCAGCCAATCAGCACCACCAACACACCTCCCAGGAAGAAACTGGTGGCCTTCATCTTGTGCTTCTGGAAGAAGAAGCGGAACGTCCTCTCCAGCCCGATGACAAAGGAAAGTCCAGCAACAAACAGGATCTACAGTGAAAAAAGGGGGTTGTCCGATATTAGAGATATTGTCATTTGAAGTTGCAGGAACACCACCACCTTTTTTATTTATCCTGACTGAAGAGTCTATTTCAGTTTTAGTCCCTTTTGTATGCTGCATCTTAGGTACAGCATCCAATCAGACATAACAATAATACAAATAACCAGTGCTGCCGGTACCGGGGATCAAGGCTTGAGACTAATGGCAGATCTTTCCTGAGAAGCTTTCAGGACGAAAAGGATTTTTCTATGCATGTATGTATAACTATCGCTCAGTAAGTGACAAACCAAGCGCTGACGTGTTGGCAAAGTAAACTCACTATCGACGCGTCCCTATTTTTCCCTGATAACGCTACAGTGTAAACAACAAATCCGTGTTGAAATCGGCATGAGGAGACTGGTGTGAAACCTGTTTCTGACAGTGTGCTAAGTCTGTATTAAACTGTATGAATTGGCACCGTTAACCAAGTGAGAGTTGATTAATTGCTCAACATTTGTGAAATGTATGTTTCTCAATATGCACATATAATATCAGTTTAAGGAAGCAGAAAAACTCACATTTCCAATAGCCAGGAGTGCTTTATCAAAGAACAGGATCATCCCGAAGAAGAGGAAAAACACGCCGAAGCCTGTTAATCCCATTCCAATCTCTGCAGGACACACACAAACACATTCCAGAGGAAGGTTATTATTATTATTCCATCTCAGTTTGTCATTAAAGTATAGAGCTGGATATAATCTAATTAAATATAATTGGCCAATCACCATTTGACACCACCCTAAATATTTGCTAAATGTTGCATGTCACTGACTGTTTAACTGTTAATAAGCAAACACACATCACCTAGAAAGTGAGATTTGCATTGTTATGTGTGGCCAATTCAAACATTCTTGTCACAGATGTGCTATAGAGGGAGACAGGTGATGGTTTCACTACTCTCCCGGTGTTTACATTTTTCATCTCACTTGAGTTAAAATAAGATAAGATATTCCTTTATTAGTCCCACAGTGGGGACATTTGCAGTGTACAGCAGCAAAGGGGATAGTGCAGAAACAAGAAGAAGCAGTAAAAAAACAAAAAGCAAGATACAAAACAAAAGTAGACAGACATATAAAATATGAACAATTTAAATAGAAGGAAATATAAAAATAGGAACAATATAAACAAGGGGAGATATTCAAGATTGGAACAATATATACAGTATTGACAATAAACAGACTATTAACACAATTGCACAAGTGGAAAACTGATATTGCACAGTGATTGGAATGAAATATCCCTGAAAGTATTGCACACTGAAAGAGTGCATTGAACAAGTCAATAATTGGATGTGCCAGAATGTTCTTCAGCTGAACAAAGACAAAGTGATTGGAATGAAATTGCACCTGAAAGTATTGCACAGTATGAATTGCAGTTACACCTGAGTGGTACTGATAGACAGTCAGTGTACAGTATAGTGCAGTTATTGTCAGTTTTTGGTGATAAACATCTGATAAATACAGGATACTTTGTGCATAACAGTAAAGGTTAAAGGTCAATACTTTCACTGGAGCTTCCATTCTCCATTTAAAGCCATTATAACCCTTTAAGATACAGAATAACAACATAAACATGTGTTACTTTAATGTCAAGGTAGTTAGCTGGCTGTTAGCATTGGATGCTAACAGCCAGCTAACAGAATAAACCTGTTTAACAGAGTTCAGTTATTAAACTAAACTACTAAACATGAAGCCTCTTACTCTGGGAGTCCGTTAGAGAGATCATCCTGACGCCGGGTGAACAGGAGTGGATGAATAAGGAGATAAAGGTGAGAGTAGCAGAGAGTTAGAGAGAGATGATGATGAACAGCAGCTGACTGCAGCTACAGCCACGTCTTCCGGAAACACACCTTCCCGTGACGTCATATCCGGGACAAGCGCCGTGCTGTGTTCAACAGCGGCGATTTTATTTTAACACTTTCGTTCTCTTTTGCTCTGTTGTTATAATTAATTATCATAGCATCTGTAATAGTGCGCATATAGAATATGTATATACTCTGCTGGTATAACACACACCTACTGGATTACATATGAGTATTATTAGTAGAATATTAACTGAAAAGTTTCAACTCTTCAACGGAACATGTATCTTGAATGCACCACATGTTAGTTTTTGATTAGCTGCCCTGAGTTTAACCTGTCAGGCAGTGCTGATGTAAACTTGACATAACAAAATATGTCGGTTTTAACTCAACCATCCCAGGTTATGTATTAAAAATGCAGTACATACATTTTATTTATGAAAAACATTAAAAATTATGAATGAAAATGATGTGTGACAATCCTGCAGCAGGAGGCAGAATTTGTAGGCAGCCTTACAGGCGGAACCCAGGGCGTTAAATCACAACTCACTAACCCCTTTCTCTTGTTCTGCCGGCGCGAGTCTGTCTGTCTGCCTCTCACTATAGCAACCAGCAACAAGAAGAAGAGGAGAGGAAGAGGAGAAGGGTGGAGCTGCTGAATGGTTAGTAAGTTGTTTGTATTTAATGATGTTTCAGAGTCTTGTCTCAGACATATTGACTCATTTTGCCCTCGACAACAGAGAGAACAGCTGTAGAGGAGTGAAGCTAGTTAGCTGGAGGAGATGCAGAGAGAGGAAACAGGTGATGACTCTCAGCTAACTAGCTCAAGACTCTTAAAGACAGCATGGCAGGTCACCTGTAAAGGTGCAGTGTAAGCAGAACTAAGATCAGATAAGATCAGATACAACTGTATTAATCATGAAGGACATTATTGTGCCAGAGATTGCTCAAAAAATACAACAAAATTACCACAAGTTCAAGTGTATAAAATAAAAAGTACTATTTCTAGCCCCAGTGCCTAAAACAATAACAATTAAGTAAGAAACATTTAGTAAAATGAGTAAATAAGATGACTAAAAAGGTAAAGTAAGCTAAAAAAAACAGAAAAAGAAGTAATATTGCACAATGAACAGTGATATTGCACATGAGAATGGACAAAGTAGAGTTTAATTAACATCAAATCCCCATAGTTAGCTAACTATGGGGATTTGATGTTAATGGGACAAAAGTAACGTGACTTAGTAACGTTAATAATTAATATTGGGTAAGAAGATGTAAGTTAACGTTAGAGTTATACTCTACTTTTTCCATTCTCATGTGCAATATCACTGTTCATTGTGTGCAATATTACTTCTTTTCTCATCACATGCAATATTACTTATTTTTCTATTTTTTAGCTTACTTTACCATTTTTTTAATTTTTGTTATTTTATTTACTCATTTTATTTATTTATTTTAACCTTTATTTAACCAGGTAGTACTCATTGAGATTAATAATCTCTTTTTTTATATTTTTATTATTTATTTTCTTTAAAAACCTTTATGTAACCAGGTAGTACTCATTGAGATTAAGAATCTCTTTTGCAAGAGAGACCTGGCCAAGACAGCAGCATTTAAACATACAGTAAAGTTTCAGACGCCACAACATAAAACAAATGCAAAATAAATACATAGCATAATATCATACAAAACACATTAAAATCAAGTGTTTGAAGCCAACGTTAAAGTGAAAATATTCAGAAACACAGACAGCTCCCGATTGACTTCTAGGTCTTTCATTAATGTTTTAAATTCATCAAAAGTAATCAGATTTTCCTGTTTTTTTTACTATATGTATCTTACTTAATTGTTATTCTTTTAGGCACTGGTGCTAGAAATAGTACTTTTTTTTTATACACTTGAACTTGTTGTAATTTTGTTGTATTTTTGAGCAATCTCTGGCACAAGAATTTCCTTCGGGATTAATAAAGTTTGATCTTATCTTATCTTATCTTTGTTCTGCTTACACCTTTTATAGGTGTACTGGCAGTGGTTGCAAATATACAGTATGAATGTTCCACTGGATAATCATTTTAATAATTTACTTAATTAAAATGTTCTGAAACATTTTGTTTAAAAATAAAATGATCAATCAAAAAAAAATTGGGTATTCACTCACATAAACAAGCAACAACTAAATAATATGAGATAACTGTAGTAGAGCCAGAAGTAGCCCCAGTTTGTTCCTCTCATCATCTGAACAGAAATACAGTATTTTATTGTGAAAAGGGGAAACTGGATTTAATTGAATAAGCCCTTCTGTCTTACAGGGATTCATATCAACATCTATGAGACGCTGAGAAATATGGATGGTGGTGGTGGAAATAATGGTAGGTCTGTTCTTTCCAAGCAGTGGGACAGTTGTCAGTTGTATTTGCGTGAAAAGTGAGCCAAACCTTGTTAAGGACCAAACGGTGCTAAGAACAGTCCTAGGGGACTGGGATAATCCTGCAGTTGTTTTTGTAGGAGAGGAGGTTGATATTTCATGGCGACTGATGTCAGACAACACCGTCCCTCAGCTCTAAAGGGACACTAGGGGATGCACAAAGAGAAAGAATGACATCATTAGCTGTGGAGGTGTGATCCTCAGAGGATTAGTACCTGTGCAGGCGTGAGACCTGACAGTCTCCTCCTTGTTCACACTATCAGGATAACTCCACTGAAAGAACCTGCTGTACTACAAACATCCACTCTATCCCTGTTTCCTAATTTAATGCAAAATTTGAGACCGTGCAGACTGTAGGCATAGCAAGCACTCCAACTACGCACGCGCCAGGAGATCTGCCATTACCCACATTTATATAATTCATCTTTAAAGGAACACAAAGACAGCCAGATGGTGTTGAACTCCTGGCAAACAACGTCATGGTGCATTATCGCGTGTGATAAAATATAATAGGTTGCCTTTCACATCTCTTGCAACTATCTTATCTCCATTCACATGTCCAACATCCATTGTTGCTAACAGTTTTCCTGGTATGTGCGTTCCTGTTCAGATGTGCAGGCAGACCTGGACTCCGTGGAGGCGGAGCTGGAGTTGGTGGAGCTGCAGATCGCAGAGCTCCTGCAGAAACAGGCTGAGCTGACTACTCGCAAAAATGCACTGCTGCAACAGCTGGAGGAGGCCTGCGATGCTGCGCAGCCTTCGTCCTCTTCATCCGCATCTTCCTCAAAGTCCTCTGGAGCTGCTCCGGTAATGAGCAAAGAGGAGATGCAGCTCTATGATGGCACAGGTACTCTACACAACACACACATGGCTATACAATTAAAGTCAATAAGTTTGTGTGTTGACTAGGGATGCTGAGCAATAGCCGACCCTTGTTAACCGATCATTAACCAACAAGATTAGTACCTTGCATGCAGAGGTGCTGTGGTTGTAGTGCCTCACAAGCTGCCCATCAGTTAATTATTAACATCTCTAGTGTTGACTTGCATCAATCTTTTGCTGTTTGGTAGATTTCCCGTGGTCCGAAGAAGTGGAGCAGCAGCTAAAGGACTCGTTCCGTCTCTCCACGTTCAGACCGCTGCAGCTGAGGGCCATCAACCTGACTCTGTCAGGCAGAGATCTGTATCTGGTGATGCCCACAGGAAGAGGAAAAAGCCTCTGCTACCAGCTGCCTGCAGTCTGCTCCAAGGGTACGTTGGATCTAAACCACGCTGCCCACGCTCACACACCTCTTTTGCAGTTTATAAAATAATTATGTTTGGTTCCTGCTGTTATCACATCACATGTAATCACATCACATGTACTGCAGGTTTTACATTGGTCGTCAGTCCCCTGGTGTCCCTGATGGAGGACCAGATCATGTACCTGAAGTCCATCGATGTGCCAGCAGTCATGCTGAACGCATCCAGTAGCAAGGTAACGACAGGCAGCCATATTATATTACAGGCTGTTGTTAGCGTTGCATATGCATGTGTGTTTAGGTCGGTACTTCCTGCACACATGCATGTGCTATTTATCGAAATGTGTCAGTGAATCACTTGGTTGTCTCTTTTTGCTAGTGTGGCCAAGTAGTGGGCCCCACAAAAAGTGTAGCCGAAGGGCCCGTGATCACTAATATTAATGTCTTGGTGTGAAATGTCAACTTCCATAGTGTGAAAAAAATAATATAATGTATAATAAAAACATTTTAGGAGCACGCCAAGACCGTCATGGCTGGAATGACGGATCCCAAGTCCCCTTTCAAGCTGCTGTATGTGACGCCGGAGAAGATCGCCAAGAGCAAGCTGCTCATGTCTCGTCTGGAGAAAGCCTACAACGCCAACCTGCTGAGTCGTGTTGCCGTGGACGAGGTACACTGCTGCAGCCAGTGGGGACACGACTTCAGACCAGGTGAGAGGTCTCTCAGATGGAGGGATGTAGAAGTATAGTTCTTCCAAGGCAACCCAACTAAGATCAAATTCTAGGTTTATCTTCAACGTGTCTGTGTCCCTGTGCAGATTACAAACTGCTGGGCATCCTGAAGAGGCAGTTCCCCAAAGTCCCACTGCTCGGGCTCACCGCCACGGCAACCAGCAGCGTCCTCAAGGACTGCGAGAAGATCCTGTGTGTGCCAAAGCCGATCACGCTCTCTGCATCCTTTAACCGAACCAACCTCTACTACGAGGTGGTAACCATGGCACCTACACTCTCGCTTACACACACACACACAAACACCTTTCAGCCACCTGCTTCCTACACTAACACACACACCGCATGTCTCTTTGTCAAGCACACTCCTGTCAGACCCTTTAAAATCATCTGCACTGCCTTACAAAACATGAAAGACTATACTGGTTTTTGCATGATTACTAATAAAATACTGTAATCTATAAATACGACCTCACCCCTTTTACAACTCAGTGACACTAACAGTCTATTTGTTTCTCAGGTTCGTATTAAAGATTCGAACTACGATGCGTCAATAAGCGACATCGCGTCTTTGATCAAGAGCAGATACAAGGATCAGTCAGGTACTGATAAGATAAAATATAACGCATCACAATATGCTGATATAAGTGATTTTGAGATACATATATACACATACTGACTAGTCATACTCCTGATGTGTGTGTGCCACAGGGATCGTGTACGTGTTCTCTCAGAAGGATGCAGAGTCGGTGTCCTCTGAGCTCCAGAAGAGAAACATCCTGGCCTATCCCTACCACGCTCACATGGACCCCAGCGATAAATCCAGCGTTCACCGCAAATGGACCTCCAACAAAATCCAGGTATTGCTGGTGTTACAGCACCGGGCCGGTAAACGGTTCAACTACTGACAACTGACTTTTTGCCATTTGATTTACTACATAAAATATTCATATCATTTAGCCTACAAAAAGTCTGATTAACAGTCCAAAACCCAAAGATAAAAAAATACATATTTGAACATATTACAGTATGTGATTGTGTTGCCCTGTAGGTAGTGGTGGCCACAGTGGCGTTTGGCATGGGCATCGACAAGCCTGACGTCCGGTTTGTCATCCACCACACCATCAGCAAGTCTGTCGAGAACTACTACCAAGAGAGCGGGCGCGCAGGTAGACTTCTTTCACTTCTATCAGGACAGAATACGAGTTTATTTATACTTATATATATCATTAAAATCCCTCCGCCTGCGTATCTCCAGGTCGAGACGACCTTCCAGCCGACTGCATCATCTACTTTGGCTTCTCTGACATCTTCAGGATCAGCACCATGGTGGTGATGGAGAACGTCGGTCAGCAGAAGCTGCTGCAGATAGTCGACTACTGCCAGAATGTTGACAGGTAGCACACACACACACACACACACACACACACACACACACAGTACTAAACAGTGTGATAGATAATGGCTTACGCACCTGAATTAGACGTCTATTGAGTCTCGTGTTTGCTGTGTGAAGGTGTCGGCGCTCTCTCATGGCTGTTCATTTTGATGAGGTGTGGGACGACAAAGGATGCAACCAGACGTGTGATACTTGCCGTCATGCAAAAGGTGTGTGTGATATGTTTTAATAAAATTCATGGTTGCATCTTCTGTATTTGAGTTGGTAATCATCTGACCCCTATCCCTCCAGACTACACCACCGTAGACCTTACTCAGCATGCCAAGCAGGTGGTGCAGATCCTGGAGCTAGCAGCCTCGTCGGATGAGAAGCTGACTCCTCTGAAGCTGGTGGAGACGTGGATGGGGAAAGGCCCGGCCAAGCGCAGGAAGATGATCCAGACCACCACGCTGTCTCGGCTGCAGGCCGAAGCTGTGATCGTGCGGCTGCTGCTGCAGGGATACCTCAGGTGACTCGTCATGTTCTGTTGTTTCTATTCATTTTGAACATTGGAGTGCCATGTTCAACACAACACAACCATATTTAGTCCAAAAAATGTTGACTTTTTGTTCCTTAACTTGTTTGTTAACCTTAGTTTGTCCTTATTTTGCACATGGAGGCTGGTAGTTTGGACAACATGTGTAACACTGGACATCCAGGTGTCATTCTGCTGTCCTCTACAGGCTACTACAGGACTTCATCTATGTTCTGTGTTCTGTCTGTTGACTTCAGAGAGGATTTCAGCTTCACGCCGTACACCACCTACTTCTACATGAAGCTGGGCCGCAAAGCTCCTCTGGTGAAGAGCCCGACTCATACTCTCAGCATGAAGATGAGGACGACGGAGACCGGAGCTGCTGTGGTGAGTAAATGCTGCCCACAGTGATCACAAAAGATGTTCCACTGGGTCTACTATATTACATCATACGCATGTATTGTCTGCTGTAATTAAGGAGGTTAGTTCACCTTCAGGACTATACAGACTTTAAGTAAAGTTATTATATTCAGCTGTGGCATATCGGCCACCGTATACTGTAAAAACTATTCATCTGTGAGGAGCTAACGTATTGTGAGTACAGTAAGATGTCGGGCTTCTCTCTTTAGTGCTCCACTGAACGTGTTCTCTGTGTATTAATGTGATGTTTCTTCCAGTCCTCTGTTCTCTTTGTGAAGTCTCTCTAACCAGTTTCCTCTTCTTCCAACGTGTCTTTCCTACATGTCATTTTAAAATGTCGTCACATTTTCTAATTGTTTCTAAAAGTCCAGAGAGGTAAGTCGAGTAAATGTTGTGATTTTTGCACTGTACACTGATAATCATTCAGCCTGTTAGTCCACGTAGTGATTTGGAGATTTTTGTGTTTTTATTTTCAAGATTTCACAATCTGTAAAAGAAAAAATAACCTTCACACCACTTCACAGCTACTGATAATGATCATTAGTAACTAACATAAGAAATCATAGATTAGATGGTTGTAGTTGATGTAGATAACACTGCTGCTCCTGTCATCTGCACAGCTGTTGTATATAGCACTCCGCGTGTCCGTCCTTCCGTCCTTCCATCCGTCCCCATGTGCACCGTTTATAGGAGGACGGATTAAACAATGCTTTGATGACCACTTAAGCACTTTGATCGGCATTTCTGACCAGCATTCTTAGCATTTTTTTTATTTTTGAACTCCGATCCTAAAACCGTTTCATGTAGATCTGGAAAGATTCAGCAATGGACCTGGCAGAGCGAGCACGGCCTCGGCCACTGTGACGATGAATGGAGGATTATGTTGTTACTTCTTGAGTGTTGTCCCCTCTAACGTTCCCTCGTCCACCACATGTCCATGTAGGTCTTTGAACCCTCTCCAGTAAAGACTGTTGTTAATGACCTGCAGGTAAAAGCTGTGAGTGGCCAGGGCAAAGCCAAAGAGGGAAAGAGATCAATTCAAAGTGGCGGAGACGCCCCTGCGTCCAAGAAAGTCAAGACACGCCTCCCCTAACCCCCCCCAAGACAAGCTGACTAAGTACAGTCCATCATTCTTTATTCTGTTCACTACTGCTTCTGTTGGCATGGCTCTGTCCACACTCTTACTTCATGCTTCACATCTGGATCAGACAGTCTGATAATAAGCATGATCTCATCTAATTGCTCCTAACCAGCAGGCTTGGGCGATAAAAGGACATTATTGGCCGCCACAACCTGTTGTATCGCCCAAGCCTATTACCCATGATCTCAGGAGCATGCTCCCTCTGTCACTAACATTTCATCACACTGGCTCTGCTAACATAATGGATTTATTCTCACTGACTTCACAGTGAGGTAGGCTAAATTGCATTATAAATATCTGTCGCTGTAGGTATTTTAATTGCATATTATGATGACTGATTGAAATAACATCTCCGTTTCTCCTGTTGTTGACTGACACGATGTTGTCACATGGTTACAGTACACATCAGCCAACGAGGAGGAGACTGATGTGACCTTTGATGCCGTTGTCATGGACAACAGCTGTCCCCCACAACCCAAACAGAAACTAGTTAAAGAGCAGAGGAACCTGTCCAGGAAACAAGACCTGAAGCCAGTCAGCCCAACAGACGGACCTGGAGAGGAAGAGGAGAACAAAAGGAGGTCCGTTATGCCTCAACATGGCATTGAGGTTGATGTTGAAATAAACATTATAGATAACAGTCATAAAACACCGTCACATCCAGTTAAACCTTTTACCAAACGCAAATCCACCACGCCTCAGAGAGCGAGAAGGAAACCCTGCGCTGATTCAGCTGCAGCAGATGTTTCCTCTCCGTCCCCCGGGGGGGGCGACACGGCCTCCATCATCTCTGATACTGCAGCCGAAGAGCTCTCTGACCTGAGGAACTATTACAGCAAGCAGCTGAGGAGGATAAACTACATTTCCCATGAGTATCTGGGACAGCCGTCAGAGCCAGGAGTGCTGACGTGCATCAGGGAGCCTCTGAGGAGCCTCCGTCTGCCCCGCAGGGTGACCATCGCCCAGACGGCCCGAAGCCTTTGGACACGAGTCAGTGGCAGGAGGAAGCTGGTTCACCGGTGACGTCACAGTTTGATGTTTAAAGTTGGGGTCGGTATAATGCTGAGAAGAAAGGATCCTACCGAAAAACCCAGCCCAGTGTTGTCAACTCTTGCAGGCGGGCAGAATGTCCAATCATTTCAAATCAGGTCGAATGAAATGACGGGTTTATTACGGTCCTGAGGATTTTGTTTTGTACGACGGAGTTTTAGGGCCACATTGAGGAAAAAAGTTTAGGAGAAAAAAAGTCTTAATATTATGAGAATAAACTCAGAAGTTTAAGAGGAAAAAGTCGCAATATTATAAAGTAGTAATTTTACTTTATTCTCATTAAATTACGACTTTTTTCTCGAAATGTCAGATTTATTATTTTCCCTCAATGTGGCCCTAATACTCCGTCGTAGATTTGTTGATGGCTGTCGGGATATATATATATATATATATATATGTATATGCATATATAAACATATACATATATGAGAATTTCAACAAAAAATTTATTTAAACTGCACTACCAACCCTACCTTTAATGTACAGCTACTGTTCTACTGGAGTCACAAAGGTTGTATCTGCTGTCACAATAAAATAAGCCACTATGTGAAGGATTTAAAAACGTCAGACTATAGCGCCGCCTGGTGGTCGTATCCAAGAAGATACTGATGTGCATGTTGCCAACCCTCCATCACGCCACAGATCTGACCTGAGAACATTAAGATGAACGGATCGAAATCAACACATAACTGAATTGTAATTATCGTTAATTATGGAGATTTTTTTCTACCACGTTGCCAGTGTACAATTCATTATTTTGATAATAAATAATTCAGTAAATCTATATCTATGTATTTATTTGTTGCATTTTGTTTTAGAAAGTTAGGAAAGCAATGTTTGTGTTGAGTGTGATGATGTGTATATATATAGATATTATATATATCATCACGCTTAACATAAACATATATGTATATAGATATGTATATCTATATACATATAGATATACATATATAATATGTATATCTATAATATATATTATATAATATATATTATATATATATAATAGATAAATATGAATATATAAATATGTATATAATATGATATATAAATATGTATATAATATGATATACATATAATATATAAATATATATTTATATATATAAATGTAATATATAAATATGCATATATTATATATACAAATATATATATTATAAATATGTATATAATATGTATATTATATATAATATATATAAATATATGATATATATAAATATATAATTTATTAATATATAAATATACATATATAATATATATATTTATGTATTTATTTGTCCAGCTTTGTTGTCCTTGTTACTAGCTGTTGTTTTATATTTCTGTGTAAGTTGTCTTTGTCAAATCCCTTGTATGTATGTACTGATTGGGATTGTGAATACTACTGCAGGTGGAGTGTTACTACCATCTCACCTGACTTACTCTCATGTTGATTTTGACGTCCCCTCCCCTCCGCCACTGTTCGTGCGACGTCCCCTCGGCTCCGCTACTGTTCGTGCGACGTCCCCTCCGCTCCGCCACTGTTCGTGCGACGTCCCCTCCGCTCCGCCACTGTTCGCCCCGCATCCGGTGTGTTTCTATGGAACGCGACACCACACATGTCTTTGAACACTTTGTTGTTGTAACTCTGGTTTTTCTCTGTCTTACTCACTGAGTCATAAATCATGACTTCATCAGCCGTCAGAGCGGCTGCAGCACTGAGCTGGAGAGGTCGGGGGGAGTGAGGGGGAACTTCCGTGTTTGAGCAACAACTCAAACTGAACTGTTGTACTTCACTGAACTGTCTGTTCTCTCTGTTCTCTCTGTTCTCTCAGTGCTCTCAGTGCTCTCCTGTCAGAGCGGCATCAGCACTGAGTAGTTGTAGAGGTCTAACGGGGGGAACTTTCGTATTTGTGCAACAGTGAACTGTTCTCCGGCTCAGTGTTGTCAGTGTTCTGCTGTCAGAGCAGCTGTTCTGTTCTGTTCTGTTCGGATGAGATGGAGCCCTCCACCTTCCTCTACGACGTCCCTCCAGTGGTGGTGGAACAGTTGTGTAAGATCCTGGACAGCGGAGACGACCGGTTCGGATGGAGAGGACTAGGTGAGGAGGAGCTGTTATCATCTGGTTTAGAGATCTGGTTGATAGATAACAGGTCAAGAAGGCTTACCGCAGTCTGCTGGAACAGGAAGCTGCTTCTGACTGAGGCTACAGCTTCTAACTGGTCTGTTACAAATCCATAGGCTATAGTTCTATATATGTAACTGTCAGTCAGTCATATTTTATTTATTTTTTTATTTTGCACAATTTAAGACGACACAACATAATAAAAAATAAATTAATAAATAATATAAAGTGCAGGAAGAGACAAAAAAAACCACTGGGCTTATCTGAAGCCTCCACCTATAGAGACAATATTAATATAAAGAAATAATAGTGATTGACCAAACATAACATTGTGAGTGGAAAAAAATGTGCTTGTGTACTCTATTGACTGTTTTATGGTGTTTTATATTTACAACTATTTATAATTTAAAAATAAAAATGATGTTATAAGGGCATTTGCAGTGGCATTCAGAATTTGCCCCTATTGCAGCATTAGAGGTCAAAGGTCAAATTCTCCTGACCACAGTGTCATTACAATGTGACGGATGGATAGATTATAGTCTGAGCTTTACAATGATATGTGACTTCATGATATTCTGTGTTGGTTACCTTCTTTTATATTGAATCAATGTGTAAAATGGCAAAAAAAAAAAAAAAGCTGGATACATTTTAATCAATCACTCAATCAATCAATCAATCAATCACACTTTATTTATACAGCACCTTTCAAACAATTCAAAGTGCTGGACAGACGATTGACAAAAATATAGAGTGTTAAAAAATGGATTCAGAGACTAATGCACCAAAACAACCAATATAAAAGTTCAATGAATAAGAAAGCAATAAAAGATGGGTATTTTAAAGGTCCCATATCGTGCTCATTTTCAGGTTCATACTTGTATTTTATGTTTCTAATAGAACATGTTTACATGCTGTAATGTTAAAAAAACACCTTTATTTTCTTCATACTGTCTGTCTGAATATACCTG
This sequence comes from Sebastes fasciatus, assembly GCF_043250625.1. NCBI lineage: Eukaryota > Metazoa > Chordata > Actinopteri > Perciformes > Sebastidae > Sebastes > Sebastes fasciatus. The sequence continues at coordinate 2,826,981 of NC_133817.1, read as the reverse complement.
TATTCACCCTCTGTCTGAAACGCTCCGTTTTAGTGCATTTCAATGGTATTGCGTTGCTAGGCAACAGCTTGGATCCATGTTTACTTCCTGTCAGCTGATGTTATTTACATACACTGCAACAGGAAATAAACTGGGACACATTTAGTATGTTTATGTTTAAAATGATGGTCTAAATATTGTAGATTTGTGACATCAGAAATGGACAGAAATCCTAGCGGCTTGTTTCAAACGCACAATTTCTGAATACGGGCTGCTGTGTATTTGTCAGTGTATTGAACGTTTTGATAGTTTAACAGTATTTATAAAGCACTTAAACCTACTTTATAATATAAAAGACATGAAAATCTCACTTTTTACAATATGGGACCTTTAAAACAATAAAAGATAAATAAAATACAAGGAAATAAAAAATAAATAAATAAAAATTATGAAACTACACAAAAAAGGCAGATTGTATTAAAATAATAAAATGTTTAATAAAATAAAATAGAATAAAAGAGATAATAATTATCAGCAATAAAATGTTGATTAAACAAAATAGAGTAAAATAAACACTATAATAATGATGATGATAAATAAAACAAGTATAAACAATAAAACCATAAAATTATAAAACACTACATAAAATCCAGACTAAATAGAGATGTCTTTCATGTAGTGTCTTTTTGGTTTAATTGTTTATAAAATTATATTTTAGTGTTTTATATTTTTATGGTTTTATTGTTTATAAAACCATAAAATTATAAAACACCAAATAAAAGCCAGACTAAATAGAGATGGTTATTTTTAGTTTACATTTAAAATAATATCAATATTTCCAGCTCCTCTGAGTTCCTATTTTTATTGTACAATTAGTTATTATTACGCTTTGCGTAAGGAAAGGGTTACACTGCTGACACTGCTTTCCTCTGTGAGCTTGATATTTGACATCTTCTTCTCATGTCCATCGTCCTTCTTTGTCTCCAGCTATCCGAGTTGTCCCCAGTTCGTTGGAAGTTCGCATGTTGGAACGCACTGAGGCGACGGGTCGGAGTCCCACCAGGGAGCTGCTGTGGTCCTGGGCTCAGGAGAACTCAACGGTTCAGGACCTGCTGAAGCTGCTGCAGGACATGGGCCACCACAGAGCTCTGCAGCTCTTCAAGGGTCAACCTCAAGGTCAGTTTCCTTATGTGCAGAGAGCACTTTTTAAAATATCTCTGGTACTCTAGACTCAGATTGAGCAGATGGTACGTGTCATGTTGAGATTACTGCATACTATATTAATAATAATAATAATAATTATAGCTGTGAGCTCCAGTCCTCTTCTCCCTCTGTATTTAATGTTGATCGGTCACGTCTGGCTGGTACCAGATCCACTTAATGAGGTCAGTATTGGTGACACTGATCCAGTAAACTGAATGGATTCATCACTTCTGTAATGGAAATTACAGACCAGCCTCCACCACAACTCAGACTCCAACACAAAATACAAGGAAGCACAAAAACGCAAAGTTATATCTAGTGAAGCCCGTCTTGCAAAACAGGACTGTGACCGACGGTGCGAAACAAGAGAGCAGCGGAGCAGGAGAGAGTTACTGTAGCTCTGAGAATATCAGTGAATATTCAGTGGAAGTTGTAGTTTGTGCAGAAATAAATGCTGCAGCTCCTCCAGACCAACGCAGGTTTCCCGTTTCTTGTTTCCCAGCTTCTGAGTGGAGTAACGGGGGGGTTAACTCCGAAGCGAGTAACGTTACCGACTCTGACAAAAACTCTGGTGTCTCCCCTGTTCCTTCTGACCACGATCGGGATGCTGAAGCAGGAAAAGTTAACACTAGTATCATCAACATCTGGCGGGCTTTCGATTCATGGAGAGACCTTTGTTTGGTATAATAACTGCCATACATATGAAATATAGAGTGATATTGTGCTTTTAGCTGTCAAATCAGTCTTGTGTGTGTCGCCTCACTGTCTTGACAGATGCTCGCTCGCGTCTATGTAGAGCGAGCACAAGCGCGAGCAACAGGACGCTGACTGTTGTTGACAGCCACAGGTGTCGCTGTTAACAAGCAATTTCTGATTCTTACATAGAGCCCCTTTAATGTCTGATTTGACACGGATAGGAAGCCATGAAGGGAAGCTGAAATACGCTCAAATGTTCTAGTTTTAGGGTTCTAACTGCAGCGTTCTGAACCATTTGAAGACCTAGAACGGGACAGGCTTTACAACAAAACGTCACAGTAATCCTGTCTGGGGGGATTCATAGGCGTGAATTAGAATCTCTTCATTGCCATGGGACAGAAAGTCCTAGTTTTAGCGATGTTGCGTAAGTGGAAAAACATCTGTCTTGGCTTTCTAACTTTTGACAAATCACACAGTTGTTGAGAGTTGCTGTTAAAGTGATAAAACTGACGTCTATGTCTATGTCACGTCTATGTGAATTTAGGAGCAGACTGAACTATGTGATATCACGTTTTTCACAGCGGAATTTTTGCAGCAAAAATTGTGTTTAACTGTATTGTATTATTGTTAAAATTCCCACGGAACTGAATGAGCGTTGGAGGGAAGTTACATTACACAAGGGGGAAGTGTAAAGCCCTTTCTTGTTTCCTCTTTGTGGTGCGTGTCTGATGTAATCAAACCAAATTGATCAAATTATCAAGAGAAATAGAACTATGGTTTCATATTTTTGGCCGTCTGTCTGTTAATTTCAGCAATAACGGAAACCTCCCAACCGGAGGCGAGTCCTGCACCTCAAGTATTATGTCCCGGTAAGTAAAGTTTTGGTGGAACTTCCTTTTTCCATTACGGTCCAGGCTGATGGTGAACTTTGACATAGTTCGTACTGATCTGTCTCTCTGTGTTCCAGTGAGCCCTGGCCCAGAAAACCCGAGGCCCATAATAACTTTCCAGGACGTCATAGAAGGAACCAGAGACTTTCATCATGAAATGAGAATCGCAGAGGGCCACTTCTCCGACGTCTACAGAGCGCAGATAGGAAGTAAAACAGTCGCAGTGAAGCTTTTTAAACAGGTGATTGTTGATGGGTGGTTTCACATTTAAGTGTTTCTCTCTGTTAGGAAGGTTCCTAACGGAGTGAGATGACCCTGAAGTATCTCAGTAGCAGCCGTGATGAGAGCTGTTTGAATCCTCTAAATGCTGAGGAAAGGAGCTTCAATGCTTCCTTTATTATTCCTTGCGGCCACAGCATTTAAAGCGACGCACCATTCGGCCGTTCATAATAACAAACGATATGCCGATCTTGCATATTATTTTCATACGCTAATTGGGATTCATGTTTAATATGATTGGACAGTGATTTCGTTTCACTTTATTTTGAATTCATTATTTATTAAGAACATGTAACAAGTAAAAAACAAAACAAGAATAACTAGTAAAATGAACAGTAAATAATCAATTAACAAATAATCAACATAAATAAATATTACATGTCCAAAAAGAAGTTGGAAGAAGTATATGGTCCTACACCTTCTCCATAACTGTATAACTGATTATGGAGAAGTACCTCATACAATAACATATAACACTGAGGAACATCTGAACTATCTGTTTAATGTCGGGGGTGTTGATCGCTGCAAAGAACATTGAGCTGAAATGCATCCCTTATCCATCATTCTGCAGACCAACGTGGCATCGTGGAAGAAGCTGTGGGATATCTTCACAAAGGAAATGGAAATCCATCATCTGTATGTGTCAACCCTCACTCTCAAGATAACTTTCTATATTTATATATATAGAGTGTGTTCAGTATTAAGTGTGGTGATGTGTTACAGGTACCAACATCCAAACATCTTAGACTTGTTGTGCTGTTTTTCCGACGAGGGTCGCTACTGTCTGGTCTATCCTTACCTCCACAACGGATCGCTCTCCCACAGACTACACCATCAGGTGCTGTATGTCTCTCTATGTGTGTGACTTGTTTATTGAGCCAGAGCCAAATAGTTGCTAGGTAATACTTTCAATCATCAGATAATAGGAAGCAGAACTTGTGGTAAACGAGATTTGCTTTTGCAGAACACACAATTAAAGACACAATGAGAAGGATTAGTCGGTTGTGGTTTGTAAACATATTCAAAGTTGGCTCCTCCTCCTCCTCTCCGGCTCAGCGAGGGTTACGGTGCTCGCCTGCAGGTGAAAGCTACAGTATATATGAGGGTTTTTTCGGCGCTGTCCGTCATTTCTGTAGCTTCCTCTGAAAGTCTGGCACCTGGTCGCTACATCTTTATAGACACAGCAGAGTAAGAGGAAGAGAGAAAACCCAGGCACACCACCACACACTGCTAGTGGGTCAGAAGGTTTCTGTATCAGTCTATACGTTGTTTTTTAGGAAATTCCTACCCATTGTGCCTTTAATAAAGGCTTTTTATTTTGAAAAAAATAGAACTGAAACTTTAGAGCAAATAAGAGATAGAGTCCGCTATCTGTGAATATACAGTATGCAGAAGAAGTTTGTTCTGCTTCATAATTACAAATCAGGTGGTGCAGTGCAGCTCTTCAGCTCCGACCATTTATTATCACAGATGAGCATACAGAGCAGGTGTCTGTGTCTTTGTTGGTTTGTTTCACGTGTGCTGAGTTTGCTTCTTTTACTATGTATATAAATATATATGTATTTAAAGGTACTATATGTAACTTTCAGAAAATCCTTGTTATTAATGACACCTTTGGCCGCTAAGTGAACTGTAGTCAGCATCCTGTTGCTCGTGCTCGCGTGCATGTACAGCATGCTTGCGCTCCTTGCAGCACCTTGTGACATCAACCTTGGCTTTAACTTAATTTAGGTTATAGAAATAACGACAACAGGCAAGAATAGGAACATATTTCACTGTGTTAAAAGTAACTGAAGTTGTAGTCTAACTGCACAGTTCCCAGCGTTACATCCACTTTTACAATCCCTAAAGTTAGTTTGGCTATTTTAAGCTATTTGAAAGCATACAGAACATTTGTGTTATATATCTAAAATGGTATGTTACTACTGTGCAGGGCGGAGAGCGACCTCTGTCCTGGCAAGAGCGTCTCACCATCATTAAAGGAACTGCTAAGGCCCTGTATCACCTCCATACAGCCCAGCCCTGCCCAGTGATCTGTGGCAACATCTCCAGGTACTCCATAAAGAACAACTGCTTCCCTCTGTCTGCTGTCTCTTTGGAGAGCAACACTCAATGATATATATACTGTACATCTATATAGTATATATATCATACAGTTGCAGCATTGTGGACCTCCACTGTCTCGTGTCTCTCTGCCGTCTGTGTGGTTCAGAGGTTCAAACAGTGTCCGTGTCTTTTTTCTCTGCACAGCGCCAACATCCTCTTAGACGACGACCTGCAGCCCAAGCTGTCCAACTTCGGGTCGGCTCGTCTCCGTCCTCATTCAGCAAATCAGCAATGCACCATCACTCTGGACACGAGGGCCCACAGCGACCAGGGATACCTCTCTGAGGAGTACATCCGAGACGGCAAGCTGTCCTTCAGCCTGGACGTTTACAGCTTTGGGATGGTGATTGTAACTCTTACTCATCCATATATACATCAGTAGTATTATATTATTATCATATTATGTATTACATCTTTTATAATATATAAATATAAATCTCATTTTGCTAAATAATGAGTAACCATAGCGTCAATTAAGGAGTAGAAGAAGTATACCACTGGCTATAAAAAAATCAAGTATCTGAGTATCTTGCATCTAAATATGGAGTTATGAAATATGTGCTGTGTATATAGTGTCAGTAAATGTTACTGTAATGAAAACAGGACGATGATTTGTGATTGAAACCTTCGTATTCTTTGCCGTTAATTACTGTTTGCTTGTTCTCAGGTTATAATGGAAACGGTAACGGGACGGAAGGTCGTAGAGGATGCACCGAAACAAAAACCGCTGGTGAGTCAACACAGCTGCAATAGTAACTTCACGGGTTAACACATTTAATGAAGCCTTCATCTGTAGTCTACATAACTAACTATCTGCTCCATCAGAGAGATCTGCTTGTGACCGAGGTGGAGGACAGCGGCGGCGTGGACTCTTGTCTGCAGTTTTTGGACGTGGCGGCCGGTCGGTGGCCGACGGCCGTGGCCCTCGGTCTCCTGCATCTGTCCTTGGACTGCACCGCCAGCCGCCACCGCAGCAGACCGAGCACGGAGAATGTGAGTTATATACAAGTTCATTCTTGACCTCCAGGAACAGTCGACATAACAAAATATTTTAATATATAATTATATAATTTACAAGAAAAAATTCACAAATTTATGAGAAAAAAAACCCTTGAATATTCTTTGAGATTATAAAATCATGTTTGCGAGAAAAAAATCTGAAATTCTCTGAGATTTAAATTTCCGAGAAAAAAAATGAGAAAAACTTTTTTTTTCGTATGGTTGGATCGAGCTCATCACACCACAGACGCCACATTAAACACTGCAGTAACCGTGGTAACACCAGCCGCCATCTGAACTCCGTTGCTACTAAAGTAGTGTTTTCTGTGTTATTTTATGAACATAATGCTGACATCAGCATGCATTGTACTGTATCCTCATGTTAGACCTGTTGTATGTGTTATGTTGCCAATGTCCTCTCTGACAGACGGCCACTGAGGGAGGAGAAGGTCCTGAAAGACACATAATACATGTTTTCTTTCATGTGTTCTTTAATGAACATAAATAAATAAAAATATTATTAATTTATTTTACACTCTGCGGCTTGTGTTACCACGCTGTTTATGAGTTCCTTGACCAATTTTTTTTGGAGTTGTTTTTCTCATAAATGTACTACTTTAATCTCAGAGAATATCCAAGTTTCTGACTGTTGTTGACTTAACGGCCACAGGTGTCACTGTTAAGCAATTTCTGATTCTTACATAGAGTCCCTTTAACTGTCTTCAGGTACTTCTGGCATTGAGCAAGCTGCTTCCTCCACCGAGCTGCCCCCCCGCCGACCAACCCCACAGCCTGGATGACAGACTCCCTATTAACGCCCAGCTGAGCCTCTCACCCTCCATACCTGTGGAGCACGATGAGCAGCTCAGCCTCCCCGGTTCTCTGAAACCGGCGGGGGGGCCCTGTGAATGCAGCCAGTCGGAGGTGACGTACGTGAGTGACGTTTTGGGGGCTTCCGGCGAGGAGGTGGTGGTGTTGGACTTGTACAGCAGCGAGGACCTGTACAGCAGCTGCCCTGTTCAGTGCAGCTGCCCCGCTGAGACCGGCGGTCTGGCCTGTGAGGACTGCAGGGCCAACGGCTTCACCCCCGACCACGCAGACAGTCCTCAGAGTAAGTGATGTCAACACATGTAACCAAACGTGCATATTACAACATATGATCGTCTAAATGTCCTCAGAGGGGTGAGTCAACTCTCAGGGCTTCCTGTGAGTCATTTTTGAGGAAATACACAAAGTACTTTACCGGACCGTGACGGACATCCTGCCAAGTGGGACATTTAAAATGGCCTCAAATAAAAATCAATCAATTGCATTATCACACGGGGAACATACTGTATGTGTGTGTGTTAGCGTAGTAAAAGTAATCAGTTGCTGTGTTTTGTGTGTTTCAGCTGACGTTGTGGTGGAAAACGCAGCCAAGGAGAGAATGAAGAACAAACTGAGTCTTTATAACGAAGGGCGGATTCACACAGAGGAGCTGTTCTCTGAGACGGGACTGTAGTAGTAGTAGTAGAGACTTCCTGTTACACTCCTGTCCTGTTTCGTAAAGCCCACTCAGAGATGAAGCAAGCGGGGCGATTTGCAAACCCTGCAGCCACAGAGCAGAACATAGAAAGCAGTGTGTTAGAGGTAAAACGGACAAAATCACAGCCAGGAACAAGGCAAGCAGTCCTCGTGTTAGCTCGGCCTGTTTCACTACTCTCATGTCTTCTGGGTTCAGATCCACTGGGAGTGATGTGGTGGCATTAAACCGTATGAAACACAGAATAACCCCGGCCAGGTTCAAGATAATAAGCATTTTCTCAAAACTAATATTTGTACAAGTAACATAAACAGCGTCTTTATTTAAATACCTTCACGTTGTGGTTGTCTCTTGTGTTTTCAGTCAGGAGAATTTTGATTTCTTATATTTTATTCTTACGACATGAAACGAGAACAAAAGGTAGAAACGTTGCTCTCACTCAGGTTGAAGGTGTGTATATTTTTTATAATGCATTATTTTAAAGCACATGTTGATGTAATTAAAGGTACCTTGTTGAATTTTTGACGTTTTTTTATTTATTTATTTCTTACAAGTGGGTCCCTGTTTTGTTTGTAAGTAGATAAGTAAAGCTTTATTTATACAGCCATTCATTTCAAGTGGAGCTCATAGACTATGAAGTGTGTCTCTGTGACGTCACCCAGAGGGAATGGTGCAAAAATACATGAGATAAGCAGCCGATGGCAGACTTATACCCAAAGTCTACATCCGGTGAATCAGACTAGTAAATCATGCACTCTAATGATTGTTTCCCCCCATGACGACCTGTCAGGCTGCAGAATTTGCCTCAAAGAAAAAGGTACCAGTTGGATGTGAATCAAACAACAACTTTTAACTTTACTGAAAATTTCAAACTCAAAAACAATTTACAATACAAGAGTGAATAGACGTTATGCTGTGTGGATGGTTGGTTGGTTGGGTGGAGAGGATATTATTATTATTATTATTCATAGTTCCATGCTGTGAGCAGCATGCATCGGTGCTTTCTCCTGGATGAGGCTGACAAACTCGTGTTTCTCCAGACAGCCTCGACACTCTTCTCCCCACGAGGCTAAAATGTTCCTCAGCTCCAACACTCTCAGCTTGTTGAGCCCGTCGCTGCTCAGATCCTTCAGCTGAGGCTCTGCAGACAACCGGGAGACACAGACAGAGGCTTTATGTCGTGTCCACACACACACAAATGAATGTATATACTGGAACACACTTTACCGTATCTGAGCTGGCAGATCTGCGTGTCGGTGCTGCTGAGGCGCTGGCAGATCTTCTCAACGGGGACGTGGGAGGCCAGAGGTCGAGACACTGATGTTGTGACGCGGGTTGCTGCATCGCTGCTGGCTCCGAGGTAGTAACACTAGGACGAAACATACTTTTGATCACGGTCGGTTTTGTAACGGTCGCAGTTCAGGCTCCAAAACTACTTGGTTAGGTTTAGGTGCCAAAATTAGATATTGTAGAAGAAAATAATTTAGAGACGTCATAAAGCAACACAACAGAACAGTAAGAATGAAAGTCTCCAATGTGCTATAATACGGTTACATGGTAGAAAGGATCAGAGTCTGTGTGTCTGTGTTCGTCTCACCAGCCTCGCCTCCTTCCCCTGGGCGGTGCTGCAGGCCCGGATCAGCTCGTCCTCCACCAGAGGCGGAGTGAGTTCTCTGTGGGCCGAGGTCAGACTGCCATAGAGTCTGTAGAGGAAGTCCACACACACTGCAGACCAGTTCACTGTTAGTAGAGGCTGAGCACGCTGCTCAGCACGTCTGATCATTTGTGGAAAAAATATACATTTCACAGTGTGTGAAAACAGGCTCTTTATTTACAATATGCTGAAAGGTTATTATGGGATTTTTGCCAAATGATGCCAAAAATATACTGCTTACTGAAGCTTTTAATATATATTTTGTGAGTTTCACAATTTAACCCTATGTTTGTTACAAGGAAAATATTTGTTATGGTTTGTTATTCTCAAATTCATTCACATAATACTACACAGGTTAATCATCTTCACCTGAACATGGCTGGTTCTCCCTCAGATATCATGGTGTACGACCAAACATACATGTTATCAAGAGCTTGTTATCCTTAGAATGTTTTAAAAGGAAATTATCTTTCTTAATTTTCTGCTCATGTTGTGTGCTTCTTGTTGTTGTTTAACTTTTGTTGTATTTTTTAAATTATGTTAGTTTAGATCTTTCTTCCTTTTTTGTTATTGTTTTTTTTTTCATTGACTGGATTTTGTGCAGTTTTATGTATGTGCAAATAAATAAATAAAAAAAGAAAGAAAATACTAAAAAAAATATAAATCCCTTTTTAATATTTTTTTTATAACCTTTCTTGTTTTTAACAAATATATATTAAGTTAAATTGTGTAATTGTGTGGTGTTTATTTTATTGAACTACATTAGTTGTCTTGAAAATCTCTGAAGCTATATCCTATATGTCATTTTAGATTCATTTCCACATCTTCTCATGAATTCTCAGCTGACTCATTATGAAGTTATTTAGCACGTGTTGGGTTGCACCTCCTAGTTTCGTCCACACATGCAGCCAGGAGGCAGATTTATGTTGGTGTTTCTAATAAGAACCTGTTGCTGATATCAACCATATATATATATATATATATATATATATATTATAACTCCTGCTCACACCATGCTGTCTAACCTTCACAGTCGCCTTCAGCAGAAACAGTAAAGCCTCTGAAAAACAGCAGAATGGCGACGGACAACACAGACATGGCAGCGACAGTTAGTTAGTGGTTATTATTAGCTGCAGGACTGAGAGGAGACTCCGGGACTCAGAGACACAGCCAGCAGACAGAGGGGGACTCCGAGACTGACGTCATCACACCGTCTAAAGTATGACATTTACAGATTGTATTATATTATATTACATTATATTATAAATTATATTATATTATATTATGTTATGTTATATTATATTATATTATACTGTATCATATTATATCATGTTATGTTATGTTATGTTATATTATACTATATTATATTGTATTATATTATATTATGTTATATTATATCATATTGTATTATATTATATGTA